>NC_044009.1:12277289-12920861 GCF_900496995.4 Aquila chrysaetos chrysaetos | reverse complement strand
AAACAATTGCTTAGAAAGTGAATTTGAAACATCCACTCAAATAAAAAAATTATGTAAAATGTCAAACTTTATGCACAGAGAAGTATGCAATAAGCAAAAAATAGCTGCTGGGGAAAATATTTAAGGAAATCACTTCATTGTGTTGGTGGTAGACATGATTGCCTTTTGAAAGCATTATTAGTAACAGATGTATGTCTTCTGATGAAATGGAGAACATACTCTGATATTAAGAGGTCACCATATACTAAATAAACTCTAGACAGACATAAAAACTTCAGATTACTGAAGACTACATGAGTTAATCTTTTAGCACATGAATTATTAAGAAACTAGCTACCCAGGTTTCGGTGCTAATTCTTAACAGTTCAGGAAAATACTTGGCTTTTCTAAGGGTACTCAGCAGTCAGGTTTTTCAGCATTTTTTTTTTCCAGCTTACAGTGATTATATCAAAAGTTCAACCAGAGCTTTCACCCCCACCAGGACTGTAAGGACCTTTTCATTTAAAAAAAAAATCCAGGATGAAATTGCCTTATTGAAAATAACAACAATCCAGAAGAATAAAGTTGCAAAACAGATACTTGCCATAATCAAGAATTAAAATGAATTAACATAAGTTCACATCCCTGGTTTTATCCTCCACCCCCCGCGAGCTGGTGTTATCTCCACCTTCTGTGACCAGTGGTAATCTGGGACACAAAGCAAGAACATGTTGAGCAAAGCAAGTTACTTGTTGCACCTCACCAAGGCAAGCCAAGTAAGACCTACCTCCAAGCAATAAAAATCACCTCATTTATTGTCTTAAACCCACTTTTCTCACTAAGCCAGAGACTTGGTGTTGGCTCAGTCAAACTAGATTTGAGCAGAGTTTTTGTTCAACCCACCCAAAACCCTCCCAAGGAGCACATTACCTCTACAAAAAAAGCTACTATCCTTGCTTCTTCTCAAGGGCCATCCTCTACAAGAATATAATTTCCTCACCCACCCCTTTCTGCAAACACCCAACTCTTCCTCCTTTGCTAACAAGGGGGCCATGGAGGGGGTCATATAAGAGAAAACCCTGATCAGGAACACCTGTG
This sequence comes from Aquila chrysaetos chrysaetos, assembly GCF_900496995.4. Lineage (NCBI taxonomy): Eukaryota > Metazoa > Chordata > Aves > Accipitriformes > Accipitridae > Aquila > Aquila chrysaetos. The sequence goes on along the minus strand of NC_044009.1, from coordinate 12,919,784 downwards.
CTTAAATGCGCCTCTTTTCCATAAGTTATAAGTCAGTCTCTAAGAAACACCAATAATTTCTTTCTACAAGGCTTTGCTGCTTCTTTCCATCTAGTAACTAATCTCAGCTCCTGTGATTTTAGGATGGTTTTGGGGAATCATGATGTTAAAACTCATTTCTTGTTGATGAACTAGTCCCCCTGCTTTCATATAACTAAAAATACCATGATGGAGGTCACAGAGAAAGCTGGAAATAGATCTAGCGGCCTCCTAAAGGCTAAAATAGAAAAGAAGGTAACTAAAAAGAACAGTCGACTTATTGCCTTAAAAAAGCATTGTATTTCCCAGCTGACCAGGGCAAATAAACCAAAGCTGAGACTGGGCATTGTATTAATACACTGTGATATCCAGGTTTATCTCATGGTGCCCCATGGGCTGACTTGTGACTTTCAGCCATTTGTGTTTGCCAGAATGGAAGTACCTAAAATACAGCCGGTGGTTTCTCTGCCGCAAAGCTTCAGGACTGAACCACGACCCAGAGGGACCTAACGGAGGTGGGCTCGGCCCCGGCTCTCCCCGAGGCTCCTTGTTTGAACATGGGCAAGGCAGCCCTAAAGATGTAGGTGGAGATCCACCATTGAGTTTGGAAATCCCATTTGATGTAAAGCCCAGTTGCCCACCACTGCGGGAGGGTCATGGGGGGTGCTGCTGGCAGGGGAGATTTCATAGCGCTGGGGAGATTTTCTTTTCCCTTTTGCTGTGTTTCATGGCTGTAAACAGCCCTGTAAGGCGCTCTGCAGCTGCTCAATGTTCAAACCAAAAACCCCCGAATGTTTGCTTCGGTCCTGTCATTTATTAGCTGGCAAGACATTAATTTTCACTCATTTATCTTGATGCTCTGTTCACCCCCAGCTGTTCCGACTGCAGAGGGATAGGATACCAGCAGCTAATAAACAGGATGATAACATAACTTCCTGCGTTGCGGAAAAGAATTACTAGCACTTTTAGAGCATACATTACTTTAACAGGCCATTTTTCTGTAGCGCACATTTTATTTCACATTTTTCATTCTTTGCTAGCAACATTTTTACTCCCAATGGATGCTGCAAGGCAAGCCCGTCCAAAAAACTTGCAGCTCTTCCATAAACCTCTTCTGCCCAGAGGGGAGGGAGATGGTCCAATGGGGTTGGATGGGTGGTTGTCACAAGCTCAATGCTTTTTGCAAACCTCAGCTCTGAGACTTACAGACCTTTCTGTATTTGTGTGCTCAGAGGAGGAACCCTGCAGCAGTGCCCATGGCTAATCCTGCACCCATGGGGCAGCAGAGCCCAGGTTTCCCCTCCCCATGTGTCCTTTGGGTGTACCCAGGTTTTCTGGGAGCAAGCTGTAAATCAGGGACACAGTCCAGCAGAGCGGGTTCGCTCCCACTGGAGGTACTGGAAGGTTTGGCTTGGACTGAAACAGCCAGGAAGATGGATGGGTGCCAGCTAACAAGGATGATTTTTTAGTCTTTTTATGAATGGTAGTGATACCTCTGGGCTGCAGCAGCTGCCTCTATAAATCGAGGAGTTGCCAATAACAGAGAAGACTTGTCACATCTTAATGCTGTGTGCTAGCTGCTGGCTCTGGGTGCCTATTAAATGTCTCTCCACCTGGCATTATTATTATTATTATTATTATTATTATTATACACAAATGTGGGGGGAAAGGTAGAGGCTAGCTTTTGCCTGATTCATGATATATGGCATCCATAAATGCCATCTGGAGCACAAGGAAGAGCGAATGCTGCAAACCCCTTCTCCCAAGAAGGACCAGACCCCAACCCAGCTTTGACACGCAGGGAGCCAGTGGAAGTGTCAGGATCACATCAAGGTTTGGGAAACAATGTGGAGGTTATCCCCTCCTTTCCACTGACACCTCCCCCTCTGATAGCCCTGAGGAGCATCTCTTCAGTGGAAGTGGGATTATCTGTTCAGGTGTTTATTTCCAATTTTTCCCTAATTCCTGGCACTTGGTTCTGTTTCTGGCCATGCCAACGATGGCCATCTGTGTAACTACCACGGCTGTCCTTAAAGAGGGAGTTAGTCTTCCCCCCAGCCTTCTCTAGGCTCTTGTATTGGTCATAACTCTCTGGATTGATGGAGTTAGCAAGGATGGTAATAAGAAAATTGATTTTGTTTATACTTTTTTTATGATGACCTGGTTAATAGATGTATTTGAATCACTTTTGGCTCATTTGAGTAACTGAGCTCCTTTTGGGGAGTGAAAAGTATTAAATCACTGCATTCCCTTTTGGGAGGATATTTTCTCCGTTAAGCAAGCCTTGCTGGTTTCTGCTCTGTAGGCTTGGAAATGAAGATTAAATAATAAATTGGCCATCTCTATGACAACAGATACATAGCTTTCCTGAAGGAGACATTGTTTCAGAAGACTTGCCAGGTGGATCACAGATAAGAAACTTCCATAAATTACATTTTTGGCTCTAACATGTAAAATATTATTCTTGGTGACTTTCCCAAATGTGATCAGGCAGCACAGGCTATTCCACTGCCGGGGATGCAGGAGTCCAAGGGCTTTTTGCTGTACAGCCAGATCATGTGTCTCACTTGGGTCTGGAGTAATTAAATTTCCATTTGTATGTTTGGGACAGCTGAAAAGGTGAGCTGAGGCAGGGGGATGTTTAGGGCAATTATTATTTTGGCGTTTGTAAAAAATAAAATAAGAAAGGGCAGCAGCAAGAGGGAACACGTTGGCCAAGATGTTTCAGCTGGTCATCCATGGGTGAGGAGGACAGGTGAAAGGTCATCGTATATTTTAAGGGTTGGTGGTAGAAACCTAGGCTGACCATTTTGCTATATATTAGGTATTACCTGGTACAGCATAGGTATGAAGAAAGTCATTTGGGTCCACAGGAGTGATTAAATGCCAGTTATGTGAAGGATGATTCCTCTTCCAAAGAAATGCTTGCTACGAAGTAGACTGGCCAGCACTAAAATATTTTTCTCCTGCCAAAGTGCCACAGAAGCATTGCAAAACCACGTGGTTTGGCTTTTCTATCTCGTGTCTCATCCATGCCTGGCCAGCACTGCCGCTGTTTCTTACTCTCCCTGTTTTTCTCCCTCAGGTCTCACACTGGGTGCTTTGAAACAAAGAGAATAAAAGGAAAACTCAGATAAAAGACCAAAATGAGGAAACACAGACATTTGCCCTTTGTGGCAATGTTTTGCCTCCTACTCTCAGGCTTTTGTTCAGTTCATGCCCAGCAGCAAGCAGGTAAGACCGGACCGCTTTACCTGACTTTGCCCCAGTACAAATGTGCCGCTAGTTCACACCGATGCATTTGCACTGTTTGGTTTTTAAAATGCATGTCAATGGTACGTTGTGGTTTACCTTCTGCTCCTCAGTTCCCGCTCGGCTGAGGGTCCTTTCGGACCCAGACCTTGGCCAACGTGCGCGCGATGCCTTCCTGAGCATGTCGCTGGCCGGTGGCGTGCCATTGAGGATGCTCTGTGGGGGACGGGGGTGTGGGACGTGCACCCAGGGTGGCCCCAAGTGGGTTTTCTCCTGGGCAGAGCTGTTTTGCCCTCCTTGCATGTGTAGGAGGGCATTTTGCAGTGAGACAAACACTGCCACCAACCTGCAGAAAGGCTGTTTGGTTTTTTTAAGAGGAGGTGCTGGTGTCTTTGGGACTGTAGCTGGTGTCACGGGGAGGGGGGGGCTGTTAGCAGCAGAAAAAATATGGAAAACTCATGCCGGCACCTAGGCTGCTTAAATTGAGCAGCTCTTTCTTCCTTGAGCACCACCGCAGAGCCGGCAAAGCCCTGAACCAGCAAAAAAAAGCACAGGAGGCCACGGGTGGTTTGAAGCCAAGCGAGCCCAAATTAATTCGTGAAGCCGCAGGCGTCTTTGTCTGGCTCAGGGCTGGTGTCCAAACCCGTGCAGCGAGGGTTCGGGAGGGGAGAAGCATCTCGCCTCCTCCTCCCCTTGAAGGGTAGGTCGCATGCTGTCCCCTCCTGTCTCCCAACGCCTGCGCTGTCGGGGCGCTGATGGCTGCCTGGTTTTTCCCCAGAGCTTCTTGTTTTGCTGCGGGCGATAAGGGGAAGCTAAGCTTCACTTTCACCATGCGAAAGAGGCCGTCGGTCGTTTGGGCGAGGAGGAGGAGGCTTGCTTGCGCTGACTGATAGAAAATCCTAAACCCCCATCTGTTTTTTTAAAGCTGTCAAAACCGTTGCCGTGGCTGATATAATATTTCTAGTGGATTCCTCTTGGAGCATTGGGAAGGAACATTTCCAACTCGTTCGAGAGTTTCTGTATGATGTTGTAAAAGCTTTAGATGTGGGAGGAAATGATTTTCGCTTTGCCCTGGTCCAGTTCAGCGGAAACCCCCACACAGAGTTCCAGTTAAATACCTACCCCTCTACCCGAGACGTCCTGTCCCATATTGCCAACATGCCTTACATGGGGGGAGGCACCAAGACTGGAAAAGGATTAGAGTACCTAATCGAGAACCACCTCACTAAAGCTGCTGGAAGCAGAGCCAGTGAAGGCATCCCCCAGGTTATTATAGTGTTAACGGACGGACGATCCCAGGATGATGTGGCTCTGCCATCATCTGTCCTTAAATCGGCCCATGTAAACATGTTTGCGGTCGGCATGCAGGATGCAGTGGAAGGGGAGTTAAAGGAAATAGCGAGCGAACCCTTCGATATGCACCTTTTCAACCTAGAGAATTTTACCGCTCTCCACGGCATAGTTGGAGACTTAGTGGCGAGTGTCCGTTCATCCATGACTCCAGAAAAGGCTGGGGCCAAAGGACTGGTTAAAGACATCACAGGTAATGGCTGACTGCTGATGGCTCCCATCAGCATGGTATCTGCTGGCGTTGCGCTGTTTAAAGCCTTTGTAGGGGCAAGACTGAGATGGACGTTCAGAGGTTTAAAAACAAAGGTTTGAAGCGTGTGGCCCCGTGTTTGTAGCTATTGAGCGTGCCATTGTTTGCAAACTGAGCTGGCATCCCTGCCAGAGCTGCCAGGAGGTAACACAGGAGCCCTTGGATGGGCAGCAGCCTGCTGCGGCCATGCTTTCGCACCCATGGCATGGAAATGCAAACGTAGGAAGATCTGCAGAGTTATTAAATTGCCCCAAGGCAGGGAACTAGGAGAGGAACACACCAGCTGTGATGGTGACTCTTTGAAGCCCTGACCAAAAACCCTCTGGAGACTGAGAAGGTTGCTGATGGCTGCAGGGACACCATGAAGGATGTCCCTTTGCAGCTAGCAGGGGAGATAGGCAATGTGCTCTCCAAAAAGTCACCTTCTTGGCTGAAGACAGCAAAAGCAGATCGGTGGAGAACTTCTCCGCTGAAACCCTGAGCTGGCCCTTAGCCTCTCTCCTCATCCGCTTGGAGAAGGTGTGTGGTTGTAGAGTCCCTTTTGCGATGCCACTCACATGCCTTCTATACAAACCGATGGCTTCCACACGCTGGAGCGCTGGACCCTTCCTGTAACTGAAACCTCTCTGCAAACCATGTTGGCTTCAACAGATCTGCGCTGACCACAAGCCAGGGGCCCAATTTGCCTGGCGAAAAATAAGACAGTCTTCCTCCATCCCTTCTCTGTTTACGAAATTTCAGCATGCAAAGGGCCTTCTGAGCAGCTTTGTTGTGTTTCAAAACAGAAGTCCCAGAGATCAAACCTTTCTTTTTATTCCTGAGACTCCATCTGAAGGTCAATAGCTTGTGGGGTGATGTAAGGCAACAGCAGTGTAATGAGGCAGTGTGACATTAATCCCCCTGTGTTGTCTTGCCTGATTAACCCTCACGCCAGCCCCACTGGGTGCTCTCCATCACTGCATGACACCGAGCAACACCAAAAGGCTGTGCTCACGTGTGTTTTTATTGTGCAAAGTGCTTGACAGGGCAATTATCCAGATGACGTGAAAGCCACAGGGAAGAAAAGCAGCCGCCCCAGAAAGATGACATAAGGTTCTCCAATTCTAAGAAAATCATGTCAATATATGTGAAAAATGAATGTTATACCCAACCTGCTGACAGCGCTGCAGCGGCTGTTTGGCATCTTTGCTGTGAAGGACCCCAGTGCTTCCCTGTTGAAATCAACAGGGGAATTGGTCTTTGGTGGCTGGCTGTGGTCCTCTGGGGCACACCAGCAGGTAACCCCATAGTACATAAACATCTGGAGTCACAGACATTTCTTTAAAAGCTTTAAAGGCAAATTCCTACTTCATGTATATCATGCATTTCCAAGTTCATTGCTACTGAAAGATATTTTTTGCAAGTGTCTCCTTAACCCACTATAATACAAATTTAAGCTAATCCTACTATTGTAGTTTTGCCCCTGTGTGACTTGCATGGGCGATCTACGGAATATCATCAAACCTGGGAAAAGATGTTAAGGGTCCTAAACATTGGATGACAATAGTGTGCAAAGCATGGTACAGATAACTGTTTGCATAAGGGTTTAAGAAGTCATTTATTCAGCTGATAACTCCATGTAGTATTAAAAAAGCCATGGAAGTTATGCTAGAAATGAGCCCTAATATGAAACAGAAATGTAAAAAAACCCCAGTCCTATAGTATTTCCAGTATAGAGTGCCAAAGCTGTTGGTCTGTGGCAGTCCCCAGAGCTGACTAGCGTAAGTATGGAAGTCAGCCCTAAGTTTGCCCTGATGTATTCGTTAAATCTTAGCTGTCTGTCTCATCTCACCCTCCTTGCTTAGTTGTGTAACAAGCATGCTTTTATTTGTTCTCCAGCACCAGCTTGTTCCATAAATGTGCACTGAAGTACAAGGTTTTTTTACAGTGATGACAAATTATCCAACGCATCTGTTTCCTATCTATTTTCTCTCCTGTGTGAGTGACCCGTGCTGCCGTGATGACACCCATTGGTGTCTGAAATCTCATTTCTCAAAAAGATGTCCAGGGCATGTAAAGCAGCGCTGGGTACAACCGCTTTGAGATTTCCCTTTTATTTATATGATGAAGTAGAACGTGTACATCCCAACTGAAAATGGCACAGTAAAGACAACCCTAAGCACCCCTAAATTTCAACTCAGTGATGGAAAAATAAATCCTGGAGCCCTTTGCAATTCTGAACCACGCTGATGTTCTCGAAGCCAACACTGGCTATTGAGTTAGCCCAGGGAAGAGATGATGCCCTGGAGACCTTCTCCTTTGTCGCTAGAATTGTAGCATTATTTGAATCTCTTGGTGGCATTGGGATGTATGAAAATATTTACTAGAAAAACAACTGAACAGGCAAAAAAAAAAAAAAAAATTATTGACACGGCTGGTTAATAGCAAAGACCGCAGGTTTATTCCTGGCCTTGCTAAACTACATGCCAGTTTTGCTACTGGTTTCACCTTTGGCTTTCAAAAGTTGAGACCTGGGTTGGATTTCCAAATGTTGCTTGTCATTCATTTGCAAACAGTCTGAAATTTGATTTCTTAACAAGATTGGAGAGTAAGAGCATGGAAACATCTGAGCATGCTTTGGGGTCTTCTCCCCCCCCCCCCCCCCTTTTTGCATGCGTATAGCTGTTGGTGACTTTGATGGTAAAATTAGTTGAGCAAAAGGAGTCAGAGCAGACACCAGGACATTTTGGGTCTGCTTCGGTAAGTCTCACAGCAAAAATGCTTCCCTCAACAACCATGTTCATGCCATATAAAAGTTTTGTTCATTGTGTGTATAATCTCAGCAGATGCTTACGATCATCTGGGTATGGTCACAACAAATAGAGTTGGATAATTGTGTCATGACTGATTTCATCACCCTGTTTTAACCTGATTCTGCATTCCTTGATTGAATATCCAGAGTCCATATGAAAAATACAGACCAGACCCCTCTATCGATAGTCAACGCATCTTTGTGCAAAATAATTAATGCAAGACAATTTTTGCATGGCACATGTTGACAATTGTGCGGGTCAGTTTGCTGGACAAATACCATCGTGTGTATGCTGGCAGCTGGTAAAAGAGTTACAGTGCAAGAATAATAACCAAAACCTTTTCAATTGTTTCTAGCAAATGCATTTCAAATAATAATCCTTCGTGGTGGGAGAAGCCAATATATTCAGCTGCTGTTTTTAACCAGCAAAAGAGCAGAACTACAACAGAGAGGCTGAAACTTTCCATGCATCCAGTAAATGGTGGCTTTTTTCTTAAAAAGAAAAAAAAAAAGACTCCAATGAGGAAAATAGCCTACGAATATTACTGTCCTCACCCGCTATCTTCAGGCTGAATTACCATTAAAATTCACCTTATTCTTTTGGCTCTGAATAAATATTTGGACAGTACTGGCCACTGATGGAATGGATCTAGATTTCCAAAAATTATATTTTGCCAAGTTTTCTCCTTGCATGCCAATAATGCTGACCCCCGTGTAACTGCAGCTACCGGCTCGGTTGTGTTCACTTGAGCCGTCTCTTGATGGGTAGTGGATGCTACTGGGATGGGGCTGGGAGCTCGTATTCAATCAGAATGCAGAACTAAGAGGCAAATGTCACCTCCTCAGTGAACATGTGTTTTGTTTTCTCATTTTCGTGTTTCTTACTGGTTTTCCAAGAAACATGTCAGAACACTGTACAACCGCATGTAATCACTCATTTTAATGCTTTCACCTTTTGCATTTCTTTTTTTAAAGCTCAAGAGTCCGCTGACCTTATTTTCCTTATTGACGGATCAAACAACATCGGAAGTGTCAATTTTCAAGCCATACGTGATTTCCTTGTAAATTTGATTGAAAGCCTCAGAGTTGGAGCTCAGCAAATACACATTGGGGTGGTGCAGTATAGTGATCAACCCAGAACCGAGTTCGCTTTGAACAGCTACTCCACAAAAGCGGATGTTCTGGATGCCGTGAAGGCACTTAGTTTCCGCGGTGGCGAGGAAGCGAACACCGGTGCAGCACTGGAGTTTGTGGTGGAGAACCTCTTCACCCAGGCGGGAGGCAGCAGGATAGAGGAAGCGGTGCCTCAGATTTTAGTGCTGATAAGTGGTGGAGAGTCTAGTGATGATATCCGAGAGGGCTTGTTAGCGGTGAAGCAAGCTAGTATATTTTCGTTTAGCATTGGGGTCCTGAATGCTGACAGTGCAGAGCTGCAGCAGATTGCTACTGATGGAAGCTTCGCATTTACTGCCCTGGATATCCATAACCTTGATGCTCTTCGAGAATTATTACTGCCCAACATTGTTGGAGTGGCCCAAAGACTCATTTTGTTAGAGGCCCCAACCATTGTGACTGAAGGTATGTATGCCTTTCTAGACTGTTGCATTTCGATGAATCGATGAATGAATGAGCTTTTGCACGCTTTAAAAACACTTTTTTTTTAAATTTAAATTTTTCATTTTTTGCAATGCATCTCTCTGGTCTGGTCATGGAGAAACAATGGGAAAGACAAATAGTCTTGCAGCTAATGTGCAGAAACTCATTTGCTCAGTGGGTTATCTTTTGAAAACTGTGAGGTTTTGTGCAAATAACTGGCATGGCATGAGGTTTTAAAGGACACAAGCAGAGTATAAAGAATCTCATATAATCCTTATTGGGGTATCTAAGCACCCCAGGAGTAAATACTGCAGCACGGTCAGTTCTGAAAACATTTATGTCATGTAAGCTTACATTATATGTCAGTTGAAAGTGTCATGAGAATGAAATTTGTTGGGGGAAGCTAACAGGGATGTTAAATGGATCCCTATTCACAGAGTTGAAGTTATCAGCTTGCTAAAGCAGTAAAATTCCATACCTCATTGAAACTGCACTATCCTTGGGAGAAGAGTGAAATTCCTGTGTTGTTGAACTTAAAAGCAAAACAGCCCTTAGTTCTTCTGAAGTGAAATCCCTACCTTGCTAACATATATTTCCCTTCAATGTGTAAGCTGAGGAAGCTTACAGCTTTCCATGAGGCCATGGGAAATGAAAACGTAGGTGTCAATATTCCACTTAGGTCACTTTGGCACTCTTAAGTCCCCATTGACATTATTTCTGGACTAGCATTAGCTTGGGTGCAGTAGAATAAAGGATACCTGGATTTATGGAGCAAGCAGGTGATTAAGAGTTTCTCACCCTATGGTTTTATGACTAAGTTAAATTTACTGATAGAGAGGCTTTATGAAAGACACAGTATGTCGTATTTCAGAGGCCCCTGGAAAGGCCCCGGCTGGAGTTGCTGCATTTAATTACCAGGACGCTTAATGCGAACAACACTTTTGGGATCCAAGTGCCAGTCTGGAGTTCTGTACATACTGTTCAACTCGTGATGTACGTTGACATATAAAACTGCATTCCATATGTCTTCGCTGACCTATGTCTAAACATGACTGCTATCCTGTGGCTCAAATCAAAGGGAGGAATTTTCCTAAAAGATCATTTTATGACATTGCCTTGATTATTCCAGGAAAGACATACAGAACTTTTGCCTGTAGTACCCTACAAGAACCATATTTAGCTAAATAAGCTTAAGTTGGTGTGTCTAGCTAAAATGAGCATGCCAGGGCCCATCCAAGTCAATGGAAAACCTCTCTTTCTGCCCCTCTAGTTTTTAACAGTTTGAATGGCAAGATTCAAAATGTTGGTACATTTGGTTTCATCTGCACTCGCATATTTTTCACTTAAAATGCCAGCTCATTTTAAGAAGGTACTACAGTAGCATCAGCCTGTGCAATTACATATAGATGGATATGCTAAATGGAGAAGTGGGTATTTTCAAAGGAGTTTTAGGGAATTTCCTTTTCCTAGCATCCATGGAAATTAATTTTGACTGGTGTGCTTGATTCACATCAGTGCCTTGGAAGTCTGCAGCATAAAGCACTGGTTTGGGAGACACACCGCAGCCCAAAAGGAATGCCAAATCCATTGAGGTGCCAAGCGTTCCTGTGAAATACTGAAGTCACCTCGCTTCACTTTAGCTCTCTGGCTGTATGCTAGTCCTCTTGGGATGAATGGATGTCTCAAAGTGCCTTTCTGCCTCTCTTCTCCCCTCTCCTTTAGCTACTGGGGGAGCCTGGATGATAAATTAGATGAGGTGCTTCACTAAAGATAGCTGAGATGGCAATGAGGAGGGAACTATGTAGGGCTGGGTTCAATATTGACACCCTCCAACATTCCCAACTTTTAGAGTCAAAGATATAATGCTTTGATCCCAAATCCTTTGAAATTCCTGGAAGACTTGCCATCAGCTTTACTGGGCTCTGGATCAGACCCTCTGGGATGTGAACAGCCTTGCTTAACTGCTTTTGCTTTAATTGTGTCCATTGAAAATAGCACCGTGGGGTGTTTCTTCCTGTGGGTTTTGGTTTCGGTTCTTGCATTCCTCTTCTCTAAGGAAACATACTGCAGGATTTGAGAGCTGCAAGAGGAATGAGTGGTGGAGGGAGTTATTCCTTCCCAGCCTCCCTCAACTTCGCAAAGCCCCTTTGATGTTTCCCACAAACTTCTATATAAAGTCAAAGTTTCCACGGTCTCCATTTTTGGGTATCTAGCTGCTGACATGCTAAGGAAGTGCTTTGGACATCTCTCCTGGGTGATACAAGGCAGAAACTTCAGCCTTTGTTATCCATTTGGAAAGGTTCCTGTTTTCAGCCCTCTCCTCCTCGGAGTAACTGATGAGGAAAAAAACGTGGCCGGGGGGATAAATGTTGGAAATCATGGTTCTGGGAAAGGGATCATTTAAACAAATCCTTGTTGCTTTGTGAGTAGCTCTGTTTTGACAGCCTGGGCAGTCAACTGCAAGACACTGTCAGCTCATGTGAGGCTGTATCTCGGGGAGGGTACCACCACATCTGTTTCATGCAGGTTGTCATCATTTTGTGTCCAACACCACAGCGGGCTATTTTAAGCTTTAAATTTTGACAATCGGTCCTTAATCAAACAATTTCCAGCAAGACTCTGCGAGAGACTTTTGCAAAAGCTCACACTAGCTGGCAGAGGCAGGTCTCTCAGGGTCCAAGGGCAGAAGGGGCAGCCAAGTTGCAGTTGTCATCTCCAGCTCTATGTCACTCCTTGGGGTAGCCCAATCTCATGGCATTCATCCGTAATGAGAAACCTGACAGAGACCGGCCTTGGAAGCACTGCTTTCTGTGGCCAGCTGGTGTCCGGCCAAGGAGGACTGCAGCCAAAGCTTTGTTCTTTGTTCAAATCCAAAGTAAATAGCCTCCACACAGAGCAGCCCTGATGGGCCGAGTGGCTGCCCTTTTCCATCCAGGCAGGACAAGAGAGTGTTTGCTACCACTTGCCCTGAGGGGTGTGAGATCCCGACAATGCTGGGTCTCCTCTTCCCCCAGGCAGTGCACTGGGTGTAGCAGTGAGCCTGGGAGGTGATGGACCTGCCACCTTGAATATTGACCCCATCTCAGGAGCTCTTAGGTGGGTAGGTGATTTAAGGTCACCCCAAGTCTAACATAACACAGTGATCCATAATGCCCCAACATAACTTGGAAGCAACACAAGGTTTCCTTTTTCACTTACATGGCACGAAATCGGGGAGGTGATGATGTGAGTGGGGTTGTCTAAAAGATGGTATTAAGATTATCTCCCATGATGATCATGTATAATGCTTTTATCATAATGGTATTGGTCTTGTTAGTATTTACTGGTTTTTTGTGTACATTCACTGTATTAAATATGATGATGCTTTGGTTCCAATGCTGCACAACAGGTTTTTTTTTCCTCCCTAACCTTTCTTCAAACTTAGCCAGGGAACTGGAAAGCTAATTGTGCTCTTTGTGTCCTATGCCATCATCAATAATAAAGTTTCAGAGATTACAACCTAGGCAACCGGTTTTGTTAAAGACATGGCAACCAGAATATAATACAGCTCTTCCATGACGGGGCTAGCTGTGCCAAGAAAAACCATAACTTGTTTTTGTTAGATAAGGAATAAGATGTAGGATGTGAAGACCCAAAGTCCAGGTATGTTGAATAAGTGAAGACTGTTCTTTTCTTGTGTCATTGCTCTTGGGAACCTAATCCTTCTGAGACCAAACCACACTCTGGCATGATTCAGATGGCTCCACTGCAGATGGAGCATCTCCTGCTTATTTTATCTCATGTGCCAGCTGAGTGCCAAGATTTCTCCTGACTGTTTGCCTTTCTTTCTTGTTTTGACATGTATATGCATTTTAATACTACGTTTTATAAACAATGCCATTCTTGCAACTCTTCAACTCTTCTGTGTTTTAGAAAGGGGAAACACTGAATTGGAGTTCTTATTAGCCGTCTGTTAGAAGCTAAAAAATAATTCTGTTTTGAAAGCAAGACCTTTTTAAAGGTGTTGAGAGTAACAGTACTTCAAGCAAACAAGAAGTCCTAAACATTGCTGAACTATTGACATAGAATTGATGCACAAAGTGTGGTGAAGGCTTCTGCTAATATTATGTTCATGTGTTACTTGCAGTTATTGAAGTGAACAAGAAGGATATAGTCTTCCTGATAGATGGCTCAACTGCACTGGGGACTGGCCCCTTTAATTCAATTCGTGATTTCGTTGCCAAAATTGTCCAAAGGCTGGAGGTTGGACCCGACCTGATCCGAGTTGCAGTGGCACAGTACGCAGACACTGTGAAGCCAGAGTTTTATTTTAACACCCACCAGAGCAGAAAGGATGTGATGGCTAACGTGAAGAGAATGAAGCTCATGGGTGGTACGGCACTCAACACTGGCTCGGCACTGGACTTTGTGAGGAACAACTTCTTCACCAGTGCTGCTGGGTGCAGGATGGAGGAAGGGGTGCTCCCTATGCTGGTACTCATCACTGGTGGTAAGTCCAGGGATGCTGTTGACCAAGCCGCGGCAGAGATGAAAAGGAACCGGATAGTGATCCTTGCCATTGGGTCGAGAAATGCCGATCTGGCAGAACTTCAAGAAATTGCCCATGAGAGAGATTTTGTGTTCAACCCAAATGACTTCCGTGTTCAGTTCATGCAAGCCATTCTTCCTGAAGTACTGTCACCTATCCGGACACTCTCTGGAGGACTGATTATCCAAGAACCACCATCAGGTAATTAATTACCTTTTTCTAATTAAGGAGATATGGTTTATATGTTTGTCAACTCTTATTCTATGACATGTAGTGATAAGGGGGGAAAAAAGCATCAAGCACATGTTTCAGCATAGCTAAATGTTGTCTCTTGGACTTGCAAAATGTGCATGAACAGATTGGTGAATTTGATAGCATGGTGGTTGTTACAGCGTTGTCATTCCTTTCTGGAGATTTTTGTCCCATTCCCAATTTGTCACCAACATTTAAAGGCCTGGATGTGGAAGATGTGCTTTACTAGTTAGGTACTGAAATCGTTCAGTGGAGGCTTTTTCTCTCACTTAGGGTTTGTGTAACCTATGAACAGGACACACTGTGAATGTTATAATCTCTTCCCCAATTTGAAAATCATCCACAGTAGATATTTGCTCAAGAAAGCTTAAAAGTTTCTTCTGAGTGTAAAGAAAATAAGCAGGTTTGTTCATGGAGATGTTCAGAGAAAGCTAGCCTGGCATTGTTGGACTGAAACTTACCCTTTAAGAACATATTTACAGTTTTCTTATCACTTACTCAGCTCAAGCCCTAAGAGGCTCACGAGACTATTGCAGTGTTGATTTTAATTTAATCTGTTTAGAAGATGATCCAAAGCCCTGTGAAGCCAGTGGATTCTTTTTACTTGGTCTTGCCATTGACATCAGTAGACTTTGGAAGCAATCCAATCGCTAGTCATGTCTTTTGAGGCAGTTTCCCCTGCATTTCAAAAGGTGTTCTAGCTGCATAGAGATTTTATACCAAATTTCTCAGGATTTCTTCCCAATAGAGATGCTTGAGGTTGAATTAATGTTGCGCTAGGTCATATTTGAACCTTGCATTTCTGTCTCATGGCATATAAACATTAGAAAAACAGGACTTCTTCCAGCTGCCAGTAAGGTCAATAGTGAGGTTCCCATTGGCCTAAGTGGGTGTTGATCCACATCCATATTTTTTCTAGTCTCTCCAAGTAATTTAAAATTATAAAATGCAGTGCAAAAGAAACTGAGTTTTTGGAAAGGGTCCTTAAAGAATTAAAGCTTATGACTGATTTACATGAAGAGAAGACATTTTAAAATCAGTTTGCCAATACTTGTCCTTAATTAAGATGAATATCACAGGACTTATCATTTCATAAGCTTTTTTTCAGAATGTGTTTCCTGCTAATACAGTTTTGCATGGCTATACACCAAACCTGACATTTTTGTTTTTCAATGTAAATTAAAAATGTTCCTATACTTCCTTGTTCTTTAAAGCTCATTCATGCAGCTTCTCTTTTTTTCCAGTCCTTTTGCTCTACTGTACTCACAGCTATTCACATACACAGTAAGCAAGTAATCATATCCTACTCCATAAAATAACTGTCATTAGTAACATAACTGATTTTGACACTGGGCAGTCTGTTACATTTCAGCTAGGTATTGTCTCACCCTGGGCCTTGAATGACACTTTTCTGGGAAAAATTAAAATTACAGAAAGCCAAGACAATCTGTAAGATCTGAGAGCAATGCCTGTACTCCAAAGAGCCCTTTTATCCCTTTTGGTTTTAATATCTCAGTATTTATATAATTTATATATAGGACAGGAAGCGTACAGGGACAAGGCAAGCTAGAGAGATGGATGAATATAGACATATACCAGTAAGTAAATGCTTTAAACAGAAAGGTAATGAACAGTATTAGCAATGGGCACAAATATATTCTCAAATAACTTATTTGGAGGAAGGCATCCAGGGGGGATGCATTGGATAAGCCCACTCATCAGTTCTCTGAGATCTTATTTAAAGTTTCAGCATTTTGGTCTGTCATCTGGACATGATGTGTTTAGAGAAAAAAAACACGGGGCATGATCCTGTGGTGTCTTTAGGGTGACACTGCAGATCTGTGTCTTGGGGCTCAGATGCTGGGAGACAGCCCAGGAAGGATTAACCTTAAAAAAGGAGCCGAGAACTGGCTGGTTACTGCCAAAAGTAGGAAATTTCTCCCTCTTCAACAGCCCACAAAATGGATGGCTATAACTGCAGACATCAAAATGCAGTTTGTTGCATCAAATGCAGACGCCAAAAAGGCAGGTGTCTCAGGCAGCCATTGCAGTCTCGTCTGGACCAGCTTTTCTAAGCCTAATAGTAAAAGCTATTTTTAATACGCATTCAAAATACCAACCAAATTGGTTGCTTGGCAGAAGTGTTTTCCCATGCAAGTGGAGCCTAAGTCTGTGCCGCGGGCCAGCCACTGCTGGCTGCACAGCATGACCATGGAAGTCACTGCAGGACAGGACATGGTTCTCTACATCTAGGGATGCATGGGAGCATCCCTGTGGAACAGGGGATTGCTTAATAAGGGGGCGATAGTGCTGGGTGTCAAAACACACTTTAGATGCCAGAAAGCAAAAACATTCCCTAAAGCTTTTTTGGAAAGCCCCGAGTAAATGCATGGTGACTTGCAGATAAGTAAGATGGCTGTAGGCATAATTCAGTGTTGCTCCACCAAACTCAATGAAGCTGCCTTTTGCTGGCTCAGGGTCTGGCCCACAGCATGCAACTCTGGCATTAGCAGCCATTGAAAACATCTGCCACGACAGAGACTGAGCCCCATTGATAAACCTGACATTTAAAAGACTTTTCAATACAAGTCAGAAACCTCCCCTGCCCAATTTAGTAATTTCCAGCAAGGTCCTTGTTACTTCTGTGCCCATCACACTCTTTCTCTTCTCTTTTTCTCCCCACTTCCTCCTAACAAGGTTTACATGCGTGTACAGCGTATGCTGTATGCACACATGAAAAATAATTCTATTTTTGTTTTCTGTGATGTCTCATGTTATTTTCTGTGCTCTACTGCAGTTCAAGTAACCAAAAGGGATATCATCTTTCTTTTGGATGGATCACTCAACGTCGGAAATGCCAACTTCCCCTTTGTGCGTGACTTTGTTGCCACCCTAGTTAACTACCTTGATGTCGGCAGTGACAAAATCCGAGTTGGCTTAGTGCAATTTAGCGACACTCCTAAAACCGAGTTCTTTCTATATTCATACCAAACCAAATCAGACATAATTCAACGTATGGGGCAGCTGAGGCCCAAGGGGGGGTCAGTGCTGAACACTGGCTCTGCACTGAACTTTGTGCTTTCAAATCACTTCACGGAAGCTGGTGGGAGCAGAATAAATGAACAAGTGCCGCAGGTCCTAGTCCTGGTGATGGCAGGGAGGTCTGCCGATCCCTTCTTGCACGTTTCCAATGAATTAGCTCGGGCTGGAGTGCTGACTTTTGCTGTTGGCGTTAGGAGTGCGGATAAGGCAGAACTTGAACAGATTGCCTTTAATCCAAGAATGGTATATTTTATGGATGATTTCAGTGCTCTGGCAGCTTTACCCCAGGAGTTAAATAAGCCTATAACAACATATGTTAGTGGAGGTGTGGAAGAGGTTCCACTCGCCCCAACAGGTAATACCTACCTTCCTTCATGTTGACTGCATTAAGTTAATCTTGTTTTTCTTGACTGTTTGTTCCCAATGTACACCTTTACATCTGTCCAAGGCCCTGAGTCATCAAAGCGGTTAGGGCTGTGCTTAACCATCAGTACGTGGCTTGACACTGTCAGCTCTTAATATTGTTCAAGTCATTGCTAGCACACTTTAAAGACAGTACAATTTTAAGTCTTTTGGCAGGTCAGGACCGAAGGAGGATCCGAGTGAGTCTATGCCCACCAGTTGCTTACTCAGGTGTTCCTTTTCTGTTGCCATAATAATGTCACAGCCTGTAAATGCTTTGTCTGTACTAGCTCAGGCAATGGGAGCGTGCACTTTTGGCCACAAGCTGTGGTGTGGAAAGGTTAAGATTGTGCCAAAGAGCACAGAGGAGCAGAGGTCTAGTCAGGTACAGATGGCCGAATCCTTCCCCAAAGGCACTTTGTCAAAGTGGTGTTGTCATGCTGTCACAGAGGCTGAATTTGACTCCAGATATTCAAAGTTATCCTCCAACATTAAACCCAAAAGCTGTTGGCAAGTTTAACCCTTTTTAAACAGGTATTTGCTCACTAATTCCCTTATTGTAGCTATGTGCATATGAAGACATAAGAACAACCAGGATTGTTTAGTATGGAAAGGAGACCATTAAGATTAATATGAAAGATGTTAAGACACAGATATGAGATGTTTGGTTTTGCCTTGGGTATTCAAGGAGATTAACAGGGCATCAAATGGAAACAGGTAATAGGTTTTTTTCTCCTCCAAAGTCATAATTCGCCTATGTATTTAGATGCTCCTTGTGATGGAAATGGGAGAGGTACTTTAAGAGAATACAGAAAATGCTTTGTGTGTGTATGTATGTATGAACTAATGCATATTTGTTATCTACTGAGCCTTTAAGTAGAAAAAACCCCCGACTCTCCACTGCTGTTGTACTTCATGTCTGTATTATCAGCATACTGCTAGACCATAAACATCACTGGCCTCATCTGAAACAGCCAATTTATGATATGACTGATATGATGTGATACAATATATGATATGACTATCTGGTGCCTGAATTTATTGAGTCTTAGGATAGAGGTGTCCTTGCTTTCCCTTCTTCCTCAGATAAATAAGTCTAAGGTACTGTTTAGTCCTGTAGTGTTTGAACACTTTGGTAAATGAAAATCACTTGCTTTGCATATTGACACCCAGCTAATTTGCAGAGAAGTTTCTAGGATGACGTTTAAGAAGAAAAATGCCTTCATATCTTTTTTTTCCCCTCTTTTCATTTGTGAATTTATTCTAGAAAGCAAGAAAGATATTTTATTCCTGATTGATGGCTCAGCCAACCTCTTGGGTAGCTTTCCTGCCGTCCGGGACTTTGTACACAAAGTCATTTCTGACCTGAACGTGGGTCCCGATGCCACACGAGTAGCTGTAGCTCAATTCAGTGACACCATCCAAGTTGAATTTGACTTTGCTGAACTTCCGTCTAAGCAAGACATGCTTCTCAAAGTGAAAAGGATGAAGATAAAAACCGGGAAGCAACTGAACATTGGAGCTGCGCTAGATGAAGCTATAAGGAGGCTGTTTGTGAAGGAAGCTGGAAGCAGGATTGAAGAAGGGGTTCCTCAGTTTTTGGTCCTCCTTGCTGCTGGGAGATCAACCGACGATGTGGAGCAACCATCAGATGCTCTGAAGCAAGCTGGAGTTGTGACCTTTGCTATCAAAGCCAAAAATGCTGACCCCGTAGAGCTGGAAAGGATCGTTTACGCCCCACAATTCATTCTGAATGTTGACTCCCTCCCTCGGATTTCAGAGCTTCAGCCAAACATAGTCAACCTGTTGAAAACTATTCAGCTTCAGCCAACAGGTACAGGGACCCCCAGGGTTTCCAAGAGGCTGAAAGACACCACTTACATGCCCCCCTTCAATTTGGTAACTGGTGCAATTGTGTCTGGTGATGTTTAAAACAATTATGTAGAAACTGCTATTGTACTTGGATTTTCTTCTGGTCAGACCCTGATCCAGCAGAGCATTAAGGTCCAAACTGAATTCTAAAGCTGAGTAAGGAAAAAGCCTTTTGTTCGGCTGCAAGAGTTGCAGTAGGTGCTGTTACCAGTGTGTAAAACATGGTATAAACCTGAAATAAAAGAGAGTCGTTGCCCCAGAGATCTTGTATAAATTGATGTGCAATGCTGGGCAAGGCCTAGAAGAAGCAAATAAAGGCTTGTCTCGATTTCTCTTTCCATCCTCCCTTTTCTGGAGGAGTGGTAGGGAGTAAGGAGCACTGCAGCACACTGGATTCACTCTTGCTCTGTTATTTCTTACAGGATATGACGGCAGTTTCTACATTTTGTACCTACACACCAATAAATTAGATGCTCTTTACTCAGTTACCGTTACAAGCTCAGCAGATGAGTATGGATTAATTTGAAGAATAAAAAAAAAATCGTAAAAAGAATCACACGGCCACAATTATAAATTCACACTGCAGAACTGGGAATTATGCATGTCCAGCTGTGTGATTTCCTGAGGCAGCCCTAATTTGAGAATTAACCTGTCTCCCAACAGCAGGTGGGGACAAGGAAAAGTGTAATAACATCTACGTCATCTCTCCGTAAAAGCTCTGGGCAGATGGACTTAGAATCATAGAAACATAAAAAAAAAAGTAGGGATGGAAGGGATCTCAGGGTGCCATCTGCTACATACCCTTGTCCCCAATGGGATCTTCTTGTCCAGAACCAGCTGACATTGGTCTAATCTGTTCTGAAAACCCTCCGGTGGAGGAGATTTCCCAGCCTCCATAATCAATCTCCTCAATTGCTTTTATCTCTGTCAGTAGATACTTTTCCTTAGTGTCAAACCTCAGCTTTTCTAGTCATAGTTTAAGCCTTTTTACATCTCCTTCAACTCAAGAGGTTACAGATGTCAGCTCATTTGTGTGTTTTGTGTGACAGCCTTTCATTTACTTTAAGCTTGCCATGTATGTCTTGTCTCAGCCTTCATGTCACCAGCTGTGTACCTAGCTCATTCGATCTTTCCTTGTAGGTCTTGTAGATTTTTCTAGCTTTTCACTCTTGTCCCTCCAACTTCAGCCTGCTCCAAATGACCATAGTGTAAGAATGGTGTCCTCTGGTCATCTCTTACCCCATCCTTTCCATGTGGAGTCATCGCCCTTCCCGTGTTTGTGCAACTTCTGTCTCAACATAGACGAGTGCAACTAGTGATCTTGAATTGTATCCTCACTTTTCACACCATTTCTGTCTTGTCAAGATAATTTGGAATCCCTTTGACCACCAAGTGCTGTGAATAATTGTGTTAATTGCTCACAAATAGTGCATCCACCTACTTTTCCTAGTATTCTTGGCTAAAAGAGAGCCACCTCATAAGAGCACCCATATTTTTTTCTTCTTTATCTGCTACCCAGACACTTTTGATAGGACTCTCTTCCCCTGCTCCTAAACTTTAGAGGAAGTGTATGAAACTGGGATACACCAGGCAATGTCTGCTCCTTCTTGCTACCTGTATTGCTCAACACAAGTATTTTAAAATTCCAGTCCTGTGCATTAACCCACCAAGTTTCCAACATTCCTCTTAAATAATAAACTTGATCTGAAGTCTGCATTAAGACTTCAACTGCCCTTGTTAATTCTTTATATGTCTAGCATCCATAAGCAGATATTTAAGATTTTCTTCAGAGGGATGGATCATGCTCCTGCTTGTCCTACTTGACCCTGCTATAAAAAAGCCAACAGCACTTCTGGGGATGTCATCCATCAGTTGCTGTGTTTGAGAGGCAGTGATGTTTTCTGCTTGGCTGAGCCAAAGCTTTGCAATTCTGTTAGCCTATAGCAGAACACATCAACGGTTCTCTGATCTTTGACGTTTCACAGTCTTGTTTTTTTTTTAAAAAAAGAATGTTTAGTCACAATTAGCATTTTTTTGTGCTTGAAGTTAGTAAAAAAAAAAAAAAAATTCAGTGTCTAGCATTTTAGAAAAGCATTTCAGCATTTTCAGTTGGATGTCCTTTCCAGAAAAATTCTTATTTTGTCTGAGCATGTGCAGGATTATCTATTTCTAAGTTCAGTGATACCTCAAAAATCTTTTCTCTCCTTCTCTTCACCGGCTCCTTGTGAGCGCCTTCTCTGCAGTATGCCATTTCGTTCAGAAATTCAGTTTTCTCTGGGAGCAAAAGATCCATGATGCCCCAGACTCCTGTTGCATATTGCAAAGCCATGTGCCAGATTCCCAGCCCCCTTGGGAGCAGATGGCTTCTGCCAGCCTTAGGTAGGAGATGGCACCGTGGGTCCCTTGGCACCCTATTTCCTATGGGTCTATGATTCTATGACTCGGTGGGTAAGGCACGGCATGCGTTGCACTGCGGTTTCCACCGACTTCCACCCATCTGCCTCTTCACCAGGGATTGCATCCGATGGCAAAGGAACTGAACCATCCATCCTGACACCTCGCTTCCCCCTCCCCGAGCTTTTGTACTCCTTCGGTTCAATTTATGTGGAGAATAAGAATCACTGCAAAAGAGAATCTCACTTATTCCCCCCTTCCCTTACTTGTCTCAAACAGTAGTTGAGAGAGGTGAGAAGAAGGATGTGGTGTTTCTAATCGATGGCTCGGATGGTGTCAGAAGAGGTTTCCCTCTACTGAAGACATTTGTCCAAAGAGTTGTTGAAAGCCTGGATATTGGTCGTGACAAGGTCCGTGTCGCCGTTGCACAATACAGCAATGTCATACAACCAGAATTCTTACTCGACACCCACGAAGACAAGGCAGATCTCATCAGCGCCGTCCAGGAGCTGAAGGTTATGGGAGGATCTCCTCTGAACACTGGAGCAGCCCTTGACTATCTCATCAGGAATGTGTTCACGGTGTCGAGTGGCAGCAGGATAGCGGAGGGTGTCCCGCAGTTCCTGATTCTGCTGACCGCTGACCGGTCCCAGGACGATGTGAGGAGGCCCTCGGTGGTCCTGAAGACGAGTGGCACGGTGCCCTTCGGCATCGGGATTGGAAATGCCGACCTCACAGAGCTGCAGACGATTTCTTTCCTCCCAGATTTTGCTATATCTGTGCCTGACTTCAGCCAGCTGGATACGGTGCAACAGGTCGTCTCGAACAGAGTCATCCGGCTGACCAAGAAAGAGATAGAGTCACTTGCCCCTGATCTGGTTTTTACATCACCCAGCCCAGGTGAGGAGATGTTTGTGTGTGCACCGACAGCCAGCGGCAAAATATGATGTTTAGTAACATCATGGTTGCAACACAAACTGAGAAAAGCAAAGATGGTCACAGCTAAGACTCCAAGTCCATCTTGGTCTTACTGTTGATGTACTTAGGGTTGGTAGGACCTATGTAATCAAGCTGAGCCACCTTTAAGCCCAGTCCCTCAAGGTGGTCCATGTTGTATTCACATGGAAGACCCACAAAGTGAATGCTATGACCTTAATGTTATTTTAAGTTGATGGATTTTAAGTCCATGCTATTCCTCCTGGAATGGAAATTGCATCATTTAGATGCTACAGGGACACCTTCACACCACTATAAATCAAGGTCAGCTTTCTGCTAAATGTAAGACCTGCTGACGTGTCTTACATTTGCCACACTCATTCACTGGGGGAAGGGAAACTGGAAGCAGGCATCAGGAAAAGGATCAGATCTTCCATTTTTGGTCTTGCTTGGAATGAAATCCAGCCAGCGTATGCCTGGAATGAAGGGTACCCACCCCAGATCAGTCCCTCTGAAGTCCACCATCCTACTCTATCTGTTCCTTCCCTTCAGAGCCAGACTGCTTTCCTCCATCCCCATTTACCAGTGTGATATTCAGTGATAATTCAGGCTCTGACCTGAACTACCACTGCAGAAAACATTTTATTAGGAAGCAAAAAGTCATCCTGGAAAGGCAGAAGCTGAGAGGACAATAGGATAGAAGCTTTCCTAGAGGACAAAGTGTACTGAGTGTAAAACAACCCCATGCTGCCTGGCAACCTGCCCTGAGTAAGGGCCATCACCAGGCTACGTTTCCTTGGGTGGAGATCCCACAAGGAATGATTGTTGCAGGTTTCCCCTGCTCCCTCTTGCTTCCTTTGCTCTGGAAGTTGCTGCTCTTGCACTGCTTGGGGATGTGCCTAGCAGACTGGTCCTGCCTCTGGGTTGAACCCAGAGCTGCCTGCTGTGGCTCCCAGGAGACATCACAGGCAGCGGAACAATAAGTATCCTCCCCATGACCAAAGGCATGGGCCGGTGATGTAGATGATGAGCTCAGCTGCTCTTCATAAGCAATGCCTGATGCATCTTCTGACTGCTGCCTTCTTTCCTGCAGCGGGTGTGAAGAGGGATGTCGTGTTCATGGTTGACGGCTCCCGCTATGCTGCCCAGGAGTTCTACCTGATCCGTGATCTCATTGAGAGGATAGTGAACAACTTGGATGTGGGCTTTGACACCACCAGGATTTCAGTGGTCCAGTTCAGCGAGCATCCCCACGTGGAGTTCTTGCTCAATGCCCACTCCACCAAGGACGAGGTGCAGAGTGCGGTGAGGCAGCTGCGGCCGCAGGGTGGCCAGCAGGTGAACGTAGGGGAGGCCCTTGAGTTTGTGGCAAAGACCATCTTCACTCGGCCCTCCGGGAGCCGCATAGAGGAGGGCATCCCTCAGTTTTTGGTCATCCTCTCCTCCCGCAAGTCCGACGATGACTTAGAGTACCCATCACTCCAAGTCAAACAAGTGGGCGTGGCACCCATGGTAGTAGCGAAGAATGTGGATCCTGAGGAGATGGTACAGATTTCCCTGAGTCCTGATTATGTATTCCAAGTCTCCAGTTTCCAGGAACTTCCCAGCCTCGAGCAGAAGCTGCTGACTCCTATTGAAACCCTGACTGGGGACCAAATCAGACGGCTGCTGGGAGATGTGGAAATCCGCGAAGGTAAGGCTCTGTCAACACCTGCTGCCTCTGGGTTGCTATTCAAGTAAATGTTGCCCAAATGTGTAAATACCTTTCCATCCCTTCTCTATAAACCAAGGTTTTCCTCAGTTAAAAGCAAAGGTGTAGCACATGTACAGTTTTAGAAGGAAACTTTTAGATACATGGAAATTCTGCCCAAGTACCTAAATACATTATAACTTACAATTTTCAAGTCAAGTACCTAAATACATTACCTATTTTGATTTTCAAGTCAAATACCTCAATGTGTACAATTGCCTGTTCCCATTTAGTAGCTCTACAGGAAAGAGACTTAAATCTGGGGCAAAATGAAGTTGGAAACATTGACAAATCCAGAGGAGAGTGTTAATGAATGAAACAGATAAGGCTCTGAGTAATGCATGCTTTGAATATTAGGCAGACTGTTAACACACACATGCACGCTTGCACACAAGCCCTTTTGGAGAGGCTCCCTGAAACACCATGCCTAAAGTTGGCTAAAATATGCTGTGCAGTTTTACATCACATGAGAGCAGATAGCACAGAAATCCTCCAGAAAAGCTTAAGCAAAGACTTGGCACACAAATAATTTCCTCTCTTCTTGCTTCCCTGCAGATATTTCTGGTGATGAAAAGGACATAGTCTTCCTCATTGACAGCTCTGACAGTGTTAGGCCTGATGGGCTTGCTCACATTCGGGATTTCATCAGCAGAATTGTTCAGCAGCTGGAAGTTGGGCCAAACAAAGTGCGAATCGGCGTGGTGCAGTTCAGCAATAATGTCTTCCCTGAGTTCTACTTGAAGACCCACAAGTCCAAAAATGCCGTCCTGCAAGCCATCCGCCGCTTGAGGCTTAGAGGGGGGTCCCCTGTGAATGCTGGCAAAGCCCTCGACTACGTGGTGAAGAACTACTTCATCAAGTCTGCAGGGAGCAGGATAG
Organism: Aquila chrysaetos chrysaetos; assembly: GCF_900496995.4. Classification (NCBI taxonomy): domain Eukaryota; kingdom Metazoa; phylum Chordata; class Aves; order Accipitriformes; family Accipitridae; genus Aquila; species Aquila chrysaetos. Next base: position 12,894,472 of record NC_044009.1, on the reverse strand, counting down.
AAGATGGAGTGCCTCAGCACCTAATCGTCATCCTTGGAGATCGGTCCCAGGATGACGTGAACAGGCCTGCTAATGTGATTGTTTCAACGAACATTAAACCTCTGGGTGTTGGAGCCAGGAATGTGGACAGGGACCAGCTGCAGATCATTACCAATGATCCTGAGCGCGTGCTTGTGGTACAGGACTTCACGGGACTCCCAACTTTAGAAAAGAAGGTGCAGAGTATTCTTGAAGAGCTTCCGATACCTACAACAGAAACCCCTGGATATTTAGGACCTGGTAAGACTGCTGCTATTCATCCTGTATACTTTTCTGGGCAGAGCACAGATAGAATTTGTGTAATGTGAAAATGGTTCTATAATAACACCTTTCGATTCTCAACCCTTTAGCCGCATTGATTTAAAGAACACTTTGAAGATTTTTTTGAGCATAGGAAAGAGCAGAATTAAATTTGAAATGAGATGAGGGTGTCTATCACAAAAACAAGTAATGTATGAAGTGTTATAAGTGTTGTATAAAACCTTTCTTCTTGCACAGATGTAAAATCATGCCAAAGACCGATGAAACTAAAAAGGTAGAAACGGGAGAGAAACACAACGCTACTTCACAAAGCACTAAGCATCTTAAATATTATAGATGCTGTAAATTATTAAAACTGTTTTCTTTGTGATCTTTTCAGGAGGCAAAAAGCAGGCTGACATTGTGTTTTTGCTGGATGGCTCCATCAATCTGGGGAGAGATAACTTCCAGGAAGTCATCCAGTTTGTCTACTCTGTGGTGGACGCCATTTATAGGGATGGCGACTCTATCCAGGTAGGACTGGCCCAGTACAACTCAGATGTCACCGATGAGTTTTTCCTCAAGGACTACTCCACCAAACCTCAGATTTTAGATGCCATCAACAAAGTCATCTACAAAGGCGGCCGAGTGGCAAACACTGGCGCAGCTATAAAGCACCTCCAGGCAAAACACTTTGTGAAAGAGGCTGGCAGCCGAATCGACCAGAGGGTGCCCCAGATCGCCTTCATCGTCACGGGTGGGAAGTCCACGGATGATGGGCCGAGTGCCTCCTTGGAAATTGCACAGAAAGGCGTCAAGGTATTTGCGGTCGGCGTGAAAAACATTGACCTGAAGGAAGTCAGCAGGCTGGCCAGCGAAAGCGCTACAGGTTTCAGAGTGTCCACAGTCCAGGAGCTGTCTGAGCTGAATGAGCAGGTCCTGGTTACGCTGGAAGCTGCTATGGAGGAGAAATTGTGCCCAGGAACGACGGACGTTACAAGAGGTAGGCACGATCCTTTCATAATGTGCTCAGGTCATTCCCGAGGGTGGCTTTTAATATCAAATGCATTTTGATGGCTTGTCTAGCCTGCTCTTGTGCTTTGCCTATAGCCGGAGGTGCAGCATGGGCTCAGACCTCCTCCATGAATGTGGTGGTAGGCTGCAAACCTTTGGTACGAAAGCTGCCTGCTTGTGTGTTTCAGCATGTGAGCAACTGGTGTACTGTCACTGCAGAGGTGCCATCATGGCACTTCTTGGCCATTCAGTCCCTGGCATGCATCGTGTGCTGGAAATCAGAATTCGTCTTGCTGATCATTCGGGGTGCCCGCTTGATCTCGTGGCAAGTTTACAAGAAAAAGCTAGGGCACAAGCAGTTGTAGTTTAAGGTAAAATTGCCTTAAGAAGGAATCCCATGATTTGGCTACTTCAGAAGCCAAGTGAGGGGAATTGGGCTGAGTAAGTGAGCTGGTATTGCTGTCAAACCAGACTCCCAGCAGCTGGTTTAACTTACTATGGTACAGCAAGTCCTACTCCCAGCACAACTGACCACAGCTCAACCCTCTGGCTGTTGAGCAAAGGCATCTCCCGAACCTCTGGAGAAGCTGAAGGAGAGCCACAGGAGCTCTGAGCTGAGCAGCAGCTCCACCCAAGATAAAAAACTGAGTGCAGGGAAAAGCAAACCACTGCTGGTGGTAACCATGAGTGCTTCCTGAACGCAGCACCAGTGTGATTAATATCAAAGAAAATTCAAACACCTCCCTGTTTGAAAGCCTACGTAGGTTTAGGAGACATTAAATCTAGATGAAAGGCATCCAAGAGTTCGATTTCTACATGCTCCAGACCAACGGGCAGCTCACTGGCTGCAGGGTGGCTCCAAGCCCACGCTAAATATTCCTGCCAAAAGGCAGACCGTGCATCGCTTCACTAGCTTGGGCTGAGCAACTTCAGTGCCTCTTTCTGCCCTAATTCCCAGCTATCCCATATAAATCCTAGCTACACCTTTCAGGGACTTGAGATCAGTCACCTGGTTGTCACCTCCCTCTATATCCCCATGACTGGAAGATGGTCATTTCAAGCACAGGCAGAAGGTGCATGCACACTGTGCAAGTACTGACAGGTTTTCATGCAGTGGAGAGAAAGCAACAGTCTTGGCTGCCTGATGAAAATGAAAATTTCTGTTGGGCTTGATTTAGTCAGCTCCTCGCAATGCTATGCAACAATTGCACAGGAAAAAAAAATTAAAATTAATAAAATGCAGATTTTCCCAGGTTATCATTGCTATGATGAAAGGAAGTAGAAGGCAATTGTGTATCAAATGGCAGCAGTTCTTGATGCAGAGAGTGTCTTCTCTAATGACTAACAGAATAATTAGGAAAGTCATTACTTGAAAAGCAATTTTATTGCTCAACGGTATTGCCCTCCTCTCTTTCTGCATTTCCCTTTCAGATTGCGACTTAGATGTGATACTTGGCTTCGATGTCACAGATGTTGGGCCTGGCCAAAATATATTCAATTCTCAGAGAGGTCTGGAGTCCAGAGTTGAGTCCGTGCTGAACAGAATAACGCAGATGCAGAAGATCAGCTGCACCGGCAACCAGGCACCCAACGTCAGGGTAGCCATCATGGCCCAGGCTCGGGGGGGACCCGTGGAGGGACTGGACTTCTCCGAGTACCAGCCTGAGCTCTTCGAGAAGTTTCAAGGCATGCGCACCCGTGGGCCCTATTTCCTCACAGCAGATACGCTGAAGTCCTACCTGAACAAATTCAGATCTGCACCCTCCGGCAGCACCAAAGTAAGTCAAAACCAAGGCCACTGGGATGGTGTTGGCCAGGAAAGCTGACTTCTGACGTATTTTAGTTGGTAAAGAAACTGTAAATTCATTAATAAATAATAATAAAAAAAATTAAATAAATTTATTCATAATAAATTTGGCCACTTAAGCCCTACTTGTTTCCTGCACTCTCCCTGCATTGTCAAGGTCCAGTCCTGACAATTGCTAAGCATCACTGCAGCTGGTATCCATGAGCACTGCTTGGTTGCAAACTACTGCTTTCCAGATGTTTCCCTGTTCGTGCAACAAACACTTGCATGATGCTATGTACAGAAACCTGGCACAGACATTCAAAGCTTCGTGGGCTGGAAAGGGCACAGCAATTCCCCCATCTTCTCTCAGACAAAGCATGCCTTGGAAGAAGGCCCTTCAGGTTGCAGTGATTGTGTTTCATACCTGAAATGTTCTGGGTCCTGACATAAATTTCTTTCCCAGGTCATAATTCATTTTACTGATGGTGCAGATGACTCGATAGATGAGCTGGAGGCTGCTTCGTCTGCTTTGCATACAGAAGGTAACTTTTTTACTCTTCAAGGCAGTGATTATGGTCCATGTTAACATGAGGCCCATTTTACAACCATTTCTCATGAGTCCACCAGCTTTTGATAGTAATGAATAAGGATTTCATGATTTCTACATGCACTTGCTGTTCTTCGTTGCCTTCCTGTCACATTCAGCTGCCTGCTGGCACCTAAGCATGTGGGTAACTTGCACTGAATGTGCTTAAAGATGCTTGTTCTCAATTGAATAAGCTCTGCTTGCAGTCAAAGAGGCAGATGATGACCCATCCTTACAGGGGAGGCTCTGCAGAGTACCTTGCCCCATCATGCAACCTCTTCTGCTTTTCCCCCTCTCAGGTGTCAATGCTCTCATCTTCGTTGGGCTGGACCGAGTGAGCAATTTTGACAAAGTGATGCAGCTGGAGTTTGGTCGTGGGTTCACCTACAACAGACCGCTCAGAGTTAATCTGCTGGACTTGGATTTCGAGCTGGCAGAGCAGCTCGTAAGTAACTTGGCACAGGCAGCACTGCCTTGTAATGCTGGACGAAAGCCGACGGCTGGATCTCCTGCGGGGCTGAACCGTGGCTGAATTACACTCTCTTGGCTCTGGTCCTCTCCCCTCCCTACCTCACGTCAGCTCTTTTTACAGATGCCACAGAAAGTAAAGTTAAGAGCAGATCATGGCGCTACCTCATCTCGTACCACTCCTGGAGAAGCCCTACTCCAGCTGACGCTACAGAACATGGGATTAGGTCGAATGGGATGGGATAAGATGCCATCAAAAGCTGCTGTGCCAAAAGGCCCGCCCTCCACCCACATTTATGCTGTTGTGTTTTTTAACCTTATGGGTAATGCACTGTCATGCCTTGTCAGTGCTAAATCTCTTGCAGAAGGACTGCTTTCTAGGTTTCTTTCCCTGAGTTGATACACTGCCTGTATTTCAGACATGCTTTTAACACATGAAGGAGTTATTCTTTCTTCTTCATAGATTTTCTTCCCTCCCATGTATGTAGTCCCTCTCGAGTTTGTTGAGTTAATTTGCTATCAACCTCGGTATGTCCAGTTCCTCCCAGCTTCACATTTGCTACCAGCATCATTAAGCTCCTTTTCCAGTAAATTTAATAAGATTGGGCTTAACCACTGATCCCTGTGGTAACCTTCCTGGGCCCTTCTTTGCAAATCAAAGTGCAGCCACTTGGGAGTGAACCTTGGGTTTTGGGTTAAGAGCTAGTCTTCAGCCCATCCCCAAGTAATTCAGTTGCCTAGGAAAATCCTTTCAAAATGTAAATGTGCAAAGCTGGCAGGAAATGTTTGCAGCCAGCAATGTACTTGGCAAAGAAAGCAACTTTTTTCTTCCTATTGGATGATGCAAAACCAAGCTGTGATTTCTCTGAATCCATATCTATCTTTTTTTTTTTCTTTTTCCTCTTTTGCTGTGTGCTTGTAAAATGTTCTCAGCCTGCGGGTTGCTGGTGAGCTACTTATTGCAATGACTTTCTCATGGCCTATTCCACAGCCTGGATTTGTTTCTTTGGAGATGAAATTGCTCTTTTTGGTGACAGGCACCGCTCTGGGGACTGATCTCCTACTAAATGCTCTCTACAAATTCTGCCTCACACAGTTCCCATTTAAACCCTTGCCTCTGATGTCCAAAAGATAATGTTGACTGCTGCTTCCTAACCATGCAACCTAACTGGTCTGCCAAAACACACCTCCTTCTCCTGCTGTTGTGGGTGTTTTGAGGCAGAGACCCCAAAATGCTGCCAGGCTGATGTTATGCTTGGCATAGGAGCCATTGCACAGACTTGAGGGCTTGCAGGAGTTAACGGTGTTGGGGCTCTGCCAGGTTTCTAACACCTTCCCATGGTGTCATGTGCATTTTGCTGCAGGACAACATCGCAGAGAGGACGTGCTGCAAGGTCCCATGCAAGTGCTCGGGGCAGAGAGGGGACAGAGGTGTGCCAGGCCCCATAGGACCAAAGGTAGGTCCCTTCATGTGGGGATGAAGGCTCCCTGTGCAAAGTCATTGTCCACCACGGTGGTGCTGAATGGGTGAGGTGTGGGCTGCATGCATTGTAATGGGTGATGCTAACAGGGAGGTCATCTCCACTTACTCCCCCATTTTAAAACTGGCTCTGGGCCATGCACAGCAGTTGAGAGCTGCTCTCCTTCCCTTTCCTCACAGCTTCTGTGTTGTAAAACAACCAAGAGGGCAGGGATGAGTGGGTGGAAGGAGGGAGTGAAGCGTCTGGTGAAACAGTTTAGGAATGTCAAGGGGAGATGGTTTCTCTTATTAAATTGTTTACACAGATGACCAAGCAGCTGCTCTGGGCAAATCTAGGGAAATCTTAATATCAATTTAGAGGAAGATCACAGAACTATGAAAGAAATGCAGGATCATCTCTGTTGTCTTCTAGGGTACCACGGGTGATCTCGGCTATGGAGGCTACCCTGGTGATGAAGGAGGACCGGTGAGTGATTGCTCCTGCTCTGCATGGTACTGCTGAAATAAGGGACCTCACCATACTGAAGCGTTTGGAGGCTTTTTCACTAAATATTTTCTGCTGGGGATGTGGGCATGGATTACATGAGAGAGCAAGCAGAACTTTGTGTTTCCCCCATCCAATGGCCTGAGTTGCTGGTCCCAGCTGCTCCTGGGAGAAGATCAGTAAGAAGCTCCTTGAGAGCTGGAGAAGGCATGATGGGGGGAATAACGCCCATTATTTGATGTGACCCAGCTCTGTGCTATTCCTCCAAGGCAGGTGGGAATGTTTGCAGCTGGTTCCAAATGCCTGTGAGCACAATAAAATCCCCAACTTCATTAAAGCTGCAGCCTATGCCAAAGTTATCCATACCAAATGCAGCTGAAAGATTTGAGTTAGTCCAAGAATGGGACCAAGAAGGGGTGTTTCTATCCATCACAGTGGCAGACAACATGAGTCCCATGACTTCTTACTAGCACTGTTTTATCCAAACTCTTACTTCATGAATCCCACATCACCCCTGGAGAAAACAACTCCCCACGCATCAGGCCTGGGAGGTGAAGCTGGGGCCAAGGGGCTGGTGGTGCTCATCGCTTTTCCAATAGCACAGGCAGAGGCCAAACGCTGCTGTCAGATATCACGTGCGATGCAATGTTTTCCTGGGGCTTTAAGGTCAGGATGAGATTAGACATCTATGCAGAGCTCTGAGGGTTTTGTCTTGTCATTTTATTTTTGAAGGAGAAGTTTTATAAAGCTATTCCATAGCTGAGAGTTTGGGAAGGATGTTTCTCTCTCGGTGATGAAGACTTGCAGTTGGTCTCTATACGAGGAAGGTTGCGGGCAGAAGACAGTGGGGTGGCCGGGCATTGACCTTTCAAACCCTGATGCTCTGTTTGCTCCTGTGCTTCCAAGCCACCTCCTGTGCTTGCTGATGCATGCAGTTAGTTGAAGAAAGGCACTCAGCAGGGAAACCCTGACCATTGCATTTTACCCTCCATGCAACAGGGTGAGCGTGGACCACCAGGAGTGAACGGGACGCAGGGTTTCCAGGGATGCCCCGGGCACAGAGGAACCAAGGTATGTGCGGAAGGAGCCTGCATGGAGCAGACCCAGAGTCCAGCTGGTGGGATTCCACCAAGGGCAACTCCTGCTGCTTTGGGATGTCACGCAACAGCTGCCAAGTCCACTCAAGTGGTGATGTCCACCTGGCCAAGCACCAAGGCTTTCAGCAGGTGTCATGGCTTTAGAATTGCTATGAAGAGCAAAAGGGCAGCCCAGTGACCCAGGCTGATTTATTTTCTGCAGTCTGGCTCTAGGGAAAAGATGTAAGAAGAGATGGATTTGTTCTTAACACCAAGAAGTGATGTGTGCGTGTCTTGGCCCAGGGCTGGGACAGCATGTGGATGGAAATCTGCTGTTGGGGAGGAGGGAGAGAAGTGAGACACAGCCGCTGCTTTGAAGAGGAACGCTGAGCAAATGGTTCAGGACAGCAGCCGTGCCACAAGCCAGAAAAGGTGGTGAAATGTACAATATTTATGGGAAATATTCAGCGATATTAAGGGGATGTTTCCTACCATTTGCTCTGACTATAGGGTCCTCTGGCAAGGAGCAGAGGAGTGCGTGAACCAAGCCCATTAGTTGCAGCTGAGATACTGAGTCTCTTTAAAAAGCTGTCCAGCCTTGGACAAAGGCACCGAGACTGGATCTGAATTAATATAAAAACGGGTGCAGGGAGAACAGAAAGTCAGTGGAGAAAGAGTTGTGGCTAAGGAGTAAGCTGTTTTATTCGATCACCTAGCTAAACACCATGATGCGCATATTTCGTCTTGGCACGAGTGTTGAGGAGGCAGCTGAAGAAGAAAATTGGTATAAGAGAAATAAGGGACAGTCAAACCCTGGTGCAGCACGCCCTGGCTGTCCTGCCCTGGTCCTGGCTCTGGGTCTGCCACCAAGCACAGCCCCCCTTGCTCACCACATCCCACAGTGATGAACTGGGCAAAAGTGGAGTAACTCCCTTCTCTGATCTCTTTAGGGTTCTCGGGGATTCCCAGGAGAGAAGGTATGGAGCTATTTCCTTATGCCATGGCCATGAGCGTGAACTTATGGATGCATTGGTATCCCCCTCCTTGTTCCCCTTTCCCTCAGTGAGCATTTGCCCCTCGCCTCTCTTCTGCAGGGTGAACTGGGAGAAATGGGTCTGGATGGCATTGATGGAGAAGAGGTCAGTCATTTTACTTGCTTTTCTCTTTATAATGAGATGTTTCAGTGAAGCATCTAAGAAGCACCTTGAAAGTAGCAAATATTCTAAAGTATTTTTCTTTTTTAGGGAGACAAAGGTTTGCCCGGATCCTCTGGAGAGAAGGGATACTCCGGCAGGAGGGTAGGTTTTTGTCACTTTTACGATGGGGCTAAATGATGGTGAAAAGGTGGATTTGAGCCAGGGGAGGGTGGAAAGCCATCACACTCCCCTTGAGGCTGAGGACTTGGGCAGAGGTACGCAGCAGCAGAGATGCTTTCAGCAGGCAAGGGCTGTTCTCGCTAACTCTCCGTCTCTTTCTGCAGGGTGATAAGGGAATCAAAGGCGAACGAGGAGAACGAGGTGACCGTGGGCTCCGTGGAGACCCGGTAAATATTGCTAAGGCATCTTCTTGATTTTTCACCCACTTTCTACCTGTTCTGGAGGTCATCGGCAAGCATGCACTCAGGCTTATTAAATGCCCCTTGACAGTGGCAGGTACAGTGACAGAGCAAGGACTCAGAGATGACACGTGGGTAACACATGCCTCTTGATACCAACCTGTCAATCACTGTTTCATTATATTAAAATTTCCCTTCCTCCTCCTCTTCAATATTATTATTTCTCAGTTGAAAAGCTGTGTCTGTCTGAAAACACCAATAATACTTCATCTAATTCAGTCAAAAAAGGAAAAAAGAAAAGTAATGTTGGTTCTGAGCTATAGCAGAGCAGTTTATGATGTCTGACTTTCATGTCCCACTTACACAGATGTTTCTTATTGCTCTATTGCTTTCAGGGAGATTCAGGAGCTGATAATACTCAACGGGGATCCAGAGGCCAAAAGGGTGAAATTGGACCAATGGTAAAGTTTCTTTGTTGTCTTTTGTTGTTTTTTTGGTTTTTACAATAGGATGGGACAGAAAAAGTAAGAAAAAAGGATGCTGCCAAAAAGGTGCAAATTTTTTAAACTCATCGTGCCTTAGATGGAATATTTTTCCACTAGAAAATGTTGTTGGTTTGTAACCAAAACTTTCTCTGGGAAGACATCAGTTTAGAAGATATTTTGTGTAAAAAGTGCTTTTTTTTTTTTTTTTTTAGTTATTAGTTTACAATGCCTTTTGGGATATTGTCACTGAAAACAAGTTTGTACTTGGAAATTAACTTCATATGTTCTTGCGGGTCATATACAAAAGCAAAGAACTGTTTAGATGATTCCAAATCTGAATATCCTGATTCACCTGAAATCTTTGAAAAAAAAAACCCCACATGCTCCTTGGAAAATTTCAAAACCCATTTCTTTTCATATCAGCTCAGAATAAAAATGCATCTTAAACTGTCAGAAGGCATTTCCCAAAGAATGGGAATGTCGGCTTGTGCTAGCTCAGAAACTTGATGGAAACTCTCCGTGAGTTGTTAGAGGGATTTCCACCGATGTGGGAATATCAAGTAACTTGTGTGAGAGTGCGAAAGGACCCATTTTTTGAGAATGGAACCTGTTTTCCCAGTGCCTGCTCATCTCAGGGCTCTCACCTGAATTTTGCTTTTGCTTTAGGGAGAACCAGGACCAGTGGGGCTGGACGGCCAAGACGGTGGAGTTGGGAGGAAGGTGAGCTGCCAGACCTGCAGTCAGTGGGGGCCAAGATTAGACTGACAATAACTTTTTCCCTCCTGCCTTCCCACGTATTTTGTCTCACAAGTGTCAGGAGTTCAACCTGAAAAATAAAACCAAAAAGACCCCCACCAAACCTCAAAAGGAAAATGCCTGGTGGTTTGCTGGCTTGTATAGACTTTAAAGGTCTAATCCTTAATTTATTCCCATGCAAGTAACTCAGTGCTCAGATCAGTGGAGCTACACTTGATTTACTCTGGCATATGCATCTGCATTTGGCTGCTGGTTTTTAAAAGGCAAAAACCAAACTGGAGCTGGTGTAGCTGGGACAGCTGAGGATGTGTTACCTGCTGCTCTGCTGCCACCTGTCCCTTGGGGCATGTGGTCCAGGGACTGTGGCACGCTCCTGCATGTGTGAGGGAGCAACTCACCTATGTGGTGGAGGGTTGGGGGCTGCAAGGAAGGAGAAAACATGCCAAAGTTTGATTTAAGAGAGCTGGCCATGTGGATTTCTTTCTCTCCCTCTCCCCAGTAGTTCAAACTATTCAAATGTAATTTTGGACTACAAGAAGTGGCAATACACCAATCTAAAAGCAATAGAGAAACATGTGCTTACATACTTGCTTAACAAGCCTCATAATTTCTCCATTTGCAGGGTATGACAGGACGAAGGGGACCGATAGGAGTTAAGGTAAGTGGTGATGGGGACGACACCTGGGGCTCCTGCCACGCCACCGGCCAAGCAGCCACGGCACCCAGAGGGATGTACCAAAAGAAGAGACATTCAGGCTTTGCTTCTTCCTCTCTGCCTCCTCTCTCCTCCAAATTTCTCTCCTCCTCCTCAGGCTCATCTCCCCATATGCTCCTTGCTGGATTTGGTGCAAAACCAGCCATCCACATGCCTGGGGTTGCCCGTCCTCTGCAGCATTCCCTGGTCAGACGCTTCGTCTCTGTGTGCTGCTGGAGCAATGTAACGGGGCCAAAGCATAAAGGAGACTGATGCCTGTTGATTGCAGGAGACAAATTACCCCGCCAGTTCTGTGCACATTCTCTGTTATAAGCATATTCTGCCAAACAAAATCCCCAAACAACTGTTCTTCCTTGCTCTTTATGCAGCTGTAAATGCCCTGAGATCTCCTTTCCCTCCCCATGGTGTTGACCACCCCCCCCATGCTAACCTGCTTTGTCCTATTTTGCACTTCAAGGGTACCAAGGGCTCACTCGGTCAAGCAGGGCCAGCTGGAGAACAAGGCATGAGAGGACCACAGGTCAGTGAGCTTACAGCAAAGTAAATGTCTTACCTCATGATGCTGTTGCGTTATTTCATCACAGCCGCTTCCTCAAAGAGTCTCAGCCGTGAGGACTGTCAGGATTTGGGTATTTTTGGGTATGCTGTGGCCTGGCTGTCCTGCCCTGGGACATCAAGCCTGCCATTGCATTCACACCAGCCAAGCTATGACATGTTTGAAAACCATCTCTGAGGCACAATAGCGTTTGCTTTCCCTTGTGATCTTGTGTAGCACTGGTGTGTTTCTGCCCATATGTGTTGACACAATCTCTCTTTTTCCTTGCACAGGGTCCGCCTGGCCAGCTTGGCACGCCAGGCATAAGAGGAGAGCAGGGCATTCCTGGACCCAGGGTAAACCCTTCTGCTGCTTCTCACCCAACTATGCTTATCAAGAACATCTCGCTGAGCTAATAAGATGCAGCCAATGTGTCTTTCCATTCCCCCTCTCTAGGGCTCCAGCTCTGATTCACTCTCTTATAACACACCCTTCTAGTACGATTCTCCTCTCAACTTACGCTAAGGATTTCTTGATCAAGAGTTACAGAAGAGAAAGAGTTAAAAGCAACCACAAAGGGGTCAGGACTTCAGCATTTGGCCCATTATAGTTTGCGATCTTAATTAAAGAACATCCCTGAGTGACTGGCAGGGAATCCTCCATGATGTTTCAACTTCTGAAGCCAGAGCATGGTCATCTCACATGCTTGCTGGAGGGCCCCCATGCATTTATTTCTCCCTCCTTCTGCATACCCCAGCAAGACTCATGGCCATAAAGCCAGACACATCTTGCATTTCCCTATCCTGAGCAGGACTTTGCCCCTCCCCCTCACACATTTCTCAGGGGGGTTCTCTAGGGACAATATAAATTGCTGCTGACATTTGCATTGAACTGACCTGGTCCTTCAGCTCTTCCTGACTGTCAATTAGACTTCTGAATTTCCTAAGGTGCTTTGAGAGGCACCAGCCCTGGTAGTTAATACATAATTTCTATGGTCACTCAATCCCCTAGTTTCTGGCACCCAGTTTTCTTGACATGTTGCCAACATGCCTCTCCTTGTTTCCATTCCAGGCCGGTGGTGGACTACCAGGAACCCCAGGAGAGCGGGGCAGGATCGGTCCCCTGGGACGAAAGGTATGTCTTCATGAGCATTGGGCATCAGCAACTAAAACAGCAATGAAAAGCTTCTGGATAGGAGTGAGCTTAAAAAAATACTTGAGATGAACCTCTTGGAGCGAAATTAGTTTGTTTTCACTGGCTTGCACAGTGTGGAGTAGAGCAAGGTCTGTGCTCTGTTTGTTTCATTAGGCTCCTGTTTCATTGAACAGAGAGGCAAAAGTAATTTAGTAACTGAGATTCCCAAGTGATTTTCCAGGGCAGATTCCCAGTCCATGCCCACATGGGAAGGTGGTTGTGTTGGATCTCTCCAGACCCTCTGTATGGTTTTATCTCTCCAGATTCACACACACTGGTTCATTTCTATGTCTGCTCCACTGCCCATTTGCACTGGCAAAATCCCCAGAGCTTGGGAGCTTTTATTTTTGCAGTATTTTTAAAAAAGCAAACACCATTCTGTGGTGGAAGCTGACTGGTCTCCCATGTCCCACTGCTCACCTTTCCTGAAACCACTAAAGGTCCCACTAAAGAGCAAGCATTTTGTAGCGTTGCTGGCTGTGTAGGTCCAGCCATGACTTTCTGCTGCAAGGACCACTGCAGACTGGTCTATGTAAAGACACCAGTGCCGATGGGATGGGAAAGGCTCAGAGCTGCCTGGAGTTTCAGCACATGCTTTAACAGATTCTTCTGTTTTCAGGGTGAGCCTGGAAACCCTGGACTCAAAGGGCCAAATGGACAGCAGGGCCCACGAGGAGAGATGGTAAGTGTGGCCGTGCATTCACACCTTTAAGGATGCTGGGCTAAACTGTCTCCTGTGGGAAATGGGCCGCAGCCCTTCGTAGCAGAGGGTTTAGCTCCCCTACAGACTTTGCATCCTCCATACTACAATATGAGAGAGGGAAATCAGCTTTATGTCTTCAGCTGGCATAAGCAGAGTTGGTAAGGGTAGTCCCTCTGAGGAGGTGAATCATATTCACTTGAAAAGTGACTTTTAACATCTCAGAGATCAGTCCACAGGGCAGAGGCTGTCCGGAGTTTCTTGGCCTTGTCCCAGCTCATTGCATGAGGTGTGGGTAGACACCCTGAGCTGACCCCATGTGCTAGCCCAAAGCAACCTATAAAAAGGATGTATGGAGTAAGTGAGCGCTTTTATGGGGCCTAATTCTCATTACTCTGTATAATGAGGAGCCAACTGAGGAAAAAATGGTTTGCGCAAAGCAAGGGAGGACAAGCTTGAGTCAGACAGAGCTGTAAGTACACCCTTAGCATTGACTGACCTCCTAACCTGCTCCCCACTGCTGACTTCCACCTGGGTTTTACACATTATATGCTTATACTAAGCAGGTTTTCATTTGTAGTTTTGGCACCACCTTTTTGTTTTTATTTTTCTTGCAATAATTTCATCTACAGAAGGACTTCTCAAAGGCCTGTGACATCAGTGGGTTCTTTCTATTGATGCTGCTGGATCTGTGAGGTTTAAGATATTCGCATATGACTGCATATTAATGACTTTGGCTTTCCTATTTTAGGGTGATGATGGACGAGATGGAATTGGTGGCCCAGGTCCTAAAGGCAGAAAGGTAGGTGTATGCTCATCATGCCCATCTACCAACATGAGTTACAATGGACAAGGAAGTAGCCAAGGTCTCCAGTGCAGATAGGCAAGGGCAGAGCCTAGGTGAAGTCAGACACATAGAGGGACAAAAATCAGCCCTATGTGTACCCTGGTGAGAAAAATCAGGCAAGGCTCTTCAAACTTTCCCCTCTGCCCTTGTCTTGGTTTCTCCAAGGAGGAAGCATAATGTTTTTGTACCTTTTAGCCAGAGAGCCCCATGAATGTCTGTGGGACTTTGAAAACAATGCGCCAGCATCTCTGACAGCTCCTCTACAGTTGTAATTATCCTTAGAGGAGCAACCAGACCTTAAAAAGAGTGGCTATTTGCTTTTTATTAATCATATGAGGAACAAAATTGAAAAATTAATTTGCAGTCTCTCTCTCTTTTCCCTCCAACATTTAATTCCTTCAGTTGTTACAGATCTGCCTGCAAAATCAGGTTCATTTTCTAAACCATATTCAACTAAACCTTCATGTTGTTTCAGGGAGAACGCGGCTTCTTAGGCTACCCAGGGCCCAAGGTACGGTGCAGCCCATGAGCTATGCATTTATTTTCCAAGCAATGTAGCCTTTCCCTATGGTCCTGTGCAGATTTAGAGCTACTGTTTGTGGTTTTTCCCCAACCAGGGTGGACCTGGTGACCGCGGTGGTGCTGGAGGCCCTGGTCCTAAAGGAAACAGAGGCCGCAGAGTAAGTTGGACCATGACATAATTTTTTGCTTCTGCATGAACTACCTGAAAGATGCACACGCCTTTTCCCCCAAGTGTTGATCCATGCTCCTGGGAGTCCTCCTGCAGATGTTCATGGAGAGGACTTCTCTTCTCTCTCTCTCTAGGGAAATGCAGGAGATCCTGGGACACCCGGTCAGAAAGGAGAGGTTGGATACCCTGGACCATCTGTAAGTGTTCATTGCATTGCTGATGGAGCCTCTGGATTTCCCCCTGCAGAAACTCCTCATTGCTTCTCTGAGAAATGAGGTAGTCCCTGTTGGTGCCAGGGCTTGAAATATATGCACATCACCATCTCCTGCTGATTTCAAGTTGGGCAAATTCCTCTTTATTTGTCTTTGATGTGTCTCTATAAATTCCTAACTAGCTGTTTATCATTGATAAATATTCCCCCCTTCTTCTAACCGCAATGCATAACAGAAGGAAAAAGTCAAGATACAGGCTCTTATCAGGCACTAGGATTTCCCCATGGCAATATGCCACTTAAAGCTCCTTCTAGGAAGTTCTCAGCTCTTTATCATTTATCACCACACACAGGATATGGTCCATGACCAAATCCTTGACGTAGATAGGCCAAGATGACTTGGCTTGCTTTACACATGAACCTAGAGCATTGTAAATGTCCCTTTTGGGTTTGGCCTCGACTAGGTTTACTCCTCACATGGGAAAACATTTCCCCCTGTTGCTGGAAACACGACTGAAAACAGGCAGGTTTTCCCTTAGCTTCTGCATGACCCATGGTTAAACAATTATTCCAACTGGGTTCATGAGGCACTCTGAAAATACACATTGCACTCAATTTTTCTTTATTTTTTAAACAGGGACTTAAAGGCGATAAAGGAGAATCCAGAGATGTAAGTGTTGGCACAATTACTCTCTTGTTTTGAAATACTCTTTTGTTGGCTGTGTCACATATCTCTTTTTTTCCCTTTCTCCCTCACTTTCGTTTTATTTTCTAAAGCAATGTGCGCTTGTGCGGAACATCAAAGACAAATGCCGTGAGTACATCAGTGCTTTGCTAATTCCCTGTTTCTACCCTTGTATGCCCATCATATTACATGAATGGCACTGATCAAACTGCCTTTTTTCCCCCGTCTTTTCCACAGCTTGCTGCTATGGTAAGTCACCTTCAGTCCTTTAAACCCCAGTGTGACTGCTTGCCAGAATTGTTGCTCTCCCCACACAGGTGGTATGAATGATTTACCCCTGCCAAGGACATGGTCCTTGCACCCTGACAACTATTTGGGGCACTATTTTTTCCCAACACATGTTTCCGGCAGGTCCCAAGGAGTGCCCTGTCTACCCAACTGAGCTGGCCTTTGCTATCGACACCTCCTCGGGCGTTGTGAGGGATGTTTTCAACAGGATGAAGCAAACCGTGCTCAGAGTGGTCAACAACTTAACCATCGCTGAGAGCAACTGTCCTCGGGGTGCCCGGGTGGCTCTGGTCACCTACAACAACGAGGTCACCACAGAGATCCGCTTTGCTGACGCCAGGAAGAAATCGAGCCTCCTCCAGCAGATCCAAAACTTCCAGGCGACCCTGACCACAAAGCCACGCAGCCTTGAGACCGCCATGTCCTTTGTGGCCAGGAATACCTTCAAGCGTGCCCGGAGTGGCTTCCTTATGAGGAAGGTGGCTGTCTTTTTCAGCAACGGGGACACGAGAGCCTCCCCGCAGCTCAACGACGCCGTGCTGCAACTCTACGATGCTGGGGTCATGCCCGTGTTCCTCACCAGCAGGCAGGACCCAGTTCTCACCAGAGCTCTGGAGGTTGGAGTCGTTCACCCTTTCTTTCATTTTCTGCTCATGATCTCAGTCTGATTTGCTGGGGAGAGTGATGGCGTTTGCTCCTACAGGCAGTGGTTGGCTTCCACAGGCCTTTCAAGCACTTAGCTCTGAGAAAGCAGTGCTGGCCAAACTCATCCAGCACATCTATTAGGAGATTAATCCATAACACAGTGCATGCTGTGAAACGCTAGTGAGGTTATGATGAGTCATTTGTTTCCCAGACCATGGCTCCAGGGTGCCAGGTGTGGTATGAAACAGAAGACAAGACAGTCCCCATATCGAGAAAGGTCTGACAGAAAGGCAAATGGTGGGAAGGTAGAAGTACGGTAGCTTTGTTGGCAGAGGGAGAGCAGACATACAGAGATTTAAAGCAATAAAAAAGCTGCAGATGAGCACACTGAGCACTGGTTCAAGTGCTTGGCCCTTTTCTTGGAGTTTATGTCTCTAAACTAGTCCCACTAACTGATGTTGGGGGCATTAGGTTCCTCCAAATGGGATTCACCAAAAGCAGCGTGCTGAGTAGAGAATCTCTTAGAGTTGTGGATTGCCCTCCCCTACTTCGAGCTGAAATTAACAGAAGGCAGCATTACCAACACTATGTTTTTCTGTTTGCGTCTAACCAGATCAACAACACAGCGGTTGGACATGCAATTGTTCTTCCAGCCAGTGGCGGTCAGCTGAATGAAACTATCCGGAGGGTCTTGACTTGTCACATTTGTCTGGGTAAAGCATCCAATTTCTTCTCTATACAGTGCCAAATCCTTCTGGTCAGGCAGCAGTCAGTTGTCAGTGGTGCAGAAGGGAAGCCCAGTTGGGAGTCAGCCCTTTTGCTGTTGAAGACAAGGGATGCACATTCTTAGGTTGAGCAGAAAACGTTGGTGTTGTGAATGAGGCTCACTGGGCATTCTCCACTTTGTAAAGAAAAGCTCCTTTTTTGGCTGGTTCCCACTTTTACAGCCCAAACACCGATAGGTAAACACACCAAAATATGGCTGCCTGCCATTTATGACAGAGTGCTTCAGGGATCTGTTTGGACAAAGGAGCATGTAAAAATACTAAATGCATAACTGAATGTGTTTTGGGATGAAATGACTTTGGTATCAGGTAATGGACCAGTGAACGTCCATGGCTTGATAGTATTTTGTATGACACAAGGGATTTTTGCAATGACGAGGGAGGGTCATCTTCAGTTCCTCCAGGTGAAACCTACTGTATTTCTTCTCTAGATGTGTGTGACCCTGATCCCATCTGTGGTTTTGGTAGTCAGAGACCTGTATTCAGAGACAGAAGAGCAGCCCCAACAGATGTAGACACTGACATAGCCTTCATCATGGATAGCTCGGAGTCCACCACCCCTCTGCAGTTCAATGAGATGAAGAAGTACATTTCCCACCTTGTAAGTAACCTGGAAATCAGCTCTGAGCCAAGAGTATCTCAGCACCATGCAAGAGTGGCAGTTCTCCAGCAAGCTCCTTATGAATACGAAACCAACTCAAGTTTCCCACCAGTAAAAACTGAGTTTTCACTAACTGATTATGGATCCAAAGAGAAGATCGTTAATTACCTTCACAACCAAATGACCCAGCTCCATGGCACGAGGGCTATAGGAAGTGCAATTAAACACACAATGGCTCATATTTTTGAAAGTGCACCAAACCCTCGGGATCTAAAAGTCATGGTTCTGATGATGACTGGAAAAGTTAATAAACAAGAACTTGAGAACCTGCAGAAGGTTGTTACAGATGCAAAATGCAAAGGGTACTTCTTTGTTGTCTTGGGCATTGGCAGGAAAGTGAATGCCAAGAATATCTATAGCCTAGCTAGCGAGCCAAATGATGTGTTCTTCAAATTGGTCGATAAACCAGGTGAGCTTCATGAAGAGCCCTTACTACGCTTTGGGAGACTGCTGCCGTCTTTTATCAGAAGTAAGTATAACATCCTGCAGCCAAAGTATTATGGAAGGGGCAACATATGACCTCAGAGGGGTTAATCTGTTGGTCTACTTGACTGTTGGTTGTGTGGGCTTTAGCATCCCCACCTCTTTGGGCAGTGGAGCCCACTAAAGTTAGTCTCTTTTTATATGTTCTGTAATATTTGGTCTGTTTGTTGCTGCTCATAAGTCTACCTAGTTGAATATGTCTGGGTTTTGTTCACTTTGCCCTCCCTAGGTTATCCCATACAGTCTGTTGGTCTGCCAAGTAGAGTTTGCACTTCTGTCTGCTTTGACTTGGTCTCTATGGGATCACCTGTGGGATCTGACCTAATCCTGCCTGGCTTGCTGGTCACATCTGCAACATGTCCCATAGGGTCTGGTCCTGCTGGGGCTTTTGGCCCCGCAGCCTGCTAGCACTCCCCCTGAGCTCCCTGAACACCCATCAAATCTTTCTTCCCAGCTTCATCATAAACATCGTGTCTAGCAGGCATTTGGACGGCTTGGGCTGAGAGCTGGAGTTACTGTATGCAGATTTAAGGACTAGATGAACAGGATTCTTTGTTCAGGGATAAATAATACTGCTGTGTTTGGGATATGCAGATGTGCCTTGAAAATTTGCATCTCAGCTTAGCTAGAGACCACAGGCTGGATCTCCAGCTACAGCCAGCTGCCAGAGATCCTAAACAGACCTGGCCAGCAAGCACAAGAAATAGGCCTTTTCTAGGAAAGTTAGGTATATCAAAAAACGTCCTGAAAATCAGTCTACTGGTCTAATAAACCACTGATTCAAGAATATCTTGCACTAAACAGGAAGCAAACATAAGCACATTTTTCCCTGGGAATAAATGCTTAGTTTTTCTCAGTTTGCTTTTTCCATTTACTGCTTGCAGGGGTCCTGGAAACTTCTAACGCTTGAAAAAAATATTAACTGTGTGGTTGGAAGTGCCTTGTTATAAGAAAGCTGTTTACATGTGACAGACTAAGACACACAGCCCTCTGGTATCTTGTAGTTACTGCTCTCATGTTTGTAAACTGGAATAACAAATCTCCCAGCCCAGGATGCTGCAGTAACCACACCAAAAGTCAAGAGATATTCCATAGCTTTTATCAGAGCAAGCAAGAAGAGGGGTTTTTAAATCAACAAGAAATATATGTAATGTGCTGTTGGTAGGTAACCACTGTCCACAACACCACTGTTTAATGCCAGGCTCTCTCTGTCTGTAGGCGACTTTGCTTTCTACCTGTCTCCAGAGATAAGGAAACAGTGCGAGGGGCTCCAGAGTGATCAGCAAGCCAAGAGACAGAGCCCCGGGCACGCCGGGCATAAAGTAGTGTAAGTAGTGGCTTGTCTGCGAAAGAATGAGCTTTGCTAACAGCCTGTCTTGGGGGGGAAGCCTTCACTTCCCAGTCTCTGTTTGGAAAAAGAAACTTCAACGCTAACCATCAGGATTATCAGCATTTTACTAGTTCTTTTAGTGCTGGGTCAAAAGAGCAATGGATATATCTACTAGAGAAGGGTAGACAAGTACACATAATTTTAAATTTGAGTTAAACTTCATATTTATATAAGTATAAAGGATAGGAAGGAGGTATATGCTACTGTCATCATGCACATCAGGAATTCCAGAAATTACTATTAATTTGGGGTTTTTGACTCAACAAACTATTTTCAGAGGCTGGGCTGCCCTGGACTATCTGATATCCAGGATCCATCATAGAATATATACTAATATTTTCTGAACAGAAGTGACAGCTTGTGTCACCAGCACTCACTCATCGCTGGCACAGAGCTGTCCTGGCTTTAGAAGGTTAAGCCCCCTGAAATCAGGCATGCTACAGAGCTGCCTACTGAATTCACTCTTCTGTGTGTGAAGTTGGTGTATAGACAGACTTGTGCCTCAAGGGATAGGCAGTGCCCTGCAGCACTTTTCACTGCTTGGCTGTGGGCCTTTCTAAAACTGACAAAGACTATTGACCTTGGGGCGGGGGGTGGTTCTTGCCGATGGTTTCTATGTCAACTCCTCTCCACTTCCCAAATTCTGCTTATATGGGGGAAAAAAAAGCCGCATCAGCTGCTTTTGCTTTGACAGGTACGCAGCACCCAACGCGACCATAAGCCGGACCCTCGGTGCCAGCACCACAGTCAGTGCGAGCATCAAGCCTGTTGCGAGCACCAACACCCGTGCCAGAACCACCACCGCCAGCACCACAGCCCAGACCAGAGCCGCCGGCCAGACCACAGCCGGCACCACTGTCCAGGTGAACGCCACCACGCAGAGCGCAGCAAGCACCGCCACCCACACCAAAGCCACCGGCCGCACCACCACGAGCACCACGGCCGCCGCGGCAGGTGGCAGGAGAAGACAAGGCAGTACGTGAAAGGCTGTCCCCACGCGAGCAGCACCTCTTGCTTGTCTGTACAGCAGCGGGTTGTGGCTTTTCTTCCTCCCTGCGAGGATTATTCCTATGGGAAATGTCACCGAAAGGCTAAATTTCATGCTTGCAGAAACAAGTTTTTAGGTGCAAAACTGGAAATCTGCACGGGGGGGGGTTAAGGCTTTGTCAACTTGAATTGAGAAATTTGTGCAAAACTGGGTGGGGGACAGGCTGCCTCTAGGCAAAACACAAGCAGGACGTCTAAACACGGGACAATTCATCCTCTGCTGCCTAGCTCAGTAGCACAGCGACAGAGCATTTCTCTTTGTAGTGTGGCCCATTTGCTTTCTGTGTTTTCCCCGTAGCATTACCCCTTGGCTAAGTTTTGCTATTTATGGTGTTTCATACAATGGCATTGTTTGAATTCTCCATCAGCTAATATAAATAGTTAGTTCTTCACTGAATCAGTGTAGAGACCTATTTGGGAATGCTAACGCTCCTTCATGTGAGTACAGTTCATGTAAAGGAGTTTTCCCATGTGTTTTTGCAAGGGGGTGCAGGCAGCTCTGCAGTAGCTGAACAAGTAACAAAGAACATGTGTCAAAGCACAGGGATGCTTAACCAGTCAATGAATGCATGTCCCCATATAAATAATAAATAAAAAGCAATAAATAAAAGCAAGCAGCTTTCGCAAGGTTAATGCTTTCATCAGCTTGCAGGGAACAATCATTTCTGGGTGCTTCTTGCTCCACTGTTGCTTCCAAGCAGCATTTATAAAGGTCTCATCCAATACTCTGCTGTAGCAGGAAAACCTTTCCCTAACAGCTTCTTTGACCTGTTCAATCTTAAGCAGGCTTTTCTTGAAGATCTTTAGCAGCTCAGTGAATCCATTGCACCCTAGAGAAGGATCTCACTGGACACGTTCACAGTTGTTGGGAAAGTTGTGCTGGGAATTACATTTCAAGCTGTGTAAATCTCATTAAAAAATTATTAAGAAATAAATAAACCACTGGGTAAATCATCTAGGCTATGAAAAAAAGCCTCCCTGCAGTGTGCTGGCTTGGGCATCTGAGATAGCAAAGTCACAACCCGGTTTGCACATGCCACAACTGGCTGCAGATAAATTTATTTGCTGTGGACTGGGAAGGAGATCCTGCAGCACTGAGACACTTTTTCCTTGAGACCTTTCCTCTTCAAGTCTTTGTTTAGCGTTTCTTCTGATTTTGCATTGCAGCCAAGACCCACGACATCCAGATCACAGATGTCACCGAGAATAGTGCCAGGCTGCGCTGGGCCAGCCCCGAGACACACAACGGCTACGCTTTTGATATCACTGTCACCTTAGCACATGACCACTCTCTTGTGCAGAAGCAAAACCTGACCGGCACTGAGCATGTCATCCGAGGACTCAGAAGCGGACAGAAATACCTTGTTGTCATTACCGGCTACCAGAAATCCCAACCTAAAGTAACCTACACAGGGACATTCAGCACAAGTAAGTACCTCTTAAGGAAAACACACAAACATTTATTTTTTCATAAAATGGACACAAAAAATGGAAAAAAACCCATGTAAGGGACAGGGAATCAGTTGATGCCAACAAACCCAGCCCTGGCGATGCTCAGTTGTGTCACTGCAATTCTGGCATCCTCCAGTCCAGCAGCAGGACCCTGTTACGAAATTCTGCGAATGCGTTTCTTTGGCAAATGCAAGTTGACACTTCAGTGGTGCTAAATTGACACAGATTGTGGGAGAATTAAAGCCAGTCCCAGAGGGGCGACCGCCTTATTGTGCATGCAGGAGGCTTTGCACAATGGGTCTTGGTGGGGTCCAGTTGGCATTGCTGTAATTAATAATAAGAGTCAAACTGGGTTAATACAGAATAAATTCAGTCCAGCCTGACTGCAAAATAAGCAAGAAAATCTTCTTCTCCAATCGCCATTTCCATAGCCACCTATCTGCTTCACATACTATATTATCCAAAAAAAAACCCCACAAAGAGGAGATTAAACGGAGGGTTTAGTCCTTTGGGGTTCCAAGCTACATGTGTACAGATCACATGTAAACCTCACCAACCCCTTTGGCATGGCCAAAAGTTGCTATGTAAGACACAGCCAGTTTTTTTTTATATATATAGTTTGGCATAGAGGTGACTTGGCTTGGTGGTGTGGAGAAGTTTGCGCTGGTCCTGCCAGTGCTGCATTTGGCTTCTTCTGGCACTTCAGAGCCAATTTCAGTGCCCATGGAGAGCCTTTCCACTGGCTTCAGTGGGTTTGGATCAGGTCTGAAGTCTCTTACCTTCACGAGCAATAAACATGCCCACAAAAATGTTGAGAAAAGACATCAATGCGTAGAAACAACATTTGCATGCACTGACTTGGAGCTCTTGATGCACAGGGAAGCTGCATTTCACATAGAGTAAATCTCAAATGGGAACGAATTGGGTAGGCAGTGGTGACACCACATTTGCTCACAGGCTGTGACCTGGACAGTGGGAAGGACTGTCCCTCTTACCCACACCCATGCCCTCCACCAGAGAAAAGCAAATCCAACCCTTCCTGTGGCTGCAGCCCCCTCCAGCCCTCCAGCCCCACGGAAAATGAGCCACAGGTTGCCCTGGGAAGGGGCGTGATGCCATAAGGTGCAGTCATGTAGAGCATGATGCAACATGAACCATGTTCTCTTTTCCATCACAAGGGTTTTCTTCCCCCAGTGACAATCCTCAACAACATAGTTCCTAAGGCCTTGATGGGAGGAATGTGGTCAAGGAGAGGCATGCAATGCATGGACAGTCCTTGAGGGCTGCAGGGGAACAAGAGAAGATCCATCATGAACTATTTGATCCCCTGCAGGATGCCATTTTTTCTTCTGCCATCTTTAAGGCCAGAGGAGCAAAACTAAACTGGTGAGAGAGAGGCCATATCCGGCTCCTTCAGCCCTGCCCAGTCGCATGCTGTGGGGTGAGTGGCGGCCATCCAAAGCAGTTGCATGGGCCCCTGAAGATGCTCCTTTGCAGTCACCCCTGAGGATAAGCCTGACCACACAGCAGAGCTGCTGGCTGAGGAGAGCAAGGCAAACCCGTCCCTGTGCGGCTGGGTGGTTGTGGATTACTCATCCTGTCAGCTGCCTCCAATAAACATTTCTGAAATGTATGTGCTAGGGTAAACAGATCCAGACCCGACTCCCGCGACTTGTGTGGGTCCCCTGTGCTGCAGCTGGGGCCAGTGAGTTTGTTTATGGCTGCGCAGAGGGCACTGCTGCAGATCCCCTTCCCCTTGGCTGACCCCGCTGCTTCTTCCCCCCAGAGACTCAGGCACAGCCCAAGGTGTCCCTGGCCAACATGATGCTCAACACCGAGCCGCTGGAAGGGCCCGAGAGTGGTGAGTATGGGTGATGGTGGGAGTGCTGGGCTGGGGGGCTCTGCCAGGACCCCCAGCAAGAGCCTGGCCATTTGCACTGGTCTTCCCCTTGCCTGCACCTAAACCCATCCTTTCTCAGAGCCCTGCTAGGACCAAAGGATCTGCGAGTCTTTTGCTCTGCAGAGCCAACAGATCACGATGTAGATGACATCCTTGGCCATGCGGGTCTGAGCCCTGTATTGGGGTGTCTGCCCCATGCTGGAGCCAGAGCCCCCTGAAGTTGCTATGATCCTAATGGGAGACTCAAACTGGGTCCTGTTTCCATCGCAAGGATGGGAGGTGAACCAGGGCCCAAGCGCTGGCTGCTCTCCAGGGACAAGCTGTGCCCCATGGCCTCCCCGGCATGTGTAGATGCAGGTGTGGATGCAGAACATCACCTGATGTTTGCTCGCTCCCTCTTTCCCCATTTGGGGCAAAGAATAGGTCTTGGCTCCTTGGTTTAACACACAGGTCTCAAGAAGGGTGTGACCAACAGCCAGGGATTGCAGAGGAGTTAGTATCAAACGTTTGCATAAATTTGACTAATTGGTAGCCTCCTTCCAGTTTCACCCATCTGCCCATCCCCTGTTTCTCTGTCACCAGTGGTGTATGTAGTAAACTGCTAAATGAGTGAGCTGTCAGCTCCTACTCTGTTGTTAATGCTGTTAACCTGTGTTAATAACCCATAATCACTGTAGCTGTTAATACGTCATCTCATTGCTTTTGTTGACATCAAGCTCATTATATCGGCACTATTACAGTCCGTTGTACTGTAAGTGCCAGGCTGCAACCCCTCCTCCAAGGGGCTGGAAGGGCTATCAGCCTTCATAAAGCAACACAGGCACAGCCCTGTCACAGGCACCAACTATGGATCTGGCATCTGGAACTCATCCCTGAATCTTCACTCTCATGTTTTTCTTCAAGCGTTTTGCTTGCACTGTGGTTCATTTTCTTCTTGAGGTGGTCTGAGAGCATGTGGAGATACTGCTGCTCAGTGCGTTCAGCCAACAAGAGTTGCAAAGCTGCTGTTGGGGTCTGGCTCCTCGCGTTGAAAGGGATGAGCATGGACCTCATGCCTGGCTGGTGGTACCACCGGAGCTTGCTGCAGCGGAGGGGCTGAGGGCTTGCGCCTGGCAGGGACCATCTAATTTCTGCCTTGCTGCATGTCCCATCATCCCACCCTTCCCATGTGTTCCCACTCATTGGGTCCCTCTCCCTGGCACTGACATCCCCTCTGAAGCCTTCACTTGGCTTGTCCCCACCAGGTGACACGCACTCCCGTGGCTTTGTTTAACCCATTCTGTGCCAGCCCTTTGGAAACAAGGTGTGTAGGTCTGCCCGAAGGAAAATGGATGTGCTGCGTGCTCCCTCTGTGCTTCAACGCAGACCTCGCAATCTCAGCTCCTCTTGTTGACCCACTTGCAGCAAACGCCTCTGCCCGAGGATTTATGGCAGCCAGCAGTTTGGGGGAAACATTCCCCGGGGATGCTAATCTGAAGTTTTTCAACAGGCTAAGGACATTAAACAGGGCAGGAGATTTGGGATGGGTTGTGTAGCTGAGTCTTTTCTAGTCCTCTGTGCAACGGGAGAGGCCCATGCATAAATCTTTTCCAACAGACCTCGGAGGAAGCCCCAGATTCTGCCCTCCTTATATAGGCAAAGCAGCTCCTAGCATGGATGGCCTATCTTTGCTAATAAAAACTCTGGGATTTGGACCTAAATTATCATTTCTGGGCAGGAAAGGAACATATGTTTAAATCCTCATCAAGCCTTAAAGTCTACCAGGTGCAGCCTGCCTTTAGAGATAAAATAAACACACTTAAGGATTCAAAGTTACTGCCAAGACAAACAGCTTTGAAAATAGATGGGGGAAGTTGTGTGAGGGACCAATCCTGTGTGCACCAGTGGGGAGTAAGGGGCTCCCACCACCTTGGTCCAGGGACTTTGGGCTTGGATGTGCAACGAAATGAAGAGCAGGGAGAGGCAAGCTGGAGGCTGGGGAAGGTTTGCATTTAGCAAAAGAAATCACACAACAAGGAAATGCCACTAGTCCTGTACCGGGCTTTTTTTCTTTTCAATCTCTTTGCTTTTTCAGCTTTTAACCCTTTCAGAGTCACTTAACCTTTGCACCTTTTGACATGCAGATTGGCCAGACCCTTGCTTGCTGGACTTTGACATGGGCATGCAGTGCAAGGACTATCAGATTGTGTGGTTCTTTGACTACAAAAACAAGATCTGCAGCCAGGGTTGGTATGGTGGCTGCGGTGGTAATGCCAATAGATTTGAGGCCGAAGCTGAGTGCATTAGCAAATGCTTAAAACCATGTAAGTACCGTGTGGGGATTAATCCTTTTGCATTTTATCATATTGTCAAATAATGTTTGGATTGGAGAGAAAACGTTGTTTAAAATCCAAACCCACGCACTTTCTCCTCCAGCAGCAGCTGAGAAAGCCATGCAGCAGCCACCCCTTGAGAAAAGATTGTCATCAGGTAACACCCCAAAAAAAAAAAAATCACAAACCAAAGCAAATCCATTATTTCACCTTCACCATTTCATAGCATGCATCCAAGCTTGTCCGATACAAGATCACCAGTAGTATAGACTTGGTTTTCATTTGCTCCTTGACATGACCATGCCCTACCATCTGCTTTGCATGAACAAATCACCTTGCATGCGTGTTGTCACACCAAGACATGTTGTGTTTGCACGACCTGAGTGCAAACCACAGCTATATGGCAAAATTGGGCACTGGATTTCATGAGTAGCATGGGGTTGCTGAACTGGAGCGTGGCACGGTCCCAAAGCAGTTTCTGTCATCACTGCATGACTAGCAATGCCACCATTCAGTAGCGTGCCTTTGCTGAGATGCAAAGAATTGCAAACGTTTCACTGCCTGTAACCAAAACACTTGACGGAAAATTACTCTATGGGGCCTGGGTCTTGTCTGCAGATATTTTCCTTTTGCACCAAAAGATAAAAATCAAAGTTGAGGGAGGAGCCCACAGGAAAATGGCAATGACCTCCTCTCCTCAAGGAGTTTCTGAGATTTAGGGGTTGTGTTTGCAAATCTCTTCAAGACCTGGGAAGGAAGTAGAGACTTGCAATCACCTGTGTTGGTTCAGCAAGGGGTTGGGATGGGAACCAGACCCCAGAAAAGCCTTGCTATCATAGCAGCTTCCCCCTTCTAGTGGTGTTTCAAGGCCCTTTGCAGAGATGGGAGGGAAACCTAGGAGTGAGGCAAGCTCTGGTACCTAACAGCAGGGCTTTAATCCTCGTGGGGGCATGACAGGGTTTGAAAAGTCAAACTAAGGTCTGCCCCCCCCCCCCCCCCCCGACAATTTGGTTTTCTTAGGTATATTTTAGGCTCCCCAAATCAGACTTGAGAATTTTTGTCAAAATTGTCAGTGCAGCCTGAGTCCAGCTGTGGGTGCCCCTGCAGAAACATGCAGGCAAGTGAGGAGGGGCCACCACCAGCCATGGAGATGCCTGGAGTGGCAGCTGCTTGCAAAAGGAGATTGCAAGGTGCTTCTGGGCTGCAAACGGGCATCATGGACAAAGGTCCATTGGTTGCAGTTTGAGGACTTTTCAGCCAGAGGAAGCAGCGTATGGCTTGTGCAGAAACCTGTACCTTCAATCTAGAGCAGAATTTCATCCTCACAGAGTAGGGAATCTTCCGTGATGTGTTTTTCTCCAGAGGGTGCATGTTTCTGCTAGCCCCATCCCACGGGCCAGCCCCTTCTGATCATCATCACATGCCTTGATGATGTTTCCAGCAACTGTTGTTCAGGCTAAAGTGATATTTCATGAACTTGGCGCCATTCTGCCCTGGGCAGATAGTCAAGAAAAGCAACTGAGGGGCCCTGGAGGGATGCTCGCATCTCTGCCCGCCCCGCGCTATTCACCACTTTATTCTCTTTTCATTTGCTGCAAAACCAGAGCTTGAATCCACCATGGAAAAAGAGACACAGGAGTTCATGTACAGCTCAGCTTTTAAAATGCTGGGCATTGGGTCAGGCTCTCGGTTCAGCCTACACCAGGTACTGGAGCCAGGTGCAACACCGAGAAATGAGCTGCTCTCCCAAACCTTAGGGCTCTTTGGGTGCAAAAACATGCACCAGACCCACCTCCCCTTTGAAGCCTTTTAAATGCTGTGGTAACCTTTAATTATTGAATTTTTAGATATAGATTTTTTAATTATTATTTTTTTACCATGACAAAATTAACTGTAAGTGCAACTGAGGAGCCCAGACACATTTTCTCCATGGGATGAATTAAAACCCTGGCTTATGGTGGCTGTCCCCATCTTTTGAACCAGCCAGAGCCAGCCACACCTTAAAACACATTTTAGCCCCCTAGTTCTTGCTCTCCATCAATTCTTTCAAATTTTTGGATAAGCTTTTGTTTCATTTATTGTGTTTTGGGCTTGGGATTTTTGGTAGTGGGGGAGGTTTGGGTTAAAATGCCATCCAGTGGTTCAGCCAGAGGAGTTACTAGATGGTGTTTGATGGTGCTCTGAAACTGAAGAGTGGCACAAGTCCACACAGTGTGAATATTAGGGCAGGCGAACCGAAGATTACAATACAAGTGAATTTTCAGCAGTTTTCCTGAAGCCAGATCTGCCTCTAAAGTGCTGATTGAATTTCCCTGTGCATCTGCTGATCCTGAAGGCTGCTTCCACTCGAAGGGGATGAAGG
This sequence comes from Aquila chrysaetos chrysaetos, assembly GCF_900496995.4. Lineage (NCBI taxonomy): Eukaryota > Metazoa > Chordata > Aves > Accipitriformes > Accipitridae > Aquila > Aquila chrysaetos. The sequence continues at coordinate 12,865,597 of NC_044009.1, read as the reverse complement.
GGGGCGAAAGCTGAGCTGCCTGGATGCCATGCCACAGAGAAAAATTGTATTATACCTCCCATCAGCTGAATGTTTTGATTACTGGTTGGATTCCCGAAAGGGTGTGCAGGGTTTCGGGTAGAGTCATTCTTGTATTCACATCTGCTGGTTTTCAGTGTTTTGGAAGGCAGGGAAGAAGGGAGATGGACTTTGGAAAAAAAAAAAAAAAAGTCTGAATATAAAAAGGCAAAGAGTCTGCCAAAGGCATGGGGAAGCTTTTGGCTGTAGGAGCCCAAAAGCAAAGCTGAATTGGACAGTCTATATTGATTTCAAATTCCAAGGAAAAACGGAGATTAAAAAAGAAATCCTGCTTCAAAAAGCTACATTTAGAACAGGACAATGGGCAGAAGCGTCCCTTCAGACATGTCTCCTCTCTCAGAAAGGACATATTCCCAGCTCCTCCTACCTAAACAGTAAACCCACTGCTCAAACAAACCACCCAATCTCCGTCATGACCGCAGCACGGACCACTTGAGTCTGACCCCTTTGACGACAGCGCTGTTCTGGCAGCGATCCGTTCAGTCGCTCACAGCACAGAGGGACTCCTGCGTGCAGAAGAGGGAAAAATGCAACTAAAATGAGTGGGCAGAAAGGGTTTAGATGTTTGGCCAGGTCTACCCAGAAGCATACCTGTGGCTGGGCTGCAAGGTCCCTGACACTGGTCTGGGCATTTCCCTGTCCATCCCGGGAGCATCCCGGCCTCGCTGCAGCGTTCCTGGGCTCTGGGCAGCCGCCAGCACCAGCCACAATTTCCTTTAAAGTAAACCCGTTGCCAGGGCTTTCTTATTGCCTAGGGTCCATTGCCAGACCTACTTTCTAGTTGGGATTTCAGGGATAATCTTCTGCGCCTTTCTTCCCATGAAAACTTTAGAAGGGTTTAGTATGCTTTTGCTTTCATTAGGCCCCAAAGAAACTTGCTGGCAAATGCACCTTTTTATATATTCACCCTATATCTATATACTCTTTCCTATTTGTGGGTATGTTGGAGCTCTGTTTCTGGTAGGACAGAGGCCTGGTAAGATCTCTCAGCCCCTTGCAACTAGTGGCCAATTGCTTTTTCTTATTGGTTGGGATAGGCAGAATCATAGAAAAGTGAATATAAAATTATTTTTTACCAGCATTGAGCTCTTGATCTCACAAAATCCTGCCTTCACGTGAGCAATCCGAGGACCACAGCTAGTTCAGGCACCTTTGCTGTTAGCAGACAGCTATTTCTGGGGGCCCTGTGTGATTTGGAAGGGGGCTACAGAAGGCTTGGGGCTGTTAACCACAATTTCAGACAAGTCTCTTAAGTAGCTTGATTTCTGGCACCTAGTTTACAAAAGGCATGATCCTAAGACAAGATTATCAGAAGATAACTTCAAGACCTGAATTTCCCCAGCAGTCATTGCTGGTGTACTCCATACCTGTTGGTTTAGCTTTGCTTCTGGAAAAAAAAAGAAGGTAAAGGACCTTTTTGTTCTTAATTCAAAAAGGGGTCCTGATTGCAAATACCCCTCTAGTAAGAGGAATTCCACGCTTTGCTTGTCTGACTCCCCCTCATCCCAATTCATTTTTTGGTGCTGGCTGTTATACTGATTTACTTGTTTGACTGATGACTTATGATTTTTACTCACGCCCAAGGCTGGACAGCAAGAGCTTGAAGGCGTACCACTGGTAAGGGCCAGTGATGAGCGTGATACCAGAAATTTTTAGGATCTGCCTGACTCAGGGCTATGGTAACAAGACTTTTCCAGGACAAACCATGATGGCTGATGGTTATGCCGTACTGAGCAGAGGTGGCACGAGCTGCTTCTGCGTCCCTGTGTGCAAGGGATGCCTTGTTTGTGACTTCATGGTAAATTAGTGGCTAATATCAGAGTCTTTTATTTTATTTTTTAAAATCTATTTGGCAATTTCATTTTAACACATCCAAGTACTTTGTTATTTTGTTCCTTGCTTACTCAGCAAGGGATGCAGAATGTCACGGGGCAGTGTGTAGTAGGTCCAGGAGCATCTTCAGATAGAAGACCTCTCTTTTTGAGGGAAGACAGTATTTTTAATGGGAAAATGATGGTACCAATACTCTTTCCCTTGCAGCACAGCCAGTCCTCTCCCAGTTCTGAGACCTGCCGACTAATTTCCTGCAAATCCAGGGGATTTGCAGACAACCGCTGCTATGCAGCACTCTTCCTTTATCTCAGCATCACTCCATGAATGCATGACAGCAACATGGCTGAGGGCTTGTGGATCAGGGCTGATGACCTCCAAACAAAGACCTTCTCTTTGCAAACTAAGAGATGGGATTTAGTCACAGCGGATGTGCAAAGTCTATGCTGTGGTTGCCCTTTCCAAGCTTGCATGCCAGCCCTTCTCGCAGGCATTTATCTGCCATACAAATACATTCAGAGAGGCTGTGTTTCACCCAGGAGTGCTATTGCTGACTCTTCTTGCTCCTGCTTTTATCTGCAGTCACAGATATCTGCCGGCTGCAAAAAGATGAGGGGACCTGCAGGAACTTTGTGCTGAAATGGTATTACGACCCTGAGACCAAGAGCTGCGCCCGGTTCTGGTACGGCGGCTGCGGAGGCAACGAGAACAGATTTAACACACAGAAAGAATGTGAAAAAGTTTGCGTCCCTGGTAAGCAGCATATGTGCAGCTGGAGAGGGGGCCAGCCAAGTCCCTGGCATTTCCAGTCTGGTACATGGCTGGGGTGAGCTTGGTTGTTGTGCTCTGAGCTCCATAGCAAGTCCTGGCAATTAACTCATTTACACTCCCTCAACGTCCTGCACGGCTTTCCATGTGTGGAATAACCTCATTTATTTTTCTTTTTCTCCACAAAACCTTTTCAGGTAACATCAACCCTGGCGTGGTGACAACGATAGGAACATAGAGCCAGCGACCTGTCAACACATACCTCTGAGACAGCCAGGAGCATCAGCTGTTGCCACCTTACCCCTATAGAAGCTAAGGGTATAGACTACCTTGCACTGTACTATTTCATGCTTTTAACTTCCAAGCAAACCTTGAAGAAAGTGTTTTGCTGCATGACCTACCAATATGGTGCTAAACTGTTTGTGGACTGAGTGCTACATGTGTCCGGGTTATATTGTATAGCTTCAACATTACCAAATATTTACCTAATTGCAGATTGTTATTGTCTCTCAACACGTCTCTAAATTACCCTTTCTTTCCGATTCCGGCATCCTGCCTATCTAAGGCACTGTAAAAATGAGACAAAAAAAACCCCCCATAATAATTTCACTGCAACTGTTACGTGCTTGCTTTTATTGTTTTCATAACTGAGCATAACTTTACAGAGGAAGCCTTCATGTAAGAGAGTAGCTACTTCTGATAAACAAGCGATTCAATTTTTCATTCTTCCTTTTTTTTTTTTTTTTTTTCTCTTTTTGCTGGATTAAATTTCAAACTAGATCTCTTGTATGCATTTGTAACATACATGGCCAACCGAACTAGCAAGGAAAAGGAAGCAAGGTTTCCAAATGCAAATGCACTGCTGGGACCAAGGCCTCAGTTAAAAAAATTTTAAATTGTGGTGTAGGATGCCTCTGGCATTGTTCTGATGTTATATGTTTTATAAAATACAAAGCAAAGCAATCTGGGGAGGCGGGGTGGTGGGTGGGAGGGGAATTTTATTTTTATTGTGGATTCTGTGTCAGGAAGTCTATACAAAGAACTTTTAAATAAAGTCTAATGGAGGTTTTGAGAAACTCGTGGTTTTGACTTTGTAAAAGCCATGGTGGGCATCACTGGAATAATTTTCCAGGGTCTGAAAAGCATTTATTTGGAGGGAAATCCCACTGGCCCTTAAAGGGAGGATGGATGTAGTATGGATATTCAGGGGGACATCACTGAGGTCCTGCCTGTAACCTGGAATTTTCCAGCTTGGAAAAAGGTAGAAACTGAGATATCTCAGTTGTGGAATCTCCATTCTGGAGGAATTTAAACTCGGCTGGACATGGCCCTGAGCAATGTGGCCTCAGCTGGCCCTGCTTTGAGCAGGGTGTTGGACCACAGGCATCTGGAGGTCTCTTCTAACCTGCCTGACTCAATGACCCCATGGGCATTTTTGGGTGTCTCCTCTGCTGTCCACAGCCATGATGATTTTTACCCCAGGGTATTCCTGTCCTTATCTGAGCTCACCTAAGGAAGCCAAAATTCACAGAAAGAATGCACATTTCCCTGCCCCTCCAAAAAGTCCTCCTAAGAGCATGAAGCAGATGAACTTCATGCCCCCCAGGGCACAGGGCAGCTCTGGGCTGTGGGGCTGAGGTCCTAAATTTCCCCAAGCCTCAGTTGTGGTCTGCAGGTGGGTGCTGAGAACACTTCCCATGGCCCGGTGGAGGTGCTGAGAAGGAAGACGTGAGCCTTGCAGGCACACACCATAGAAGAGGCAGCTGAATGCCAAAACCAGAGCAGGTCCACAGGGTTGCGTTGGTTAAATCTTGAAAAGGAGACCAAGCCTACGATTTAAGGCTTATCCAGTGTCTTCCTACGTGGGTCAGGGTGGGACTGTCATGAGGAGAAGGCAACCTGGTGCTCACCTGCCCCATACTTTGGGGTGCTACTTTCTGAAGCACTTCAGGTGGGTCTTCAAGGACCATGACATGAGACACTCCACGTGTGTCGTACATGATGCCTTTGAAAGCAGCCGTCCCAACAGGACAACTTGCCTTCCGTAACACCATTTACAAGGCTAAATTAAGCTGGCCAGGCACCTCAGGTTCCCCATTCAATGCCGCATATGATCCACAGGGGTCAAAGAGGCACACCTTGACTCGTCTGTGTGCAGATTCCTTGTGGCAAGGGGAGCGAGTAGGGCTGCTCTGGGCTTTGTCCCTGCAGGGATTTACATTTTTAGGTGTCCCAGCTTTTATGCCATTCCTGGCATGTGGAGCAGGCCAGCTCCCAAAATTTCCCATCAGTACCAAGCCACTTGTGCAGGACTCGGGGATGGCAGGGACACTGCTCGACTGGGGATGAGCCGAGCCCTGGCAGCTGCGCTTGCGAAGCTGCGCTGTTTATTCGGCACCCTCTCTGAGCACATTACAAGGGCTTCTTTAAAAAAGAGGGGAATGGGTAAATTTTTTTTAATTCATTATTATAATTGGCTCTTGCAATGGCTGCACCCAGCTGTGGCTGCTCCGGAGGACAGAGCAGCCTGCCCTGCATTTCACCGTGCACGGGGGCATGCCCAAGACCCCCTCTTTTGCTCTCAGGGAGTATAAAAATTGCAGCTAGGTTAAAGTGACCCGCAAATCACCCTTCCCTCCAGCCTCCCACCCCTCTGCAGCACAGAAGAGGTTTTCCCAATGCCAGTGCCGCCTCCATTTCCTGGGAAACCTCCTTCCGACAGGCCGTGCAGCGCTCCAGGATGTGAAGGTGCAGCCCGGGTTTTCCCAGTGTGCCGGGGGAGCAGGCGGCTTGGGAAGGGGGCCCCCCATCCCCTCCTACCCCATCCCATCCCTGGGGCTGCGGGGTGTTGCAGTCACCTCTCCCAAGCCTTTTAAGGAAGCACGTTACGCCCCGGGCCCCCGGCCAGCAGCCACACGGGGTTACACATGGAAGTCATCTGCAGCTGGGAGCGCATCTGCCAGCGTGGCCAGACCAGGAGTAAAAATAGCTCAGCCCAGCCCAGCAGAGCCCCAAGCAGCGCGCTCCGCTCCTGGCTGCCGATGGTGAGACCCGACATCAGCACCCTGCTGCTCTCGAGGTGGCCTTCACCACCTCCCACCGCCATTTATTAGCACCCCTGTGCTGCAGATCCAGCTAGCATCCCCCCGCCCCCAGTCACCAAGTCCCCCATGTCAGGGGAGGGGGCTGCTCCCCTAATGTGTTTTTTCCTGCAGACAAATTAGCTCTGGCTAAACAGTTCTCATCCCCTTGTGAAACCATTTCTTTGTGGCATCCTAAAAGAAACACTGTGTTGAACTCAAGATGGATGTGATGGATGTGTGTGCTGTAATCCAGAGGATGTAGTCCTTTAAGGAGGACTTCTTATGCAGAAATATGCTTCAAAAATGCCCATCACTTTGCTTTGAAAGGTACAGTGTCGGTCTTCCACCCCTGCCTGAGAGCAAGACATAAAAGCTGGACTCAAGCCTAGCATTTCCCCATAAGCTGAAGGCATGTCATGAAATAAAAGAGCTTCACTGGAAGAAAAGTCTCCTGGTGAAGACCTGTTCTGTGGTGTAATGCTGTTCAGAAAGTCTCTCCACCTTTCAGCATGAGCCCTGACAAAGTTGCTGGAGGACATGTCCCGTGGTTGGGCTGATGCTCTCAAACCCGCAGGCTGTAGCCTGAAAAGGACTTGTGTGCCTGAAAGCCTGCTTTCTTGAGGCACATCAGCCTAACAAAAGATACTACCACTCCCTATAAACTGCATCTCTCATTGCCAGACCATAACAGCTACATCACTTCTACTAATGGCCAAGATGTCTTGTTAAAAAGTTCAGTGTCAGTGGAGAGGGTAAGCTGGCATCTTCCTTCTGCTCTGACCTGCTCACATCTTCTTTTGGATAGGCTTGGCCACATGTTTTAGCATAACTCGCATGTGGGACTCGTGCTCTGAGGCACCCTGAAGCGATGCTATGAAGGTCTGAGCATCGATATAGACAGTACAGGTGGGATATGGTTATCCACATCTGGGTGTGACGTGTCATTTCAGAAACCCTCAGGCACTAGTTACACAATGCAGGTGGGTTGTCCTTAACCTTTGCCATGTCTCCAACCCCACGCAGATATTGTCAACCACCACTGAGCGTCTTGACTTGCAGTAGGGGCTAACATTTAGGCAACCAGGACCCACTCCTACATGGAGGTGTGGATGCAGGAGGGGATGTAGGACTTCTTGTGTCTTCCTCTGGGCAACCTGACTGTGAAATACTCCATGAGAAGGGTCAGATTGGTAAAATAAGGGCTGATGGCTCTGCTGACTGGGACAGAATTAGCATCAGGACTTGAAGACAAAGCACTAAATCCAAGACTCACTTGGACTTTATGCGGGTCTCCAAGGCAGGGTCAACCCGACGTACATCAGCCCTGCAAAGGTTTGTCTAACCTGTTCCCAGAAAACTCCAGAGATTTAGGGCAATTCTACAATTGCCCTAAAGGGTGATAGTGGACAGTCCCTGGACAAGCTATTACATGGCTTTTGCAATAGCCAGTCTCAAATCTCACTTGCTCTAATTGAGAACCAGAGGGGTTTGGATGAACATGCTGCCCTTGGAGGCAAGCGAGCTACAAGTTGGCTGGTGAAAACCACAGGGTTCAACACCAGAGCAGAGACATAACCTTTTATGATACCGATGGTATCATAAAAATGAAGGGTAGGACATGTAGCAGAATTAAGCATTGCAGCCAGACCCTTAAATTTAGGATAGCACCAGCATTTAATGCTTGGTTAGGTTCTCTAAATGCTGTAGCTTTGCATTTAATCATAGCCTTCTCGGGAAACCTTTACAAGGAGAGGCAAAGTGGCTCTGACACATTTTATTAGCCAGTATTAAATTTATTACACCAGTAAAGGAAGCCAGTCTAAAAGTATATGGATGTACACATGTACCTGCCTAGCTCCTTTCAGTTGAAGCAGGTTTTCCAGCAACACCATGCCAAAGCAATGCCCTACACTGCGAGTGTTGACATTGCAAGGTCAAGAGTTTAAGGAAAAGGATGTCCTCCATGCCAGGCGGTCCTGGAAATTAGGACTGTATCCAAGTGCTTCAGCATAGATGCAGATAAACTTGAAGCAGCTGAGCCTGGAGAAAAGGATCTTCAGATAATTGAGACATAAGTGTGGGCATTTCCTCGGCCACGGGTCTTCTGTGTGGCCATCACCCTACCCTTTGTCCCCTCCTGCTTCAGCCTCCCGCTTGTGAGATGGGTATAATACATCTCCCAACCTTAAAATCATTAAGCCTCTTGAGTAACAAGGAGGTGATAAGCTGAGATAAGGGGATTTGGAAGATGCTAGATTTTATAGGTGCTCGTTTTCCTTCTGCCTATGAGTTACAGCTCCTGCATGCCCATAAGCTCTTTGGGGCAGGGTGGTCACTCCCAGGGAGCAGCATCTCACAGGGAGCTCACTGCAAGCAAGCACCATTCCCACGAGCTGGCGTGCCTGCCACCAAGACTGGCATCCCGGATGGCTTTAAATCCCAAGATAATTTTAAACCCATGATAATTTCTCAGCCCAGAGAACCCACCCGCCCAGAGCTCCAGCCCAGCAGCTAGGGACCACTCACAAAATGGCAGCAGGCAGCTCGCTGGAAGCGCAGCCTTTCCGAAAGCAAAACCCATGGCTAAATTGGATGTGGCGGGGTAAACAGCCCCAGCAAATAGCTGGGACTGTGCTCCAGCTGCGGGATGATTTACGAGAAGGCAGGAGCGGGTCTTTTCTTTGGTTAAACAGAGCAGATCCGAACCAGATGTCTAACCTTTATCTCGATTGCTGCGGAGACGGAGGAGCAGACAGGGGAGAGAGAAAGACGTTCGAGTTTCCATTAGCTGCCGCTCCGCTGTCTTCCAAAGTCAGCTCATAAAGAAAAATGAATACCATCAGCCAGGAAACTTTGCTTTGGTGAACTATATGTTTTGTTTCGACCTTTGCTGCTATAGCGACCGTGCTGAAATAAAAGTGCAGCCGGCTGCGATGACCTCATTGTATTACTCTATTAAAATCTGATATTATAAAGATATAACCTGGGCAGATGATTGAAGATTTGCACATAGGCATGGCTTTTGCTGTGGTCTCCAGGAAAGCGGGGCTGGAAAGGGCAGGTATAGGGGGAATGAGGGCAGGATGTCAAGGCAGCCACCTTTGGGGATTTTTTCCCACCCAGGGAGCAAGTGAGACGTGTGGGAGAAACGCAGGCTCTTCCTTGTGTTCCTGGGGAAGGGGCGACTTTTGGCCACCCGTGATGAAAAGCTTTTGGGAAGGCTGTGCCAAGGGGGGACCACACCACATGGTTTCACAGACCGGTGCAAGCAATAGGGATTTCCAAACTGAGACCCTCCTAGCTCAGTGCCTAGACGGGCAGGAAAATACCCAAGGAATAGCATCCAGCTTGAACCCCCTGAAAATTAGCTTCCAAACCTGGGGTGAAAGCACTCCAGTGTGCTGCTAGGAATCTCATCTGAGATGCGAGTGTCTCAATTTTAGGATATCCTAGTGGGCAAAGGCCAAATAAGCTGTCACTCTTGAAAAAAGGTAGAAATTATTTAAGCGTGTATGCAATTAATATATATGCCTTATAAATGGGATCTGCAAGATTATGAGTGGTCAATGAACTGAAGTGGAACTGAAAGGCCTGAAAAAAATGTTGCTAGGGTCGAAAGCAGTAGTTTGTTATTTCTAAAATACTTGTCTAGTTTTCCAGCAGTGATTAATTCTGCAGATGGGGTGGTTGCGTTGGAGGTTAATGAAAAAAAATGAGCATTGCATTAGATTGACTGGAATATTGCAGAGGCCATGACACAGCCTGCTTTGGAAATAACTGGACGGCTGTGGCAGCTCTTCTACAGCATACGTGTTTCAGGCTCCCCTACCCAGCTTGCTGCTGCTTCCCTCCCTTAGAGCATCCTTGTATATACTGATGGTTTAACTGCAGTGCATGTAAATCTCGGATGACAGCATTACCACTTACTGTCTAGCAACTAAAAGTTCAAACTAGTGCCTTTTGGAAAGGAAAGTTAAATACACTCACTCACTGCTCACACTTTTTTCCCCAGAAATCTGGCATTTTTTGTGGCAAGAACGGTTTTCTAAGTAAAAGATTATCAATGGTTTAAAAGAGGCATTTTGCAGGAGGAGGATTAAGTACAGCAAGCCTGACATTTCCCATTAATCCACAGCGCTGCTGCACTCATGGCATTGCGTTTTGCCGCAGTTCATTTTTTTAAGGCTGCTAGAAACGAGAAATGATTTTGGAAAAGCCAGCGAGCTTGGCTGCCCGCTCCTGCCCTGGGTGCCAGGGTCCCCGCAGGGCTCACCAGGTGAAACGCTCAGCTCCCTGGAATCCTGGGCTGGCGGCGCTCGGAGTTATGCAGGGGTGGATTTTGGACGGACCGGCTGACAGTTTGACATACAGCAAAAAGTTGCCAGATCCTGAAGCCGTTTCCAAAATAATTACTCAAAATCCCCACCAACCCCAGTTGTGTTGTAAGACTGCTTTGTTTTCTCCATGCTTCCTCATCCTCCACCCCTCTTCCTTGGGATGCAGACCATGGGCAAAAGCACTGAAGCTCTGTGTCACCGTCGGTGCCATCCCCATGATGGATGCAGGTGGTCCTAGACTGGCTCCTTACTGAGTTTAGATATTTTATTTAATGCTCTTTCTCCCCCAGGATGGAAGCAGCCATGGGTGAAAGGCAGAGGAGCATCACCAGGAGCAGCCTGGAAGCTGCACTCGTTCTTCACACCTAAAACCCTGCGGATACAGAGCAAGTTGTAGCTGTCAATCTGGGACTAAAAGCAGCAAACTGTCCAAAGGAAAACCTAAAAATGCAAATGTTACCCTGAAAAACTTCAGCACACAAGCCCACAAGGTCTCTGAGAACAGTAACAGCTCGTTATATAGTGGTATAACACAGACTAAGTACAGCTTGAGAATCTCGGAGCTCATGATAGCTGCATTAGGTGGTATCTGCATATTGCCCGTAATCTTAAGAAATATGTGCTAATTCTCCTAGCAAGGAAAATTTTAATTATCCTCCCAAGGGAGGCTATTTCTTGAAATAGGCCAAGTCAGAGCATCCTCACAATGCAGCCCAGAGCCCCTTTTCACCCACTTCCCAGAAGGACAGGGCAGATTAAGCCGGGTTTAGCAGCCAAGTGCAAAAATCTTGTTAGTGCTAGAAAAATATCTGCTGTTTGGAAATGCTTAACGAGCTCTGAAGAACTTGGTATTAAAGCCAGCTTAATCCTGTAAGTGGGAGGCAAGCAAAGAAGTCAGGCATTGTGCCTGCGTGGACTCAGGGATGGGGTTAACCCCAGATTGAAGAGCCTGATTTCAGGGTTACCTCCCATTTTTAGTGCTTTTTCCCTAATGTGACCAAAGCTGTATCTGACTCATTTTTCTGCCTCCAACATGGGCCAGCCCCAGCTGCTTTGGGAAGGGGTGTGAGGATAGGGAAATGGATGGGGACCCCTTCCACATTGGGCTTGCAGCACCCTGCAGCTTCGGGAACCAGTGCCCATCACCAGCACACCTCCATTTAACAGCCCAGAGGGTGTTTTTCCCCCAGTTAGGTTCCATTCAATAGCTTTTTTAATCTCTCTAAGGTGTCCCTGGTCACTTTGACCTGCTTCATCCGAAGCCCCCAGTTTGAGACCTTAGTTTTGGCCACAGGCATTTGAGCATCGCTTGATTAGGAAGCAGTGCACTGAAAACGGCACCTCATTTCCACCCCTCCTCTTCTGCTACTGCAAGAGGCAGTTGCTGGAATGCTGCCTCCTTTTTTCTTTCTTTTTTTAATTTTATTTTTGGGAATTAAAAGGCATTTTTGTTTGTAGTCCGGAGCCAAACTCATTGCAAAAGAGCAGGCTGTACTCTGGTCAGCCCTGTGCATTGTCCCTACAGCTGTGTTCCATCGTAGGGCCGTCTAACGCTGGTGGTCACGTAAAGATGGGGAGGAGAACATCCCCCTTGCAAATTTTCTTTGACAGCCTATGCCTGTAAGTGGCAAGCTCAGCTGCCTTCCACAGGGGCTCAAGGATTTACCAAACTAGTGCCGTGCTGATCCCTGGGTGCCCATGTCCCCGGCTCCCCTCCACGTAGACGTGGGCTCAAATCTTTTCCCAGACAGGTTTCCCTATGCAGGGGCAGCTTCTGAGTTGGGGGTCTCATCCTGACTTGGTTTGCAAAGCCTCCCTCACTACCCTGGGGTGCTGCATGCCCCAAAGCTGCACATCCCACCGAGCTCCTCCAGGCATGTGAGAGGCTGCATGTGATGAGATTTCCAGCCTCAGCAGCAGCATGGGAGGAGCTGGCACAAGGGGTGGGGGTGGCAGCCGTGCCTCCTGGGCACTGCCAAAATCCACTACCTCCAAAGAGCTTTCATCACACCTTTGCTCCCTTGGCATTTTTCAGCCACACATGGAAATCACCTGGATGTTTGGAAGCTGAGGAGAGCATCTCCTGAATGGCAGGGAGCAGCGTGCACGGCCAGGGCTGGCTTGAGCTGACCGTGCCATGCACGGCAGGGAGAGGTCCGACACCTGTTTGCAAGTCCCCAGCCTGCCAGAAACACAAAAGTAGCTACGAAAACTTGGTGCGGCAGCAAATGCTTGAGTCTACCTGCAGTTCTGGTTTACCATGCAGGTGCAGACTAAAGAGGATGAGTAGAAAGGATTTGTTTCTGCAGAAAAGGCAGCTCCTAAACTGCTGCCTCCTCCTCCCCAGCCCCAGCTCTGTACGTGTCTGTCTGCACCAGAAATCTCAGGAATTTCCACTGCACTGCTCTCAGGAAATCTCTGCATTTTTCACAGACGTGTCTATGAAGGGACACCGATTGCACAAGACGGTCTGAGTCCTGAGGAAGGGAGAGTCCAGAAAAAAGAAAAAAAGACAAAAATCCCGAGTAACAATTCTGCTTGGAAAAAGCAGTCAGAAGTTTGAAGTACATCCAGACCACTGCTCTGGAAATCAAGCTGAAAAATCTTATGACATCAGGCTCTCTCAGGAGGTCACTGCTATTTCCCAGCTGTAAAGCCCTGGGAATGTTGCTAGCGGCCCATGGTGGACTTTGGAAGAGCTGGAAAGATACTGCCACAGTGCCCAAGGAGCATTTTGCAGTGATCTTCCCACTGAATGCCATCGCAAGACTCTGGCAGCACAGTATTGGAGAGCACAAAACACAAATAATTCTTCATCGGTCGTTAATTTGCTCTGAAGGTCCAACACCTGGAAGTTGAACATGTGTCGGACTGGACCGAGAAGGAGAGAGCATCTTCCAAGCCTCCTTCTGGTCATTTCTTTGCTTCTAAGAGCTCCCAGCACCTGGGGACAACAGGGAATTACATTTCTTACAAGTGTTTTGAAATAAAACCAGAGCAGGTTTGTATTGCACAGAGATGAGGGTAGCGGGCAGGTCATGCAGATGCAGAGCAAGAGATGCAGGAGAGAGACGGTCTAGTGGAAAGGGGGCTGAGGAGGTGTTTTCTTTGCCTTTTTTATGTACATTTTCTGTGTATCACTACATCTGCACCTGAGGCAATCCCCCTCTCGCTCAAAGGAGTGCAACAGGGATATATGTTGCAAGAAAACGCCTTGGCAAGGAAAGCTGGTGACTGTCACTGAGCTGAGCACAGGCCGCCACGCAGCACCCCGCACCGCAATTTCACCCACCTTCGGCCTTGGCCGAGAGCCCCGACGGGAGCTTTTGCTGCGAGATACAACCAGCACCTCTGGACACCTGATTTCAGGCAAGGCATAAGGCTGGTTTAAGAAGATAAATATTTGCATTTTTTAAAACGAGCACACACTTTTTCCAAGAAGTGTTGCTGAAAGTTTATGGATATGTTGGAAAGCCACTTGCAAATGGATTGAGATGGTTATCCCAAGGGAGATAGTGCAATCCCAAGTTTGTCACTGATCACATCCCCTAGGAATAACACCCAACTGCCCCATTTTGGAGGTTGGAAACAGGAAAAAAGAACTCTAACATTAAAATGTACAAGAGAAGTTTGTCCAGCCTGCTGAGCAGCTGGAGTATGATGGATACACCACAGACATGAGCAATAGGATGGAAATGGAGGAGAACATGATCAGCCAAGAAAGCAATAAGCGTGGACCCCAAAGGGCATCCAGCTTTTATGGTGTACATCATATCCCCCTACAAGCCATTACAGCACTGTCTAATCCCTCTGGCTCCTGTGAGATGCTCTGCACCTCCTATGAACCGCTGGGACCCCTCATAGCCCACTGCCGCCCCTAGGAGTCATGGTGACTTGGCCACCGCAGACCTTGGTGGCCAGGAGGTGCTCCGTAAATGTAAGAAGCTGCCCAACTCCTCCCTGGTTTGATTTTTTTAATTTTTGGTGAGGAGTCTGTGAATGCATGCTTGTTGCAAAGTTAAAAGGCAGCCTACAGAGGAGCGAGCGCTTTTGCAAAGAGCCAGGGCTGTCCCGGCACACCAGAGCCGTTTGCTTCCCCAGCCCCCGCTGCTCACCCTGCTGTCAGCCCACCCATCCGTCTCTCCGGCAGCTACCATCACTTCCCTGTGCTGGCGATTTCATGCCATCCTGTTGCCATCATTCTGGCAGGAACTGAGGGGGTTACATCTTGCTCAGCACCCTCCCACAGGCTTTACCTCCTCACAATGGGGTGGGCTTGAGCCAGACCCCAGGGCCCATCACCCTGGCCTCGGGGCAGCCAGCCCTGCTCCCCTCTGCAGGGTGCAGTGATGCTTTTCCCTCGCGCTCCTCCATCCAGCAGCCAGGACCGACCCCAAGCTCAGACTCCGTCTGACTTCTGCAATCCCTTCCCAGCCCCACCACCAAAACAATCTGCCCCTCGCCTACCCTGGGTGTGATGGCACACGGTAGCCCCACGCTTACCGGGCTGGGGCCAGACCCTGACCGTGGCCGGCATCGGGCTGAGCCACGGCTGAACATCGTCTCACTGCCTCCCACGCAGATCCGGGACCCAGCGGCAAGCCGCATTAGGTCATCGCTGGGGTGCCGCCAGCCTGACTGAGGAGGGAAGGGAAGGAGAGAAAAGGCAGCACGAGAAAAAGGAGGACTAAAAAGAAAAAAGGAAGGAAAGAAAAGAGAGAAAAGGACAAAGGAAAATATATATGTTTATTTAAAAAAAAAAAAGAGAAAAGGAAAAAGACAAAAGACAAAAGAAAAAGGAAAAGACTTGAGGCCAAGTCCACACAGGTCTACAGCAACTCACGGAAGGGACAAGGAGTGGGATGGGGACCAGGGCAGGCCACCAAGCCAAGGGAGTCCCTCCTCTGCTGAAAACAGTCTACCTGCCAAGCCCAGAAATCGGGGGAAAAAATCACATTACCTTCAACGCCTTTTGAGTCCATATGAAGTGCTTTGAGCGTTGCATGTATTTAATACCTGTACAGGCAGACAGGTCTGCCTCTTTGCCCAGGAGAGGGGCAAATGGGCTGGCGGTCGTCTTTGGGATTTCAAGGACCTCTTTGCTAACCGTGAGGCTCCTGGTGGGGACCAATGGCAGCATGCACTCAGACAATGAGTGATGCAAGTAAATAACCTGCTGTTTGGAAAAGCAAGTGTTTTTTGAAGACCCTGCTTGACCGGTCTCCTCTCTCAGCTGGTTAAGACAGGAGGATGATTTGCGGCCACAAATCCCTGCATGAGATTTGGAAGAGGTCCCTTGTTGACGTTATGGCTGCTGTCTCTTGCTCTAAGGGCCAGGCTGGTGGGGAAAAAAAGGAGAATTTGGTCAACATCCCCAACAACTTTAACACTTGTGCAATCACCATTGTCTGCTCTGGCTCCCACACGACCAGGACCACGTCAGGGAGACAGGGTCCCACGGGAAAGCCTGCAGGGTGGCTTGTCCCCTACCTCTCCACATCACAGCCGGTCCATCCAGTGAAAAATACTGTTACATTTTTCCAGAAAAACTGCACAAACTCTGCAGAAATATGCTTCAGTCACAGATGAACTCTATTACCAAAATCCCACACACTCTTCATTGCTCTATTTGTGCTCAACAGCTATTCCTCTCATCATCTTGTACAATGGCCATGTTTTGTGCCCCCATTCATGACCTGCTTCCACAGATCAGCTACGACATGGCCTGATGGAAGAAGCATCATTTATTTCAGTACATCGCCTGTACCTTGGGTACTCTGGTACTCCTTACCTCACGGTGTGATAAAGCACTAATAAAGCCTCTTAACCATCCTCTGGAAACTGTAAAAGCGTCTACAAGACAGGATTTTATTTGTACTGTCGCTGTGGGAGCCAGCTCAGAAGACACCATTGGGCTGGCTCATCCTCAGCACCAGGCAGAGTACGGCGATGGAGGCAGGTTGTATGCCCAGACTCAACAAACTGTGCAAACAATATCGACGATGCCAACATGGGGTGAGTGAGAAAATCCAGCCCTTGCATAGCTATAGCCGTCCCACCTGCGCTGCGATTTTCTGGAAGTGATTTTATTAGCGAGGCAAGGCGGATAAGGAGCCTTTCCTCCTGACGGTGAACCCAGCCCTGCTAATGTCTTGAAAATGTGTGAAAAGCAAGTGAGGTTCAAGCATGTTTTAAGCTGTTTCTCATTAGCGTGGGAATCGGAGGCGTGCTGTGGGGACCTTGGGGTGGAGCAGGGGGGCTGCTTCTCCGTGCATCACCCACAGGGATGCTATCCTACCCTAAACGGGGTGACAGCTGCACCCAGCCCTGCAGAATGGGGCTTGCCATCCTTCTGCAGTAGCGACCCTTCCCATTGCAGCTTTCTCCCCATGCCCGGGGGTCCAGCAGGGACACCCTGACCTCGTAGCTCATCACCCAGGGCCGGAGGCGAAAATATCAGACTCACAGGCAGCTTATCATCACCTCCTGAAGCCCCTCCAATGTGCCAACGCCAGGGCCGGGAAAAGCCGAACCCTGTGTGCGGCAAAGGGTCAGGGCAGGACACCCGCGAGAAGAGATGGGAGGGTGGGGACACGGAGAAGGGAGTGGAGCGGAGATGGTTTGGAAGAGCAAAAAGGAGGAATGAGAAGCATGATGTGAGTGCATCGGCCAGCTACCGAGGAAGGGAGATGCATGACCCAGTGCATCAGCCTGTTTGTAATCAGCCCAGCGGCGGTAGCAGCCCGGCCGCCCGGGACATGCACAGCGAGCTGGAAATCTGCTGGAAAAGGGCTGCAGGGGAAGTCTTGTGCTGACGCAGAAAAAGATTTGATGACCCCATGCACCTCTTCCAGCCCTAGGTTTTAGAGTGCCAGAACACATTTCCTATAGAAAACATGCTAATCCTCCTAATGATGAGCACCAGGTATCGCAACCCCAGGAAGCATCACATACATTCCTGCACTCATTCCACGCAAGTTTCCTCCTGTGTATTCCCAGTCAGAGTGTAAAATGCACTGTATGCTCTGCATAGGAGCAGAGATTAATTAGATTGCAATTAAATTGCAGCAGGGGAGTTTTAGGTTAGGTATGAGCAGAGGCAGCAGCTTTGCTGCTGTGCACATGGTCTCACATTACACCGTCAGGCTCCACGGATGCAGCCCTTCCTTCCTTGGGACCACGTGTGGCATGTATAGATATATGAGAGAAACCCAGGACTTGTCTGTCTGCTGAGCTGTGTTCATAGACCAGGACCAGGCCTTTTACCAGCTTTCCATATGGGAAATAAGGAGAGAGCCAAACCATGCGTTTGGGAGATGCCAAGGGCTGCATTAGCATCTCCTAAACCTTTTGCAGTCCGGAGCAGGATGAAGTCTGAGGGCAGGCACATCCCTCAGGCTCCAGCTGCAGTGAAGTGCAGGGTAAATGCTATCTCTTTTTCTATCATGTTTAACAACGTTGCTAGGAATCAGAAGGCAGAAACAGTTCAGCAGTTCAAGTTCCAGTGAGTGCAACAGCTCCAGAGACCGAGATCTTCCCATCCCCAGACACCTGCCCTGCTCTGGGACCAGAAATCCTGCAGGTTTCAGCTCCCAAGCAGCCGTATATGTGTAGAGATCAAGTAGTAGGAGTGCCACCTGCTGACACTAGAGATTATATAGCATTGTCTATACATTAATCCCTCCTCTGCTGAGGTCACCTCGCCTGTCTCCAAGGCAGAGCTGTCCACTGTGTCCAGCCAGCACTTGCCTTAGGGAAACACTGCTGGTGATGGTGATGGTGATGGTGGTCCTCACCCTCCTGGCAGGAGAGGACAACATCGGCTGCTCTGATTTCGGACCCATCTGCAAGGCAAGGGGAGGAAGAACTGTAAAATGGGTGTTATTTTTGGAGGGGAACCACCACGCTGCAAGCACCTCTTGCCAACATGCCCAGTTAGTGGTAGAGCATTTTCAGGGCCTTTTATTTGTAGCTGGTGGCTTTGTATTTTTTTTTATATAGAGAGGCGGAGTGACACTCTGGAGAGGCTCGAAGGCTCACAAGGCAGTGCTGAAACCCTATCAGGATCTCCCACAGAGTGGGGAGAGCGAACCCTTGTGGGGTGGGAGCGAGAGGAGCAACTGTCTGTTTAAAATGGAAAATGTTTTATGACCCCTTCTTGTAAGGCCAGGTCCTGCTGGAGGCTCACTATGCAAACCCTTACTGCATCCTTAGAGCTTTTACAGACTGACTTTTTAGAGGGAAAGGGCAGCAGCAAAGCCCCAGCCCATTTTGACCCCAATCGTGGTCTGGTCCTTGCAGGGCTCTTGGCATCTGGGGAAGCTTTCGGGTGTCAAATGCTGGGAAAGGGATGAGTGCTCGGGAGGGAGGAAACCTCCTCATAGCCCAGATGCAGCTGATGCAGCCGCAGATGGATTCAGACCCCCATAAATCACGAGCAGCAAGACCCTCCCTGTCCAGTACCCCAAGGATACCCAGGAGATGGACCTTTTCCAGTGCAGTCCCAAGCTGCTTCTCTTTGGAAAGCAAAAAATACATTAGGTTGCACTCCGAGTGATTCAGATGGCTAGCACTTATTTTATTCAGTAGTCTCGTTTTCCTGGCCACAAGCTGCTTTTGGGAAGCTATTCGCAAAAATTACATACGATCTTTTTTTTTAACTCACGGTGCGCTCATACCATCCCAGTCATTAACCAAACCACTAAACAAGCTTTGATACAGCCCCACACTGGATGTCCGCTGCAGCCCTACCAGCGTGGCTAATCCTCAGGAAACAGTAAAAATAAGCCAATAACCCATCCAGCACTCTGAGCCCTTGTCTTTGCCGTTTTCCAGAAACTCAGGGGTTGCTACCAGCTGATCCAAGGCAAAATTTCTAGTAATTTCCTCCAATTAGTATCTTTTTCCTTTACTTCATTTACACAGCTTTCTGTAGAAAGCTTTACCATACCATGTGGCTTCTCATGTTTTACAGGGACAGCCAAACACCTTGAAACAGCAACAGACTGCCCAGGCTGGGCTTAAAGAAACTCCGTGCTTTCTAGTAATACCTTAATCTAGTAATACCTTAATATGGGAAAAACTTTGAGCTTTACTTTAACTTTGCCCCCTCTGATTTCCTGGTGACTTTGCCATATGAAAAGACACAGCAGAGTCCTTTGCTTGTTCAAAATGCCTCCCCCACCTCCCAGCAGCACGGGGTTGACTGCCGGGCTGAAAATGTGTCCTCAAAAGCTTTGTTATTTGGCTGTTTTCCCTGTCATTTTTCACAAGAAACGTCCAGGCGATATTTCGCAGCAAATAAAACCAGGCGTGAGAGCCCGACTTTCCTGGCAGCCACTCGGGGCGTGAAGCTGGCACGTAACTGCATGCTGCTGGGCTGTGCTGGAAAAAAATGTTCCTGTCCCACTTGTGAACCAATTCAAAGCTGAAAACCTTAATCCTCCCTCTCCTAACCCTCTGGACAGGAGAAAACAAGGTTTTCTATGAAACCACTTAAAAGCAAAAACTTAATGAAAGCCTAAATATCCCACTTCTCACAGGGGCAGGAAAAAAGTACAAAACCCAGGGAGAGGGGTGCAATGCCAAACTGGCTGGCAGCAAGGTTTCTGAGCTCCTTCCTCACCACAGACACAGATAAGAAGCAGGTAAAGGCCAGCACCCAGCACACAGGGAATTATTACCAAGGCCAGGCTGATGGGTGAAGGAGCCAAAGACATTCCTGCTTGCTTTCTTAATTTTTAAAAAAGTTCAACTTGCACAAAAACACCCTTTCTGGAGGATTCATCCCCTTTGCTGGGGTGAGCAAATGTACAGCCCAGGCCACCCTGCTGAGAGCCTTTTTGCAAGGGCGCACGGGGAGAGATGGGCTTATTCATCCCTACAATGTGGACACTTGACCACAGGCTGACTCTGATATGTCCCAAGGAGGGAAAAAAAAGCAGGGAGCTGGCACATGGGCAAAAGGCAATAAAACGAATGTGGTTGGAAAGTGGAGAGATCTGCATCCCTTGGAGAAGCCAGGTTTCCTACAGCTCGCACCAGCGGCGGGGAGATGTGGGTTCTTCAGGAAAAAGCATCTACAATAACGTGCTGCGCTGAGTGGTGCCGGGGGGGACTTCAGAAGGCATGCCTGGAAACCATCACCATAGGTCTAAATGTCATCCTAAATATGCAGCTCCATTCCCACCAATACAAAAGAGCCTGTATCATACTGCTGCAAAACTGCGTTTGCATTCTCTGGTTTTTGGGATAGACTTAAGCTTGCTAAGCCCAGCTTTAATGTTATCAGGTGTGTAACAGAGCACAACAGTCCTGCAAAGTTCTTTAAAATTCATTAAAATCCTCAGAGGAGAAGGAGCCATGTGGAGTTCCATGTTCACTGGGCACCTACTAAGCCAGGGCTGACAAGTGTCACTAAAACACATCAGGCTTTGACCCCAAATCCCATGTGAGAGCAGAAGTCTCTCTCCTGACTCCTCTTTTTATCATCCCACTTTCACATACATCCAGCAGCCACCCCTTCATCTTCACTTACACTATCATCAAACAGCAGCAATGATGAAAAGTTATTTCCACAGGCAAGAGCCTGATGTTATTTTGGCAAGGGGAAAATCACTAGGGTCAAAAACAAGGACCTGAGAAGTGGTGTGGGTCACTGAGGAGGTTGGCTGAAGCAGGCTGTGTGTGCTGCCAGAGCAGGGTGGGCACGGGCACGATGCTGGGGCTCCCCACTCTGCCAGAGGGAACAGCAATGTGGCACGGAGCACCCACTCACTGTTACAGAAAAGTCCTCGAACAAAGGTTCCTCAGGAACAGCTCTGTTATGGGATAGCAATACTACAGGGAATAAGTGGGCCATTAAAAAAAATTAAATTAAATAGATGTCAGCTTGTTAGATGCTTTGGAGAGTTCACTCATACATGCACCCTGCACCCAGCCCACACACACTGCCCTGGCGATGCTGGAGCTTGCTCAGTGGCCCACATCCCTCCACTGGGATTTGGGACCTCCAAAGCTGGGGTACATTCCCCTCGGGCACACAAACAATGGGGAAATGTGTGCCGGTTGGCCAGGCAGATCACCAAGAAGCCATCCCGCTGTTTGCTGTGTATTTTTGTTGGTGAAAGAAGTAGCTGGTCCCCATCCTGGTATGGACCTGGACATGAGCCGGGGAACGAAGTTTGCGTAGGAAAAGATTCAATTATTTAATTCAGTTCTTGAATATTCTGAAAATGAACATGGGCTGCCAAATCAAACAGAATTAAAACACTAGCGCAAATGGGAGGGAAAAAGTTAGGTGAACTTTTTGATTTATACACTGGCTGAAAGCCTCTCCCTAGAGTCGCCTTTCATTTAAGGCTTTTAACAGTTTGTCTCACCAAGTGAAGACAATAACGATAGTGCTCACGTGTTGGGATTTTTGTGTTTCCCTTTGCCTTCCTGCTGGCACAGGACACCACAACCCTTGCTCACGCTGGTGGTGAAGGATCAGTCTCTCATGCTCAGAGAAGGGACAAAAAGAGAAGGAAAAGAGCAAAAAGCAAGATTTCTAAGATTGATCTAAGCACATGGCATCTCCTCCATGTGGCTCTGTACCCCCGCTTAGACCCACAGAGGCAGCCTCTGCACTCTCGGCAGAAGAGGATGCTCTTCTCTCCTCGTCTGTCATGAGGCTTTTGGAGAGGTGCAAAAATCCCTGCCTCGTGATTTGCCACTCTCCACCATCCTGGTGCAGTGCAGCAATGTCCAATCCTGGTTTGAAAGCACTAGTACCTTATGTACTAGCTGCTTTTAGAGCACCTTATGGTTCAACTGCATTTTTCACTTCTTTTGCTTTTGAGATTAATGATTTTAAGTAGTTTATTTTCCTGGTACAAAATATTCACCACAAAAAAAATCCCCCAAAGAAAACCAATTCTTCCATTTATATATTTAATTTTTGGCCAGATAATTCCAGTCTTGCAAAATAACAGTTTCAGACAACTTGGGTGGGGACTATTTGCTGTTGTGGCTTTGTGCAGCCCCGACCATGCACAGGGACGTCCTGCCTGGTGGCTGGCAGGGCTACAGGACCTACCTCTGTCAACAGGATGGAAGAGCTGACGTGGCTTGATCATGGTGAGGACCAGGCAATATCAGACAGCTACATAACTCCTTCAAATGAATGACAGCCAGGTAGATACCAAAAGGGAAAACCAAAGTGTAGGAGGTGGATGGTGAGAGGCACGATCTGCCTCTGTCTGAAGCAGGAGCATGGTGCTGCCAATAGTGCAATGAGCATCTAAGCAAGATAAGAAACCTTCCCCCAGTTCAGCCTCCACAATCTAAGGGATTGGTAGCAGAGAGTAAGCTGTCCAGGGAGGCAAGGCATGAGCTAGGAGTGGGGTGACATGGATTTTCTGGGTCCCTATTCGGGACCAGCTTGCTGGACTAAGACGCTTGGCCCCTCACCAGCCTGTGTTGCCTTTTCTTTCGGCAAAGCCAGGGAGCTTTCTGCAGCATTTGCTGTGGCTTGAGCTGAGCTTAGCTGGAGCCAAGCCACTAGAAGAAGCAAAAGTGTGACCTGGTTTAATATGAAAGTCCCAGGACAGTGTTTTTAGAAGCCTTCCATCAGTTTGTAGGAAAACATGAAGAAAAGGCAGAAAGGAGTGACAGCAGGTCCTGGGCCAACGCCAAGGACTGCTAGCATGCACCACACGTTCCTCCAGCCATCTCCAAAAGGACTTTGGAAGAGCTCAGGGGAGCCATCGGGGTGGTATGTGCAAGCGAGGACACGCTTGTCTTAATGCCTTGGCATTCCCCAGCAACCCTCTCAGGGCACAGAAAGGACAACAGCTCTGCTTCTCCCAGGCTAACATAACCTGTGTGTGTGCATCACTAGGGAGAAAAGACAGCAGGGCATTTTTTAAATTTTTTTATTTTGCAGCTGGGCTAAGTCCACCATAAGGGTGCAACCACCGACATAGACTGCAAGTTTTTGGAGCAGGACTGTCTCTTTGTCCTGCAAGTGGGTTTCTGCACCGGCTTTGGGGTGCTCCAGTACTGTCCACCAAACAGCAACTTGCCATTTCCCTCTTGGGACAGAAAAGGAAATCACGTATGGTGAGTGAAATTATACCCAAGGCCAAAACCAGCCTCATTAACAGAAGCACAAAGAAGAAAACAGCTTCACTGACAGCTTTGAGACGTGCCTTTGCTAATTACTGTAAGGGAGATTGACTACTGCCAGTGCCTCTAGCAGGCACTGCTGTTTCTGAAAAGAGTGTAAGTGTGTGCTGTATTTTTAAAATATATATAAACAGTGTCTTGGTCAGCTATCTCTAGAGTCAAAGTAATGCAGAAGTGAGGTATCTACTTTGTCGTCGCCATCATTTCATTATTGCTACTGAAGTCTCCCAAGCCTGCACCATGCTAGACAGCAGCTGGAGTTCCCGGACTAGCAGTTCCTGTTGGACCCAACTCACAGAGTTTGTTGACCAAGCGGCTCTGAGATAGCACCCAGCTGACCTGGGCAGCTTAAGAATAACAGACATTTCCCTGAGCCTGCATGGCCTGGCTGCAACAGTCCTTAAACAACCACCCATCTGCATCTTTAGGGGCTCCCACCCTCCGGCAACGGGCCAGCTGGGGCTGGTGGATCAGGGCAGAGGTTTCTGGGCCAGCCCAGGAGAAAGGTTGCAAACGCCATTTGCATTTGCCCTTTGCTCTTGCTACTACTTCTGAGCAGTACTAGGAAAGTGCTGGATGGTTCTTGGCCTGCTGAAGAGAAACAGCTTTCGCCTGAATTTTGCCCAAGGTTGCTCATTTTCATCTGCAGCCTGATGTGCGAAAAGCTCTCCTATTTCAGATGAGATTCTTCATCATTTTCTGCAGCCCCTGAACCTCTCACACGATTGCATTGGCACCAAAGCCAGAAAAGTTTAGTCATGGCCTATGTCCCTCCTGTGCCAAGGAGGACAGAAATGAAAACAACCACATTTGAAGCCAGTCGATGGACTGAATCCCAGCCCAGAGTTAACAAGCTAGAGAGACATTCACCCTAGGAATTTATCCCAGGCAAGAGAGCATTAGCCACACGGCTACCTTCTCAGTTGAATAAAAGGAACCTCCGATTCCAAAAAACTTAAGCTTTCAGGCTAATGAGCGAATAGGAAAAACCCACAAGTTGAGGACTTTGAAAAGAAGTTTGTGTTATCAGGTATTGCCCAAGCACACAAGTTCTGAGCTCTGCCTCAAGGAAATGGAAATGATCCTCCCTCCCCACAGCAGCCAATGCTGGAGACCTTGTCTCCCTCTGCTCTCCCGCCCCAGTCTTGCCACCACCCCTCAGGAACCTGTGCTTCCATTCTCTGGCTGCAGCCTTCCAAAAAAAATGAGTCAAACCTCAGGGAAATCATGATGTTACCTTAAAATGCGGGGGTTTTAAAGAAAAATTGGCGTCATCTTTGTTTCATTGATTCCCATGGTTTTTAGGGGTTTCATACTGAAGCTTACCTGTGAATCCTTCCCCAGGAGGACCAGAGGCTCCTGGGAGCTGGAATTTCAGGGCAGACCCCAGACCTGTGGAACTGTATATTAAAAGTGGGCAGCTCCACAATCCTAATGACTGCTACAGCTTTCACTCTTATTTTTCCTATTTCTGAAAGAAAAAATAAAGCAAAAGAAAAACCCATTAAATGGTTCCCTTGTTTTTAAAGCAGAAATTCCTAGTTTGACTGCTGACACCATCTGAACCAGTCTCTGCTGCAGTTAGTGCTCAGAGGGTGCTGAAGTGAAGTCTACCATGGAGCAAGGGCAGACGAAATTCAGGCCTCCCAACACTAAACCTCACTTTTCCACCCTCCAGCTCCATGCCCAGCTTGGCTGGGTCATGGTGCTGGAAGACGCAGCTGCAAATGTCCATTGCATGAATCGGGACTAGACTTTGCCCCTTTTTTCTGCTGAAGAACCATGCTGACTTTATATAATGTGTGTATATGTATCTGCACCTAGAGACATATAACGTGTTAAATCTAACTTCGGTAATCAGGGTTGGATGTGCATGAATCACTCCGCTGATTTTTTCCTGGAGCAAATATCCCTGTTCCTGATCCCCGATCTTAAAATAAGTGGAACAATAATGCGAAAGCAGCTGCGTGCTCCCTATTGATCCTGACATCTCTGCTGCTGCTGCTTCTCTGCACCCTGCTAGCAGCAGCCCAACCTGAATTAGATCTGTATCTCTTCTGATTTGCTTGTATTTTGCTCACACATTCAGGACAGGAGTAAATGAGGACCGGACACTGTGCAAGAGAACGATGAAGCTCGGTGACTTGCTAACTAGCTCTGGTTTAGTTGCACAGCCATGCCTGACAACCCGGTGGGAACATCTGTGTGGAAGCGTGATGTGCTAGCTTTGGCTGTGCTGGTGCCAGATTTGGTTCTGAAACTAAGCTATGGAAGGAAGCTGTGGCCTGGATGCAATTTTCATCAATTCTGTAGAAAAACTGATTTCTGCAGACCCCCTCTCAAGGTCTTGGAGATCTCCACTGAGCCATATGGAGGGTCAGACTCTAAGAGATGTAAGAGGTGGGTGATACAAAACAGGCCACAGCAGGGCTGAGAGCTGGGGTGACATACACATATGAAATAGCAAGCTGAGCTAGACTGCAGGGGCAACCAGTGAAACTCCACACGATGCATCACAAAACAGATGAGTTTTGCCAAAGGGCTCCAGAAAGCCGAGACAACAGGTCCACAGATACTGTTAAAGAGCTTTTGGGAAGAAAATGCGTGGGAGAGAGAAAATTCTGGAGAGATGAGGGGCTGGGCAAATTCGTAATGGGGGAATGAATGTGGAGGGAAGTTAACTACAAAATAAGAGCTTGCACTGGTCAAATGGCTAAATTATGGGGAACTTCATGTGGAAAGACAAGCAATTCAAGTCCCTAGTCCTTAAATGGATAAAAATGCTCAGATACATTGGAAGCAACATCAGGACAAATGCCGTCCACAAGCAAGGCACAGACTGCACAATTGATAGACAGCTGTGGGCAAGACACTCTTAAGGACATCTGGAAGAAACTAGTGTCCAGAGCTACTGCTAAACAAATATGCTTTCTGGCTAAATATCTCATCTGTAAATTCCTTCATGATACAATCTTGCTGCAGCCATTTAAGCTAAAAACAAGAGGTAAAAACTGTGATAGCAGAACATGACTGACACCTTGGGCTTCGGGTAAGTCATGTTGACCAAAGCCTCGGGGCAAGGCTAAAAATGTTGACAGTAGTTAAAACTAAAAATCAAAAAAGACCTGCAATCTTGGGGACCTCAAGCAGAGAGAAAGTCTAGCTGCTCCTCTGGCCTTGATGGATCATTCCCAGGGTGAGGAGTCCCATGGTATATTTGTGTTTCCTCCACTGTCACCTACCAGTCATTTTCCCCACATTGCACAGATGGACCCTTGACTCTCTCCACCATTGAAACACAGTCTTTTGCTGCTAAACTGTGCAAATAAACTCCCAGTATAGGACTTTCCAAGCTCCCATTTTAATTTGTTGTGCTAACAACATGCCCTAAACATTTAAGCCCTAGGGAATATTGGAGCGACATGAGCAGTAACACACTAACCGGCAGAGGTTGGATCCCAGAGAACAGTAGCTTCTTTTCAAGAAAGATACACTATTCAGGTTAAAGTTGATTTATTGGCAGTTACAGTTAAATTAAGGGGATTTTAGAGGGTGCAAAGTAAGTCCCCTGCTACTTGTCAGATCTATGGCAAATGGTGCTGTCCTCCTTCCCTTGAGCACCATGGGGGCCAGCGGCAGGGAGGCGCATGCTGCAGCCACTACCGTCCGCTTGCTGATCTTGCCCCCGAGAGTAGTCCTCGGCCAGGAACAACATATGGGGATATTTCCATTTTAGGAAGTGAACTGTTATTTCACTTCTTCTGGCCAACATTGATTTATGTAATTTGACACTGATGAGGGACAGAGCCCTTGCACAACACACTCTACTGTCTACAGTACTTTCAATTTTCAGCAGATCTCCCTGTCTCCTTTGCACTCAGTGATGGTTGCTTAGAGCGGTTACAAACAGAAAGGCAGATGCAAGGACTGATTTCGGAACAATCTTCTTCATAGTTCGAGTGAACAATTATTGTGAAAATGGGAAATACTGCTTTGAATCATTTAGTAGCTAGTAAGTGACATGGCTTTGATCTGAGCTGCATAACGTATCCTCTAAGCAAGCAATCACAAGACACAGTATACAGAGAAATGGTCCCCCAACAAGGACACAAAACCCCCACCCATCCCACTGAAGGCTGAGGGACAGTAAATAACACAACAGCAGGGGTATGTTTGAATGACAGCCGCGGCAGCTCTGAATTCAGAGATATAGGAACCAGGTAAACCATGTGCATGACCAGTCCAGGTCAGCCCAGGCCCTTGCATCTTCACTTCATCAAGGAGGCAACCAGATGATTTTTGCCAGATGTTCAGTTTATTGCACTTCTACTTTGCTTTGCAATGCTTCTGCATTGACGCTACCACAGGGCTGGATAGAACTTGCTACCTTGCAGAGCCCCCAGCCAGCTTTCCCAACTGAGGGTGCTGCAGCTCACAGCCCTGCTCTGCTCTGCTGCATGGCCACAACCCTACACAGAGTTTCATCAGGAGCGTGAGGAAAGGGTGACTGTGACAAGGGTTTGTGCTTGCAGATATGACTCACCAAAATCTGGCTTTGTGCTAACGTCTGGGCCCAGCTAACATTAGACCAATAAACCAGTCCCATGGGGCAACGTATCTGGCACAGCCTTCCTACCACACTGGATTAATTGCCACCCAGGGCTGCCGCAACACCGTCAGTGCTTGGCCACCCACCAGCACGTGCCTCCAAAGGAGGCACCTCTGTGAAGAGTGGTAGCAACAGGACATGTGATGCGATGAGACCGTCAGAGAAGTACTGCTCTTCTTCCCCTCAACAGGGAAGGAAAGATTGCTGCATCACCAGAAATGGTCCGGCAGAGGATGTGGCTTCCAGGCCACTGGGACCATGAAGCATCTGAAGACTTGTCTATCACTTTACGCACTGATGGGCAGGTAGCCATAACGAGCTCCAGAGAGCTCGTGTTCAGCCCCAGGCCTATAAGGAAGGAAATATAAAGGGCTGTAACGTTAGGGATCAGGGCTGTTTTGAGGTAGGACATACACACTTGGCCCAAAGCACACTCAAGGCAGCTGCTTTGATCTCTCCTTGAATGCATTAATGTGCAGAGCGGAAATATCTGGCGTTCAGCTGGGACAACATACAGCACAGCTGGGGACCCTAGAGGAATCTGAGGCTTTCTGAACTTCTTCGAACACTTCCTTCTTTTTTTGCCTCCCTTTTCTTTTTTTCCTAAAAAGTGTTTCTTTTCCCAGAGAGAGATATTAAGTTCATGATGTAATAACTGTGGTGAGGGCTGTACTTTAAGTAAATTGGATGT
The DNA here is from genome assembly GCF_900496995.4 of Aquila chrysaetos chrysaetos. Lineage (NCBI taxonomy): Eukaryota > Metazoa > Chordata > Aves > Accipitriformes > Accipitridae > Aquila > Aquila chrysaetos. The sequence continues at coordinate 12,837,031 of NC_044009.1, read as the reverse complement.
GCAGTCACGGAAGTATGAAAAATTATGGGAAAAATATCTTTGTTAAAATTAGCCTCCTCTCACTCAGCATTGTAGGGAATCAATCTTTAAATCCAAACTCTGCCTTCAGATACACACAACATTAACCAAAACTTGCAAGCATCATTCATAAGTGCCCAGATAATTGTGCCTGGCTTAAAACAAGAAGTTTTACATGTTTATTCTTGCACTGCATTAAAGCACGAGCCAGCTGCTCAGCAGCTGGGCTGGCTACTGCCAACCCACAGAGGTACCAGGGAAGTAGGGTCACCTTATCATGCCTTGACAGTGAAGACACCCACAAGAGGTGAATATATTTGTACTTCTGAGACTTCTCACAGATATAACAGTTTTTGCAGTGTAACTGAAGACTTCTGAGTCTGGAGTTTCACAAACCAGGGGAGCCTCTACCTGTGCTTTCCCCAGAGTGGGAATAGGGATGTCCGGTCTCCACCAGTAGTTGCTCATTCCCCACACATCCACCCCAGCAGTGGCTATTGTCTTTCCATCCTCACCCACTACGATCAGGAGCCTAAAAAGAGCCCAGGCAAGCTCCTAATGCTCTTTACTTCCCCATGCATTTTGCTAGACTGAGCTGAGGCTATGGTTCAGTATTTCTGGACACTCACTTAGTAAGTCACTAGATAGTGTGTCAAAGCGAGTGCACCAAACTCATTTGAAAAGAGAAATTAAGATAATATAGCACCCTGCAAAGATGCTAAAAGTTAAACATCCATCTAAACTAGGCATGCAGGACTCTGTAGCCGATGGAAAGAGAAAGATGCAGCCACAAGGGGTGAGTCAGTTTGTCCAAAGATAGGGGGGAGGGATGCATATTTGAGCCAGCCTACCATTCCCTTGGGAAGGCAAACCCCACTTTGCAATTTTTTACATTTTATCCCCCAAATACAGTAATTTCCAAATGACTTTTGTCCTTTTTTTCAACATGTCCAATGTCTTTAGGAGCCTTCTGGAAGAAAGGGCCTCTATCCACATAGGCCGTAAGTCACTGGGAGGAAAGGGAAGCCCCTTGGACCTGGGGATGTAACTGGTTCACAGGGCTGCTTGTAAGTCTGAAAGAGCCATAGGCGTCTGTGGGCACAGAAATCCAGGCAGGGGCTGGGGGAGGGCTGGAAACGGTGACCAGTTGGGTCCCAAGCCAAACCAGGGCAACATTTTTGCTCAGTGAGTCTGATGACCATGTCTGTTAGCCAAGGGAGGAATTTGACAAGAATGTCACCAGGATGACAGCCATGGAAATTGCTAGCAAAAAGCACAGAGCCAAAGGAGTGGCAAGAAGGGAGAAAGTCCCCACAGAGTATATCCCACATACTATCTTCCCATCAGCAAGTATTCATTGGACATTCAACAGGCTGGGGCCAGCTCAGGTTTTCCGATATGCTCCTTTTCATCCCTGAAGGATACCACAGGCTTCTCTTAATTCAATCTCCCCAGGCAGTAATTACAAGTTCAGGTTACATGGAAATAGTGGGACTGAGGTTTCAGGACATGCAGAAGCTTGCACACAATAAGCATTTTGCCAGGCTGACAGCCCACATGGTTGACACAGCGCCCACACCAAGATATTTGAATTAGATACAAGACTTAGAAAGCCAAATTTGGTGAGGCGTGCTTTTTTGCTAAAGTTCTCCCATTACTGGAGGCCTGAAAAACCTGCAAGCGGCCTCTGCAAGGTCAATTCTGGACCCTGGGAGCAGGCAGGAAGTGGCAGGGAGCAGCGAGCATTACAGGAGTGCTCTGGGTTTGTGGCTACATGAAAAACATCTTTGCCAAGAGATGAGCACATCTCCATCACTGCTGGCGGTCACCATACTGAGGAGCAGCTCAAGGCTATTGATTGACAAGAGGTAGAGAGACAAGCCACAGGGCTGGGTGGGCCTGGGCCACGTGAAATGAAATTTTCAGCCACAGTCATCTTCCTTACCTCTGGTTTCCCATCCCGGTGAAAACAAGGAAGTAACAGCATTAGTAAATGGCTTCCCACGTGTTGCGTGAAGAAGGAGTGGGACAGGTCATTGCTGTTGGGTACAGACATGTTCCCTTGCATGCACGGATGCTCATTGGCTAAGGCAGACGCACATCTTGGTGGCACCAACCTGAAACTAGGACAGAGATACAGCTGGTGAAAACCTTGCAGAAGAGGGCAGCCCACCCAGTGGGTCAAGTCCTACCCACTACCATATATACAAGGCAGACATCCTACAGGCAGGCAGCAGTTCCTCCAAATAAGAACCTCACATGTGTGACTTGTATATAAAATGTTGGGGGCATAGGTTTTCTGCAAGACATGCAGTATTTTGCATGCTGGCATTATCTCAGTTATGTTAAGGGGAAGGTGGAAAGTCAGCTAAAAGCACTGACTGGGTCATGTGCAAAAGAAAGTAGTGTCATGGATTTCTCTCAGGGGAAAAAAACCAACAAATACCCAGCAGATTTTAGAAATAGAGGCTCCTTAGATAAAGATAGCCCTGGCCAGCTGCCATCCCATGTAAACCCTTGCATATCACCAGCATGTCTTCCTCAGATTAAACACCTTGGACTACATTCAGAAATTATGTATGAACCTAAGAAGTTCAAAGGCCAAAAAAGGTCTAGGACTTACGTATTGGCTGACATTCACCTCTGTATGAAGTCACAGGTGCTCTCTCAAAAGGCTGCCAGGTGAAACCAGACAGACTTAAGGAAGAATCAATTTTTACCAGCTGAAGTTCTTTAAATTCACTGAATTTTCCTACTGCCCAAGTGAGAGAGCTTGTACTACCACAAGAACTGTCCAATATAAGTTTTTATTACATGATAAATAGAAACAATGACAATTCATCTCATGTTACAAATGATTCTGCTACTGACATGCTAAAATGCTGTCGCAAGTCTAGAGGACACCAAAGGTGTAAATATACTGGTTTGGGGTTTATTTCTTTTGATGGAAAAGTATATTAAAAAAATAGTTGTCCCTGGATACATTTGGGAGCACTGGAAAGATGTGGATAAGTGTCTTTATGCAATCCACTAGCATAAAGTAGTTCTTTCTGGTTCAAAGAGCAATCTCCAAAGTTAAAACTAGTGTTTTTGTCAGGATAGTGTTTTGCAATTCCTCTTGGCTTTGAATAGGAGCTCCAAAGAGACTGAAAGGTCTATTTACTCACGTCACTTGACCTCTTGTTTCTCCCGAGTTTTATTAACAGTATCCTGCTTCGATGGATTTGCTTTGAACAACACATCAAAAGTGTTGTTAGTGTAGGAGTTAGAACTATATTTGGTTGCAGGACCTTGTAACAGGAACCTTTTTTTTTTCCTAGAAAGCTCACAGAATGCTAAAAAAAAAAAAAAAAAAAAAATAATACATAAAGGATGGAGCTGGCCTGGCCCAAACATTTGGTAGGTGAGACTGGAATGAAGCAGACCCTTGGCAAGCTGCATGCTATTATGCTATCTTAACAGACTGTTTATTCTAAGCCTGGGTAACTGCAACATGATGAAAGGCTGGAAGCTGGACTATATTTCTCATCTTGTAAACAAAATTAAAGGTGAACCCTTTCCTAAGATCTTTTACTTTAGCATTTGCTTTACATGTAGCATCTAACACGCCTGAACAAAGCCGAGACATCACAAAGCATAAATGTCAGCCTGACATGTCTCCAGACTCCTGGATTTCCATGGGAATCTGGAATTTAAACTGGGAAAGCCTGCGGCAGGTTTCCTTGAATAAAGGAATAGCTGTTTAAAAGGCGATTAGAACACTTTGAAATCTGTAAACCCAAACAAATCATGCTGCAGGGTAGTCTGTCGCCAATCACCCTATGTGTAAATCTGTCCTAAAGCACTAGCAGTGTTGTGCATCTACTGAGTAAAACGCCCTCTAATTCCTTACATGGGACTGTAGGAATGTCTCCAGAACAGGCAGGAGTTGTAGTCTCTGCTTCAAGCCAGACTCCACTGCACCAGATTTCTACTTCAGCATACCACAAATATTGCAATCCCTACCCTTGTGTTGCAATCTGACTGGCCAGTCCTCGTCATTTCATCCAGTTTCACCCAGATGGAGTAAAAAAGTTTGCTGGCAGTGAAATCAGGCCATCCTTCAGATGAACTGGAGTAGAGGCCATACATATGATGCAAAGATGCACTCATCTACCCAAGTAGGACCATCAAACCACAATAATCTGTTTAAGCACTTTTTTACTCCCAAATTTGACTTTTAAGTTTGGAACAATCCTGGTAAGCCACTAACTCTGAGCAAATTCAAAAAGATGCATGTATTAACCATCACTCTTGGGATAACCTTCAGAAATTAAGAATTTTGGATAGGATGAAGCTGTTGAGAAAACAATTTTATGCAGGATCATATCGATTGATTTCCTGTGATGCTACAGCTGAAGATACCACAAGTTTCAAGTGAGGGAGGAAAACTTCTGTTACCTCAAGAACACAGCAAAATTTTAAACAACAGGACAGAGTGGTTGCTCCTGAAAGAGCTTTACAGCACCTCACTACAGAAGGTTGGCATCTGGAGAAACCATTGGCAAAACAGAATGGGAAACACAGGTAGCACCTGCCAGAGTTACTGGGGATCCTCTTCCTACGTGGGAGTCCTGGGACCAGTGTTCATGGTTTCATCTCCCTCTGATTTCCTGCACAACTTTTGGGAAATAATTCCTCTCTCCACTCCTAAATTCCCCAGACATAAAATAGGAGGATTAACAATATCTCTCTCGGCTATTTTATGCAATTACACTAGGCAGGGACTCTTTGACTCTGTGTGGTATCCAACCTCAGGGTCAGTTAAAGCTCCTGGGTGCTGTTGTAATTCAGGTACATTTAATAACTGATACGAAAGCGGTAATGTTAAATTACTGCAGGTTCTGATTGCCAGACCACATGGGTCATGAAATAGGTATATAAAGGGACTCTCACACTAACGAAATGAATGCATCCTTATCTCTGCAAAAAGAATCACGCTCAGGAGGACTGGTAGGTATAATCTTTGTTCTCTGGAAAGCCCCAATATTTTTGTCTAAGCTCCTAGATGGAACACAGCAAATTAAATAAAAATTGCATTGTGGAAATTTATCAGTGAATTGCTTAAAAAAACCACAGAAATATAGTATAGTTTGCTTAAGTTATGCTGATTTTTTTCTGGTAACATAAACCCTCTCCTTTTCAATGATGCAGAAATAGTTTGTTGCAATAACAGTTAAAAAATAGAACATGGTATATAGCATACTGAAGTCATATTCTAATAAAAGGATCTCCATCAAAAAGGCATAGTACATAAAAATGAAATGTTTTGATAGTGTCAAAACAAAAACTGTACTGTCAAAACGTAGGAAACCTACGCCAGTCCAGGAAAACTAAGCTCCCTTTCTTGGCCGCAAATGAAACATCCAGGCATTTTTATCACAAGCCCGTTTGCCTCCCACTTGAGTCAGACTCCTGATAACTGATTTAGGAGTACAGCCTGATCCTGCCTGTCCCAGAGAAGTCAACGGCTTCCTTGAGACAGATGTCGATGGCCAGTTGCAAAACTGCACGAGCAGAGGACGTCGCAGCCGACCTCCGAGCACGCACAGCTGCCTTGGGAGCAGCAGATGATTTGTACCCGAGTGCCTGACAGCAGCGCTAAGCGACCCTGCCCCATAAAAGTGCTTCATTAAGGCTTCAGGGGTGATTAGGTCCATGGGACCCCACGTGCTCCTGGTAGGGCCCTGCTTCCCGGCTGGAAGCGAGCTCTTCCTAACCTCTGCAACACTCCTCTAAGGGACACTGTGAGTATCCCAAAACAGAGTCATTCCACTGGCTTTGGGTCAGATTTGCAGAAAGCAAATGAAATCCAAGGCAAGCCCTTGAGCATTTAATGGAAACATTCCCACTGGCTTCAGCAGGCTTTCATTTGGCTTTTTGGGCTACAGCCCAAAACACCAAGTTCTCCAGATAAGAGGTGGGTTTGAGTGACAAGGTAACACCTCGGAGATCCTTGGCTGCAGGCAGAGGCAGTCCTATCCCCTCTCTGAGCAAGGAGCTGGAAGGCACCCCTGCGTGGCACACCAAGAAAGAGGTAATGTAGAGAACTATGTTGTTTTTGCCTTTGTCATGCAAATACAGATCATCTCCCCAAGTGCTCAACAGCTTGAAACAGCTGTGCAGCTTCCTAAGGCAAAACCGCTGGAAGCCACTCCACTGTAATATTTCATACAATACTACACCCCGGTCTGTTTTCTTCCATGTGTATGTATATTATTTGTTTGCCCTACACATTGTATGCTGCAGAAGTATTTTCTATTTCCTGGCAATCCTGGAAATCATTAATGACCTCAGAGCATAACAGCTGGTCTTGCCCTGCTTGTAAAAGAGAAGGAGCAAAATTTGCAACACCTGTTCAGAGTCCTATGGCCAGCTCTGCTAGTGAGAGCCCAGCGGTCCAGAGGGACCCAGATGCTCAGTATACACACAGCCTGTCCCAAGGCATGCTGTGGGCTGAGACACAACCTTCAGGGACTTCCCTCTCTGAGCAGAGACTGCCTCATGTTTTTTGCAAATGTGCCTGGCTAATTTATACTGTGCGGCAATTCTATTTAGACATATGTTGGGGAAGCTGCTGTGTTCCCCTCCGGCTCAGGCAATGGATTTGCGTGAAGTTCAGGGTTGACCAGTACACATGCTGTGCTTTCACACTTGGACAATTCAGAGTCAGTTCCTGTCTTCTTGACCCTGGTGCAACTGCTGTGATAGCAAACCTAAAGGGGAAGAACCGGCCGATCCTGAGCAGGGAGAGGAGGACATGTGCTCATTCTCTCTCATTAAAAGGGATATTGCGGGAGCGGTTACAGCCAGGACCAGGCATGCTAGGAGATGTACACAAGAACAAGGAACAGCCTCTGCCGTAAAGAGCTTACACTCCAAACAGCTACAGACAAAAGTACTATCCCATTTAATTGCTGGAGAATTGAAGCAAAGGGGTTTAAAAGGCAGGCTTAAGGTCACGTGGAAAAAACCTCTGGCAAAGCAATGATCTGAACTCACTGTCCTGAAAGAAACCCAGCATCCCATCCCAGCCCTTCATGCTATCTCCCTGCCTGACCCCCAACACACTTCCTGCACCGGATCTGTCCTGCTAAGGGTGCCAGCAATGCTGGGGAAACATTTTCCTTCTGGAGAAGAAAGCAAAGGGTGGGGTGAGATGAGACTGACTATGAGGCAATTGGGGATTATCATCACCATTATGGGGTTTCAGACTTTTTTTTGGTCTCTCTCCATTTTCAGCTTTGCAGATGGAGGAGAAACTACAGCTATCACCACTGAAAGTTTTCCCTGGCACTTCGACTGTTGCCCTGACTCTGACCCCTCTTAGAAGCAGAGCTGGGAAGAGAGAGGAGCCAGCAGCTGCGAGGAGCACAGCCATGCGGCTTCCTTAGCTGCAGCCTGACAGCAGTCAGAGGCTAAGTGCCTCTCTTTCTCTGTACGAGTGATAGAGGACCTGGCCAACAAGGATGGGGTGATCCTCAGTCCTAACTTCTGGAGCAGATGAGCTCCTTTTCACTTCATTAAAACTGTCCTTAGAGAGCCAGCCCCATTTGAGAAAGCACCTAAAAGCAGCTAGAGGAGCTTGGTCTTCACCACCAACATTTGACCAATCCTCTTCCTTTTAGGATTTAAAACTTGCAACAGCCCCTTTACTTCTATTTCTTATTTCTTCTGTAAGCAGTAAGTTTCTTGAGGGCAACAGACCATCCCTTTGACCTTGCTCACGTAACGCTCGGGGCGATGGGTGCTATCACTGCACAAATAACTCAAGGAATTTCACAACAGAGCCAATGTCTGCTCCCCCAGATACAGTCCTGCAAGACAGCAGTGCCTGTCAGAGTTGCTGGTTGTTAGGATTGCCGTAATACTTTAAAGGTCTCACCACAGAGCTCTTTTACCTCAGGGACATCACATGTGTTCCATCATCTCCCAGTAGCCACCCCCAGTTCTCCCAACAGCTGCACAGAGAGAAAAATACCCACAGCCATGAGTCAAACAGCAATAACAGTTCAAAGATCCCAAAGTCTAATTTCCTCTGTCATTTGGGGCTTTTTCCCAAGCCTGCTGACTGCCTGGGACTCTTCCCACTGACCTAAAAGGTCAGGGATTGGGCAAATGCAACTAGGCAGGGACTGCATCCCCACTGAAAAGCATCTATCTGTAAGGTGAACATCCTGGGGCAGGGTGGACTGGACTAGCTCCTCTGAAAATGTTCCGTTTTAAGTTACTGCCTCTCACGCTGCTCCTTCTGCCTCTTGCTCTCAACAATCGGCCTGTGAATGGGGTCTGTTATCAACATACTGAAATGTGCTTGCTTGTACAGGATGCAGACCTGCACCTGCTTCACCGCCCGGGGCCTGAGCCCACTCCTCCTGCTGAACACAGCTGAGCTGGCAGGAAGGGACCTTGCTCAGGCATGGCCACCCTGTGCTCTCCACTGCTGCTCAGCACACTTCATGTCTCTGCTGCTGACATGCTCCTCACCACCATCAAGCACAGCAGTGTTGGCTCAGCCTGCTCACTCACCTCCTTTACTCCAGGGAACAGCCTCTGCCTCTGGTGCAGGGCTTCCAGCGGGCAGGCAGGCAAGCAGTCTGTCCTCGCAGCCCCTCAAACTCCTAGGGCCACCTCCGTTTCTGTAAAACCAGCTCCTTTCTTCAAGGATTTCCTAAAAGGGAGGAGCAGAAGAGCAAAGAGGTGAAATTCTGTTTTCGGTTAACTCCATCCCTCCTGCCTGCAGTCAGGGCTGAGCTTTCATCCATTCCCCCTGGGTTTTGCAGAGCAGATCCTGGAAGTCCCTGCCCTGTGCTGGGATCTCTGCTCACTACATGCCACAGGGTTAATTCCTGCTCTCCCTCTCCTCCCCACCTTTTGGGCCACACTGCACAACCTAGTCCTCCACCCTGGCATTAAACTTTTCTGGGAGTTCGGGTTAAAAAGAACATCAGAGAAGGCTTTTTGTGGGTTGGGGTTTTTTTGTTTGTTTGCTTGTTTTTTCCAATAGGAAAAGCCCTCTCAAAGCCTTTCACTGGTGATGCTTATTCTAGCATGGTCCACTCGGAAAGCTGACCATGGGCAGACAAGCAAAAAAAATAAAAGTAAGAAGCTGGATCCAAGTGGCAGGTCCTATGGAGAATGGGGATCTCACACAAGGAGCTGCAGGGAGGTCAGTTCTTGATTAGAGGGGAGCCTGCCTTTGGCAACAACATTAAAGACCATCCTCGGGAGAGGTGATTTCAGCTCCTGGCTCTGACATGGGCCTCCTGCCTGACTTGGCCAACTCACTTCAACTTTACCCCTTTCTCCAATAACAGCAATATTTCTTTTGCTCTGTCTTGTCTATATATATCACAAGTTTTTTTGGAGGAAGGGTAGGGTTAGGCATGTGCTTTCTGGGCTTTGCTGAACCATGGCTGTGATTTAACAGAGCTGCTGGGTACAATCCTAATGTCTGCCTTGCTGACAAACTGTAAATGCCCTTTCAGTCCAAAGAGGATCCTGGCTCTGCTTAGCTTTTTTTAAAACCAATTAGTTATTACAGACATGTCTCAGCTATTAGCACATCATTAATGAACATATCACAAAGACAGCGGCTTTTTTGATATTTCAGGCCCCTCTCCAAGAGACTATTCTAATTGTTGATGACTACTTTGCCTATATTCTTGCGATGTGCTTTCTTGCTGTGTGTTTTTGGATGCAGTTTTCTCCCACTCACCTCATGAAAAATCTCATTTTGTCAGAAAAAGAAAATGTGTTTTTATTACAAAGGAATTTATCTGTACCAGGGAAGGGTTCTTGTTTTTTTTTTTTCAGGTCCAGGATAAGTTTCCTAGTTAGATAGAAAGAGCACAGCCCAGCATAGGCACTTCTAACCCGAAGAGCAGCAGACTAAATTTTGTTTAATGCATCTACTGAGACAGAGCAGCCCTTTAAAGAAGTATTTCCAGACCCCACAAAGGGTTGGGATCAACTAGGGTATTGACTCTTATGAATGCCATTTTCTCTGCCCCCATCCTCGTTTGGGAAAAAACCAAACACTTCCAGGAATATTTCTGAGATGGCTATTATTATCATGATATATACAAACTGTTCTAGAGGCAAAACACCATTTGGTGTTGATTAGGCTTGATTATAACAGTACAGTCAAGGTACCATTGCCACTACTCTGAGCCAAAGGGTCCACCTTCTCTAAAGAGCAGGTATTAGTATCCCTTCAATGGGACATGATGGCCATCATGGTCAGACTTGGGCAGCAAAGGGAATTAAAGCAGCTGTAAGGAGGAGTTCAGCTCTGTCTTCTCATTCTCTCATCTATGGCTTCTGCTCTGGTTTCACAGAGTCAACCTGGCCCAGAGCAGCCACAGTGTAAGGTGTATATGGGAGGCCTGTTTCACAGCCAGTTTTCCCCACCTGCCTGACGCATCTCCCCATATGCTACATTTCAAGCAGGATGCCTGGAGCCTTGGCCTCAGTTTCTTTATCCCAGCTGTGCGAAAGAAAGACAAGGATATTTTTGATAAGTGCAACCTTACACCAAGGAAGTCCTGCAACTTTCTTTTTGGAAAGAGACATTTGGCTCACCAGTTTTCAAGTAGTTGCTCTCCTAGTTTTTCAGCTTTCTCCTCCACTTCAGTGTTAAATATCTCATGGTTAATTTCAGTTGTGACCTAAAAGAAAAGGAACTACAGTCATTCTTTTTGTATTTCTTTCCCTGCTCCTGAGCCAACAGGCAAAGCTTTATGAGCTGGTATTTTTCCCTCCCACCTCCCTCGTGCCCTGAAGTTTGCAATAAGCATTTGCTTCAGGATTTCATGCACTCAGCCCACGAGAGGTGCTTGGTCTCTTACGCTATGTGCATGATGCTCTCCAGGTCTGTACACTGTGATTCCCAAGAATAGTGAAGCCAAGAATTGCATCTCAGCTGCTGATAGGCAATCAGTTCCCATCAGCTTTCCAGTGCGCATCCCCAGAGAGTGATTGAGGGCTTGAAAATTGATGCCAAAAGCCAATGGCCCAAGACAGACAGGAAACAGAACAGTTTCTGTTTAACAAAGAGAACACTCCTGAGACAGGCTGGGATGAGGGGGAGGAGGGAAGGGCCTTTCCAAGACTCTACCGTGGAAAAGAAGGAACACTTGGCGTTAACAGGGCTGCCTTTTGTCTCCTTCCCCCTTGATTTCTGCAGATCCTTTTAAGACATGAACATAAGCGACAGACAACAGAGCTGAAGGCTCTCTGCTGGTTTTGCTGCCCTCATATTTCTGTTTCCATCACCATAATCCCAAGGAAATCTGGATTAACACCTTTTCAGCAATATATATATTTATAACAGGACCCTTGAGACACAATGCTTCTTCTGCTGTAAAGCAAACGTCAGCTTAAGAACAGTTAATTCTATTGACTAGAAGGGAGTAACAGCTCTTATTTTTGTTCGCTGGCAATATCTAACCCTTTAAATGATATCAGATGGGCATGAGTCAACAACCTAGCCTTGAATAATGTGCCGCTCAGACTGCCTATAAATAGATTTTTCTTTCCCTCTTTCATATAAAGCTAGCTCCTACAACAGCTACGCACACAGCCAAGGGGTCTGTTGGGGACAGACAGACACATGCCTGGAACAAGGGGGTATTGAGGTAGCTGCATTCCCTGTAATCTCTTCCTGCCAGAGGGGCCACTAAAAATACAGTAGCCACTGAGTTGCTCTAGCTCTCATTATGGCTGGGTGGTGCAGGAGCAGAGAACAGCAGCCAAATTCTTCATATCTCTTTAGTCTCGGCTGAAAAAAGCTCCAAAGCAGATGATAATTAAGCCCTTAATATTTCCAATAGAATTAAAATATGTCTATTTTTACCACACGGACATGCAGAGCCAGGAACACACACTGCACACAGACAGGGAGCGGCAGCTCTATTCTGCCTGCTTAGACAGCTGGAGCCTTTACAGTGATACATCTGGGAGATGGAGAACTTAAATAAAAGTTGGCTTTAATGGAGTTTTCACTCAAACTTCAGCATTTTGCCAAGCCAGGTGATATTGAGGATACTGAATTATTTTAATCAGCTACAGGAAAAGGCTGTATTGCCTCTTTTTGAGGGGGTACAACACTACATTAGGCCTCAAGGAACAGGCCCCAGGAGCAATGAAATTGAAGTTCAGCCTTTCTCCCAGAACTGGACCCAGTCAAACATGCCTAATGGCCCTCTGGGCTGGCTAGCAGCAAGGAAGTGATACAGCATCATACCCTGCTGGCTGTCATTCCTCAAGCCAATGGAGAAGACAACCATGGGCAGCTGAGTCAGCCTGGGGTGAATTCTGGTGGGAGTCTAGACCACAGGTTGTAGCTGCTACACCCACTGAACTGGTGAACGTATCCACCGAATACTATACCCACTAGTGACCTGAATTCTGTAACTAACTCTACAGCCTAATGACAGATTTCAGGGCCAGGGTTGCTACTGGTGATAATTTTAGCAGAAACCTGTCTCCCCTAAGAAAGATGTCACAATCTCTAGAGCGGAGGCCGTTCACAAAAAGTCCTGATACTTCAAGGCCAAGTTTCATTTAACTGAAGATTACACGTTTACCTATCTGAAAAATTCATCAACTTTTGTTCAGATCATTTGGTTTGTATCTGTTTTGTAGGATAAAAGGGCAGGAACATTCAGGCAAGTTCACAAGAGCTCTCTGCTCCCACGTTGTGTGCTGAAATGAATGGGGAAAATTTTATGTTCATTTAGGGTCTCTTGTTGGGATTTTCTTTCTTGTCTTTAAAGAGAATTCATTCAGGATGGTGAATGCCAAAATCATGGCTTCATCTGTGGGATTTTACAAAACTCCTATTGTTGTTCTAACCCTGACCGACGGAAATGGAGATCATTCACCACTTATTTCAAGAGAAGTGGAGTTCATAGGGTAAGTGCTTTGGAAAAATCCCATCTTATGTCTCACAGCTGCTAAGGGTTTATGAAAATCTTGTCCCCCATTGCAGGCCATATGTAAGAGATGAGATGTTTGGAAAAATGTCCTACGGAACCTGGGAATGATGATAAGGAGGAGACCAAGACCACGCAATTAAGTTAGAAACTGCCCATTCCTCATCACACGTTGAGAGTAATGAAGGTCTAGCTCGCACCATGGTGCACAGCAGAGAATAGAAGCTGCTGTCAGGCCATTAACAGGCCATGATTTTGCAACATGCAACAAAAAAAAATCCCCAGTAAGTGAGCCAGCAGAAATCAATCTTTGTGTCAAATACTGTATGTATTGGGACAGAGTAACCAGCTCTGCTCGGACTCTAAGTTTGGTGACTGAGTCTTCTCACTCTCCACCTGCTGAATGGGATCCAAAGGTTTTCCCACTTGGTTTGACAGAAATAGATACACATGTAAAAACTCTCTGATTGCAAGGCAAATTTCCTTCTATTGCAGTTCAGGCAGGGCCCAGTCGCACTACAGAATATAAATCAGTCGCAGTTTACAGTCTGTCAGATATGGTCATATTTCTTCATATTTATGCTTTTTTCCTGCCCACAGACTGAGTCTGAAAGGCATTTAAGATTCTCTCCATTAGTCAAAGATTTCAGCAAGTATCTGACAGACCTGCACAATGGTGAACGGCAGCTCAGTGAAATCCAGCTCTCGGAGGGCTGCGCATATGCCACACAATCAATTTGTGCATCCAGAGTAGATCTGAGCCTTCCATGCAAGAAGTAGACTCATTGCTGCCTGAATATGCTGGGAAATCCCAGAGCAAACAGCAGCCGCCCTAGGAAGGGGAAGCCCCACATTGCTGGAGATCATCTGGCCCAGTATATAAAGGATTACAGATTACACAAACAGCCAAGAAATCCCCAGGGAGGTGTGGTTGGCACAAAATTTCTCACTATTGTCAGCCCTAAGAACAGAGCTGAAATGAATGAGCGTAGTCCACTCATGCAATAATGTCATGTAACATCGTTCATGCAATAACTGTGCTCTGAGACACTGTGGATAGCACATGTGCTCCCACCTGGACCAGATTATCCCACCCTGCTATAGGATAGTCTCTCTCCTGTAATTCAGTGCTACATTCTTCTTGTCCTCCACACTTACCTACTTTCCACTACAGCTTTGACACTAGGCACTGCATGTCCTTCAGTTATAAATTTGGAAACTAAGGCCAGAAGGAAGCATCACATTACCTCAACCAAACACTGGTTTTAATCCAATTATCCTTCATCATGCCTATCTTTCAATCTTATTCTAAAGTCCACAAGGGGTGAAGAATCTACCATTTGGTGACAAGTAGAAAAGCTATACACAGTCCAAAGAGTGAGATGCAAAAAAAAAAAAGTCAGTAGAAATGTCGTCTTGTTTTACTCCAGAGCTAAATCTCTGTCCTTCCAGAATATTATAAACACACAATTACTTTGGAAGCTGGTAACGACTGACTATGAGATCCACAGACAATCAAAGACCTAAATAAAGACAAGGCATCCTGTCTTTCAAGTACCTAAGCAAAGAAGAAAGCCTAAAGGAAGCAGCAGGAGGCACGCCTGTATAAGGAGGAAGGCAGACAGAGCTTTTGAGGCACAGAGCCTGCTGAAGAGAGTTGGAGATTTCTGACAAGGAAACTGTTTTGTTTCTTTTGAGATCATAGCAACAGGACATCACGTACATGGCATGTAAGTAAATCATGATTCTTCCAAGGAATACCTCTCTCCAAATAATATAATCAGTTTCTCCTCTTAATCGAAAAAAAAAACCCTTATACGAACCTGCCAGGCCAGAGGGACAACACTATCCTCATCCAGCACATCTTCTGTTTTTCCAAAAGCATTTCCCAGCTTTAATTCCAAGGTGGTGAGCCCTCTCATCCAGACCTTTGAGCAGCCTATTCAGGAGATACATAAATCACAGATAAGGAGGTGACCTAGCCAGTTCTTGGAAACAATACAAAACCAATGCTTGTTTGCTTTCAGCTGCTTCCTCCAGGCCATCTGCATGGCTGCTGCTGGGCACTGATCTGCCAGTTTCTGACTTGTTTTCAGCTCAGATACAAGCCATTCTCCCACAGCAGCTTTGTAGGTAGCAGTTATCTTTGCTCTGGTCTCCCTTAGCTGTTACAGTCCAGCAACCCCCCAAGCCTAGATTAAGACATGGGATTTCAAGAGACTGGGAACTCTCCTCCAGTCGTTGGCTGGCTTCAGTTTCAGGCACAGATTGTTGGAAAGCATCCCAGGTTACGTCCCACCTTGTAGTAAGGAATGCCTTTCTACTCTTTGACCACCTCTTTTCCCTGCAGAGCACAACTGAATACAGTTACACCATTGTATATCTGGATTGCAAGAAACTGAAACACTTCAAACCTGTGTGCTACCTGAAGAACACAGAGAAAACATGGCCTTTTCCAACACTATCAGCAGTGTTGGAAAGTGGGGAAATAATTGCTCCATGAAAGTGTTTTGTCCTACTGATTAGCTCCTTCACTGATTAGCAATTTCAGCAGTGGCTCAAATAAAACAAAAGCAGAGACTAACCCTAGAACCAAAGATGAGTTGGTGTAAACTGGCACCATTTTGTTGCTATCAGTCTTTCTCTACTGATTACTGAAGGCCTCACTCATTGTGTTGAATCCAGTGAATGACTTGTGTATACAGGGAACCCGAGGTGTCACCAGCTATCCTGAAGCGGGCTGATAGCAGAAAACTTCCCAACATGAAGAACAAAGTTACTGTCATCAACGGTCATATTCCTGTATATTTCTGTTTGCATTCCTCCTTTCTTTTCCAGCTTGTTTTGGCCTTGCAAACAGGAAGAAATAAATGTTATAGCTATCACATTCTTCTTTCATTTTATCATTTCAAGTAGTTTACTTCACGGGCTTCTTTGGAAATACTTATAGAGGTGTAATTCTCATTACAGACTAACCTGCTCTGACGCTGCTGTGTGGGAAAACTGAAAGTCACTCCAATAAGAAGCTTAATTGAACTCTTCTGCTCAGCCTGGAAACAGACACTCTCCTAGGTATATCTGTGATATCTGAAAAATTTCAAGGCAGAGACATAGTAGTAAGAAAGCATATAAGAACCTGGAGATAAATAGACTCAAGTAACTCCTGGGTTGAAAACTGCTGAAGGACAGGAGAATGTAAGGGGGAAATATCACATATACCAACCTTGAGCTTCACCCTTCTCAGGCATCCACTCATGGCCACTGCTGTAGACATGATACTGGGCAAGATGGACCCTTGGGCCCACCTAATACAGCTATTCTTAACAGAGTGGGTATCATCACATCTGCAAGTAACAGTATTATAACATATCAGACTTCAAGAACAGTTGAAAACATTATCAATAATTTTATAGGAGACAAAGACTGGAGAGAGGTGAATGATAATAAGGACAGGTCACTGATACACTACATGCTGCATTATTCCATACACTGGTATTTAGCAGCAATAGAGATACACAGGAACAGAGCCAGCGTGAAGCTCTTCATCCTGCGACAGTGCATACTAAATGGTGCCTCAGGTTTTATTACCGTTATTTGACTTTTCCTTTTGCTATTTAGAAGTGACTTAAGTAAAACTGAAACACTGAAAAGGTAGTGGCAAATGAAGCAGTCAGGCCTGTACAGATATGCTGTCCAGTGTCTTCAAAGATTCTGATGTCTATGGAAGCAGAGGGGGAGTTTTTCTTTAAATTAACTTTCAAGGGGCTATAGTTTTCCCAAAGTTGAAGACTATAATGAGATAAAGGAGGGTGTTAAAAAGATGAAGGTATCTGAGAGCACTAGAAAATTTTTTTAAATTTCTGAAAAAAATTCAACAGAAACAAAAACTTTATATTTCATTCTACAAACATATTCCCACTTCATAATTAAGTAACTGATGCTAATGAAGTCAAGCATGAGTGAGGCATTGCAAACTCAGGGACATGCACACAGTTTACTCTGTTTCTTTGCTCTCTGACACTTAAAAAAAGGAAAAGGGCATCCCACAATGTTGTTTTAAGTACACATTGAAGAGGCATTGCTCTCTAGTTGATTTGTTTGATGAGCATGATAGTTGTGAATCAATTGTAGAAGTAGCAACTATGTACTGAAAAGTGCATACAATTAACATTCACAATTTAACATCCCTAAAGTGATGCAATCTTAACAATACACTTAAATTCAACAATATCAGTTTGATTCTTACCTCATCTTCCATCCAAATCCAATAAATACATAGTTCAGTGGAGTAAGCCTGGATGATTACATAAAAAAGAGACTCCAAAAAGTTTTTGGTTGAGGGTTTCCATAATGTATCCAGATGTTTTCATGACTTCATAAACATGACAAAACTATGCATCCAGCCTCATCTCTGAATGCCCTATTCTTAACAAAATAAAAATTTTGAGGAAAGCATCTTCTTAAAGAAAATCTTGATTGTTCTTGGTATATAAACGGGGTTTTTTTTTTAAGTTTCAAAACTTCATGTTCTGAAAAAAACAGAATAGACATTTCTCAGTAGATAAAAGAGTATTTTTTTAAATAAACATACTGATAAGAATGTGTTCAGAAAAGCCAGAATCATTTAGAAGGACTTTTTAACAGCTGCAGTTGCTTTGGGAAGCTAATTCCTTTGAGCCCATTTGTTAATAAACACAGCAACTTGCCACAAACTCTCCATCTTCATTCTTGTATTCAAATGATTTTGAAAAAAACCTGTATGCTATCCATTTCAATGTGTCCTTTACTATTTAGGTACAATCAGAGAAAAAAATTACCCTTTTGAATGTACAAAAATATTTGCAGCAAGCACAAACATTACAGGAGCAGGTTGAAACAACCGAGTACATTGCTATTCAAGATAAATTATTTTAAAAGGGGAAGGCAGGGTTCAGTTGTAAAGAACATAAGAAGTCTAAGATGAAAACTGTATCTCTGAGTGGGAAAGAGCTCAATCAGGAACTCATCCTTTAACTCTCATCCAAAGCATTACTCCAGTAGGATGCTCAAACTTATGCCTAAGCTTAAACACTGTGTCACTGGGCCCAAGACCTCCTCTCTGCCCTGAGGTATGTGCTTAAATATCTTGTTAAACATAAAGGAAAGCTTCATGATGGGAACTTCTCCTATCACGCTGCCAGCCAGCTGACTCTGCACCAGACCTTTACAGCATCTATGTTCAGCCTCTTCACTGTGCTTCAGCTGTGGCCATGTGAAAGTTCAACGTTAACATTGGACAATACCTAGTGACTGCAGGCGCCTATTTTTTTTTTTTGTCTCAGGAACCACCCTTGTGTTTATTTGGGTTGCTCTTATTCAGCATTCCCATTGCCTGTGCAAGGCCAGGGAAGAAGCATGTTAGCTCTTCCTGCAGTGTTACTCAGGGGGTCTTTGGTGTCTGAGTCATGGCTGGTTTGGGACTATGGTCTGTGTGTGATTAGTCACTGGAATTTGGTGGGAGGCTATATTTAATAGCACCCTTAACTCCAGAGAAAGAGGGAGCCAGAGAATCTTTAAGGACCACAGATGCGTTATAAACTCTTTCCACAACCGCAGAAATGTAGCCAGCAAGAAGACGGCCAAATGAGCAAAAGAGCATATATGTAGGCGGGAGGGCTGTCCTGTTTTACCCCTATTCTGTAACGTGAGCAGAGCTTTAGCCAAGCATCACATCTCATGGCCAGCACCTACAGTGGCACTACTGCCCTCTCTCTGTGGGACCACTTACAAAAGACCCTTCAAGCACTGGACATCCTCACTGCCTTTGGTGCCAGACATACCAGTGTGAGACATGATCAGATCAGCACATAAATGGATGTAGAATATGTGCAGTTCAGCTGAAGCTCTCGCTGCTCACTGCTCTGTCTCAAAACCACAATATAAATGTAGAGACTCCTACTTTAGTGCTTTGGAGAATTAAATAAAAAGGCAAAGAAAGCAAGAAATGAAGAGCATGCTGTCAGGATAACATCAGGACAAAACATCAAAACAGAAAAAAGCCTAAAAAAAAAATCATAACTATGAAACTCTATTAGTTGGAAGGGATAGAAGTCACACACATACATGGGCTCTACTTGCTCTTCCAGCACAGCTGAGATCTGCAGCATCTTTGCTTGCCTTTCTCACTGATGACCAGCAGTTTTGCTAAAGAAATAAGGGTCTTGTAGTGAATTCAACTAATGCCAAACCTCTGCTTTCCTCTAGCACTGTCACCAGCTTCCCCCAAGCCATTCCAAGCTAAACAGATGAGGATTATTGTCTGTTCATGATCCAGTTTTCCCATCTGAAAGAGGAAGATAACTGTATAACTTTTTGCTCCACAGGGGCCACTGAAGACATCGCTATTAATACTTAGAGATGCTCAGACATAAGAGAGAGATTAGCCCTCAGCCAAGAGTTACCACAGTCAAAGGAAAATTTCAGTGGAGTTCAGGGGACTTAGTGCTTTTAGACCTAAACATGAGAAAAAGAGATTGGCATCAGCAGTGACACATCAACATAGCTTGATGTCACAGAAGAGCCATCTCCCAGTGATGAAGCTTGTTCAATACTTTAAACAAATTTGAAATGTGTTTAGTCTGGAAGTGATTACTTTGCTTATGTGGATGCATTTGATGTTTGGCCACACACTGCAAATATGGTCACCTGGCCCAGTTCCAACCAAGGAAAGGAGATCACAGCACCATAACCAAAAGCGCATTACATAAGACTGAATAATATATCCACACCATAATTAAAATCCCACAATTTAAACTGTGGAGCCGATGTTTTATGGTGGCTAGGACAAGCATGATACATGTTCTCCATTTTCAAATACTGCAATGTTTCAGGATACATGGGAAAGCAGATGTTTTTAATAGTCTGAACCCTTAAATAAGCTTATTCTTCCAAACTACATGCAGTCAGGAGTGAGACATTGCTGCAGGAATGGGTCAAAATGTTCCAACTCTTTACTCCAGTGGAAAATGTTTATTCTGACCAAAACAGATATTTTTGCATTAAGACTTATTCTTCTCCAAAATAGCCAGATTATCAATTAGATGCAATTAAAAAATCTATTTCCTTTTTTTGTTTTGATTTGTTAAATCTAAAGGTTTTCAAATAACAGTTCTTAAACTATATCTGGGGAAAACAAATTACCCAAATCCTACCTTCTCCATCAGTACTTTTCCCTCTTCACACATCTGACTACAACAAGCTGTGTATCCCTGTGGATACGTTTATCACTCAACCTTTAATGGCGCAGTTACTGCCTACTATGCTCCCATCCTTCTGCCATCCTTACCTACACAGAGTAAGCCCGTGGATACTGCTTAGCTATGCACCCACCGTGGTGTCACTTGAGGTGGCAGAACCTGGCCCAGACTAAGGGGAACCCAAGGACCTCCTGTGTACTAACTTAGATCTGTTTGAGAGCGTCACTGTGTGCACCTACTGACATGGAGGGCTTTTCTTTGCATGCAGACTGGAAGAAATAGTGGACAGGTGGACCCTGAGAAAAGAAATAAACACCCAAGTGCAATGTTTTCTCTATGGCCTTATGTTAAGTCTTGTTTTCTTTTGCAGTCTGCTATGGAGTACTGAATAGTGGACTTACAAAGAGCCTCAATCACACAGTGCTGCCGGCATATGGTCCTCAGCTGACTGTGTGCCAAGTCACACATGAAACTGCGTGCTGCTCAGACACCAGTCATACTAACAGCTGGGAGAGGTTCAAGCAAATGTAAGGCTACCAATGAGGGTATGCAGAAAGTGGGCAGAGAGAGCAAAAGCAAACCTAGAAGCAAAACTGGAGAGTATCAACCACCAAGGAAAGAAAGTGCAGAGGACTATTATGAGCAAGGATCTCAGGAAGCACAGTTGTACAGGCGGGACCGTGAGCACTCAACACAAGAAAGCTTTCAAAATAAAGGTGGCATGGGTTTAGACCAGAAACTATAAAGCACGGCTGCCCTGATCATCTTACACTATTAAGAGAGAAGGGAAAGATGTCTGTTGAAGTATTGCTCCTTCTCATCACTCAAAGGATGCAGGCTGCACTGATGATCCTCCCCTCCTGCTCAGCACAGAAGACAGCAACCCCTCTAGTTAAGCCAACAATGTCATCTCAAGTGCAAGCAGCCAGGAAATCACTTCCAAACAACAAGTTAACTACTCACAGATCTCTCTGTCCACATCTTCCACTGCATCCTACCCCTCATACACCTACCCCCTGCTCCCTGTGCCAGTCAAAAGCCCTACCAGGTGACGATGCTTACATACTGCTTGCTCTTATATCTTCCTTGAGATCCTCTTGTTCACTGGAGGGGGTTTAAACACACATGGTAGGAGCACACAGTAAGTACCAGGCAACAGGCTATGAAGGGGGCAGGAAGGCTGCTCTTGGTGCTTCTCATTCAAACATGTAGACTTCATTTAAAGTTCCTTTGCTGGAGCAGGAGCCAGGACTGAGCCCTCCCTTCAGACCAGGCAAGCGTTCAAGGTGCAGGGCTGAGCTCTCCCTGCCTCCTGCGCCCAGGAAACGTTGGCCTGGAAGAGCTAGAGCGGCTCTGCAGTCTGTCCAGGCACGCTCCCAGCAAGGGAAGTGTTTGAGCAGCAAAGGCAAAAGGCCTGTCTCCATCTCTGAATAAGCCAACCACCTAATAAAGGCAGGATGCTGCCTTCTTTTATCTAGATTTGGTGGGGGACCTCAGCCATAAGGTAAATCCTGTGCTCGGGGCTTGCCTTATTGGGTACAGCGAGGGATGAAGCCAGGTTGTGGAGGTTTGGGACCTCTTCTGCTGCAGCTGCATCCAAATCCTTAAACACTGGCCTCCCTTCCCAGCAGCAGCCGTGCTGGGCACTTGCCCCACCAGATGCCAGAGTTGTGACGGTACAACATGGAAAGTATTGCAACCAGCCCATGCTTCTGACATGAGGCAGCTCCTGAACAGGAGGACTTGAGGATCTCAGTTTTGTATTCAGCCACTGAAGACCATAGTCTAAATACTGCAAGCTGCTTGCTGGTGAACACAGTGCTCCTACGAATGCCAGTTCAGCCACAGTCAGGAGGTGGCATTTCCAGGCATTTGTAGGAGCTGCACAGCTTAGGTAACACAGGACATTGGTGCTCAGAAGTGCCGAGAGCACTATGCATTGAATTAGGCCTCGTGGGGGCTCTACTATGTTACGGAGATGGCAGGAAAGGAGCAGTGAGCACTACTAGAGAGCAAATCCCATTTATTCCCCTTCACAGGTTCCCACTAAGCTGTGCAGTGCCACACATTAAATAGGTGCTTCATTCATCAGAGCAACAGGTCAGCTCCTTGGTTTTCATAGACCAGGGGTTTTCATCTGGAGCAAACGGCAGCTGGAGTGCATAGGCAGAGAGCAAGCAGCATGTGGCCCTCAGGGGCAATCCACATCGGATGCAAGCAAGACAGACATCAGCAAGGCCTCTGCCTCCCAAAGAAAGGGATGCAATTGCATCATGTGAAATCCCTTTAAACGCATTCCCTTGCTTTCCTTTGCAGTGACAGCAAGGAGGGAGGAACTGGCAGGGTCCTTGCTCCCAGCTGCACTCTCCTAATCCAGCTGAATTTTTTTCCATCCTGATTCCCGGAAACTTTTGCTGTGGAAGAAGCCAAGCCTTTTACCGTTTCCAACTCCAGAGATGCTTCTTCTGCATCATCCATTTTCTACCAGCTACTTGAGCTCACGACCAGAGTCGGACCAGAAGCAATACTAGAAAGCTGCAGGACCCTGACTCCTGTAGCTGCACAAGCAAACTAGGTCCCTTGATGGAGTACAGGCTGCCTCCCCTATCCCAGGTACTTTGGCCTTGCCCTCCCTCTTCTTCACACTGATCAACTCCTGCCTTTCTCTTTTGGGTACCTCCTCCAGCCCCCAAGCATCTGCCAAACTGCTCTGAGTTTCCCAGCAAAGCCCTGGCTTCCCTTGAAAGCCCCAGTCAGTCTCCAGCTCAGAAATATGCTTCCCTCACCCTGCCTGTAGCACATCAGCATGGGAGAGCATCACCTCACCCTTGACAGTCAGAATTGCACAGCAAGACCTGTCCTTTTCCTCAGCAACAACGCATGCTTTTGTAGGTAAACTAGGTGCTACTGTCGGCAAAAGTGTCTTTGAACTTGGTCCATCAGCCCTGCTTGGTTTCAAAATGGATGATACACACCAGGAGTGGAGTACCGTAACAGGGACAAGGAATGTAGAGTCACCTTGTAACTCAGGCTATGAGCAACTGGCTGAGCAAACGTAAAGGAAGATAGACCCTCAGGAGATGTGGGCTCTCTTCATGTTGCCACTTGCCCGATGAAAAGGCTAATGGAGAAATCAGTTCCTTTCTCAGGGCTTCTCTTTCCTCCCCTCTTTTGTTGGCATTCCTCATCTGCCTAGCCATCTTTGAGCCAGGACCGGGTTCTCACAGCAAGCAAGAACTTCAGTGATTTGAGAGCGCTGTCCTCCCAGCTCTTCCCACAGCAAACATGGTACAAAAGAGAGAACATCTGCTCCTCAGGCACTGCTATATCCAGCCCAGTATATGAAGAGCTCTCTCAGGCACACAGACCACGTGTTGCTGACCTGCTGATGTTACGCTCACTAGGAAATAGCACCAATTACTGTGGATAAGGAACTGGAGCTGCTGGGGAAGGACACACACTGCTGCTGCTCTGCCCAGCAGCAGTGACCTCCCAGCAGCAAAACAAAGCAAGCAACCACTGTTCTCACCTTGTCAGCTCAGTGCTCAGTACAGCAAGGCCTTAATATCTAGCATGGCAAGCAAAGACGACATGACAGGCAAACTCTTGCCTACATGATCCGAAAACCAGAAAAACAGACCACTTCCCCTGTCTCCCAGCTATTCACCCCCATTTGCTAAATGAAACCCTAAGTGCCAAGTCGTATTTTCCAGCTCTGCAAACATTTTCCCTAGCTAACCAAAACCAAATAATAACCCTATGAATTATTTTTCTCTGTCCCCCGGCTCCTGAATTCCCACTCCACAGCTACTCATCAGGCCTGGTGCTAATTAGCCCAGATTGTAAAGTTCAGTACATCTGTGCAAAATGGCAGGGGTGTACAGACACATGACATGAGCTGTTGCGAAACCTCCAGGTCCCAAAGAACTGACCCATATGATGCTGACTGCTTCTTCAGTCACTCCTTTGGAGGAACTGTGTGGTATTTATTTTCCCATAAAGCTTACTAAAAAGAAAAAAAAGAGGAGCTTACAAAAAAAATAACCTCAAACATTTTGAGGAGGAGAGGGTTATTTTGTTCAAAGACCTTTCATTAATAATCCCCTTAATAACAGGTTTTATTTGTTTGTAAATGTTCCCTTTCACTCAGTCATTTGATGGCATCCTTGGCAGCGACAGCCCATAATTCTTCATAGCATGTGTGTATGTCTGTTTGAAGCAGACCTAATTAAAGCAAGGCTTGTGGTTGAAGGTCTAGCATTTAGTTTGGTGCACAAAAAGGAAAGGAGGGCAACAATCTTTAAAGTAACAGTATTCCTATTAGCATGGTAGCTCACCAAGACACAGAAAAATCCAAAAATATTAAGTCACCCATTTTGCAAAGTACTTACTCTAATCTTCCTGGAACCAGTAGGGAAAATGTATGTCACCCTCTTGAGTACTGGATTCAAACTCTGACCCTAAGACCTTTCTATTCATTCAGATCTGCATCCTTATCCACTCTTCCTAAGCAATAAAACAACTGTAAATTCATACTGGGAAGTAAATATTACAGTACCTCTTTTAGAGGCAGATAAACAAAGTAATAGAGTTGATATCACAGTGATTACACTGGAAAAAGTGGTACACAGTGCTTCCGGTAATCATACCTGAAGCTCCTTGCATCATATCACAGTTTGGATAGAGAGGAAAAGCGTACCTTTCTACCTGGATCCCACTGACCTCAGCATGATGCACTGAAACTAGTGAACTGCATCTTATACACTAGTCAGTTTGGTGTTTGGACTCTCTCTCTCTGATCTTGCAAAGCCACAGTGGAAACTTCATGGCACAAACAAGGTTGGAAGCTGTAGGACTTTGGACCAGCTCCTGAAGTCCCTCCTGTTCTCTTGGCTTGGCTACATAGGAGGCTTCTGGAGAACAGCATCAGGACCCTAGATTAATATTCTCAGGAAAAATTTGAGTAGGAGGCTTGACAAGTAAGTTTTCACTCTCCCTGTGATTCACGAGGAAGCCAGACAAGGAATGTCTCCACCAGCAGACAAATGGGCTAGGCTTAGTAGCATCTTTAATGGTGACATTTTTTTTTTTACTAACTGCCAGCTAGTTACTAGAACAGCCTCAGTACAGAAGAAGAATGACTTCTAGTACAGTCCAGGAATATGGCAAGGATTATTGCTTGGCATTATCCCTACATGTCTTTGACTTCAGCCTGTGATGTCTAATGCAAATTTGACTTGGTTTCAACTGCAAAGTGCCTGTAAAAGTGCTGGGCCTGTTGCTGCCCTGGTGAAAGCCAAAGCCTAGTCATGTTCCACCTTATGGACACAGAAAGCCAGGGCACCCAAGGTAACTTCATGAAGAGACAGCACACACATGGCTGCTTGTAGCAGCAGTAAACTGGATATCCTAATCCAAGAGCTAATTCAGCCTCTGCAGAGAACAGTCTTTTCAATTACAGTGATGGATATACCATAGCCTGGGTTTCCTTACTTACCAGTTTAAGAGCTGAGAGTACCACCCTCTCCCTGCCCGATATTCCTGAATGAGGATGAAGCATCTCCTCTCCACCCACCCCACTGACCCCTCAGACCTGCACTGGCACCACAGGCAGGAGCTGAAGGCAGACTGGCACCTCCTGCACCCCGTGATCACGAGCTGTCCTCACAGCCAGGCTGCCAGACAAACAGCCTCACAGGGACGAAGAACGGCCGGACCAAGCCGACCTGCGCGCGGAACAGCGCTTCGCAGTCCTGCCCAGGAGGTCATGCTGCATTCGGGCAAGGCTAGTTACACTGCTGCTTCTGCAACCCAGGACCCTCTGCAATTCCCTATGCTGGAGGAGAGCACAAATATCTTCTGAAATAAAAATTAGAATTAATAAACACAAAGAAACAATCTCTGGCTCAGGAAGCCTTCCAGCTAGAATTGCTGGAGATTTGGAAAGTATCCAGGGGAAGTAACGCTACATACATATTCTATTTTGACACTTTCTCCAGACCTCTACACCCAGACCATGCTAGGAACAAGATGGCAAGCCAGGCAGACCTGTGATCTGACCCAGCAGAGCCATTCTTATGCTTTTAAATGTAGACAAGTTTCTGCTTTCTCCTATTATTGGTTCCAACTGATTTTGCTTTGCATTTTTGAGTCTGACTAATGGAATTCACAGCCTTTGCAAGTTCATACTTTAATCTAGCCTTACACAAGCCGTGTTCTGCAGAGATTCCATCGATATCCTACCACTGGTACCCAGACAAGAGCATGTTACCAGCTCACCAGAAAGCCACGGGACACCAAGCATCCCTGGCTGCGTGGAGCACTGCTCCCTCTCTGGCAGCTGGGAAACACACAGACCCTTCTGCAGCAAAGGATGCAATTCATCAGGGATTTTTAAACTCACCCCAACTGTGTGACCAGATTGGTCTCATAGCATACGTCAAGTGTCACACAGGGTCCTGCTTCTACCTCTTGCCTGAGGGTGCTCTGGGGAAAAGTTAGACAGATGATGGCAGCCTGGTTGGTCTAAAAACTTTAAGAACCATAGTCCCATCAACCCCAGCACCACCTTTCAGAGTCCCATTCTCTCTGCCTGCATGCTTAGAGTCTTACACTATCTTCAACTAATAGCAAGTAAAAACAAACCCCCAGTATGCTTCTACTCAAAGCATTTTATATCAAACGGTAGACAGAGAGGAACAGAAGAGGATAAAATTGGAAGATCGGAGAAAAAAAAATAAACTGGTTAACACAGTTCCTACTTGGTGTTGCCTTCGTGTGACTGTGATATCAGCTGAAAACTGCTGGCAAGTGAAAACAGAAGGCATGCGTCTCAGCTGAACAGCCTTTATTCACTGGGAAGGAGAACATGTAAGTTGACCATAACTGCATGTGGCTGTCCTGTTTGTACAAGATCAAATTTTTTCCCATGCATGTAGCAGCCTTTTAAGAATCACAGTCCATGACGTCACCCAGGAGGCACAGTGCCAGACATCTTCCTTGTGGCTGTGCTTTCAACAAGCAGAGCCCCCAAAAGAACTGGATGGAATAAAAATGTCACGCTCAGTCACTGTAGGTGAAACCCTGGGTGCATGGATGTCAATGGTGACGTTCTCATCACTTCTAAGAGCCAGAATTGCACAGGGAGATTATCGCATCATGCTTGTCTAGGGACCTAATGCAGCCAGCCAGAATCTCTCTCCAGTCACTTAACAGAGAAAGAGACCACTCCAGAGGGCAAGACACAGCAGAAACATTCTGTAGGTGCTCCAGATTGCCCCCAGCCAGGAACCTTTCCCCACACTGGCCTGAAGTACCTTGGGTACCTGAGGATGACTGATGGGAAAATTTGTTTAAGTTCTGACACGTGAGTGTTCAAAGCATGGCAGCAATTTCTGTGATGTTTGTAGCCAGGAATTTAAAAACAGAAGGAAACACACAAAGCACTGAGCTTTCAGCATGCTGGTCTCTGCAGTCTCGAGCATAGTACCACCCAACTGATCAGAATGACTGAATGGGTTTTGAACTTTTAAGTGCTACCTGATGCAAACATAACTTGACATATCTTCTCCCTTCATCCAAAACCTTCTTTCAATAACAGTTGGTTTGAATGCAGGCAAGAGACACTTTTTTCGGGGGCATAAAATTTATTTAGGAATATTTCATTAAGACATTGGAGCAAATGGACACCTCACTAAAAATGAAAATATTCATAGGAAAGAGTTACTTCAGATGAGTTAAGTTTCAAATTTCTCAAGATGTTGCACTGTAACATTTTTCAAGGGAAAAGTTCCAAGTTTAGAGCCTGAAATGGCTTCACTTAAAACAATGTTTCTTTCTTCTACAGTTTTTTTTTTTTTCCAAGCTCTGCTGTTGAAGCTGAACTGAAAGGTAAGAAATTTTTCACGCCCTCAACGGGTCCAGTAACATATTTTTCTCCTTTTTTATTATCTTCTACCCCCTCAGTTTCCAAATGGAAAAAGAATTACAGCTCATCTTTTTATCATTCATATTAAAAAAAACTTTCCCCCACCCAGACACAGTGAAGAGGAAAAAAAGAAAACCAAAACCCAAGAGTTTGTACTAGGTATGTTTGTACCTCTGTCTCCCAGATAAAAAACCAGAATGCCTCCTGCTTTCTAATTCAAGTGCTTAAACCGCATGATTTGCCTGGAGCGGTGGAGCACGTTCAGCTTGGGGAGCAGAGCAGGTTTAGAGACTTAAGGCAATGGCTAATGAGTGGTTGGTTTGGTTTAGAGAAATCCCGCAGTATTCCCCCATGGCCTTGTTGAGTTCTCTGCTCTCAAGAAGCCTCCAGCAATTGTTGGAAGACAGACTTGAAGCATTTACTGTAACGGTAGTAAGTAATGGCGTTACATCCCACACCCAACGTAAGTACTTACTGTATGTTCCAGGCTGCTGCCAAGGCCATGATTCTGTTTTTTCCTGCATCTTTAGTTCTTGGGCAAAGTTACATTTCTAATCTGTACATAATGTTCAGCTTAATCTCTTGCAGTTTATGGACTTTAACACAGAGGCAATTCTCATCACCACTGGAAGGAGTGAATCTCCCCTCATTCCTTGCAAAAGGAAAAACTGTCAAGGCAGACACTCTAGTCTAGCCTTCTTTTCATATAACACAAGGAAAACAAAGCACCTTGAGAACTGCCTTATAGTGATGACAACCAAGTCTCTGGAGACATGGGTTTTATTTCTAGCTCTACCACACATAGCCAGTGTGAGCTTCTGCAGATTCTTGAAGACCTGACTCTGGCTGAACCAACTCTTTAAAGCCTGGGTAGACCTTCACATTAAATAAAACTGTGAGTAAAATAAAATGCTACTCTGTGGTTGAGAAGAAGTCAGAACCACATCCTGAAATTCTCTGTATCTCAGTCCTGAACAAAATAAGCATCTCGACTGTTTTCTAATGCTGAATTTCTTTCCAAAACAAACGTTCCTAATCCTTAGTGCTAGCCGAACTTGTCAACGGTTTATCATTGAATTGGGGAAAAGAAGCTGCCTCTCACCATGGCCAAGATTCAACCCAGCTAACTGCAGGCATTGACCTCCACTCCCAGTTTGCTCAAGCTCTTTACATGGTTAATGAAGAGACAGAGAACATTGTAAGGCTGTTCAGATGTTGATATAGCTGAGTCACCCCCTTTCTGTAACCTGAGCACACTGGAGACTATTAGGCATGACCATAAAGAAAATAACCACCGTCTTGGGGGCCAGGGCCAACTTTTTATCCATCAGTCACTGGAAGGCCACACTAGCCAGCAAGCTCACACTGGTTGGCTCACTGCTGTGTTTTAGTAAAAACCTGAATGCGAGCAGAAGTGCAAGGATGTTTTTAAGCCTGAAGTCTTAGCCAGAGCCAATGCAGCTAAAATTTCCATGGAAAGCTTTAGGTTGAGGGAGGGGAGCAGGGTGGAGGGAATAGTATCAGTCACTTTAGTGACAAACTCCTGCCTGGCATTGCCTCCTCAAAGCATGAGCCAGCTGCAGTCACTTTTACCAGCCTTCAACGTCATCAACCCAACTGAAGTGGCTCTATTTATATTTGAGCAATACTTATTTTAGCTAGCAGATTCAGCCCTCTGAGGACAACATATGCCTAGTGGGATTTGGCCAGTTAACGCCTATCCATTTCACTGGGTACCTAAATACCAACTCAAAGTACAAGACAAATACCTTTCATTACATCTAGGAAGACTACCAAGTAAGCAGACCATCCTTATTTCACAGATATGGAAAAAGAAAGAAGAAAAGGACTGTGGCAAGAACACCACTCTTACCACCTCAACATATGGTAGAAAGAGCTATCAATACCTTCATGATTAATGTTGCAACAATAGGGGTTTTTTTCCACCACTTCACACCAGCAAAAAACCCACTATCTTTTCCTTTCCAGGCTCTGCTAATGTCATAAGATCACGTGAGCTTCAGGTGTTACCCAACACTCACATCTAGGTCCTTCAAACGCTCTGTGCCAGTAACACCACCATTACCTGCCTTTACTCCACACAATGAGCTCAAATAGTTATGGAGAGAAGAGAATATCTGACTTGATGCTCCCTATTTTCTGAGGCTAAGCTTCCATCCCATGAATACCACAGATTCAGACTGGTGCCATGTTCTGACATTGACCCTGTGCCAGAAGATGCTCCATGTCTGGCCCAGCAGAAGGGTTCAGACCCACCTTTGCAGCTTCAGGCTTGGTGGCTCCAGATTGTGGGTCTCCACACATGTTGCTTCCACCCTGGATCTTGTACTGCTGCCTCAAATCTCAGTGGTACAAACAGCACCAAACTCACCCCCTTCACTGTCCAAGGGGCCACAGAAGAAATTATCCGAGTTGCTTACTACATGCTATACAGTTTCACTTCTGATAGTCAGCTCTGTGAAGACCCAGGAAGCACTTTCCTCTCAGACCTGTCCTATCTTTAAGAAACATGGATTTTAACCACTCACATCAGCACCAAACACAATACAATCTGTTTCACTGACTACAATTTTTCTAGTGTCTAAGAGTTCAGACAAATTTTTGAAAGGGTCCTGTTTGGCATCAACACACATGAATCTTAAAATCAAGCCATTTTAGAGTGTTTTATGCCAGTCAGCACATGTTTTAAGGTGCTTAAAATAGGCCATACTGTAACAAATCCCTGTCACTATATAGCTAAAGACGCAGAAGAAATATTCTTTCTGGCTTACTATTAAACATACATCTGACAAAGGATTAGCACAGTACCAGTGAAAGCTAGCAGAGCTGAGAAAGCTTCTTCAAGCACCCATTTAAAAAATTGATACTGCCCCTTGTCAAGCTGCAAGATATTCCTACAGCCAAACTGATGGGTAATTCAGTCCTCTTTCTGCTGTTGCTCCTGTGTTGGCGATGGCAGCTGACAGCAGGAACAGAAGAGAACAGAAGTCACTAAGGTAACTCGAATGTCTGATGCAGGCACACACATATTTATGGCTTTAGGTCAGCCATCTGTCTTCAGAGAAGCCCCAGAGTCTCTCATCTCCTTTATGCATCACAGCCTACAGGATGGATGGAAAAGATTCTGGAGTAAAGGTGGTATCTGGTGTGAGTAAGGGTGAAAGTATTTTGGCTCGGAATTAGTGGGTATGCAAAGGCGTGGGAGTTGTGATTCACTAAATGCTTCCCTTCCCCAGCAGTTCCCCACCTTGCAAAGAGCAAACAGTTGGAGCCCAGGAGCAGTAACTCAGTGGCGAGGCATTTGGCAGAAGCGTTTCTGGAGCAAGTGCCAAGGCTTGAGCTGCGTGTCAGCCAGAGCGTCTCCTCAGAGCAACTCTGATGAAGCGTCATCAGGAACAAAACAACATTTCCTGAAACTACTGCAAAGGATGACAGAAAATTCATCCAACCCTTGATTCAAGAAGGCGTAAAATGCAGAAGGATCACGCTTTCTCTCCAGTTCCAAATAAAATCCCCAATATAGATATGCTGAATGGTCCCGAGGAACAAATTCAGCAGTAGCTGGGCCTGAGAGACAGCAACCATTAGAAAACTAGAGTGCAAACTTTGCTGCAGCAGCACAGGATTTATTTCTCCCTGACATCATGGGCTACTGTAGTTGCACATGCCCTCAGCCTAAGACTGGAAATGATCTTTCCCAAGCACACTGGTGCTTGTCCTGACCTCAGTTCCCCTGCTAGGGAATACATATGCAAGGGGGATGCTCAGTGTGCTCCACATAGAGCCTAGATTTTAAATGCTGGAAAGCTCACAGCAGGGCCATCCCATCTGCCTGAACTTCAGCCCAGGTACTCTCCTCTCCTGTTTAGGCAACTTGAGGATGAGCACATCAATATATTAATCAGACTCTGAGCAATACTCAACATCACTGAATGTTCAGAATTGGCACAGGGAACAATAAAACAACACCTTGCACAATCAACATTGTCAACTTTTGCAATACCTAATGTCTTATCCAAGATGCTGCTCTAGCAGTCATCTTATTTTGTCATAAAAGCCAGTTTAGCAGTTACAGTTCAGGAAGGCCTTGGGAATGGGAACTAACAAGCCCTAAAAGATTTAAAAACAGAAGATGTAGAAAAGGAATTTTAATTTTTTCAGTCTTTGAAGTTCTGACTTAGGGTTTCTAAACCACTTGGGACCAACAACACTTAAGACCTTCTCTGATCAGAAAAGTATTAAAGACAACATCAAAGTTAAAGCATCAGGAGTCAGTTTTAATTATTCCTAAGGGGAAGCTTCAAGACTAGGAAGCAAAAAAATTAGTTCTGTCTTAACTGAGGGAATTATCCCATTAAACGTCAATAACTGTGTAGAGCAGATCATGAAGCAGTAAAACCAAGCAGTTTGAATTGGGAATGATACATGATATGCACTACTTAGCACAATTTGAAGTGTAGTTAGTTCTCAAAGTCTAGTCAAATACAGACAAGTCATAAGTGCAATGTTCTCTTGCTTGCCTTTGGAAGGAAATATGTATCCACTACTCTATAAAGAAACAAGATTCCTGCAAAACAAGAATTCACATGGATGCACAAATATTAAGTTACATTCTCCTGAGCCACTGGCAAAAGGACTAACCTTCCATGCCCAAATTAACATTTCCTCTACTGTGCACTCTTACAGTCCAGCACACAAGTGGGAAAGCCACAAACTCATGGTCAAAACCAGAACCCACAGATTTATCTGTGGAAACTACAGCTCCTGTCACCATGAAATTATCTGGGAACCAATTAATCTTTGGCATACGTTACTCCTGCAAGGCTCTCTGTTGTAGAGTGAAGTAAGGTTGCACAGCTTTTGCTGCACAAAAGACGGGTCTAAGAAAACGGAATAGTACCACGCTCTCCTGAGCCATGAAGCTATGAACTATTGAGGCAACCTTCCTTCCTAGTATTCTGGCAAAGCAAGTGCAAGAGCAATCACAGATGTGTCCTGAGCACAGGGCACTCCTGTGACTGGTGCTACTCTTAGCCAAAATATTACTAATGCAAATGTGTTGAGCAACCACAAGCCTTTGTTGGTATTGATTTATGGGTGGGCAGATGCTAGAGGAAACATTCGCCTACATCTATGCAGGGTAGAAGCAACAAAAATGTCATACGAGCAGGGAAGATGAAACAGGAGTAAAAGTACTTAGATTATTCATTACTTCTATTTTTTTCCCTCCATTTGTAGTTAAGCTGCTAAAGCCAGAAGAAAAATCTCATAGAAAAAGAGCCTATAGATTTTAGCATCTGTCCTCTTCTTCCCTCCCAACCACTAACAACAGGGTTTGCTGAATAATAAAAGTTTTTATGTATAAAACAGAGTTAAAATGCCAGAAAAAGTACAGCAGATGGATCTAAATGAAGCTTCCTAGGGAATTTGAGGGTGGTTGAGAGACCAGAGAGGGGATGGATGTGGAGCCCTTCTCCTCCTCTTGCGATTAGGAAGTACATGTGACATGGGAGACCTCTGAGTTGCAAACTCCTCCTCAACCCGATATAAAACTAAACTTCAAGTTGGATCTTGCATGTCCTAGAAGGGCTGCTCACACATCTGATATTCTCACTGTGGCCTCTTTCTACAGCTCCTGGCCCTATACAATATAAAAATGCATAAATAGCTATCAGAACAAGATTTGGATTATATTTAACTAGTAGGTTAAAAAGAGCAGTGGCACTTTCTTTCATGAATGATGGGCTTTGTTTTTAGCTGAATATACTCACAGAATGGCTAAGTGATCCGTTTTAGCTGTTGTGGGAGGAATTTATTTTGGTTCAGTCACCATACAAAACTTCTCCACCAGTCATTTACACTACCTGCTCCTCATGACCAACAGCTTTGCTCAGTCACAAGCCAGTTGACAGCTTATTGGTCCCCAAGATAAACATATATAGGACCATTAAAACAAATCCCTTTGCCCTGCCATGCTTCCTCTGCTGTTCTCACCCCACAGAATGGGCTAAAAGCAAGCAAGCTTGTGAGTGAATTCATCATAGGATCAGTGAAATTGCTAGGAAATGGGCCTAATAAGGCTGCCACAGTCATTGGTAATCAACATTATGGGTAGAAGCTTTCATCCTCTCTCTTCTAAAGCTACTGGGTGGATGCCTCACAGTAGACTGGTGTTGCAAAGTTATCAGTTTCTCTTCAAACTGAGCAGTAGAGCTTCCCACTCCTCCAGAAGCAAAGCAGTTTGTGTACCCAGAGCCAAACACCACACACTAATGGATTTTTCCACGTGCTGAAACCCAAGAGTTTGAAGGAGCTGTTAGAGCTCCTAGAAATAGAAAGCTTCATTACCTGCCTTGGAAAACTTTGCTCTGTGCTCTACAGTACAGTCCTGCCCATGTTTGAGGACACTTCAGGTCATGAATGAAAAGTGTCAGTGCACATTTCTGTTCAATTCTGTGAGGAAGGAAAAAGCAATGTTAAAAGCAGACTTGTGATTACAGTATCAGGCAATCCCTGTGACAATCCTACCAGGGCAGAGCACTTCCCACAGAATAAGGTGTACAGAATATATTCAGCATATGAACAGCCTGACCGAAGGATTGCCCCAACTTAGTGATCGCAAAACTACTCTTCCGTGTGTGTCTCCAAGTTACACTGCCTCACGTTGTAAGTGGGTTGAAGTTTTAAGCGGTACCAGATGTTGGCAGTACGCTCCAGACCTTTGTTTCATGGATTCCCAGATAACTGCTGCTTTTGTGCTAGCCCTTCTCTAGTAATAACAATAATTAAGTGCCGTTTATATAAGGTCTTTCATTCAACAATCCCAAAGCACTCAATAAATGTAACAAACCATTAATACTCAAGAGATGTATCACTTTACATTTTTAAAGAGGCTGCATACATCTCAAGTAATCCTCCACAGACCCGCAAATAGTAGGTAGTATCATAATTACCTTCAGTTTGCAGATAGAGAAGCAGAATTAGGGAATGCCAAAGGCCACAGTGCACTCTGTTAATAACAAAAGGATTTAAACAGAATTCCTGGCTCTTAACTCTGTTCCCACTGCAAGCAGGAAACCACCCTGCCTCCAGAAATTCACACGCACTGATAACTTCAGCATTTTATCCAGAACGCTGAACTGAAAAGCAAGGATGCATACCCAGAACACATGAAAAACACACTGGGTAAAGTGAGTCAAGTCCCATCAAAGCAACAAGAGTTTTTTCACTAGCACAACTTAAGCTAGCTAGAAGTGAATTTAGTGGCCCCAGCAGGACATTGGAGAGGAATCCAGTTGCCATGAAGTAACCCTAGTCTTGCTCATACATCCCACTGGAGGGCAGAATAGCAGAACTCCCCCTAAGCACACACATCACAGGAGACATTGCTTGGAAGAATCATCCTTGCCAAACAGAAATGCCATCCTCATATCACCTAGATTTCACTTCCATTACCTCACAATATATGCAAAATGCATGCAGGCAGTTTTCCTGGCGGTGAGAACCAACAGCACAAAACAAAGCAAGCACCCGATTGCCACCAATACTTTGGATTCAGACAAGGAAGGACTTTGCCATGCCTCATGTCCACATCATCTGGCTAACACAAGCAGGGTGCAAACACACAAGGGTAATACCTAACTATGAGCCAGTAGCCAGAGTATGGCACTACCACCCAGGCTCCCCATATTATCTTCTCAGCTACGCAGCTGGCTGCTCTTTTGACTTTCTACATGGGCCAAGGAGACAGGGTTGTGAAGTGGGCATTCCTGCTCACCCACAAGCTTCATCAGTATTGGCCTAAGCAAAACCAGCATCCTCTGAAGCATGAAAGCCTTCTTTGCAAGTATGCATCCACAGAGTTATTCCTGACATGAAACCTTCTGACAGACAGTTGTTAGACTTCAAGTGTTCCAGTTAGTTAGCTACTGTCTAACTAGGTCATGCTTCTACCTCATCAAAATGGCATCACTCAGGACATCCTACTATTCAGTGTGCAAATAATCAAGTTGCCATAACCCAAGAACTTACCTCCCCACCAGCAAAACCACACTAGCTGAGCATCCGTGCCCAGACTGCACAAAACACAAGTAACACGTTTCAGCTAAGGCACAGGACAACTTAACACAATTATCAACTGTTATGATGTGCACAAGCAGCAGCAATTCCTTTAGCTGCATCCATGCCCTAACATAAAGCAAAACATTCCTTATTTGCTCTTGTCAGATTGTCCATTCACCTTTTACTCTTACTATGCTGCTTCTGCAAAAGGCAGTTTGAGCTCTCTATCACACAATTTGAATTATACTGCATTTGTTCATATTTGAGGCAACAGAGGCATTTGCTAAAGTCTCAGCAGCTCATCTATGGTCACAGTAATATAAGCTGTTACTTAATTGTGTATCTCAGTCCATAATTGGCAATAATTAGATTTTTTTTCCCTAAGCTTTACCTAGTTATGAAGAAAACTGCAGACCTAAAGCTACATCGAATTCACTTTGTAACTGACCATGCAATAAAACCTGGTACTTAACTAGTGCACCTTATGCTGGACACAAAGTGAGAATACTCATGTCCTCTCCTAAGCTTCCTTGCTTCTAATTATCTGATACTACTTCTCCTGTTGATATGTTACACTCTTGCTCTGCAGCTGAAACAGGAATTAGAAGTGGCAACCATGGCTATTAGAAGTGCTTCCTTCTCTAGTTTCTACCAAGCATACCTTGGACAACTGATTAGCAATGCAACCAGCTGACAACACAACCAAATGCAGACATTGCCAAGCTCTTCTCAGCTGAATTAAAATAACAGCAAATAAGTAACATGGATTGTATTTAGAAAGTCACAAGACTAGTGCTTGGCCCTGACTGGGGGTGAGGGAGAAGGCCTATCCAAGGTGACGCCCAATTCTTTTCAGCTGAAATAAATTTAATTTCTACCGAGGGGAGCCAGGTTTCATAACCTATAATAGGGAGAGCATTCACTGGACAGAGATTGTGTGAACGCATAAGAGAGGCTAGACTGGGGCCCGTTTTTTTCATCATGCAGAAATGTAACAGCTTTTTATTTCGTTTTATGACTCAGTGTTCCCAATGGAAAGAGCACACACATCATGGGTTTGGCACTGCACACCACTCAATTTCCTACCAGCCCCATCCTGCAATGTATCCAATTCAGCCATTTCATTAACCTCTTCAAGGAGGCGTTTGTGCCAGTGGCGGTCTCCCGGAGGAGGAGGGGTGCAAGGCAGAGATGCGTCAGAGGAAGACTGCTCTCTACTTGTAGTCCATACAGCATAAACCACCACTATAACAAAAACAAATGAGCCCAAGATACAGTCAGGGGAAACTAGAGAAAGGTCTCCTCCTGGCATGAGTCAACACAGCTCCAAAACAGTTGAAAGAGCTATTCTGTATTGCATTGGGTAAACATTGTCCACCATGATCTGTTACAGCTCTTCTCCCCACTGATTCATTCCCCAACACACTACTGAGCTACACAGACACCAGGATGCCATAGGTAACCAAACAAATTCAGCATACAGGCTACAGGCAGCCTTCTCTCTACTTGAACACAAGCACAATCTGGAGTTCTGAACATGGTTTGAACAAGGTTGCCTTTCATGTTTCTTCATGTGTTGCAAACATGGAGAAGTATCCCTGAGCTGCTAAACTGCAAGCGTTTCTATTTGGTCCACAATGTGCACCTGGGAGGGTTGCAAAACTGCAGAGACCCTCATGAGTTAGTGTAAAAAAAAAAAAAAAAAAAAAAAAAAAAAAAAAAAAAAAAGGGGGGGGAACCAGCTCTAAACCAAATCTCAAACTTAATACAAGCCTTTGCTGAGTTAATAACCTTGCCAAGAGATTTTTGGGTCCATGCTGTCTTACCTTCTTTCCAGTTCTAAGCTCCTTTCACAGGATCTTTTGGATAAATCCATCTTGCCTATCAGCTCAGGTGCATCCTTCCATTAGGGTCCAGAGCAATTAGGCACACAAAAATGTGACATATCACATTAAAAAAAGCAGGGGAGGTAGGGGGGAGAGCGGAATGTGAGGGTAGCGCTCTAAACTATGGGATTTCTTAACATTTCCCTTTCTGCCTCTTCTTTCCCCCAATCATATACTTACATTGTGACTATACTACTAAATACCATAGCTCATCCTCAAAGTCCCAATCTCTTTGCCTTTGTCTGCAACTATTATTATGTTTTATGAATTTTAGTCAATTTGGCCTACCTCAATAAGCAATTTGCCAGGCCAAAATACTAAAACTATAATGCTTTCAATGTGATGACTTGAATTTCTGCAGTTATTCCTCCTACTGACTGATTTTGTTACCACAGAGCTGACCACTCCACACATGACAACACAAACACTGCAGTGGCAAGGGCTGATATCATGTCCACCACCAAACACAGGAGAACACAAACTGCTAAAAAACAGTAGGTTTCAAACATGCATGTTGAAGGATATCAGAGCAGCATGTCAAACTCTTATTTTAAATGCTACAGGGACAAGAAGCTAAGAGTTGTTTAGCATTTGCCAACTGCATCTGTGACATACAAGGAGAGTCCTCCAATAACTGAGTAGGAAGACTTTTCTTGGAGTCAAGAGCTTTTTTTTTTTAAGTCACCCCTCCCACTGCATGACTGCTGCCCAAGAAGGCTATTACTGGGAAAAACATCATTTGCCACTGTGTTGGATACGATACAACAGGGAAGAAAGTGGTCCTGTGGTGTGCTGTTAAATTGATCAGACTCTAGATATGCCAGTATTTCTGGAGTTCAGCCTCCCCCACTTAATATTTTTGTGCCTATATCTGGAAAATTTACTCCTCTGGTAGAATGTAAGTTCTGTACTAGGTGCCTAAAGACAGCATGAAATTCAGAGACAAAGGGGAAAGCAGCACCACCTTTTATTTCTCTATTTTTCAGTATCTTTCATATGAGAGAAATTTGAATGAAAGGTTAAACATGTCCATATCTCTCTATTTTTCCTTCCCCCCCTCTGCTGTTTTCTATGCTTTAAGCAGTCTTGTTCTCAATGGATTCCAAGCAGAGCGCGCGAAGTTCCTTACCACAGTTCTCCTCTTGACATCTGGCCAGATGTGTTCTCTAGATGTTGTGCTAGACTTGAGGTGGCATCCTTGTCCTCTCTAAAGTCAGTAGGAGATTTCCCATGGGCTTCAGTAGGAACAGGACTCCACCTTGTCTCTCACATGCTCTTGAAGATGTATTGTTCCTACTATCTAGTTGGGTCTCAAAATATAAATGGTGAAGCCAACTCCCAATTCCTATTCTCTTCCCAAAAAGAGGAGCACAATAAAGCACATCTATTACAAACATCATAGCATAAGTAAGCATTGGATTGTTTTTCTAAAGCATTGATGCTGGGTATCCAAATAGCTAAATATATATTCCTTAATTCCTGTGTAGGAAGAATAGGATTTGGTTTATATCCATACATAAATCAGGACACTGCCCCTTACAATTACCTTGACTGTGTTAATGCAAGGTTTGGGTGGGGTTTTTGGTTTTTTTTTTTTTTTTTTCAAAAGCTTTGAGCTAAGGTTTCTTGACTTTTATTTATAATAGCCTAGAATCACTGTAAAAGAGTCTGGAGTAGATCCATGCTTCTAACAGGACACATCTTACAAAAGTCTGGGAACTCTTAACCACAGGAAAAATGACAAGGCTTCAGAATGACTCATTGTCAATATTTGCAAAGATGTTGGAAGAAACTGGGTAAGACTAATCACTTTATTGTACTTTCCCCCTCTTTTGTAGATTCCCATCTGCTCTGCCTCACTTTCTGAAGACCTCAGCATACACGTAAGTGCGCTTCTCTGCTTGTAGACAGGCTGCATATCTAGGACTGGTGCCACTGTCATTCCTTTTCTTTACCAGGGTGGTACTGTGAAATCAAAGCAGCCTTAGGTCACCTGGGGAGGTGGGGAATGCCCACCCATTTGGTACAGGCATTGCAACCAAGGTACCTCAGTGCCTTCCAGGAAAGGCACTGGGGCACACTTGGGGTCACAGCTTATAAGCAGGCCTTCCTCTTTGAATACTTTTAAACATAACCCCTTGCTAGATGCAGTGCACTCCCACCATAATTGTGTCATTCTGGCCTCAAGACAGAGGCACAGCAACCTCTGGAACAGCTGAAGAGCAGGACATTGGAGCCCGATACAGGAGCCATGTACCCAGAGCACACTGGCTTGAGATCTACATATCATCCAGCTACCCTCTGGTGAATCGACAGCCACCTTGCAATACAAGTGTCTGGCAGCTTGGCATACTTTACCACTTAGTGGCATACAAGTTAAAGCTTATAGGTGAATGCTAGAAAAGTGAAAGGATGTTTTTCAGTGCTGATGGATACAGAGAAGCAAGCACAAATGCAGAATCAGAGATATACATTATTAGCTGGTCTTAGAGACCCTCTCTGGGGACGCTGCTAACAGGGAAACACCTTGCCCTCAAAGTATTTCACCAGACATCCTACAACACTTCCCAAGGCTTTCCCACCTTCTTCAGATAGATCAGCTATGGCAGTGACCTTCCTACAGTCTGGTGTTCTGAGTACTAACTATAGAAGGTGGATAAATTTAAAATAAACTGGAAATTCTTTCTAAATGGCTTTTTCTTGAGACTGTAAAAACATTTTTGCAAATGCTGCAGAGTCACGTTCCAGTGAAGAATCAGTTATGGCTTCATTAAAAACTCTTCAGATACCAACAAACAGCTGAAAATTGGGTAAGTACAAGTTACAGTAAGAATTTTCTAAAACAGAAAAAACTTCTCTCAGCTTGACCAGAGTCCCATATACTTCCTAGCTTGTCAGCTCTGGAGCAGTGGCTTGTAGTGGGATCATTCAACTCACCCTGAAATGTTTTTTCCTAAAGAATGTAAAGCAGTGAAGCTGCTTATAAAAAAAAAAAAAAAAAAAAAAAAACCCACATTGTAGAAACAATTTATACCCTTCTATGGAAAAAAAAAAAACCAGGAAAATTATTAGTTTCCCAGTGGACTAAACCAAGTATTGAGAATCTGATCATCTGTCACTTCTAATGACGATCAAATGCCAACAGTGAAACTTAAAAGTTTGAGTTAACATTACTGCTTGTGTTTGCAGCAGCTGGAAGAACAAAATTCCATTTTACTTGCAGCAGCAAAGCCCTCATGGCCCTTGTTTTGAAGTGTTAATTAGTCAGTTCTACTAAACTCCTCCACATTGTTAAAATCGAACATCTTGATCCAAATGAACTTGTACTGAAGTCAGAAGACTTGTAACCGACTACAGTGGGAACTGGATGAAACCCTTCAGAGATAAACTGAACAGGAAATGGTTTTTAAAGAGAGACCTCTTGCCCCCAAGGCGAGACAGTCCTAGGAAACTACAGAAACACATTGTTCTCTTTCAGCCTTTTGCTGAAGCCAAAAGATTTAAAACAAACATGGATCTAAGACAGTAAAAGACTTCCATTCCTCCCCCAGACATTAGCTCAGTTGAAATATCCTACTGACTTTTTGCTATCACTACAGAGTATTTCCAGCTTCAGCTAATGGTACAGGAGAAATGAAGACTTGTATTTTGCAGCATGTCTGGCAAACGTCTCAAACATCCACTCAGCACTTGCATTACATTGTGGGGAATTATCAGAAAAATTCAAAGACTTCTAAGTTTACGAGAACAAAAAAATGGAGGGTTTCCATCAACACAGTGACAACAAAGTCACCAAGTAAATATTAAGGGATTTCTCAAAATGGAATTAAAAGCCATGTGAGCATGCAGTTCTGAGAACACAAATCTTTCCCATTTCTCAAGAAAAACAAGTGTTCAACATGCTAACTCTGAACAAGGCAAACACATGAAGCTGCTCTCCAAAGTCCAGAAAGATTGCATATTAACTCTACTGATCTGAATCTCACAAAGCATATAATACATTCTCACAGGACCCTGCCTTCCTATCTGCACAGGAACAGGGAGAATCTGAGCAAATGACATTTTCCTACACAAACATAGAGGAGAAAAATCTCTACATAGAATTAGGTTGCTCTGAATGTAACCAAGCTAGGTCTTGTTTCTAAAAATTAACTGCATTCCCAGAACCACACTGTAATTCACTGATTTGCTGTTCAGTCTTTCTACTCAACAACATATTTTCATTTCTCATTCGAGGCCAGGTATCCCTCTGTTTCCTCAAGCTGGGCATGGTTTTTTACATCAACATCTCTTCTTGCAGTGTGAATGTACAGGCTGCAGGATGGATGAGGACTCAAAGATCTGGCTGCCCCTAAAATTTCTCAGAGGGAAGAGTAAGTCAAGTCCTTGCGGTAAACTCTCCATCATCCAGCTGAGGGTTCAGAACTGACTTCTTCCCTAGACAAATATCTGGGTACCTGTCCTCCACTGAGCTGAACATAACTACTCCAAAAAGGGCTGCTTGAGGGAATGGACAGAATTTTGAACAAGACAATAGATTAAATTCAGTCCCTCCCTGTCC
Source organism: Aquila chrysaetos chrysaetos (assembly GCF_900496995.4). Lineage (NCBI taxonomy): Eukaryota > Metazoa > Chordata > Aves > Accipitriformes > Accipitridae > Aquila > Aquila chrysaetos. The sequence continues at coordinate 12,794,345 of NC_044009.1, read as the reverse complement.
ATGAGTATACAGACTCTTGTCATGATTTCCCTTTCTCATTCACCGACTACCACAACTTTTCTCCTTTAGCAGCATCTAGATTGAAACAATGAACTATTTACCACTGTGAAATTTCTTCTTCTGATTCTAATCTTGCTGTCTTGGCTCTTTGACATTGGAGCTGCTCCAGAAATAGTCTTGTCAGCTTGCAACTCCCACCCGTGCCTTTTCTGCACATCTTTTCCATCCAAGTCTGCACATCCAGGAACTAACAAGATTAGAAAAGGGTCTGCTGTGGTGCTTACACTCTCATTATGATCACCCAGTATGTTCTGTCAGGAAAGAAAGAGTCCAAAAAGAGAGAACAATACTCCCTAACAGCTTGTCTTCATAGATATTTAGGAAGAGTGATTTTGGCTCCTGATAGCAATCCTCTCAGTCCACACAAAAATCACTGCTTGTGTGACAGAGAGCCACCACAGAACCTTCTTTGATGTCCTGCTTGTACATCAAGCAGGAATAAGCACTGGAGTTGATGGCAAAAAAAAAAAAGAGACTTAACTATAAAACTACTGAACACAACGATCAAAAAAACCCAACTTTGACCATTACCAGGAAGGGGAAAATGAGTAGTGATTGTACATTTTCACTTCCACAAGCACATGGATAAACACCTGCTAAGACTACACTCAGAAACATCTAGTATAAGCCAGCACTTGAAGAAACCAAATTTAGACTGTGACCTTCTGAGCAATAGTTTTAATGATAGTGGTGTGAACACATTATTACCCAAAGATACTCTTCTTGATTTTGGAGCAATACTCATTTGCAGAGGTGATAGCATAGCACTTGTGAATCAACTGTGGTTTCTGATTATGCAAGCACCTACACTCACTCAGATCTCAAAGGTAAGAGGACAGTTATGCTGTTATACTGAGGAGGTATAAACTGCTCAAGATAAAAAATAAAATAAAAAAAAAAAATCACATAGCCAAGAGCCTGTCTCTTCTTCTGGCATGCACCATTTTCCACACTAAGTCCAACAGCACTGGCTGCATCACAGCACATCTACAGAACAGGCAGTTACAGTTCTACCACTAAAATAAGTTCTCAATAGACTTCACTGCCTAAGGGGAAGAAGCCCCATAAACCACATTTGATCTCTAGCCTGCTTCCAGGAACTAGATCTGGTTGTTCCCTTGGCTACTAGGCTAAGCCAAACATTCACTGATGTCATCTTCAGGTACATACTCAAAACCCACAGTTTTGGGTTTTGTTTTAAAAGCCAACTTACTAATGAATCAACTAACTACACCAAACTTAGTGAGGCTGCAGAACTCACATCTTCAGGTTACTAGATACCCTCCAACAGAAATAGTGCTGTTGCCCAAGTTCCTCTTCCTTTATTCTGTTGCCTTCCAGGAAGAACATCCCACATCATCTCTGTAACACTCAGGGGGGCAGGACCTTCTATCCCATCATGAGCACCTGCAATTCATCAACTGCAGAGAACCTAAACTTATTCCATCTCTCCTTTCCCCACCCTTCAGCTCTTACTCCTTTGAAAAGGAAGCAGGTGGTAATAAATAAACTTTGCAAGCCATGGTTTGCATCACTCTACCACACCATGCTGTGCACACCTTACCTCAACATAGCTTAAAATAATCCAGCCCCACCCTAAGATGTCTGCATATGTACTCTGCAAATTCAAGGAAATGCTGCTTAAAGGTGATGTTGATTCAAGAGAAAGCCTGAAGTTCCCTTGAAAGTGCAGCAGACTAGCTGATGTTATTTATAGTCCTTAGCTGGCACATGTCTGCAACCTCCCACAAATCAAGGAAGGGGAAACCCTTTGTGCAAGGGGTAGCATGCCACAGAAAGACATGGGAGAGCAGTTAAGGCACATAATGTCCATTTGCTTCATGTGATAGCATATGTCCATACATTCTGTATGGGATGTCTAAATATTTTGATGGTTTTAATATTTTGTACCTGCTATGAAAACTGGTTTGCTGCTAGATAACTGTATAAGATTTGATAAATGATCATATATTAACATTACAATTGAAACAATAAACAAAGTGTAGCCAGGGAGGTAATTACAAAAGCGTAGTCAAGTGATTAACTAGTAATTACTCATAAATTTTGCAGTTCTTTGCTCTTATGACTAGATGTTCCTGTACACTAGATGAGAACAACATTGAAACTGACCACATGCGACTGAAACTGCATTAAGCTTCAAGATCAAAGAACAAGGACAAGAACAAAGACTTCAAGGACAGTCAACAGAATCTCAAATGGGTTGGTGGTCATAAAAGCAGCCCTTTGACTCAAATGAATTCTTCATTGAGCATGATCGGATGTAGCCAGTACTATGATAATCAGTTACAATATTTTTTATGTATATGTATACTAATCTGATTAATATGTAATAGTTACTCCATATAACCTGTTTGTGCTGAAGCTGTGGCATGCACACTAGGTGAAATTATCCCCTGTGCATTCAGCACTGCAATAAAGAATGCCTGCTTTCTAAAACTCCAAAACGAGTCTTAAGAGTTTCTTCAACCGGCTTTTTGGTATCACATGCACATAGACAGACTCTCCAAGGACACCTGGGAGTGATCCATCAAGGCAGGTCGTTAACCACTCTACAGCTAGCCCTTCTGTGAGTAAGAAATAGCATGTTCTCACCACCTAAAAAAATGGGTGAGGGTAAAAGCCTCAAGAGGGTATACTCAGAAAGCTGTTGGTAACATCACCTGCCACTTCTTTGGAGCCTGTGGATTTATTTGCAGACCACACAGGCTCACCAGCTACTAGAAGAGTAGTTGATTTTTTTCTGATTTCTACTGATTTTTTTCCCTTCCCCAGGCTTTGCAGTCACAGGCACTGACCCTTGCCTGACAGGGCAATCTGAAAGGATACCACTTAGTGCAACCCTACCAGGTTTACCTGTCAGCCAAGAACTTGAGCTTTTTCAGTCTTTCACAACAAGCACTGAAGATCATCCATCTTTCAGATTCACAGATTCAGACTGAAGTTTGCTGAGTTTTGAAAACCTTGGCTGAATTATGGTACTTGGGCAGGTCATGAAGATAGGAAGAGCTACCTGTTTTGTGTTATTTTAACCTCCAAATCAGGCAAAACTTGGCAGTGTTTGGTTTGCAAACTGTTTACAATCACAAATTCTGTTAAGGGAACAAGCTCTCAAGGGATGGAAGTTCACTCAGTGTTAAAAAAGCACCCCAAACTGAAATAAGTATATTGCAAAATCATTAATCCTCCCTCTGGTAAAAAGATACCTGACTGGCCAGTAAAGTACAGCTCTCCGCTCTTCTTCCCTGGCTGAGAATCGATAAAGCTAACAGAAGAAGTCATAAATATTCTTTCTGCACTCCATAACCAAAGCTGTGCAAAACCACAGATGCTGCCTTCAACCGAATCAAGTTTCAGCCTAGGCCTCTCACCTTCCATAGATCAGTAAGGCAAATCTCCCTCCCCAGGTCACAGATATCCAACAAACTGCTCAAGTGCTCATAATAGCAAGCTATCTTTACTGTCATCCTCCTCTTCCCTGCTGGTTGGCTGATTTCAGCATCTTTTAAACAAGAAGTTGGGCCCAAGGTGCTAGGTAGGAGATACTACAGTGATAAGGCATGCATCTTAAGGTAGATAAACATCACTGTGACTGAACTTTGGAGAAGATTAAACCACCCAGTACCCACGTAAGGTGAATGCATCTCTCCCTCTCTAGGTAGCAAGGATGTATCTCAACTGAAAGACAGATCAAAAATACCTGCCACCAGGCTTATCCATGTTAATAACCCTCCAAGATTTATTCTCCAAATCAGAGACCTAAAACTTTCACTCAGTTCTAGTGCTGCTGGTGGTCTTAGCAGCTTTTCTGGCACAGACCTAAAGGCAGTAAGACAAATCCCATTCTTGTTGAATGAGAAACAAGTTTTCCCTCAAAGTTCTGAAAGAGCACAAAATTACCTCCCCACTTCATCCTACTTCAGGCAACCTCAGACCATCAGCTAGTTGACAGTTTAGTTTCAAAATCACACATCATCTATCCAGCCCTCAGGTCATTCCTACTGCAATCTCCAAGCTAGCCTTTGTACATTAAAAAAGTAAAACTCTTCTATTCCCAAAGGCATGCTCACCTCCAGCATCCAAAGAAATCTCATCACAATCAATTAACGGCTCAGCTGTGCTCTGTTAAATCCTTAAACCAGCTGAGACCTGGACAGGCAGCCAAAAAGCATGAAAGAATGAGGCTAGATAACCCCATCCTCAGGTGATTAGCATTTAAGAAGGCTGTCCCACAGAAATCAACTATTGCAAAATCAAGTAACAACTGGACATGCAACACATGGTTTGGATGAGTCACTGAGCAGCAGGGGAAAAAAAAAAAATCAGATTTTTTTGGTACACCAGGCAATTCTTCCCACTCCCAATTCCACTCCCACATGCTTCCTCACCTTTTCTAAAATGTTAATTGGAACCTAAGCAGCCCAGGAGTCAATTACATCTTGCTAGACACCGTACATGTAAGATGGCCCATTCCCAGTGGACATGGTAAAAAAGAAAAGTGGGGGAAAGCAAGAGTAAGGAGGAACTGGTAACCTCTGACAGCCCAAAAACTTATGTGTTAAAAGGTTAAGTACCTTCCTGTGATCACAGAGAGTTTTCCTCAATGCGAGGACTTAACAGAGACACTCCAAACATTTGGATGGTATCCGAGCAGTTCCCTTTGACCTAAGTTTTCCTCTCCAAGTATCCAAAGGAACATACAAAACGTTCTCACACTGACTGTACTTGAAGTTACACAAAGTAGTCAGCAGTAATGAGACTGGGCTGGAAATTTAAACCAAGGCAAGACCTTCAGCATAGATCCAAGTCTGTTAATAGGAGTAGGATCTTCCCTCTTAATTACACATTTTTCTTGTAATCAAATCAGCTACTATTTTAACATGAAAGCAGAATTTGCTCTTCAAGACCTCATGGGAGCATTTACTAATCCTGAGCTTTACTCACCAGATGTTAAAGGGCCATGAACATGTGAGGGCCGTAGGAGGCAAATAAAATGCTGAGCTAAGATATGCCACGCAAATCAGGAAGCATACATGTCCTTTGGGTCTGAATGTTCTAAACTAAGCTTTTCATCCACTGACTGCTTGAACATACAGCAAGACGATACTTTTTGCCTAATATTTAGAAAATAATCCCCATTCCGCTTAGAAAATAAAGGAGGTTCTCAGATCTGATGGAATGTAAGTGCACACTTCATTACATGCAATATCCCCAAAGACATTAAAAATTCACAACTCATATTTCAATACCAGTTCTTTCATAATTATACCAAAAAATTCACAGGCCTTTAACCATGTCATCCAAGTAAAGTGTCAAACAACATTTGGAAGACAGTAGAAGATGAGAAAATGAACATACTACCTGTGAGAAAGGGACTCAAACTTAGGAATATGCAAAATACTACACTGGGTCAGAACAAAGGTCAATGGAGCCCAATAGCCTGCCTAGCATGGTGGCAACTGGAGATGCTATTTAGGCCTGACTCTTTTCAATAATCCTTTCTTTCCTCAAGACTCTTCCTGCATCCACTACAGCAAGGATGTTAGAAGGCACATCTTCACCTATCCTTTCTATTATCTATTTACAGACCTGTTACCTGTGAATTTGCAATCCCTTTGTGAGTATGCAAATACACTCTGCTTCTACTTCCTTCTGCAGTAACAAGTTCCAGAAGCTCACTATATGCTATACAGAAGTATGCTCCTTCACCTGCTTTAAACCAATGTCCAAGTGTGTCCTACCTCTAGAATTGTGGTATTTATCAAATAAGCTGAATGCAAAGCTTATCTACTGCCTTCATGATTTCACAAGGCTCAGACATACCTCCCCTATACACTCTAAACTGGAGGGTCCCAGCATTTTTGTTCTCTACCTAGAAGGCAGCTGCTCTATCCCTTTCATAATTTTGCAGGTCCTTTTCTGCATCTTCTCTAACTCCACTCATTCTGGAAAGGTGGAAGTCAGAACTGTAATACTTAAGCAAATTTTTGTGCAAGTGCACTGAAATTTTATATAACAAGAAAATTACTCTGTCTTGATCTCAGTATCCTCCTTGATGATGCTTAGCACTGTTAGCTTTTTCAACTCTCACACATTGATAATGATTTTGGACAGCTATTGATAGAGACTCTCCAATCTCCTTCCAGAGCTGTAAATGCCAGTTTCAAGTTCACCATCACAAACACACCTGTAGATTATTTTTCCCCTAGATGCACTGTCCTACCTTTACCTGAAACTCATCTGCTACCACTCTGTCCACCCAGTCAGTTTTGGGACATTCTTCCAGGTTTTGTTGCCATCAGTACTGCAATGACTACCTGAAAGAGATTCCTACCATCAACAAACTGGGAGATGGTTGCACATAGCCTCCTCTGCGATACCGATAAAAATACTGAATGCGTTGGTCAATAAAAATAATGAATGCATTTACTCCTGGGGCCCCAAAGCTGAGCCATCTTTACTGCAAAAGTAGCCAGTAAGCCCTACCCTTTGCTTTCTACCCTTTAACCAGCTTTCAAGCCTTAAAGGAGCTTTCCTCTGATCTTGCAGTAATATTATTTCCTCAGTGGTTTGTGTGGGGCATCATAAAATCTATTACATTCACTAGATCCCCTTTATCCACATGCCTGAAGACATACTGACAGAGTTCCAGCCAAGGTAAGATTTTTTTTCAGAGAAGCCATAGCTGTTCTTACCAAACAGACTGTTTTATCTATATGTTCAGTGGTTCATCATCTTCACCACTATTTTTTCCTAGGAAGATGTCTGACATTTTGTAGCTCCCAGGCTCTTCCTAGAGACATTTATGTGAAAGAGTTACACTGACCACACACAGGCCTCCAGCACAGTAATTTTTTGCAATAGAAAGTTAGACACCATTTACCTGCAACTTTGTAGTTTGATATCAGAGTTCTTTCAGGACTCTGATAAATACTGTTGTCTTGGCAGTTTCCTGGTATCTTACTGGCATATACAGTCTGATGTTTCCTGTGTATTTACTGCAAATTGATCTAGGTACCCTGTGCTATCCATCACAAAGAACATGTTGGGGTGGGAATCTGCCCAGTGTCTGCAACAGTGAAGACTGATGCAAAAATCATTGTGCATCTGCCATTTTCTCCATGGTCAAGAACAATTCCTACCAATTCTCTTCCTGACTTCCCACTTGCAATACATTTAAGTAACTATGACCCATCAGTTTGACTACCCTTTGCAAAACACTGCTTGAGTCCAGTTTTGTCCTTTTCATTTCCTGTTTACATTTGATCTTCTATGTTTTACATGCTTTTCTATTCTCTTTGTTTGCACTAGCTTTCTGCTTTAAGTGCCACTCTTTTCTCTAGAACACCTCCTCAGCTCTTGCATGGAGCCACTGCAAAGGTGTTAGGCTTTTACTTGCAGTGAGGCATGTTTCATCCAGGCTTCTAGAACTGTAGGTGTAAGTCTCCAGGTTGTACATAGGCATTGTAGGCATCTTGCTTTGATAGTTTAAAAACAAAAAACTGCAGAAGAAACAAACTGCTTCTTTTTTTTGCATGGATCCCTTTCCTAAAATAGAATTTCCATATAGAGATTTTATCCGGTCTGTTCTCTCCAACCACACATGAAACCTAATCCTATTGTGACAGCCAGAGTAGTTCTCCAGCTAACACCTGTCCCAGGCAGCAGTGAAAAATAAGTCAAGAGTCTTTTCTTGTCTACCAGTAGTTGTTCTAGGCAGCAACTACCATCACATTCAAGTTCTCTCTACACCTCACCCCAGTCAGGCTTTTGGATCTGTTTACATGAAGTAGCTAAAAACTCCCACTATTACTACTGTTCCAATCATACACCGCTCCAATCTTGAGAAGGATACTATTGTAATGTCCTGGCAATAAAAATGCATTATAGGACTTCCAACTAGGAAGATTTCATGGCAAGCCCAACTCCAACACACACCCAGAATTTTACACTGATATAGTTTTTATCCCACCTGCACATCCCACTTTGTCCTGTAAGGTTTGCAGCCTGGTAACACTACTACAATTATTTTGGCATGTTATGTCAGGGTGATTGCTCAATGTCCAGCAGTTTAGTTACCCTGTCTTTCTCAGGTTTTCCACCTCGTATATAAGCATTTGCAAGTTTTGATCCTGCTCCATCACTCAAAATTCATGTGCCAGTCAACTGATACTGCAGGTGGTCTGATTTGCCTTCTGTTTTCACTGTAATGATGCTGTTTGCTTAACAATGTCCTTTGTGTAGACTGTGTTAGTCACAAGGATGTGCTCTTCCACACAACAGGAGACAAGTCAATCTCCAGTGTTTTCCACACTTCTGAAGTTTAGCACATGCCAGCCTGAAAGACCGAATACATAAGAAGCTCCATAGTATTTAAGTTAGCTAAGTCCAAAGAGCCCAACTCTGAAAGATCAAGCACTGCTGATCTTCCCAGATGCATCAGATTAAGGCTGAACATATTTGCCATTGTGATTTACCACAGAAACAGCATTAAGCATTAAATATCTGGGAGCAGTTGGTATTTATGCAGCTAACCAGTTTGTAAAAATATATAAAACCCAAAGGTATCAGTTATTTCCAGATACTAGCTCTTTTAAGGGCAGGGTAAGCTGAATACTGCATTTAGCTTCTATCAGCTACGCTGTACTGACAGGCTGAAAGTGCAACACGAGAGTTGGAACTACAGTAAAATGCGTGAACTAAATACAGTTCCCTTTGTTTGCTGTAGGATTAAGTTACAAAGTAACTTAACTGTGTATGGTACTTAAGTCCCACATGTTTATTCATAAACTCAGTCTAAAACCAGATTCCAATTAGCACAAGAAAGCACAGTGTGTCATCTTCCTATCCTGAGTTTGTAAACCTCAGGACTGCTGTCAGAGCTGGTATGCTCTACTTCAGACAGACTCAAGTCCACATAAAACAACAAAGCAATAGAACAGGTTTCATACCTCAGACATGTCAGATTTTGAACACCTACAAGAATGTGCCCTACCTTGTGAATCAGAAGCCAAGTCCTGTTCTCAGTGCAGTCAGTGACAAGTCTTGTCACCTCAGACAGATTCTCATCACACACTTTTACACCAAACTCAGCTTTGATGGGCTGTTGTAATACACAAAGTAAGATGCTAGTCATGATTCAGTACTGTTAATTCAGCACTGGTCGCTCTATCAACTTATCCTAGCAAAGCAGAAGGCTCACATGGAAGAAACAAATTCGGTTCCTACTTCTAAAAAAAAATAAAATCTTCATTTCTTCCTAGTCTCTTACTTTTAATCATCCTGAAAACACACTCAGGAGAAAGATATCCATATTTACTGCAATGCTTTGGAACTGATTGTAAGCATCCCAATTACTAATGTTCAGTAATGCGTTCTCTCACTTTATTTACATTGAGTTAGTTGTGCCACACAGCCCTAGTATCCCACCTGGAGTTCCTTGCTGTGAAAGCACAGAAGAATCTGGCATTTAATAATCAACGCTAAAAACAGGAAACCAGGAATGCACGTTACTTTCCATTGCTCAACACAAGTAGATTAAAAGTGTAGCAAACTTCCCAAGCTAATTGGTAAGATCTGAAAATGTAAAATATTTGTAAGTTTGCTTCCCATCACAAACCAGCAACTTGCCTTTCACTTGTCACAGTCCATTGGCAGTTGACTGCAAAACTGTATTTTGACAGCTGTTTGACACTTGACAGAGGCAAGGGGTTTTTTGTTTGTTTTAAAGAAGTATCCACAGCTAACCACGTGAAACTACAAAACCTCAGTGCACTCAACTGACAAAGCAGCAAGGTGGCTAATCATAACTTGCATCATTTCCCAGCGCACCAGCTCCAAAATACATAAGGCCCACCAGCACTCAGTAGTATTCCTCAGATTTAAGATAGCTGGTGTCAAGGTACAGTAGCATATTACTTCAATATTTAGGTCCTTTGAGGTATCTTGGTAGAATAACCATTTACTTTGTTTCCACTGCATCTGACAAATACAACAAATTATAACAAATAAGCCTAGGCTTTGATTTTAGCTTTCATAGTCTGCAGGAAGATTGCCAATCATTTACTACATTACAAAAAAATTCCAAGAGATTACATATTAGAAATGAGCATTTAAGAAAGTAAATGGGAACAGATTCGTAACATCAACGGGGACCCGAAGAAGAAAGCTTCACTGTGGACTTGCACAATGTCTTACAAACCCTAGTCTTCACAAAACTAAGCTTATTCAGAGTAAAATCTTGTGAACCCTTCCTTTTTACTATTATTTTAGTCACTCTTGGACATTATAAAACACATTAATAAATACTTTCAGACACCTTACAAAGGCTTCGGGACTGCTTCTCTCAATGCAGGAAACCAGGCTCTCGGCAGCAGATGCTTTGAATTGCTTGTGGCTCTGGAACTAGAAGGGCCAAGCCAGCCAGCCCAGATAGTCCTTCCTAGAAGTAAGAAAACACCAACATGCTGTCTGGATGATGGCCCAGCCAACTCCCGCAGGGTAGGACACAGGCAGAACAAACCACTCACCCAAGATCTTTTTCCAGATTTCCCCTACAGTTTTACACAGTGTTTTATTGCACATACACCAGGTTGCTTGAATACAGAGTTAAATGACAACACTATTAGCTCTCTCCTTGCCTAGACAGAACTCTTATGACCAACTTGCATAATCAATCTGCAGCATTCATTTTGGAGGCCCTGCAAGATATTTATGGTGAGAGGAAAAGAAGCTAACAAGATGTACAAAGCACAGTGGTTTCTATCTTGTGCCTGCTACTACCATAGCCAGTCACCAGAATGAACTCAGGCCACCAGAGGAATAATTAGCACCAGGCTGAGCTGATGCCCTTTTCACCCTTAAAAGGAGCTTCTCAAATGCTCAGAAACTGGACTGGCCAGTTTCTGCACATACTTTACAGATTAGCAATCCAGAAGAACATCCACTGGATTTCAGAATTAATCCAGATTACTAAAGCAAGAAAGAATATTATCTAAGCACGGTATCTGCAGCAGGATCAATCAAAATGCATTACAGCAACATCAGGACTGTTCTGCAATGCACTGTGAGATGTTTTTCTACACATGCATTCTGCTTTCATTTTCTTAATTGAGTTACTGACAGCTCTGATCAGATCATGGAAAACCTGCTAGGCTTTGTTATTAAAGCCCACGGAAGGTTTCCATGAGGATCTTCAGCCGGGAGGCATACTCTACTGTTCTGCCTCCACACCCAGTCTCTCCTTTTTTAACCACCTTTGAACTGAAACAGCTTTTTCTACAGAGACTGAAACTGCAGCTAAATGAGCATCACTGACCTATATAGGAGAGGCTAATAAAATGCAAAGAAACAATGGTCAATTACACACGGGATACAGATGAAAATGGAAAACACTAAATTGAAGTGGAATTTCTTTTTTCAAATCCTTCATGAACCTCTGCTCCCAACTGAATTCTTAATGGTTTCTTAACCCAAAGGTCCTCCCAGTCCAGCACTGTTCCAGCACTGCTGACAGAAAAGCATTTGGAAGAACTCCAAAAGCCACAACAGTTGCTTCAATTAAAAAAACAGATATGACCACAAAAATACTTCCTCTTCGTTGAGTTGAAAGCACAGGGTTAAAGCAGCCCAGGTTAAGTATTCAAATGCTGAAAGATCTCACTTTAAGAAATAATTTACACAACCTGTTTACCAAGAGAGGGCTGTGGACAGGGAAGCACAAAGCTATGCTAGGCTTGCCAGAGCAGTGAAAGTGTAAACTGAAATGCTTTAACACAGATCATGTCTAACAAACGGACTAACATTTCCACTCAGCAGAATTGTTACTGACCCCTTTGAGACTGCAATATTTTAGCACAAGATAGGCCCAAGACAAAAAAAGAATAACTTTTACAAATATGTCCGATTTTGGCTTTTGTAAAGCCATGTGTCAAAGTTGTTTACACTTTTCCATAGTATCAAAGCACACCCAAGTGAAGACCATAGTACGTATTAGAGCAAGCCTAAAAATAGCTACCATACTGAGATTACTCACTGCCTTCAAAAGAACTTAACATCTCCTACCTTTTCTATCAAGCTCATCTTATATCTTTGCTTGTTAGGGTAACCACAGCTCTATGGACAGATTTCTCTCTACATTTCAGAGACTGGTTAAGTCATCTTCATCTCCTTAAACAAACTATGCTATACAATAACATCTGCCTTTCTACCTAGCAACCCTCTACTGATATGGAAAAGCTGCGTTTGTCTTCAGCCATTAAATCCAGTTGTGAATTTCATTAGTGAGCTACTGTAACTCCAAACTTTCTGATCCAGTATTTTTAAACAGAAGCACATAATTTCACAGTACTTTGAGGTGGCCCTCATTCCCATTTTGAGGCTCCATGGCACACTGCAGTTCAGGAACCAAATCGATCATGACAATGTATCACAAACTCCACAAAGAACTACAATAAACTTGCCATCAGATGTAATTTCCTATTAATAGGTACTGTGAACCAGCTGAAAGCCTGTTGCAGGATAAAATCATTCACTAGTTTTAAGAACATGTTGGAAAAGTAAAAATTTGACTTTATTAGCTCGATACATACCAGACAAGTCCATTAAAGGTCTTACAAAAGTTAACATCCCTCAAAGCCATTTGTATGAAACCATATCATTGGCAGTAGATTAAGACCTATTCCAGTGTTACTTCAAATTAACATCAATAAAGCAACTTGTCCCATTTACTTTTCCCAGACACAAAGCACAGCATTCCACTTGGCTGTAATACCCCTACTTCTCTAACATTTAATACCTCTAGCTCATTTACCAAGTCTTAAACTCTGCCTGCTCCTCACCTGCCCATTTAAAACCTAAAAAACCCAAGATGAGTATCTAGACAAGGGCATCATGCAGTGTTTTCATTACTAAAAGGACAAATACTAAAAAAACATAGAGGAGTACTTGAGGAAGTATGGTTTGGTTTTGTAGGCAGCTTCAAATCTACTGACTTTTTCTATAAAGAATCAACAAATGTGGATTAAGTGGTCTACTTCATACACAACAGATTTTTCCAAAACTACACAAACTAGGAGACTTAAGGGGAAAGGACTGACTAAGGGTATGTAGCACGTAGTCAGTTTTCACAGTGCAACAGGAAGTTTCCAGTCAGCTTTCACTGTTACACCTCTTATGTTCAACATCGATAAAAGTTCTTTAGGTTAGCAAGCCAACAACGCCAAGATTTTAAAGTTATTCAAGAAGTCAAAAGCAAGTCTGATTGTGAAGACCAGAAGTGTCTTACAATACTGAAATTTCACCTACTGTTTCACTGCCCATTTGTTATCCATGCATGCACTGCACTAACCAGAGGGGAAAACCCTGAATAAGGACATGCCATGATGCATACCAACCTAGCTATCACTGCTGATGAAAGATACTCAAGTCATTGTCATTACTACACTGAGAACAGGGCAGTGCTCAAGAGATGTTAGAACAGAGCCACTCTTGGAAAGGATCAGGAACAAATAGAAAATATTCTGCTGTGGTTACAAGCCATGCTATGTCCACTACATGACTAGTAAGAGTAGCAACAAACAGACCATCTGAAAAAAGGATATTTGTGAAGCAGAAACCACGATAAAGGGCAATGAAGATGAAAAAGATCTGAAATAGCTTGGATTCCAAACAAGTACAAACAAAAAAGCGTGGCTGGGAGCACAGTACTTAAGGCAAATCATGAGTTAACGCCATACCCAAAGCTAAAAGCTAGCTTAAATTTTACAGCAGACCGGAGATCTCAAAATTACGAAATTGTTAGAACTGGACAGAGAAGGGTCAAACTTGCTGTATTTGGCACAGATTTGATAGTAGATTTGAGATAGACACAGATTACCAGTGTCCACGTTGCTCCTCTCCTACTACCATTTATTAAGTGCAAGTGGTTAGTAATCCTTTAATTATGTCTAATTTTCATTGCTGCAGGCAGGGTTGTCCTTGTGTGCTACAAACAACTGCACAATACACACAAAAGAAGAGGAAATTTTCACTTAGCTCTTTAAGTACTTTACACCTTTGAATATTTTAAAAGGCATCTGAAGGGTACCAGTGTTTATTTTTTTAATAAAAAACCCATACAATTGCTGCACACAAAGCTGTTCAAAGTACCTGTCTAGGCATAATGTATTACACTAATCTTTAACTAGCCCTATCCAAATGAGACCAGTAAGAATTCACTGAAAAACTAGCCAAGCCAGAACAACTGTACTCTAAGGAAAATTTAAAAAAAAAAAAAAAAAATCAAGTACACATGGTCAGTGTAAACATGTTCTTTAATTTCACTGGAGATAAATTTAGAAATACAAGTCTCAGGTGGGTTTCAAATAAATAATCATTTTGCGTAAGTGTTTACATATAAAGGGAGCTCTCAAAGCAGCAGTGCACAGTTTATAATTCCTCCCTGCTAACACATCCCCAGCAAGAGAATGTACAGTAGGTAGTGCACACTGGAAAAAAACAATCACAACATATGGCATACTTGCCATCTTTGATGAAACCACTGAATATGATGTTGACAAGGGGGGAGAAGCAAATAAAGGCATGCACTGCCCTTTAAAGCACCACTATTTTCCCATAGCCTTTTTACCAGCATAATACAAATAAGAAGCCTGGGAATACAAGTAATCTTTCTGCTTCTAAAGTCCACTCTCAACTCAAAGATTAACACAGCAGTGCTCTGAGATAGAAAATATATTCCTCAAACTGATATTGCAGCATAACGTATCCTCCCCATCCCAGTTGGTCTCTACTCAGGGAGACCTACTCTAATTTTTAAATTCCTCTCCAATAACCGCAGAGGTAATCCAGAAAGCTTAGTCAGGTATGAGTTGTTGTTTCTTGTAGATCCTGGCCCAGTGTACTGAAAAGAACCAAGACATGACAGGCCTTAAGAAGGTGTATGGCTACCCAGCGAAATACCTGGTGTCCTAAGTCACTCAATCTTCCAAAAGTAAAAATTCCTCCTCAAAGTGAAGATTTGCCTTTCTTAAACAACTCCTATTACTCTGCTGTAAAAATATACCCGATCCGAAATTTCTTATCAGAACAAGATTTAACAATCTAGAAATACCAACAAGAAAAAAGATCAATTATAAATATGCCACAAATATACTTGCAAAAGAGTTACTGTAAATTGTTTTCTTCTTTAAGTTACCATTTCAAAATACTTCCTCTCTGCAGATATGGGATGGGCAGTCTTCCACTTTTTGTACTTCAGTTCAACATGCAATTGATCTGTGATAAGCACTGCAGTACTCACTATAGAAGCACATAACCTACTAGCATAAATCACTTGACACAGTTAACTTGCTTCATTACTCATTTTTTCTTCTCTGTTTCTAATATACCTGAAAAAAGTCCTGCCTCTCTCTGCTATGAGTCAATAAAAAAAACCTTACTATGTAATACTGCTGTGTACCTACTGAATAAATATGACAGGAGTTAAAGGATTGTTTCAATTGCTAGCGTGGCTTTGGCAAAGCACAAACTGGGCTAACATACACTGTATACTTCACACATTTGAGTAGGGGATGCTGCAACGTTTAACAGATAAGAAATAAAATTATCTTAGATTTCTAAAACTGTCAGTACACAGGATTCCCAAGTTGTTCTGAATACAGGAGCAGGGTAATCAATTTTCAAGGAAAGCCACATAGTCCGTCAATCTGGCCAATTGCTGTTCATTTGGAATTGGTGGAACTGGAGCAGGTTCTATAAAGATAAAACAAATGCATCATTAATGAAATTAAGAAAGCAAATCCATCCACATTACCATCCATCACAACAGTAAGGAAAAAAATTAAATGCATCAGACTGTTAAACAGTCTTATGGGGGCATATCTTAACTGTATCTCCTGCCTATGCAGCTTTAAGCTGACATTACTTTTCTGTTATCTGCAACACTAAGTAGTCCAAGAGTTACTAACAGCAAAGATGCTGTAATAAGTTTCAGTTGTCAGCAGTCTCCAGAATTTTTTTTGCATATACTGGAGTCTGAATAACAAAGACTAAGAGTACTTCCACTTGACAAAAACACTCCTAGAGCTCTAAAGTTGCTCCTTTCCTTACAAATTGCCATAGTGAAGATATCAAATCTACTGGGTTATCCGACTAACAAAACAGAGCACTGCATGAGTTGCAGTGGAATGCAGTGCACATGCAAATCCTTATATAAATGCTAGTTAACCTAAGATTACAGTTTAACAATAGATTGAAAGACAAGTGACTAAAGCCAGGGAGGTAAGTTAGGAATTAAAAATAGAAATAAAAAAACAGCAGGAAACTTTGCATTTACTCTTCCTGAAGAGTTAACAGACTAGCATTCTTAGGGCTGCAGTATGTGATGGAGGAGGCTGACAATCAAAAGAATGTTTTCAAAAGCAAGACCCCAGCTCTTGAAATTGCCTTGGAATTAAACCTGTAAATTTAAGACTTTTGGCAACTGTTAAGACGCAGCAAGCCACCAATTCAGATCTGCTATCACTATCTTGTGAACAATAGACACAACAGTGTTTTGAGAATCGGCATGACATAACACATTACACCTCAATCTATAGCTGAGCTCTGAGGAAAACCAGAACATTGCTTTCTTCTACAGGGAAGACTTCAGAAATCCCACATTACACAAAAGCAATGAAACCTATTCAGAGTTGCTTTGTGAAGCAGTTGCCTCCAAGTCAGAAGTTTTAGCCAAAATAGTTTTGTTTTGCAAGGGCTGTCCACCCCTGCTTCAGAATCTGCTCCCTACTTCAGCTATGGAAGTGGGAATCTCAGGCACTCCTTAAAATGTGAGGGAAGAAAAGACAGAAGTAGAAACACGTTTACATAGCACCTGATCGGGGTGGGTTTTTTTGAGGGGGGAATGATGACACTCACTTCTCTAGGACTCAATTCCCATTTTGTGGTGCTGGTGAAATTGTGTTTATATTAATCACACAAGTTTAGCTGTATGCAAGTAGATTATATATAAAGAGAGAGTACCTGATGAAGGAATAAATCTGTTAAAGGAAGCTTCCAGCACACCTGAAGAAAAACACATAGAAGTTAGTCCAGCAGACCGATTTTAAACAGTTGTATACAGCAAGCCAAAACTAGATGAAAAGGTAATTAAAGTTAAACCTGTTCATTTATCATGTTTTACTTCATAGCTAAAAAGCAGAATACCCAAGGCTTAGCTGGTTAGACACGCAGCTTCAAAATAGATTACAATCTCCTGCCTCTTTCTTTTGCCTCAATAGTTCTTGCACTCACTTTTGGAAAAGAACCACATGTAACTAGTTCCCAGTACTTTTAAGCACTGTGTATTTTGCAACCAGTTCATAAAAAAACTGATCACATACAAAAGCTCAGGGCTCTGGTTGGTTATGTGCCCCAAGGGATAAATTTCAACACCTTGCCTGGCATATGTTTATTATAATGTTCTGGGCTCTGAACACCTAAAAGTTCTGCCCATACAAACAGTATATTTTCTTAGTCTAATAGATGTTGCCCTTTTAGATACGCTGTAATTTGGCTCCTTCTTCCAGAGCTGCACTCTGCAGTTTAAGAGCAGTCATTTTATCCTGCCTTCACAGCTTAACTTTTCTTTTTGCCTCAGCCAGCCATAGATACAGCTTTAGCAAAAAAAAGCCAAGTACTTCTGCAGACTGAGCTTTACAGGAACAGATAGTCTGTTATCAACACCATGACAGTGAAGAAAAGATCCAGTCAAATTTTAAAAAGCAAAGGAAATTATACCAACAACTGGAGCTCCTCAGAACACAGAGATGCACTAGATCCCTGCCCAAAAAAGTTCTACTTCTCCCGAAAAAATTCTCAGGTTCAAAATGGTATATTTTTTACTCATCTTTCTTAGATTAAGACATGTCGTTTGAGGTCATCCAACTTATGTTCCACTGAGTCAGAGCCAGCAGCAGAGGAGGACACGAGAAATCACAGCATATCCTGTCTGCTTTTGTTTAAAAAAGTTAATTTGAGGATGTAGTTTAATCCAAACTACTTGGAACCCCAAACCAAACCCGCTACTTTGTACTTCCTACATTTTATAAACATTCAATGCTTATAAGCGGTATAAGCCCCCATAAAAATATCTAAGAGAATACTGTGCAAAATTTTAATTAAAAACTAACACCTAATTACTAGAAAATGCTAAACTCAATGTGTAATGAAATAACAGCTCCACCTACCTGGCTTTTTAGGCATTACCATACGAGTTGAAAAGTCTGCTTGCCAGCCCTGTTCTAATACACCTGAAAAGGCATTTTTACATTTGTAAGAACAAACATCTTAAATGACTGCTAGAAATGCAAAATAAAGATGCACATCAAGCCAAGTAAAAAAAACCAAAAAGTACCTCAGTTCACTGCCTGTATGCCATAACTCCAAGACATATTTCTTATAAAAATGTTAATACTTAGACATGTAGTTCAACAAATAACATCATGGAAGTAATAGCACATGGAACTAGATGAATCCACTGCCTTCACTCTTCCCTCACCACTGAATTGCTTTATCATTTCCACATATGGAAGGGGAGGATAACCAATGGTAACTAGTGGCAAATAATAAAAAAAAAAAAAAAAAAAAACAACAACACACTCTTACCCAGAACCAGGAGATTTTCCTCTCTTCACTGTTATAAAGAGAAGCGATGGGGCAGTCTCCAAATTTGCATACATGTTTTTATTTACCATCACTTACAGCCCTCTGATGTCAACCATCTGTAGAAAGACTATTCAGTGAATAAATGCAAAGTACCTTTCACAGCTTCTTCTACAGGAAGCCCGACAAAGGCTGCAAAATCATCTGCAACTATTGAGGTATATGCCTGTGAAACCAGTCCAAAGGCTCGTCTCCTAGTTGCATCTAAGAAGAGATAAACACTGTAAGCAGACAGTAGTCTAATCTCCATAACTAGGAGAGCCAAGAAAATTTTTCCAATTCTAACACATTTGGAAAACCACCACCACCCTTAAAGCTAGCACTTAAGAAGTTCCCCCCCCCCTTCCCACGATTCACTGAAGTACCACAGTCAGCTGCCAGAGACAACAGCTTGCTCTATACCAGGACAAAACCCCTCAGAGACCACATTTAACTTCCAAATGCAGTTTGTAGCATCTTGCATACTACCACCAGTATGTAAACCAGTTTAGGGAACTCTGCTTCTGATGGCATTCTCCATTTGCAATACGCTTGTGTGTCAAGTAGCTTAGAATCAGAAAAAAAAAAATGAAAAAAACAGTTAAACTATTCATGCCTTTTTCACCACATCCGCTTTGATATCAAGGCATCTAAAAAAAAAATCAGTTGTTTCTAAAGCTACAGAGAATTTGTTATTGCAAAATACCTTGGAAGGCTTTTTAGCAGTCTGTACTGCCCTCTAGTAGCAAGACTTTGCATGTTACAGTTATAAAGTCTATAAAACATTTGTGTGAAGCCACATTTAAAAAGAAAAGCCTTTTAAGTGTCACAAGGTTCTGAAATGCCAAGCCAAGTTCCCTAGATTACTGGTTAAAAGTCTGATAAAATTGGATAACTAATGGTCTATTTTGCTATTACAGAACAAAACATATGGTATATGAAGTTCCAATCCTAATAAAAACAGTTTAGTTTGTTTTTACAAGTTTTTGTAATGAGCTTTTTATTTACACCTGATACCTAAAATCCTTTAAGTAAAACCTACAAAAACTTGGCAACAATATTCCTGACCAATTCTGAGTTTTCATAATAAGTAGTCATTTGTCTACTTGTCTATTTGTGTTTGAGCACACAGAAATAATTTAAGGCAACATATAATTCCATGCTATCTACAGAAGTTCAGTTTGTACCTCTAAGCGCTTCCATGATTGGTTGAATAGTCTCGGACCACTGATGTGCACTGATTGTTGTATAGATTCCTGGAAAGTCTCTCTGCCAGATTCTTTGTCCTACTGACCAAACTGCACCAAGTTCCGCATTTGCCTGTTGTGACAAAAACACCCCAAACAGTTAATCCCGAACAGTGTATTCTCTACAGCAGCCATACTGTATAAACCCTCTTCCACTTCCCTCCCTTTCCCATTGCAAGAGTGTATCACAACACCTGTAAAGATGAACATACAAACACTGGGAAATCTTGTTCTAGCAGGTATCACTGCAAGCTCCCTGATCCATCCTCTGCCAAAACTTTATCGCCCACATAAGCAAAGCCTGCTCACATGTCAGTTACACCAATCCAGGCTGACACAGCAGCTAAAACAATCATGGAGAATAATCTGCACTCAGGCTACTGACTGAAGTTGCAAAAAGACAGGCACAGCTTATTTTCTGCTTAGAGAGATGCTTGTCTCTTCAGTAGAGGCTTTACAAAGTGCAGAGGCTGTTTGCACAGTGAAGGCAATTTTCAACTCAGAAGTCTTGCAACCTTGACAATAGGTCACACTTAATATGGTGCCATACTCACTACAACTGCTCTCCTACTACTGGTTTTAAGGGCTACTTCTACTGTGTTACAACATTGTCATTTGGTCAACTAGACTCCAGAACATCCTGTCAGAACAGCACCCAAACAGCAAACTGGGCAATAAAGTAGTATTTTCAACTGTAAGGAGAACTGATTTGTTTCTGAAGTTAAGACTCATACTAGTTATTACTTGGTTCCATTAGCAGAAGATTCATCAACATATACACATAAGAAAATACTATGTTTTGAGGTGCAACATTCCCAAAAATAATTCATGGAATGACTTTCCCCCACCATGAATGATGCTTCACATGAAATGCAAGTTACAGCAAAAAAGCCAGATTATTCACAGAATATTGCTGTGCAGCAAGTACAGCAGGTTTCAGAGAAAGGCCAAGTAAAATTCGGTCCAGATGACTACTGACTTTACTGATGTAACTAGTTTTTTTCATGATAAAGAAAATTATTTCAGAACCGTCTGACAGGTCCCATCTTGACCGAAAGGTTGCTTAATACAAGACTACGGAACACTAGTTTCCTTGTAAAAAGATCTCAAACTAAAAACCTAACAGTAAAGTCTGGAAGCATTTCTGGTATTGTATTTAGCTGAATCCTCAAAATGCATCTTTGATCCAAATGCAGTGCAAAACAAGTGCCTTCAGAAAGTTAATCAATTTGAAGAGGCATCTCACCTGAAGTCACTTTTCACTGCACAAGGTATTCTGCACCCTCATGTGGAATGCAGCCCCATCCCAGAGTCAGATCCATTGCTTTCCTCCAGCTGACTACTCTATCATGGGGCTTTCTACTAAAAAGTCTCCAGATTTACTGAATTCTATTGCACCAGATTATTTGTGAAGGAGAAGAGGTAACAGATGAGCAACTAGGAGATCTTAAAGACCAATATGCCACCTGCTGGGCAAGCAGTTCACAGCACAGAACTGAGCCCAAGGCTACTCACCAAACAGAATCCTTGGCAGAAAAAAAGTCATTATTTGCAAACTTATATGAAACTGTTTTAGTATCAAATGGCATTTTATGAAGTACTTACCGATTTGATAGCAGGAGGGATTCTTTTCCAAAGATATCGTGCATTATTCCTAAAAAAAAAATTAAGTTAAAAATACTTCTCAGTAACCAAATGTTTGCTACAAGGAGACACCAAACCAAAAGGTTTGTTTGGATGCTATAATTAACACAGTCTCAGTGCTTTAAAATATTCCTTCTAAGTCTGCTAAAGTAGAAAAACAAAGTTATTCTCAAGTAGACAACATGACCACCATAATACATGAAATAGTTCATTAACTGACTTATTTAACACCAGTTTAGAAAAGCTTTTTCATTTATTCACCCTAGGCAGCATTTCATAGAAGTTAGGTTTGCAGTTTTATTTTTGGAATAGCTGCATCTTTGATGAACACATGTACATAGTAATTTTTCACAGTGTCAGTAGTCACTTAGATCAATAGTCTCCAAACTTGGATTATGCACCTCTAGCAGGAAAACATTTTTGAGCGTGCACCCCCAGTATACACATATGTATTTATAAATTATATAAATGTACTACTGTATTAATACATTATGTACATTATAAAGCATACAAATATAGAAGTTAAAAAGGATGAAATAAACACCATTTAAAGATATTTTTATTTTACTTAATAGTACAAAAATACTTTCTTCATGTGCCCACACCCCACTTTGCATACCAATGATTTGGACTGTTTTGTGCATGTTCTTCCCAACCCAGCTTTGTCATGTCCAAATCTTCAGAATGTACACATTGAAATATTTAGTCATTGATCTTTAGACCGCAGAAGTCAAACTGAAATGGCTACAAATTCTCAGAAAGATTTAAAATGCAAAATAGAGAAAAAGACTCATTGCTTTTCATTACAGCACAATTCTAAAACTGCAAATTCGTTTGAACCAAGGTTATCTGCATTAAACCTAATACCTATCCGCTTTCAGGGAACTTGCCCTGAAAGAATACATATCTACAATGCAAGAAAACGCAAATCTTCGAACCCCCACACTAATGCTTACATTGGCTCACTAATCAAACATGGCAGTGTCATTTATTCTGCCTGAATAATCAGCAATTTCTCAAGAAAACCCTAAACAGAGCAAATCAAGTTCACACAGGGACATGGTAATAATCCACCAGACCAAATTCAAAGTATTACTGCCTCATGCAGGTTTAGCTCATTCAAGCCAACAGTATCCCTCACTTTTAACATCAACAGTTTAGAGTTATCCTGCTGTAATTTAAACACAAGGAGCAGCATGAAATCTTACTCAAAACAAATTCAGCCTTGAAAAGCTACAAATCAAAACACTGAAGCATTCAACACTCCCAAGAAGCCATTTTCAGTATTTAAGGAACTTTCTTCCTAAACCCAATCTGCTTCCCTACAATTCAAAAGGGTGGGCAAGAGCAAACAAAGGAGAATAATTTTCTTGACAGAACAAGGGGTAAAAGAGACTTAATGCCATGAATTCTGTTTTTCTAAAAACACAGCACTGCCTACATGCATTTTGTTAGTCACACAACCAATTACTGATATGCTGGCAACTGCAGCTCAAGCTAATAGGGACAAATTAAGTATCTGAAGTTAAAGATTAAGACAAGTCACTTACATGTCATTATGCAACAGGTATAAAGCTAGAAGTTGGCCATAAACAAGGGGTGTTGCAATTCCTCCAGGGGCCTAAAACACAAGTACAAATAATTTGGTTACATATTTTAAGAGCGATATCTCACAAAATACAGCAAGAAGCCAAGTTTAATGAAAACTGAACACTCCAACTGATTTTATTTTTTTTTTCACATCACATAATAGCTCAGGACAAATTGTCAGAGTTGCTATGTTGTATCAATGCAGTTGTATCTTATGATGAAGAGTTAACTTGCACATGCCAGAAGTTTTACTTAGAAAACTTAGTTTGTTTTGCTGCATGAATAAAGGTTAGGTTACATCTTTCATTAGTCTAATGTTCTAGCTTATGTTCATGAAAGTGGTAACCATCTGGCTTTACAGTTCCTCACAAACAGCTGTTTTTAGGCACTCAATTTCATTTATTTTGAGCTGAACTTCAGCTCAATTCAGGGCACTCCAGCAGAGTAAAGCTTTTTGCTGACTTGAACAGCCCTTCTTAAAAACCCAAACTAAGCTTTGACACTTGCCACACTTCAGCAGACCTCACAAATCATATAAGTAGAAAAAAATATTATAATAAAGTTATAAAATTTTGACAGTCTATAATCATTTAAAAGCTGAAAAGATTTCCAATAAGGTTTTAGCAATTTATCAAAAGATAGTGCAGCAAGCACTCACAGGAAGCCAATTATGCAGCTATTTGATTTAATTAGACACGTGATTTATAGACTCATCTAAGCCAAAAGCAGGTGATTAGCTGTGTCATCGAGCAGATATCATTGTCCCCAGCCATTCCTAGCCTGTTCCCAGGGCTCATCATCTACATAAAAATACAAGAGTTTCTGCAACCACTCCTTGGATCACACCCAGTAAAACAAAGCCCAGTCAATTAATACCACCTGTTTGAACTATGCAAGTTCACCTTTGGTGTGTCTCTGTACTAAAAAGAGAATTCATTAGTTTCTCAGCCAGAAGACTAATGGAACAGAAGGGAAAGCTAACTGCCACCAAAACAACTAGATTTACAAGCTACAGTCTTACTGAAGGAAGCTCTATGGCTGCATCTATCCTGCAAAAAATCAGTTTACTTAACTCATGAGCTGAAACAAAGGCTGTCAGCAGATATAGTGTGCCCGCAAGAATCTTGATGTGGATGCAGACACGCACAGCAAATAACTTACCAGCTTTATCAAAGCATTTGGGAACAGTTTGCCTGGGGTGCATCTGTTGCTATTTACTCTAGGAGACTGTTGACAGGCTCCACAGAAACCTTGAGCAGAGCACAGTCTAAGTTCAGTGGTTTTGCAACAGCTCCCGGGGACCCACCGAGGTCCACCATCACATGCTCTGCAGCGGGGAAGTGACAAGGATACGTTAAACTTCCTCCGAATGCTGCAGAAGCAAAGCCCAAAGCCTGCTGGGCTCCATCCCTGACGCTCCCCCCCCCCCACCCCAGCACTCCACAGAGGCCAAAAAGGCAGCCAAAGCCATCGCAAGTCAGGTTCAGATGGGATTGCCCAGCAGGAAGGGGTAACCACACTCAGCTCTCCCACATGGCAGTACAAGGGCACTCTTCTGCTTCTCTGTGCTCACATGCCCATCACTCAAGGCAGCAGGTAGCTCATGTGTTCAGCACAACCTCCCTCCAGTTCCATAACACTCAGAACTCAGGGCATACCAAGAAGCTGCAGCATCATGCTGAGAACACGAGAGGCACCTGGGCTCAGCCCAGAAATAGTGCACAGAAACATCAACTGAAGCTTGATGATGCACACCCTTCCATTTAAGGATTGTATCTTCCACCGCAAAACTGTGTGGTTTGTCAACACCAAAGTTCTGCGGTTGCAAGCAATCACATACAGGACCAACTCTCTCCCTTCAATTGCTAGGGTAGCAAGATCTAAAAATCAGAATCACTAAAGAGTGCAGGAAAGAGGAAAATTCAAATTTTTCCCTTCTTTCAAATTGCTACAGTGGGATGCACGAGATTCACATTTATAAAAGCACTGGAAACTTTGCAAGATGAGAAAGGGTTTATGGATATCATGCAGGAAGGACTTTTAGCATTAAAATGGCGCCACTTGGATTTACCACAGGCTGGAATCCGGTACACTAACAGTGCACACAGTCAAACTTGAAAACTCGCCAAGCAATAGAATTTAAAACAGCACAGAGGAAGCTTCCAGTGTGAGTTCCCATCATAAGGGCACCACTGATCTAAAGAGTCATTCTCCAAGCCTGGTTCAGTGCTCCACTCCCCTTTTCAATATCTTCTTTTTCTCAACCATGTGAAATACATGGAGACATATGAACTTCTCTCTCACACACTTCCCTCCCCCCCAAAAAAGACCCTAACGATTATACTAAAATGCACTCGTCTGTCTGCAGCTCACGAGTTTCTGAAATGCTTTTTGGCAGGCTTTTGCACAAGCGGCAAGTTTAAACACTGAACCCTCACCAACCTCACAAACACACACGGAGGCAGAGAGCCACGAGTAGCCCTCCTTGCAAGATCAGGTTAGACTCTCAAAACAGCACTTTCAGGCAAAAATCCGCACTTACCGAGACCGACGTTACCTTTGTCTCTAACCCTCACCGCCAGAAACGCTTGTGTCCACAACCACCAGCGCTGCGGAGCAGCACCGAGTCCCGAAGCCTCGCCGGGACACACGGGGCCTCAGCTAGGCCCCCGCCACCCCCGGGCCCGTCCCAGTAGCGCGCACTCCCAACCCCCCCCTCCCCCGCGCCGCGGTACCTCAAGCTCCTGGGTCTCGCACTGCTCCAGGAGCTTCTTGAAGCTGAAAGAGTTCTCTGCCATCACCGCCACGGGCATCTTCCCCTCACGGCGTCCCGCCGCCGCCGCCGCCAGCCGGAACCGCCTCCCCTCAGGAGGCAGCCGCGTCTCGACGTCACTTCCGTCGCGAGCAACACACACTTCCGCCCGCCGCCTAAGGCACACCAGCCGCTCTAGCCCGGGGTTTGTTATTGCTCTGGAGGACTGCGGGGCGGGGCGTCCGGAGCGGCCAGACGGGGGCGTGGTCAAGACCTGGGGGCGTGGCCAGGGTGAGCCGGGGGCGGGGTTATAAGCGCGGCGCGCCAAGGCTTGCGGCGGGGTGGGGGGGAGTCGGGCAGCACATGTGTCAGACCCGCGGGTTTTTAAGGAACGGGCAGATTACGCCTTTTTTTCCCCCATTATTTCCCTACATTTGCGTGCAATAAACACATTTAGGCTTAATTTTTTATTTGTATATATCGCCGATTACGTGATGTATAAGATATATACCCTAATCCTTTATCACACATTACATATACAATATACTATAGTATCTATATGTATACATTTATCGCCTCTAAAATGGCACATATGCCAAAACAGCACACACTATGCTAAAATGGCATATAACAGCATATATGATATTTTATAGGCAGGACCACCCCTCCGCCATGGCCTTTCTGTGGCTCTGGATGCCATCCTCAGCGAGGTCCCGTCTGCAGGATAGTACCGGGACCCCTCCCTCCAAGTCCTGCCCACCTTTCCCCAGAACTGGGCTCAGGAGCTGTATTTATGACTTGGATGGGATCTGAACACATTTGCAGTGTGGAGCACAGCCCTGGGTTGAGGCAACACGAATCAGTGGAAAATGGCAGGATTGTCACCAGATTTTTGCAATTACCAGGGCCACAGATGGAAACTCTTATTTTTTAGGGTAAAATTAACCTGGGGGCATCATTTTCTGCAAACCCTGGCTTTCCAATACAATGAATTCGCTGTCCACCACCACTTTCAGTCCCGTATTCCTTGAACAAAGTCTGACCCCGGTGCTCCCCCACCAACTTCCATCCCCAGCGCTGCCCCAAACGCCATCCCCCAAACCATTTATTCTTCATATTTGGCCAGGGACCCCTCCAGCCCTTTACAAGAGACTTTCCCCCAGCCGTGTTCAAGAACTGCACCACCTTGATGCAAAATTAGGGTGCCCTGTGCAAGCCTGACCCACGGTGTGTGGTGGGTGGAACCCAGAGGTGTTCCCCACACTTTCAGGTTGAAAAAAGGAAAGAATAGGGCTGCTTAGCCTCTCGATGCTTTTGCATAAGGGAAGACTGGCATTAAGCCTGGCCCCTTTGCTGGGGAGTCTCCATGCTCTGGGAGAGGTCTTGGCTATGGAAAAATAAAAATAGGGTGTGTTTGTGTCCACTTTGGGATTTGCCAGGAGGAGAGCATCTTGGCAGAGGTTTCCAGGCGATGGCACTGCTGCTCTGCCGGCTCAGGTATTGCTTTTCCCAGCAACTGACCTCGCATCCCGCTCCCATCCCTGCTGGCCACATCGATCCCGCCGGCTCTTTGTTGCCCCCAGCTCCGTGCCAGCGTCGCTTTGACATTCGGACATCTGAGGGGAACTTTGTCCTCACCTTTTGCTCTCATTCCCAATTATCTCTTGCTTTTTGGGAGGCGAAGCAGGAGGGTGAGCAAAGCGGGTGGCAGCTTGTGATGGTGCCAGTGGGAGGCCTTCCCTTAGCACCAGCGGGGTTGGGGTCACAGCATCTTGGATTGCCACCATGGAGCACACTGGTTTGGGAAGGCTTCATCTCATGGTGGGATGTCATGGGGTTGCAATCCTCCATCCTGATGCAATCGTCCTTCCTAGTGCTGGGTGGGAAGGCACGAGCCGGTTGCCGGCACCATTGGCCATGCTGGGCCTGGGGAGAACCACAGCCTCTGTGCGTGCTCCTTCTCTCTGCGGTGCAATCATTTAATTTTAGGGGGAAAAAAAAGCAGTAAAAATGGAGCAGATGAGAGATTTCCGCGAGAGGGCACTAGCTGCAAGAGAAACTGCATAAAAAGTCCAAGAAAACTGGAGCAGGGCCGTGGCTGCCGCCAACCATCCCACTGTCCCTTTCATGTGAGAAACTTTCCATTTGGGGGCAGTTAGGCTTTTTAATATACTTTTATTTGCAGGATTTCGTTAAGTTTTGGGGACAACGAAGGAAGTGTTGCTTTCTAGTTTGGTTAGCTCAGCCTCCCAAAGCCACCAGGACCTCTCTGGAAGCAATGCCTCAGCGTAGGGTCAGCCGGAAAAGCTGTTTCCTCTCTATTTTGCTATTCTTCCTTCCATCCCTCTCCGCTCACCTTTCTTTAACACCCCGGTGAACATCTCCCTGCGAGCCCGTGGTGCTGCGCTCACCGTGCTCTGTGCACGCTCCGGCTTGGCCAGCACGATGCACCAAGCCAAGCCACGTGCTTCGGCCACCGAGGGGGATGCACTTCCCCCTGGGGTCTCCTACCAAGCCGAAAAATCCCTCCGCTGATGGAAATGTGCTCTGTGCCACCAATTTCAGTGCCCCGCGTTGGCTTCCCATGGTATTTCGTTTCCTGCACATGCATGAGCTGCAAATCCTGTGACTGTAGGAGCTGGGGATGCTGCCAGAGCAGCTCGGCAGGGTCTTCAGACCCCTTCCTTGCCCCGTAAGCAAAGAGGAAGCTGAGCATCATGGCTGGGACGTCAACCCTTCAAGCAAGATGCTCTAATGGCCTCTCTTGCCTTCCTGTCTTGAGCAAGAGCAATTTCCACACCATCGCCGACACAGTTTCTGGGGCAGAGGCTGGTTGCAGAGGGCTTTAACCAGCGTCTCGGCAGTGGGCCAGGAGATGCCGTCTGCTGGGGATGTCCAAAGAGCCCAAATATTTGCTTTGAGAGGGGAAGTACAGGCCCAGATCCCCAGCCACTGCAAGGTGAGGTGGCACAGCCGCACCTGGAGAGGTGTCACCAGTGGGTTGGTTTTGGTGTTAGGAGCTGATTTTATTAAGACCAGTTTCACCGTGGAGTTTTGCGTTTTGGTCATGGGCCAAGAAGTCTGAGTGTATTTTAATTCTGACAAATTAAAAGAGTAAAGACTCAATTTACAAGGAAACCAGCCCTTTGCAAAGAAGGAAACTCCTGGGTACCTGGGCGAACTGTGGCTGCTCGCTCCTGCAGGGACCAGCTCCCAAAGACAGCGTGGAACCGCTCCGTCCATCCCACCTGCAGACCCCTTTGCGTGGATTTACAAAGCCCAGAGCACGTCAGGCTTCAGGACCAGAAAGCATACATAAAAACACTGCACCAGCACCCCGACATCATTGCATTACCCCCTCCTGAGTAATTTTCCTGCAGATAAGAGTACAGCCCTTCACAAGCAGAAATTATCAAGCCACGTAGCTCAGGCTGATGACCCATTGCCCTGCTGGCACCACATTTATCCTGTAGAGAACAGCTTCTGTTGAAGTAAAAAGTTTCTTGAAAAATGATGAATTCAGGCCAAACCTGCCCTTTTGCATGCACATGCTGCATCTTCCCTCTCTCTTTTTCCCCTTTTCCAAAGCTCTTTAAGACTGTGATGACATTTTCAGGGAGGGGATATGCTAGAAGGGAACATGCTTTTTTATTGCATCTTTGAGGCTTTTTGCATCACCAAAACTAAATACAACAGATCTGGTGTATTTCCAGGATTATTATAAATCTGGGAGGTTTGGATGGTGTTCCTGGTGTTGTCTGGAGCCTATGCAGGATGAGCTTGGCCCCTCTATGGTGGCATCATCCAGCACCTCCAGACAGTGACCAAGACTGGCCAAGCTAACATCCTGGGAAATCACGGCGTCATTTATTTTATTCAGGAGCTTCCCTTCCTTTTAGGCACCAAAAAAAGAGGCCAGACTCGGAAAACAGCTGCGCACATTGGAAAATCTGTCCCACTGGCAAAGCCAACCACGTTAAATTAACAGGAAAACTCCTTGACTTGAAAGGATCCTGATTTTTCTTTGGCCCATGGGATTGAAAATCACTTTAAGATGTGGCCACCAGCTGTTGCAGAAGTGTAAAGTAAATTTAATGTGATTTTTATTCAGCTCCTGGTGATGATGGCATGAAAATCTCAGCAACTCGTTTGTGCCGTGTATGAATTTTAATGCAGCAACAGAAATGGATGCCAGTTCTGCCATCCTGGACAGTCCCAATGAGCCATCGGTTGTTTTCAAAGTAATACCAAGGCATTTCCAAGAAAGATTAGCAGAGATGTCGTGGCAGGGCTTTATTTTCCCAGTCATTTCCATGTGCTGCCTGTGATCTGGAGGTACCCTCTGGAAAGATGATTGCAAGAGGTTTCCCTTTCTCATCTGCTTCAAAAGCTTTGCAGGGAAACAAAAGAATCATGATGAGGAAAATAAGATGTAACGAGGTGATATGGAACAATAGGAAAGTTAATTTAATGTGAAAGTTAAAGAAAATGGTGCTAAAGGGTCAAGTTGAACCTCTCCACACCCTTCCCGATCCCCTCAGTACCCTGATTTATATTAGCTGTGCCTGATCTGAGCAAAGGCTGCATCTAAATACATTGTTTCCTTCCATGACATCAAAGCTCCTTTTACACCAGCCATCAAAGGGGACAAATGCCTCATTTTTAGGGGCTGCGCCCAGCAGAAAGGAAACGGTGAGTGGCAGATGAGAAATTATCATTTCTTTTTCCCAAACAATTTTTTTTTATCGTTTCATTTTCATAGGGGCGTTGGTTTTGACTCCAATAAACAAGAAGCTCTCTGGGATATTACTTTTTTTTTTTCCTTGTTTTATCAGTTCCAGCCTGAGGTCTCGGTTATATGGGTGTTTACTACAGCATGGTGGTATAATTGAAGGAAAATCCCTAACTCGGGGAGCTTGGAGGATACATGGGAGACCACAGAGGCCATGGCAAAGTGACCTGTGTGCTTTGAGGTGCTGAGGGTTGTCCACCCAGGTGTCCTTGCCTATCAGGCTGTGTCCCCTTCTGCTGCTGCTCCGGAGCAAATCTCCCCCTGAGCTAAGATTTGGGGGTCGGCTGAGCCCCTTTCTGTCCACTCTGAACACCTCCATCCACGTCCCCTTGTTTTTCCCAGGAACAAGCAAGAGCGATGGCTTCTGCCAGCAGCTCTGGAGGCAGAGATTGCCCTTTCTTAACCTGCCAAGGGGAAAAGAGACCCTGTGTGTATTTAACCTAAACTTTGTTTTTATGACTTTCTAGGCATGTCTGTGCATTTTCCTCTTTTTGCTTTGTTCTATGGGATCCTCAGCCAAGTTTTTGTCCCCTCTCTGGCTCCTGGGCCAGCAGTTCTTGGTCTCTGCATATTTTTATCCTCTACTGCAAAGACCTTTGGTATCTTTGAGCAACGTAGCAGCTCTTCTCCTCGCTGCATCTCCCACCACGCTGCTCCCTCGCTTGGAAATCCCTGAAATCCCCCGAATATGGGGGGATAAAGGGGGGGATTCCTGGTCCAGTGTAGGGTGTTTGGGGGATCAAGCATCCAGCATGGGAAATTTTGGGGGGATGGAGTGGAGGGTCCCTGGTCCAGTACAGGGCATTTGGGGGCTGGAGCAGGGGGGTGGCCTGGTCCAACGGGGGCTGTTTGGGGATATGAATTAGGGGGGTCCCCTGTGCAGTAAGGAGCATTTGGGGGATGGAGTGGGGGATCTCTGGTCCAGCTGGGGCACTGGAGGGATGGAGCATCCCTGTGCAGGAGCCCCTCAGCAGGCTGCAGCCCCTCTCCAACCAATGCCCTTATCAGCAGGCTGGGATACACAAGGCATCCCAGGGGTGCTGCTCGCACTGTGAGCCTGGGGGCTTCCTCGAGGACCCATGGCCTCCCAATTTGCACTGGGGCTGGCTGGGGGCACACCTCTGCCCCAAGCTGCCCCATGGCATTGGCTGCCTGCGAGGTGGGATAAGCCTCCCATGCCAGGGAGGGAGATGCTCCTGCAGAAACCTCCCTGCCCGGCTCAGCATCCCCCATCATAACAGGAGCATGATGCATTGCCATGTCTCCCGGGGCACACTTTTAAATCTGTTAATCTCCTGTAATCGCACGGGTGTTAAAAAACACCTGTTCCCCCCGCAAAGCCACCAGGATACTGGGTGAGGGTTTGGGTGAGTGTAATAAAAGACGCAATTAGAAAGGCGGGCTTTGATCTCCAGGAGGTAAGGAGTTCAGGCAGCTGTGCCGAAACCTCTCGCGCAGTCACTCTTCTACTTCGGTAACATCCTAACAAAGAAGATCTTGTGTCCGCAACGCCTCGTTACGGTCCTTCTTCCCAGTCCGTGGCCACCTGTCCTTCCCCGCCGCCCAAGCACGCTGCCTTTGGGGTCCCTTCCCCATCGCTGCTAGCGGAGGGGCACGAATTGGATTTCACGGCCCCGACGCTTGCTGAGAGCTGCCGGGCTTTGCTCTCGATTACTCAAAGTCTGCGCTGCAATGGCCCCTTTGTTCCCACAGCCCTGCCTGCCAACAGCTGGGTTCTCCATCCAGCTGTGCCGGGATGCAGGCGAGGGAGCAGGGAGGCAGCCGGGATGCGGGTTGTCACACGGGCCCCCCTGTGCACGTCCCTGGGAACACCAAGGGAGGAATACTTCCCATTCTGCACAGGGAGAAGAGCCCCCACTCCATCCGATCCACATCCAGTGCAAGGATGCTGTCAGCTAAAGAGCTGGCCCAGGAGAGATCAAGGATTAAAGCTTCTTCCTATGAGATGCTTTTGTGAGACTGGAAGAGGAAATGTGTTGCTTGTTTGCTCTTTAGTTTCCAAGGATCAGCTCAAATCTGCATCCTATGAGCAGGATCAAAAAGCCAGAAAATGGTACCATGACTTCCAGGGGCCATAGAAATTGTTAGATCAGACCCTGGGTACCTCTGGGTATGCAAGAAGCAAGAGCGAGATGCTGACACCTTGCTGCACCCAGGAGTTTTCAATGTTAGCTTTTCCCTCTAAGCCTTTCCAAGGTTATATAGTTATATTGCAGCCCCCTGGGCTCTTAGCCCCCCCAAACACCCCAGGCTGTCACCACAGCGTCCCGAGGCAGCCCCTGCCTTGCAGCTGGGCCACCATGGGGACCATGCATCATGCCAAAGACTTCTTATTCCCCTACTAACTATACCATCTCCACATCCAAGGATGCGCTGTCCTGGGCTGCAAGCAGCTGCCCTTTCAAAGCCTGTGACGAGAAAGCAGAGCTGAAATTAAAGTCATATTTAGTGTGTTTAGCAGCAGAGGTGGGGTGGCCCCCAACTTCTGTTCTGCAAGCTGAGAGCTGGAGGGGGACATGGCAGGACAAGATATTTGATTTTTCATCCAAAGAGACTTTCTCTGGCTTTACACCAGCATCGGTAAAGCAGAATTTAGTTTTGGGGGAAGGTTGTGGCTCCCCATGTTCACTTTCAGCCTGAGCCAGCCCTGCTGGTGGCCACTGTGTTCCTCAAGGAGCCAGGGGACGACAGCCCAAAGCCAAGCCCAGGCCACCAGGTTGCCTTTAGGAGAAGACATGCTTGTCTCTCCCCTCACCTGTCCTGGAAAGCCTGAGCTTTTTCTCTGCATCAGCAATACACCTGGGTCTGTTAAACCTCAAATAACCGAAGCGCTAGAGATTGCATCGCTCCGGAAAGTCTCGCCTTGGCAGGAGCACAAAACTCAGCCTCACAGGTCCTTTCCATCCCTAATTTCCACGGGTCTTTGTCGGCAGGACGGTGAGGGGAAGTACTTCTTAAAACAAGGACGGGGGGGAAAAAAGCCCTTCTGGTCTTTTGCCATGTATTTCCCATAAATACTGGAGTAAGGTGGGTCTGAAAAGGAAGAGAGATGGATATAAAACAAGAGGGGGGAAAAAAAACTTGGAAAAGAAATCAAGCATGCCACATGGAATAAATATTTCATGGCACAGGCAGGTGGGCCCCAGGCTTTTGGTCCGAACCCCTGTGATGGAGAGGTCGCTTCCCACCACTCGGTGGCTTCCTGCACTGGGAGGAGAGGATGTCCCCAGTGCTCCCCTTCCATCTTGCACGGAACACGTCCCTGTGCTCTGCAATGACGAGGTCTTGAAGAGCCTACATGCCTCGAAGACCATAATTTTGCAGCATCTTTGGTTTGAACCTGGATGTGCGTGATGGGAGGTCCTCCTTCTGTTCCCCAGAGCCTGCACTGGTCTGGAGAGGGTCCTACCTCGTTTCCTTGCTGGTGGGGGTCTGTCACCTCCATGGGAACAGGGGGATAAGGACCAGACCTGCCACACTGCATGTCTCCAAAGGGACAGGGGACGGGTTGTGGCCAGGAGACCTTTGCAGCCCACCACCACTCTCTCACATGGCTCATGGTTTGCTCAGATTGTCCCTGAAGTTTGCTTCAGGTAGTGCTTCCCAGGTAAAAAACCAAAACCCATTCTCTTTTTTTTTTCTTTTATTTTTATGGAAAAACCCAGAAGAAAGGGAATCCAAGAAGGAAAGACAAAGACACCTTCCACTCATGGGAAAAAAACCACGCTTCTTACCATGATCCAACATGATTTTCACTGGGCACCTGGTGCAGAAGAAGGGTGGGATCTCCTCCCTGCACATCCCATCCTCCTGCCCTTACCCGGGATGATGTTCCTTGCTGGCTGTGGGAGCAGAGCAAAAGTTTTTCATTAGAGAAGTTTTGGGATTTATAACAAACTTCATACATTTTTATAAATATTTTGTATCTCAAGGAGGGCAAACACGCTCCGGGAGAGGTTTTGTTTAGCTGAAAAGCAAGTCTTCCATCAACCGCAGGGGATCTTTGCCCATTACAAGGGATGGGGGTGCGAGCTGAAAATATCCCTGAGCCGCCTCGCCCTTTGGGGCCATGTTTTGTGTGCCGAGCTAGGAATTTTTCGTTGCTCTCTGCAATATCTCAGGCAAGTGCAAATCGCCCCCTCAAAGCTGGAAATGCTGTTGATTTTTGTGGATGTGCCTTTATCTGTGGCACAATCGGGTTTTATTCTTTATTAATTTCTCCTGGGAAAGACAGGCCAGCCAGCTGGTCCTGGGTGAGATCATGATTTTTGTGTAAAATGACATTTTCTTGGGAAAAAAAAGACGAAGGAGAGTGAAAGGAAAAGGTGCAGACACAGAGACCACGAGCTGGGCAGACCCTGCACCAGGGGACATGCACCAGGACCAAAGCCACCTCGGCAGGGCTGGAGATGTTGCTCTACAAGTCGATGCCGATGGTGCAGGAGCATTCCTTGATGTGGGAGCATCCTTGATGCCGACGATGCAGGCCCATCCCTCCACCTCCTCCTGACAGTTTCTCAAGATCTTAGGCTTCTACAGGATTTTTGTTGTGGCACAGGATGTGCCAAAAAAAATAATAATCATCAAGGGAACCCTGACCAAGCTGGACATCTCCAGAGCTCATCCATTCTGCGCTGCTGTGCCAGTGAGCACCAGTCTCTGAGCTAATTACCCAGAATAATAGTGTTGCTGCCAAGGTGGCCAACAGAGAGTACCCATCCCGGGTGCGGTGGGATGCGGGAGGGATGTCGGGGGGCGCAGAGGATCTCACCCGCAGCTCTGTGCAAGCAGGGAGGCAATTGCTACCGTTCACTGCAGCCGCTTCCCGCTGCTGGCCGTCACAGTGCAGGGCTCTGAAGCAAAAAAAACAGCTCTAAAACAAGTCACTTGAGGAGCGTAAAACCTGAGCCTTAAAGAGGAGGTTGAGCCGGCATAAGTCCAGTTCATACATGTATTAAGCATCATCAGATGCGTCTATGGCCTAAGCATCGCTAGGTGTGGATGAGGAGCAAAGGGATTAAAAAGGAGGTTAAATATAGGTCTTTAAGGGTGGGTTTCCCATCACTAGACAGACATGAGCCCGGGACACCCCACAGGAGCTGTTTGCAGAAAGCTGGCAAGGGGTGGCAATGAGCCGCAGCCAGCATAATCCCCCTTGTAAATCTGCCTCCATGTCAGAAATGATCAGGCTGGACATAGCCAGCTGGAAAAAAAGTCCCCAGAGCGCTGAGTAAAAGCTCGCCAGGCAATTAGCATCGCTCGTACACAAAGTCTGTACCGACACAGCCAAGTCTGGGTGCACAGCACTGCCTCGGGGTCAAATAGGCTGCTGCCGTCACTGCCCTTCGACAGAAGGGAAACTGAGGCACAGCCACTGGGTCAGCTTGGTCCAAAGTTGGGACTTTGCTTTCCTTAATAATTTCCTAATTGGCCTGATGGGAGGATGTGCGTATAGGGTTTTGGGAGTACCAACCCTGGTCCTGCGCGCTGCTTCTTGCTGGAAACAGCCCCTTTTACAGCAGTAACATGGAGATGGGCTTTTAGCACATGCTGGGCCATCAAATTTTAAAGGAATATAATAATCAATGAAGGAAAGATGGTTGTTTAAAGGACTGAAGCAATATCAGTCAGCATTGAAGTGATTTTCTAAAAAAAAGAGACATGCACACTCCGTAAATGAGGAACTGGAAAAGTTTATGGCAGCAACAGCATCAAGAATATGATTAATTGATAGATTTTCCTTGAATTGTTTCCAGACTAATGGCTGGAGCCGGAGACCAATAAACAAGATCCCTAAACTCAGCTTTCATTTCTGCCTTTGAACTGGCACACAACATTGCACGAGCCCTGTGGAAAGGCCTAACCTCCAGAAACACTGAATGCAAAAGTCCATCTGCCCTTGGAAAAAACCAGCTAACTCCATCCGAGCCTCCACTTTGTCACAAGAGATGTCTCCCAGTCGTCAGCAAGGCCAGCTGAGAAATGAAATCCTTTCTTCACCTGCCAAACATTGCAAGCAGAACTACCTTTCGATGCAAGCATTTCTGCTGATGCTTTGGGGTTTTTCTTGGCTTGTAAGAGCTTCCGGAGAGGAATGCCAGCGGAAAAATAACCACTCAAAATGAAACAGAAAGTTGTTCTCTTTCCCTTCCTTTGTATAAGCTTAGCAAATGATTGCTAAATCCCTACATTCCCAGCTTCTTTGAATGTCACTATTGTTGGGAAAGGCTTTCCGTGTGTTAGTCTGTTTTGCCACTCTGATGTAGTTTACCCTAGCAATGTCATACCCATCGGACCTTAATTCTGACGAAGCCCGTTTGGAGATGGCAATGAAGCCGCCACCATTAAAGACGTGAGCGCTCCCCTGATGGAGGTTGCTTTCTGCACCTCCCATCCCGCTCTCCTCCCTCTTCACACCCTTCCCTTCACAGTAACTGGCACTTAAATGCTCTGATCGGGGAATTTCTTCATCAAAAAGGTGTCCAAAACTAAGCTGAAACTGCCCTATGAGCACATCCATCCTTTCCAGAGGGCTGGGGGGGAACATGGCAGGGAAGACCAGCCCCACCACCAGTCAGGATGGGACCCTCTGGGAGCTCTTCTCAGGGAGGATATTTTGGGATACACCCTAATAGCATAACTATTTAATTTAAGCCACGGAGCTATTTATTCTGTAAAAACACTGTGCTTTTATTAGCCATTTATTTACAGTATGTGGCATTCCCCACGTGCATGACCTGCTGGCGAGCATAGGAGGAGGCTATTTATTTTGGAGCCATGTCCAATTTACACTAACCATGGAGCAGGGACCCATAAAAAGGCCAGCGAGCAGAGTAGAGCCAGCCCGTGGGCTCTGACAACACGGCCATTATAAGGTCCTATGCATCCCTCCCCCATAAATGTACGCTCTGGATGGCCCAGATGGACGTGGTCTGGGAGCAAATCTGGTTTAGGTGGGTCTTTTTTTAATGTATGTCCCACGGGTGGGAGCTAGCTCGGAGGCATAGAGCTGGTGACACCGCATCACCGGTCCCCATCACCTTCTTGCCACAGGGTGTGCAAAGCTGGAGAAGCGATGCAGGCACATCTCAGTGATGGACATCCCTCAGGAGGGATCCAGTCGTAGGCACGTGGAAAACTCTGGCTTGGGGATCAAAAAGAAGGGTTGATCCCGTGTTCGGGTTTGTGTGGCACTGTGGGATGTCAGGTTTCCTTGCCATGCATCAGTTTTCCCCTCCGCAAAGAGGGATGGTCCTGCTTTGCGCAGAGCCACGTAGACAAAAAGACATGATGCAAATGCTCACCAAATGCTCAGCAGCGCCATTGGCTCTGGCAGAAACTTGCTGCTGTTTCATCCCATTTGTAAATACTCATAATTTTGCTTTATGAGGACAAAACGAAGATTTAGGAATTGTATTACAGGATGTATTTCCCTCTATGGCACCCCAAAGTGCTCTTAGGGAACCTTGAAACACCAAACATCTGGGCACAGCAACAAATAATAAGAAACAACGGCACATTCATTGTTTAGCAGCCTTTTATAATCCATCCAATGATTTTTAAATAAACTGGATGGAAAATAATAGAAATTTCAGGCCCTGGAACCCATTATTCCTGCATGCCAAGCCCAATGCTGCTAAGTGCAAGAAGGACCCTGAAGTTAATGAAATTCCTGCCTGAACAAACTTTTATCATGCTGTTTAGTAAAATGACTTGTGCATCATAAAAGCAACATCACTCAAGCTGTTAAAATGTCTTCTGTGGAAATAAGGCAAAGGAGGAGGAGGAATATATTTGTTAAATTACATATAACAAGTAATATATATATTTAAAATATACCTTTATTAGGTTACTGGAGGTTCTTCAGTTTAAAGCATGAGGGTGAATTGATCAACTGCTGTGCCAGCAATTGAAGTCTCCCATTTGAATGGAAGGCTGAAAAATTTTAACTGATTTTCATACAAAATATCTATCCATCACCCCACCAAGCCTGGAAAGCTTCCATTTCCAGAGCAGTTTTCTGTAAAAAAATGTTTCATTGACAGTCAAATGAATAAATAACCAAATCACTTCAAAGGCCCCAGAGGAGCATTTTTTTTGAAGAACGCATTTCAGATGACAGCATCAGCCTCGTTTCTAAAATCCCTAATAATCTTCCCCTTCTGACCAAGGATCTGTTTTGCACGAGAGGAACTTTGCAGAGAAAAAACCTTCCAGCCAGCCCTAATTAAGTTCTGCTTCGTCCTGATGAAGCACATTTCTAGAGCTGGATTTTCAAAGCCCTTGTATCTGCTCCAGTTTCCCTCCAAATGGCTGCAAAACACCCTCCAAGAGCTGGTGAGCCCTGATTGCTTTTGGAAGCCCTTGCAGGTTATACATATTGATTATTGACATCATGTCCTGTTCTTTCCCAGGGGACACATGGGACCAATTTATCCTTTTTCTGCTGGACAGGAGTTGGAAAGCCTGGGAGTGTTAATTTTAAGCTGTTTATTCCACCTCCCCCTCTGCCCCCTTAAAGTTTTTTAAAGAATTTAGCTGGAATTTATTTTCAAGGTCACTTATGCACAGTGCCTGTGAGTAACCTACCCTGGCTAGCTGGATAACTTTGCGTCTCACTTATCATTTTCCCTCTTCTTTTATTTATAGAACTGATTATAGAAGTGCATCCAGCGCCAAGGGCTCCCTCAAGTCAACGAGGTTGTGCCAGTTTACACCCGCAGAGGAGGCGAGGGAGATGACCTAACGCCAACACATTTCCAGAAGAACTCATTGACAAAAGGAGCCTTCTCCAGCAGGGAAAAGGCATGGCAGGAGGTGGAGAACATCCAGCATCACCTGGCTTTAAGCACCTGCCTAACCCTTAATGAAGCGCAGGGGGTTTAGATCCATGCCCATGTGCTTTTTGAATACAGGTATGCCCATGCAAGCCTGGATCTGGGCTCAGATGTAAAGGCACTTGCTGCATGAGTAAGATTGAGGTGAGGGTGCCCAGGAGCCTGGTCGTGGTGCAAGAAACTGTTATCTCCCTGACATCATTTTCATCAGGGCCCTGGCAAGCTTGAGGGCACCTGGGATAAGCAATGGGAGGCTATTTTGTGTGTGATGAGGTAAAGAGATTTCAAGATTTCAGGCTGGGATACAGACTCCTGCCCCTTAGCAAAGGGCCCCAAAACCTGGCTGTCGCCAACACCTCTCCCTTCCCTCTGAAACCACTGTGTTTCTTGGGAAGAAAACCATTTCTCCTGGAGAATGTTGGTCTGCTGTTGAGCAACAAAGACACAGAAAGTATTTTGGACTGGAGGCTTAAGGGAGGTTTCTTGGAAGAAATCACTTTTTCTCCTGCTGCTCCCCTGACATAAGCCTGAAGGGCTTGCTGCATTTTTTCCTCCTGCTTAACATCATTGGAGTTGTCACTTTCAAGCCCATGCCTTGGAAGATCCCAGCACTGCACAGTCCCAGACCTCGCTTCATCCCACCTGTGGGTTATTTGGGCTTCCAGGTGCCCCAGCAATGCCCCATTACTCTTCACACCGATCCTACAGCTCAAAAAATATGAGCTGTTGAGTGCAGGCAGATGGAAAAACATCAGCAGGAGGGTGGTCAGTTGATGTCTTTAACACCTGCAGAGGCCTCAGCCTGGAGGACGGGTGGAGGGATGAACACCTTGTGCCATTCCTGGGCAGAGGGGAGGATGGAGCATGCCTGAGATCACAGCACAGCCATCTCCCAACAAGTCCCGCTCCCTGCGCAGGCGTTTCTCCAACACATCGTAATTTTTGCTATGGGCTTAAGCCACCGGCAGGTCTTTTTACAGTCTTCGCCATCACCTCTGAAACTACCTGAGGCTGATATTGAGCAGTCTTCTTTAGAGAATAATCTTAAAAGGCAGAGGAAGGTCTCTCAGATGATGGGAGATCATCATCTCCCGGAGGACGCCTGTCCAAAAAAAAGATGAAAAAAAGCTGGGCAGATGCCTTCTCCAGCACTTCTGGAGAAAACTGCTCTCGTGGGTGGTGGCAATCATGGGAGACCAGGGGAGGTCCAGTGGGACCAGCGACAGCCCTGATGCAAATCTGAGGGGCAGCTCACCCAGCCCATGTTCCCCACACACCGAAACCTCGTTTGCCTCAAACAAGCCTGCCAAGGTACTTGTTTTTGTAGGGGACCAGCGGTGC
This sequence comes from Aquila chrysaetos chrysaetos, assembly GCF_900496995.4. Taxonomy (NCBI): domain Eukaryota; kingdom Metazoa; phylum Chordata; class Aves; order Accipitriformes; family Accipitridae; genus Aquila; species Aquila chrysaetos. The sequence goes on along the minus strand of NC_044009.1, from coordinate 12,753,365 downwards.
CTCAGTTGACTTCTCCATGGGGCTGGAATGGTTGTCCATTCCTCCACATTTGCCAGCAAGGTTAAGGGTTTATTAAGTCCTTGGAAGCTCAGCCTGCAGATGAGTGCTGGGTTAGGCTTAGTCCAAGCCTGAGGCTGATTTAGACACAGGTCAGAAATCCCCAGGAGGGAAGGCAAGAAGATGGGTATGTCTTTATGTATCAGTGAAAAAGCATCATCGATGCTGCCTCTCCCAGTTGCTGTGAGTCCCGGTCCCCTCCGGACTGCGTCGGTCCCCAGGCATCACAGGAATGCCTCGGTTTGCACCCACCACAAGATGTTTCTACCCTGAAGTCAGTCCTCTATGTAAAGGCAGAGTGTGACCAGGGGGGCTGAGCTCCCTTGCATCCCATCAACCAAAGGTGAGGCGGCCAAGGGAAGGAAATAATTGCCTTGTTTTCCAGCTCTTCAGGCAAGGGGACTGCGTGCAGAGGAGGACTGTAAGAGCTGACACTGATGTCTCTGACCAGCTGCCCCCAGGAAAGCTGCCAAGAGCTCAGCTGTAGAGAAAATGTGTTATATCTCAGTTTGAGAGAGAAAAAAAAAAAAAAAAAAAGGATTTAGACACTGTGTTTAATAGGAGTGAGAAGCCCTCACCTCAGATTTAAATTCAGCCCCAGCTTCATCAGGAAAGAGTCAGAAAAATGTACTGAGTCCTTAACAGGGCTGACACACCAGCTCCTTTCAGAAATGGGTGGATGGATGGACAGACCTAATCACCTACTGTGCGTCCTCTTGCTAGTCTTGGCTCTCTGTGCAAATGTGGGCACCTCTGGGTGTACCCATGTAGGTCTTGAGTCCAGGGGAGGCCTGCCCTTTGGGATGCAATGTCCTGGGTGTCCCCTCTTTGCACCAGGAAGGGGTCCTGCTGCCCCAAGACCTGTCCTGCTGCCTACTGGCACCAAGGGACATTTCCCCTCCTCTAGCTCATCGGTACCACCTGAGTCCACCTTAAAACACTGACCACACATAGGTATAAATCCTCACAAAGCAGATGGCTGAGCACAAATCCGGAAATACAGTTGCAAAAACCCCTCCGCAACCACATGCAAAGGAAAACAAAACATCAGTGTATACCCGAAACCTTTCTCCACTCCCAGCTGTCTCCTAAGGTTTCCCTGAATCTCGTCTCCCTGTCCCTGAGCGCTGCCTGCCTGAACCGACCCCATCCCTGGGTTTCTGTTCCCTGCTTGTCCTTGGCACTTATTGAACATAAATAAAGCCTGGAGCCCCCTTGTGCTGTTTCCCTTCTCATCCAGGGATGTGCCTGTCCTGGAAAGGCAAACAGAGCCCATTTTTCCGTGCCCGGCTCTCCTCGGCTCTGCAGAGCTGACTTCCAGGACTAGCCATCAGACACGCTGCAGTGAAGGAGCTGACTCCATAGGATTTTGCAAGCTGTTATCTCATGAGGTGTTGTTTTGCCCCATTCCCTTTTCAAAACAGAGAGCACACGTGGCATTTAATGAAACAGGTGGCTGGCTCAGCGCTCAGAGCACTCCGTCCCCACCGTCCCCCTGCACATGTGGGCTTGCAGCAGTGTTGGGGGTTCACGACCTCGCAGATGGTCTGGGTAAACGCGGTCCAGGGAAACAAGAGGGACTGATGGATGGATGGGCTAAACGCTTCAGGTCCACCCGCCTCACACATGCCAGTGGCCAAGCATTCAGTACTCAATGAATCTGGGGGGAAAAAGGGCTTCATCTTGCAAGGACTTATAGGTGAAGCAACCAGCCACCATGCTGCAGCTTTATTTTAAGTGAAGGCAAGAGTTTCAGCCAGGATGTTTCACACCTGCACTGAAAGTCTTCAGTGTGTGGACACTGGAGGAGACTCCAGCAAGGGCAAAGGAGAAGGTGAAGGTACTTACGGTGGTCCTGGAGAGTACCAGGTTCATGGGTGGCAGCCTCCTCTGGTTTTCTTCTCCCCTATCCCTTTGCTGTTGAGCTTGTGCTCCCATTGCAAGCACATTTGACTGCAGCCAGGCAAAAATCCATCCTCAGGCCAGATGTCCAGGGCTTCCCAGCCTGACCCTTGGCTGTGCCGAGCAGCTCTCCGTGCTGGCGCCAGGGCAGGTGTGCTAAGACAAAACCGCTCACCCTGCACTCTCCCTGCAGTCCCCCCAGGCCCCGGCAGGCAGGAGCCAGTGTTCCCCGGACAGCATGTTCCCTGGCTCAGGGTCATCCCTAGTTTGTCCCAATCTGGCCCAGATTCATGAGGCAGGTCCAGAAAGAGAGGCCAGCATGGGAAGCAGCTGAGCAGGCTTGTTTCCAGACCGGTGCAGCTGGGGAAAAGTTTATTTTGTTAAGCTGCTACTGTCCCAAGGTTATTAAAGGCACGCTTGGTGCATTAGCCCCTATTTAAGCCATGCTGGTGAAACACAGGATAGGCCAAGAATCACGGCGAAGCCAGGAGGAAATAGTTTTTATTTGCTAAGCAAGCCTCAAAAAGATGCGCTGCCCCTTTGCCCTGAGGGCTGCTGCATCTTAGACCCATCATCTGCATCCTTGCCGCCGGCACCTATCCCAGCACCCCAAGGAGGCGATTGCAGGGGCTGTGCCTTGCTGCATGGATGGCTTGGCCCCACGTCCCCAGGAAGGGGCAGCCCCACAAGCGCCATGCTGGGAAATTCATGGCAGCAGCCTCCCTGGGTGGTATTTCAGCCCCTGGCACCAGAATGCACTGGCCCATAGATTAAAATCATGCGTCAGGCTTTAATTAAAGTAACTTGATCCCAGGAGGCTCCAAAGCATCAGGAAACAGCATCCCCTCCCTTCCTGTCCCCTTCCCGCCGAGTGATTTACAGTGGGGCTGACGAAAACACAATCCACCCTGGGAAACCCCTTTACTGGTTGCAACATCCCTCAGGGCTCACAAGTGACCCCAGGGGTGGCTGAGACCTTGCAGAGGCATTGCACTCATGGCACTGGCAAGGAGATGAATTTGTTTGTTTGGGGCTTCCTTATCTGCCACCGGCAGCAGGAAGCTCCCGGTGCCGGGGCCACCACAGTGCATGGTCTTGTGGCTGCCGTCATGAACCCACGAGGTCATTTTTTATGTGTTTTTAATGGCTGCGTTAGGATGCGCTGGACTGGCTCACCCTTAGCCCAACCTTTTGCAAAAGCTACCTTTTTGAATCAAGATTTTACTGGTGGCATATATTTATAAACCCTGTGCATAGGGCTTCATCCAGACAAAGCCTTGGTCCTCTCCTCAAGTGTGCCTGTACCAAACTCTTGGGTACCTTATTAACTGCGCAAAAGATTAATAAGAACAAGCAGGTATCAGCCCAAAAGGCCAGCCAGATGCCTTCTCTGACAACCCCTGCATTATTTGTGTTTTAACCAACCTATTTACCAAGTTAAGCACCTCCTACAGCCTACCGAGGGTAACACCAGGAGTGAGTACAACCCTTATCTCCATGTAGCATCCTTATTTCTTGAGTATCTTCAAGTGCCTGTGTTTTTCTGCCCTCCACGGTCCTGTAGCATTTGTATTAGCTAAGGGCTGGACAAAGCACATCCACCACAGCTCAGATACAGAAGCAAACAACTGTACAAGGCCAGACACTGCAGGAGCAAATCCTCAGATGACAGATACCTTTGAACCAGGATGGTGATGCAGGTAGAAAAGCAGATAGAATCATAGAATCATTTAGATTGGAAAAGACCTTCAAGATCATGGAGTCCAACCATCAACCATGCCCACTAAACCATGTCCTGAAGTACACCGTCCACTCGCTTTTTGAATACTTCCAGGGATGGTGACTCAACCACTTCCCTGGGCAGCCCATTCCAATCTTGACAACTCTCTCAGTAAAAAAATTTTTCCTAATATCTAACCTAAATCTCCCTTGCCTCAACTTGAGGCCATTTCCTCTTGTCCTATCTCCAGCCACCTGACAGAAGAGACCAGCACCCACCTCACTACAACCCCCTTTCAGGTAGTTGTAGAGAGCGATAAGGTCTCCCCTCAGCCTCCTCTTTTCTAGACTAAACAGCCCCAGTTCCCTCAGCCGCTCCTCATAAGACTTGTGCTCCAGGCCCCTCACCAACTTGGTTCCCTTCTCTGGACACGCTCCAGCAACTCAATGTCTTTCCTGTAGTGAGGGACCCAAAACTGACCACAGTACTCGAGGTGCGAATAGATAATAGTAGATAGATAATAATATTTACAGAGCCACAAGCTTTTGAGAGGAAAAAAGTGAACGCTGGGTGACACAATACATCTTAGGCTGCCCACATCCTAAGGAGCACCAATCCCACCACAAAAAAAGCAGCTGTAACCGTGAGACAGCAGCCATTCATCCCTCATTTCAAAGGGTGAGCCTAAGAAAAGCCCCTCAGGTAAATATATCCACTGCCAGAAATGGACAGCTGGATATGTGTAAATACATGTAGGGATTAAAGGTAAGTCTCTCTGTATGTAAAAGTTTCATAAATCACTTTGTTTTCTTGTTCTTGCTGCCCTCTCCATGTTTCATTCATTGCCTTGTTTTCCTCTCACTTTCTGCCTGCAGTACAGCTCCAGCGCTGCCTTCACCAACATAATAATAATTAGGAAGCCTTTTCTTTGGAAAGAATTTAGAAATATTAAGCATGTTACCATTGTTGTTTCAGTACATAATATTCCCTTTTTGACTACATTTCTTCTTCTTCAAAAAAAAGGTCAAAAATCAAGCACTGCGGGTGGGTGGGAGACAGCATCTTGCCCCAGCCTTCAATCCGGCTGTGGCGGCTGGTATAACATCCCAGTCCTGTCCTCGCTGCAGGGAAAAAGGGATTGCAGGAGCTGGCCGGGGCCCAGCTCCAAATGTAACTTTGGAAATGACTTGAGAAACTCCTGCAAATGAAATTCAGGGAATAAAGCTGCCTCTGAGTCAATCCTGGCAGAGAGGAATCTACCTCCGAATGGGGCTTTTCCCTTGTGTTTTTCCTTCTGACATCCTTCTAATATGACAGCAATTAAAAGCCCTGAAAAATGGATGGAAACAATTTGGAAGAGGTCTCTATTCGATTTGCTCTCATTAGCACTGTAGGCTATTTTTTCAGCTGCTAATTGACAGCTGCCTTCCATATGCAGTGTCAAAAAATAAAAGCCCCAAGGCATTATATCAGGGTAATTTTAACTGGGGCTGTCTCATCGGGCATGCAAAGGAGCACAAGAAGGGAGATAGTCACATCAGCCCACCATGGCCAAGCTGATGTCAGGCAGCTCCGATTTTGGGGATGCCATACCCTGGCAAAGCAGAGAGACGGGGGGTGTGTGAGGACTTGGACACACCAGGTCCTCCCACTACCTGTGGGACCACACTTGGGGGCATCATGTGCATCCACAGCAAAGAAGGGATGCCCTCAGCACCCAGAGGGTTTTGGAGCCTGCACAGTCCACAGCTGCCATAAAAGCACCAAGCATTGCTCCAGGCTTTTGCCTGACTGCCTGGGGTTGTCAGGGCAAGTTTTATCATGGTGACAAGGGCTGAGACCACTCTGGACTCGCCCTGCCTTGGGGAAGCCATGGGAGCCCTCCAAAGCCACAGGTTTCCACCTACAAAGCAGCCCCAGGAGCAACTGCTGCATGCAGGCAAGTCTTTTGGGCTCCTCTGACCTGGAAGAGGTGGTCCCCGACATGTCCCCACCACCTCCTGGCCATGAAACCTGTCCTTCCTCTGCAGCAAGGGCACAGCACTTTGCTGAAAGAATACCCACCCAGCAGCACCATATGGTAAGGTAGATAGCCCCACTGAAGCAGACCCAGCTTTTTTTGGTCACCTGGAAAAAGCAGTGAAATTCTTGTGCTGAAAGTCAACCAAGTCAGCTAGAAATAGTTTTAGCAAGAGACCGGTGGAAGGAGGCTCACGTTAGTAAGCACTGTCACAATTTCTCAGTGAGATGAAGGAGGAGAGAAAAAGGATCAGCCCTTTCTGGTATGCCTTTTGCCCACTGGTGTGCTGCCTGTGGGTGTCATGGATGCTCTTTCCTGTCCCGAGAAAAACATAGGACTACACTGAATACAGCCAAGAGATAAATTGCTATAAATTTTTGTGAGGGATGCTTACTCTGTACTGAAAATCCATATAGGTGGGTTAGCCAGCAGAGCTGGATGTCCAGACTCCTGGACGCCACACAGTGAGCAAGTGGGCGGTAACATGAGATGTTTGCTCAGTGGATTTACACAGCAACAGCCTTGGAAATTACTGGAAAGCCAGGAAATGGAAAAATGACTGTATGCCAAGGTGGGCATTTCACTTGTTTGTTGTTTAAACCTATCATTCATGAACTGTTGGTTTTCCTTTAGCAGCACTTCCCTGGCACCCAACCCAGACTTACTGCTTATTGAGAGCATTGATTGCAAAAGATGTTTACAGAAAGGGCTGAAGATGTTCCCAAATTTCAGCGTGGGAGCCCACAGTGAGTGTCTCTTAGACATAAGAAGCTCCTGGACAGCTGAACTTGGACTTTCCTCCTTGGGGCGAGGGTAGCCCAACTACTGGGCATGACCCAGCAGGATGCCCCTGCATGTGGCTGACATCCCCTCAGCTGGAAACTTTGCTTTGGCTTTTCTTCTAGCCAAACTGCAAAGGTCAGTGGTAGGAACAGGGAGGGGAAAGCCAATAGCTGGAAACAGTGATAATCCAGCTCAGCTCTGGTGATGCCCTAGAAGATCTGTCAGGTCAGTCTGCCTTTTCTTTGGAAAGAAATGAGACTGGTATGGGAAATGCATGCTGAAATACTCTGGCTCGGTGTTAAATAGCTCTGGGGTGACCCACAGGTGTCTGAGCCACAGCACCATCACTTGTCCTGGTCCTCTCCAGACAAGGGATGACTAAAGGCAGATGAAAACCTAGAGGAGCAGAGGGACACGGATGGTGAGCTGGAGACCACTGTGCACCCAAGTCATTGGTCTATCCCCAGCCAATGCATCCCAGGCAAATTCCCTCCCAGATAAGTAATGTTTTCAGGTGCTAGTAGAAGATCATTTTTTTCCCACCAGAAACTACGGTACCACCAACACAGAAAATCAGGTCGCTCAACACTTTGGTATCTACAAACAGGCTTTTTTCATCCACTTGGAGCGACGTAGGTTAGTTTTCAGCCTCTGGCTCACAGGGGCTGAGCACTCACTTCTGGCCCGTCAGCACCGATAACCACAAGTTTGCTAGTGGGTGGGAAGAGCCCATCAGCCCTGTGCATGGAGCTGGCTGTGATTTATAGACAGCCCGCTGAGTGTAGATGTCACATCACTTCAAGTAGGAATATTTTTTACTGTTGCTCCACATTGTAAATTTGTCTTCGCATGACATAATTAACAGCATCGCCTCACACGGGCAAGGTGATTTAAAGGCATGGAAATAGCTTCGGTAAGTTCATCACTGGGGAATTTGAGGAGAGGCAGCATGGGGGCAGGAGAGCAGCCTGGACGGCATGGGTGGGTGGCTGTCCACGTGCTGCCCCATGCTGTGCCCAAACAGCCACAATTTAGGGCTGCGTCCCACAGCACAGTGAGGAGAGGGCTCATAAGACACAGATACAGCCTCTGCCACCTCAACATATTATTTTACGGTTGTTATCAGATGGAGAGACTATTGCATTAAAGAAATCATTCCTTGGGCATAAGGGAACAACGATGGTTTTCCCCAAACGGAGGGCAGTTATCTGAAACATAAATAACCCCTGGTTCTGTTTCTATTAAAGAGAAACATGTAAGAGATCAAATTCTGCCGCTAACTTCGCTAATAGTTGGCTGCATCGCTGACATCTCTACATAGGCTCGCCCCTAAATAATTGAGCTTGAGCTGGCTGAGAGTTTTCCACTGAAATAGCTCTTTCGGGCACACAAGTATGATTTCTGCAAACTTTGAATTTTCTGCGGGAAACCATTTTGGAAAATCCTTTTTCCCTTGGGAGCAAACAACAAAAAAACCCACAAGCCAAGCAATATTTAATTTCAGTTCAGTTTCCTTGGGATGAAAGCCCCACAGCTTGTGAAGTTGAACTGAGATGCCAAGTTTCAACCATTTGGCATTAACCAGAATCTGCAAAAATTTTGCTGTGGTGCCATTCATGAGCTGTTATTCAGGCTGGGTTCATTTCCCATGATAACGTCCATAGCCCTGTTTACCTGGGGTGCTCATGAATTAGGACAAACATAGTATATCTCAGGAATCTGAGGTATAGGGGATATTTAGTCAGGTTTGCAAGCCCTTCATTGCTACAGCCTGGGGATACAAAGGAGCCTATTAAACCCCGAGCAATGGCCCTGAGGCTCCCAATTTCCTAATTGCTAAATGACACAGAATGACAAGATGTGATGCAAAGAGCAAAAAAGCATGGGAGTCTTGGAACAGAGACTGTTTTATATTATTTAACTAGACCCGCAGCCTTGAGAAGACTACGTAGATCACTCGATGGCAACACTGTAAGAATCATACATTGGTCCCACAGGCTGCCAAGTAGGATATTACTGTTATTTAGAAAGATATAAGCAACCAGTAACAAGAAGAGGAGCCATAAGACATTGTTTTTCAAATACAGGTAGCCTCACTCAATGTACAACAGGATGCACGGGATGTCATCTCTGTGTAGTTGTCTATATGGATTAGCTAAATGGATCTAGGATGCAAGTTCTTGGTCATCTGCATGTACTAGTGTAACTTGCCATATGGACACTTTCATCCTGGTGTACAAGTACCTATTTTCATACAGATGATCTCAGTTTGGAGGAGTTTAAAATAGGTCTCTATTCCTATCCTGGAATGAGCATTCCCCTGTGGGACTCCACTCATACGATATGCCTGGGTTAGCTACCAGCATAACAGAGGAAAGAGGTCTACTTTTGGTGAGGAAAATATGCTACACTGATTCATAGACCAGGGACCATCCCTGGGCGTCCAGCACCAATGATATAAGGTAACATGCCTGTTCTGATCACCACTTGTTTCACTCCCATCTTCTGCAAAACCAAGCTCAGGTCAGCATGCGACCTATCAGTCACTCAGGTTTAACTCTTTAAAACACAGAAAAAGTGCTCTCCCTTCTAGTTTATACTCCTAATGCAAGAGACCAAAGTCCTACCTGCTCCCTGGAAAAGACCGCTCTATTCTTCACATTTGCTGAAGAAGTGATCAGACAGCACTTTGCATCAAGAGCAGGCTTTTTCCATCCACACCAGAAGAAACCTCACTAACTACCAGCCCACAGCACAGGCTGCCTGCTCAGTTACCAACTAGCAGTAAGCAGCCTATACATTAAATAGCCTCCAACCACCCCCAGGAGGCCCACCACCCTAAGCATGTGTTGCAAGGTCCTGAAAAACTCTGCCAGTAGAAAAGTACCCTCATCTGGTCAAGCCCCAGCTCAGGCCAGCATCCTGCCTAGCATTTTTTTCATAAAACACAACAGGAGAAAATCCAGTAGAAAAATCACTGCTCTGAGCTTGACCAACCAGCCAGCCTCCTTACCTGCTTGCTTATCTGACCAGCCAGCCATCTTGCCTGCCCAGCCAGCCTTTAATAGGCAGCTGCTGCTGCCTAATTGGCTCTGCCCAGCCCTGCCTTCATGCTGAGCACCTGGGTGAGGTGCAGCCACCTCTTCCCTTGCTGCTGTCATAGGGTTTGCTGAGTCAGACAGCCACCTAGGAGCCCTGCTCATGCCAGAGTTTCTACAGGACAGCTATCACTGGTCTCCCAGGCGCTTGTTTGGCAGTCTTATGCTCAAGCACATTCACAACTGTCTTTTTGTTGCTTTTGCCACTGCTTTCTGCTCCATGAAACAAAGTCCTTTCATGGCCACCAAGAGACTGGTCAGCTGGAGAGAAGCAAGGATGTCCCTGTTCATGGGGTCCCATCATGCTCAGAGGCCATGGTCACACCAGTGTCGCTGGCCCACTGTGTTTGTTGCATCTGCTGTCACTGCAAAATGCACACATTGGAAGAATGAGATTTCTTCCTTTAATTAATAATAATTCAATAGCTGCCCTGGTGCTCTGAAAAGCCGGGCTTTCCCTTCGACTCTCTATCCAGCTTCCACCTTTTCCCTACAGCTCTCTTGACCCATGGTCTTTGCATTGGCCATGCTCAGCTCTGCAGAGAGACTGTGAGCTGGTACCACCCTCATGTTGGGTTAGCGAGATCAAACACACAGCCACAACGGGACTTGATCAGTAACGGACTGGTCCTATTTGCCACCCCAGCTGCTCAATACAACACAGCACACCCAAAGCAGCTGCTCAAAAAGCAATAACAGAAATCCTCGAGAGTCATCTCCCTCCCACCTTCCCTATGAATCAGGTAGCACTCACCACCACATTGCAAACTTGCATCTTCCAACAGCCAACAGAGAGAAATCAGACCTAAATCTGATCATGATAGATCAGAAATGGGTTTGGAGCTCTTTGTTTCTCAAGCGTGATGATGATGATGTTTTCTTCGTTATGCCTCTGTGACTTTGGGGACTGGGTCTGTGAAGGCTAATGTGCCAGACTTCTCAGGCAGGGTTGTTTGAAAGGATGACTTCATTGGGCTTTTTGTAATTCTCAAACCATGAAGCAGGACTTGCCATGGCATTTGCAACAACACATGATAATTGGGTGTAGCCTGAAGATTTTACTAGCACTCCCTTGGCACAGCTAGCATTAGTCCGTGCTGCCAGCATGCAAATAAGTCTTGTAGCCTTGGCTCATATATTTGCAGAAATCATCTATTATCAAATTGCTGGAGCTGCATGGTTAGCTCTGCTTGCACAGATTTCCTCTCTAACTGGGAAATGTGGGGGAGGAGGAGAACTGGAAGGTAACCCCCACTTCCCTGCATTTTCAAACTTCCTTACAGAAAAAGCAGGATTTCCCAAGACAGAAACTTCTGGCCAGGAAAGTGAGGGTTTCCCATGGAAATTTCGTTGAGAAAATCCCTAGTTTTCGGATGTGTGTTAATGGAAAAGCTGTTGTGTAAGAAGATGATGCATTTTATCTGGTTCAAGTAGGTCAATGGGCAGCAGAAGAAGGACTGGGCTCTGGCCACGGCTGCTGTTGGGTGACCTTGGAGAATCGCCTCCACGCTGTGTTCCCATCTGCGAGGTGGGGATAAGAAAGTGTCATACAAGAGCTTGCTGGGTTATTAATAGAGGCCTCTGGCTGGGATTTTGAAACAGCCCAAGGGGTTGAGAAGTCCATTTATTCTTTACAATTCAAAGCAGGCAAGTGACTCAGATTTCCTTGACACTTTTAAAGTTAGGAAAAAGCACTCTCAAAAGCATTTGTCTTGAGGGAAGCAAGCATTTGAATATGTGACTTTCTTTTTTCCAAATATAAATGAGAGCAAATTACCAACGAAGCTGAAATGTTTGGTTTGGTTTGACTTTCACACTGAAAAACATCAGATAGAAATCTGAACATCAACTTCTCTGCCTGTTATAGTCGTGGTAGAAAAACAGCCAATGCAGTGGTCAAAAGGAAACATTTTGACTATATGGGATGGAAATGTTTCCATAATTTCCTGTTGAAACTGTAGGTGAAATTGATACATTCTCCCAGAATGTTTGGATTTCATTAAATTGCCATTTTTTGGCCAGATCCAATAGTAGCAGCGGTGTGGGTTTGGTTTGAACATCTAATAGATACAAAGGAGTTTCTCCAGCATTGCTGTAGAATACATCCTAGGTCGACTGGCACCCCCTGGTTAGAAGGGGGGTGACAAACAGGACAGGGGAATGTCGTGGCAGGATCTTGCATGGAATCAGGACCGGAGCAGGGCAGGAGCCCGGGCAGGGACCAAGGGAAAACCATGGGATGGCATCTTGTGCAAGGGGCTGTGCTCCGGGATGGGATACTCTAATGCAGATTTATAATCGTGCTAATTCAGGTCAGCTAAAATCCAGAGGGAGCAAAGGGCATGTAACGTGCAGTAGCAAATTGATGTGAAAAGGGCGATTGCAGTTTGGGGAAGGGGATGAAAGCAAAGCAAAAGGAACGTCAACATTTCGTGGTTTGTCCGTATCCTGAAAATATTCAATCCCGTGTATGGTCAGGGGAATGGGCTGTATAATCTTCTTTTCCAGCTCTGTTTTTAATGGTGAAATGGATACATCTTGTTTTCATTCTGACTTTTACAAAATCTGATATGGCACTACGACTTCATTAAAAAGACATTTGGAAACAAACAAATGAAAGACTCGACCAAAATCTTTGTAAGCTGATTTTTCTCCTGGAAAGTTTTCATTTTGACAAAGGGGAGTTTACCACAGGGAGAGGAGGAAATCATTCCCTTGGAAAGCGTACAACTACTTCTTTTTTTCCTCAGCTCTGCGTTTACTGCAATCTCAGATGCAGCAACACAGTGCTGAGATGCCAGGGTTATACTTTCAAGTCACTGCTGTGTTGACCCCTTATCTTACCCGTAGACCTACATCCCTGCTGTCTTAGCTGTGAAGATGGTCTTTAACCTAGGCTGGGTGCAATAACACTTCACCCATGTTGTCATGTGTGAGTTTCAGCAGATGTGCTGCTGTTTCCTAATCGAAACCCCACGACTAAGTGGAATTCAAGGTAAACATTTCCTTCCAGCCAGAACGGGCAGCAGTGATAATTGATTCTCGCCTGAGATAATTTTTCTTCTGCAGGCCATTGGGCTGATGTATTGGAAACCCTAAAAGGAAGACGAGAGAGAAGAGGAGACCAAAAGCTCCATTTGCTTAGCGCTGGAGAAGCCAAACTGGGATGGATTACTTTCGCTTGGATGCAACATAATTAAAAGGAATTTGTGAAAGAGAGACACACGGGGAAATTCCTAACAACATAAAAGGGAGGAAGGGATGGCTCATAAAAGAGTGATTCCCTCTGTTTTTTTTGGCAGCCCAGCCAAGCTCCCTAAACGCAAGGTCGTAAAAGGACTCCACGCTGAGCAGAAGACAATAACAAGCAGGTGTTATGGAAAATGACCCTTCCCTGAGCAAACAGATTTGATATTCCTGCCACCTCACTGCATCCTTCATCTGCTTCTTAAATCTGTTTTCAATGAGCAGATGCAGCCTTAACCTCGAGTCCGTCAAATGCTACGCTCAGCTGCTGTGTTTTTGCAGCAGAGCTTGTGTCTTGGTGCCTGTGCCACTGGGCACCACACCACGGGTATCTACCCACCACTGCTTGGCCAAGGTGCCTACCGCCTGGGACGTCCATCCAGCAGTCTGTGCTCCAGGCAAGGGAAGCTTTGCATCTGAGTCTGCACCTAAATCAGTAACTTATATCCAAAAAAAGGATGGGTCGACCATGAGTGCCCCAGCTCTCATAAACACCTCAAAGCTTAAGAGGATTGCCGTTATTATATTTAACAGGGGCTATATCAACACTAAAAATAAAAAATAATATTTTCCTGCCCTGTGTCAATGTAAAGTGAGTTTAAAAATGCTGGGGGTTCTCCTGTGAGGAGGCAGCTGACCTCAGGTAGAGGTTGCTTTTGAACATGTAAAATGTGAAACTTGTCTTAGGCTTAATTTGACTAAACTAAAATTCTGAGGTGTCCAATACTCAGGTTTTATTTTTACTCTTCAATCCAGTATCACTATGATACATAATTCAGTATCAGAAAAAATGCAAGGAGGAGCGGGGTATCCTGTCCTTGCAGAGCTATGCAATACTGAGTTATATTCAGTCATAGTAGTGAATGGAAATCTTCATAATCTAATTCAGTTTTTTCTTATTTCCGAGTTTCCGTGTTTTTAAGTGAAAATACCAAAAATGTAACAGCAATTGGAATCCAGAAAAAGGAAGACCAGCCAAAATTAGCAAGTTTGGCTTGGATTCATGCTGCTACTCTCTTTTCCAGCAGTTTCTCCTGAAAACCACAAATTAGCACGACACAACTCGAAAACATGCTCCACAGACGGGATCCCGGTGGTAGCAGTGTTCGTGCAGCCTGGGGGTGAGCTTTGCAGCAGAAGCTGGAGCGGAGCAGCCCAGCAAGCTGATTTCGAGTGTCTCCAGTCCCAGAGATTGGGGAGCTTTGCTTCCAGCTTTTCTCCTCCCCTGTGCCGGCTCTGTCAAAGGCAATAACCTACACCAGAGGGAGAAATCTTCCCTCCTCCTTCACTTGCTCCAGCGCTGTGTTTTGTTCCACTGCTGCATAGACAATTCAATAAAATAAAAATATTTTTGTTATTTTTATTGCATCTGATGACTTTGAAAAGATCTTCATCCCATGCCTTCGGGATGTTCTTGTATGCCACTGAGATCCTAGTAAAGGAGGTCAAAAAGCCTTTGAACTGTATGAGAAGTCCTTGGTTGGAGGCACAGGCACAGCTATTTAAAATGGGATTTATGTGATATTACGGGTGGAATTTGCTGGAAAAAAATGGGGTTAATGAAAAAAAATTGGGGGGTGGGAGGAAAGGGCTTGAATAAGCCCTGCACTGCTCTAGGACTGGGTTTCTCAGAAGCTCCCAGGACTGGCTTAAGCCTGCTGCAGTTGGTGACAGCCCAGCTATCAGCATCACTGGGCGCAGCATGAAGCCAAGGCTGAATGCTTCACTTCTCATTTTTCTGGGTTGGGTTTCCACCCACTTCCTACTCAGCCTGGGCTGCTTATTGTTTTCCTGCAGTCCATGGAGGATTTCTCGTACATGTGCAACATCCCTCATTCTACAGCTGAACAGTGGAAATAATAACAATAAAAAAACCCCAACCACTAAACCCAACAGCAAAGCACTTCTTGGAGAAATTTGCTGATCTGCTGAAATCAAAACATTCCCCCAAGATGGGATGATGAAACTCTGACAGAGCCCAGCCAGATTCCTGCCCAAATGACCTGGTGGCACCTGCCCAGCAGCCAAGAAGGGGAGATGGCAGGTCCCCTCCTGGAGACCGTGCATGTCACGAGCTCTGTGGCTCCTCATCCAAGGAGATCTGGGGACTGCACCAGATCTTGGCACTGTGAAGCAATTTAAACTCTTTTTTAACTACTGTGCTTCAAAGGTTGGTTCTGGTTTGGGTTCAGCTGACGACCGGGTTGTTTGGCTGTGATCCTCTTTGAGTTCATTTTCTGTTTATTGGGGGGAAAAACCCAGTGGTTCGGTCTGCATTTGCTTTGACTCGTTGCATCAATTTTAGTTTCTGCGTAGGCAGGAGATCATGGCGAAGCAGAGTTGGACACAGACGCTTGGGTATTCCCCACCACGACTGCACCACGCTCATAACCCCTCCCGTCTCAGGTGCTTTTGCAGGAAACAGCCCTAATCCTGTCTGCATTTAATTGACACACAGGCTTAGATCACACTGAAGTCAGGTTTAAGCGTGTGCTTAAGTGCTCTTGAGTTAAAGCAATAAAAAAAAAAGATATTGTGCAAGGACTACACATTCCAGGTCCTGTCAATTGTGGGAGTTTATGTGCTGACAAAGGTTAAATAGATGGAAAATAAACCATCAGGCCATTGACTCTAGAACAAAACAATGAAAGCACCTAGAAATCAGAGCAGGAAAGAATTTGGTCAGAAACAGCAATGTTAATTGCAGTCAGCTTGGCTAAAGCACCTAGATATAATGATTCTTTTTTTTTTTCCTTGTAAAAAGCAACCAGTGTTCTGAATTTGCTTTTACCTGAAATGAGTAAGAATCGCTTACAGGTTTAAAGCAATGAGATGGTTTCACTATGACTTCTATGTCTTTTTATGTCTTTTAAAAAGACCATGGAAAATATTGTTCAAATAAACTAAAAGGCTATAGCGAACCTTCAGACAAAGTTAAAATGAAACTTTCATAAATGTTCTCTTTGGCTCCAAGAACTCACGGAAATGAGGAAATTTGGAGTTTGGAACAAAAGCTGAGTTATTAGCCCAAGTTAAGTGGTTAATGAGTGCTAAATATACATGTCAGTGAAAGACATATACAAACTGAAAGTGGCACTTCTCAGAGATTATGTAGGGCAGGAATAGCCATAAATGAAATCTATCAAGCTGCCCTTTGGGATAGATTTGTGACATAAACCCCAGCAAACTGGAGTCGTGGTCCCATGGCTTTTCCTATTCCTGTCTCCCCTCCATCCCCCTGCACCCATGGCTGCCAGGCGAGCCCTGCCCTACACCCACCCAGGGCTGAGACCCACTTATGATGGCTTCTCCGCTCCCCTTCTGTGTTTTTAGAGGGGTGAGGGATGGGTTGGAAACACACGCCCGTCCTCTGGTCGAATATCCCAGCTGCCGCGACGCCAGCTCCTTTGAACTGCGATTTATTGGTGGAGGAGAATGGGGGACGCCTCGGTCACAGTGTTTAAACCAGAGCTGCCAACCAGCCTTTCATTTCGGCTCACTTTGCCCATTAGACTAAACAGGTTAGGGCTCAGCTGAAAGACATTGCCCATGCCAGGTGATTTATCATCGTCTATGGAGCCTGGGGAGTGTAAGTCCCCCCAGGCACAAGCACAGCTCCTATTTGAAGCACCGTGCAGGGTAAGGGGTAGAAGGACCTCAGGCATTGTTTATTTTGGATGTCATGTAATAGTAATAAATAAGGCCAAGAAGCAGCACGTGTTAGCACTGAGTCAGCTTTGGACGCCAGCAAAATAGATGATCTCAGAGCTGGAGGGGACCTCACGGGGGTGGCTCTGCTGGTTTCTCTGGGGTGGGACATCACAGCAGCTCCCAGGACCCTGCCCACTGAAGCCGATTTCTGCCTGTTGCCGTCTTATCCCTAAGCAGCATTTAGGACATATAGTCTGCATTTGGTTTTCTGATGGACGCAGGGAAAATCGCTTTGCCTGTGAGCAATTCCCAAGCTAGATAGGATGCCCTCACAGTTCAGAGAAGGGCTTTTCAGCCTTTCAGCCCTTGAGATGTTCACTTTGAGGATGAGAGACTGTTTGTACTACCAGCCCCTTTGAAACAGAAAGGGGTATGGGACCTAAAAAGGGAACAACAACATTTACAGGCAGAATATTATGACAGTGAAATTTTTCCAGCAGCCATCATTTTGATGGGAAGTGCCTGGTTACTTCCATTTCCAGTTTGGGTTCATGTTGAAACACGATATCTCAAATTGCCTGAGGTTTTAAGATCAGGGCTAGCAAAGCACAGATTAACTGTAGTAAACAAGCTGGGAATCATATCTGCCCAAAAAGGGGGTTTCCAGCTCAGTTTTGAAACTGATTTTTGAGCTCTTTCAAGACTTGTGCAAGCTTTCAAATAGAAGAATGGAAAAGTTCCCCAAAACAGAATATTTTCAAATAAAAAATGTATATCAAGCCATCAGATGAGAGGGATTGGGAGAGGGTCCCACTGAGCACTGCTTGCCCACCTGCACGAGTACACAGCGCGCCAGCTCATCACAAAAACTTAACCTTGCTGGAAGGGAAAGACTCCAAAGAAATGCTTCCTCCCTGAAGCACAAAGCTGTCACTCCTGGGAAATGGTATGGAAAAGCCTCCCCTGTGCATTAGAGGTTTAGGAAAGAGAAGGTGCAAACAAGGATGCTTTACCACCTGGACTGGGAAAGACATTTGGCACTAAACACCCCAGCTTCAGTAGTATGGATGTAAATAGGAGCAAGGAGTCAAAGCACAGCAATTTGACTTGCTCCTGCTTTATTTAAAGGGCAGACATGTCTAGGAGCAGCCTAGGAAGGTTTCTTTTTTTTTTTCTCCTTTTTTTTTTGTTCTGGAAAGCTGTGGGTGAGGAGTAGTATTACTCACCCCCAGTAACTTAACACAGAAGGGACACACTGGAAAGAGGAGAAGAGCGCATCTGGCTGGGGGAAACCACAAAACACCCACCCCTCCACCCTGGCTGCCTTTGCTGCATGGTAAACCTCCCTCTCTTTTTCAGAAAACCCTATTTACAAACCTGGTGTAGGATGTCACACATAATTTACTATGTTTACACGAAGGAAGGAGAGTGGAAGGGAGCCTGCCAGCACAGTCATTGCAGTGGGTATCGATCCTTCACCATCTACGCTACGACATGTCATCTTCCCCATGACCACAGGGCTGGGATGCCCCAGGCTGTGCATGGGGCAGAGGGCAATCGTGCGCTGGGCAGAGCTGGGGGCAATGGGCAATCCAAGAGCAGCGATGGGGAGCCTGGCAGCATTGCCTTCCTGCAGTGTGGTTTGACATCACATGGTGCCAGGTACAGGGCAAGAAATATGATCAAAACCTACCTCGCTTCCACCACGTGTTCTCTTTTTTTTCCATATTAAATAGGATTTTGACATTATTATAGATCTCCTACTAGAGCGAGACTCTTTAGCAGAGAAACCAGATGTGCTTAAAAACATGAGCTGAGAGCCTGAACTTTTAATTTAGGGGAGGGGTTTTACCAATTAAATTAGTCTGTATTTTCCTGCTCTCCCCTCCAGGCAGAGGACCCCCGGTGTCAGGCTCTGTGTAAACTGCGTCTGAGAGGCTGTAAACTCCATGAAGCGGGGTAAGCAGCCGTCCTAACAGTGAAGGGAAGTAAAGGGTGAGAGAAGGGAAATGTTATCCCAGTTTGGAGCTGGGGGGATTAGCAGCTGGGTAGGATTCAAGAACGAGCTTTGGTGCACAAGTAGCTACTTGCCTCTCCTGTAAGCATCTGGGGTGCCTGCGGTCCCACGTCCTCCTGAGGGGATAATGCTGGGGTGCTTTTCAAAGGTTGCAGGGTAGGGAGACAGGTAATTCAGGTAATACACAGGGCCATTGACTTGAGCTGATCCGGAGCTATGCAGGCTCCAAGAGCTGGAGGAGCGTGTCTTAAGCTGGCTGCTGAGAAACAGCATCCCTGTCTGCTTCCCTCCCTCTTCCCCAGAGCTTAAGCTGTTTGGCAGCTGTGCTGTCCTGATGGGACCGTCGCAGCAGAGAGAGACAGAGAGGCGGGGGATGCACCTACCAGCTTGGCCAGCAAAAGTGACTATAGCACAGTCACGTGCTCAGCCTGGGTTTTGTTTCCTAGCAGAGGGAACAAGAGTTCACATCATGTACGTCACAGGCTTTTTGGTCACTAAAGTAGGGGTTCCCCACACTGGCTGAATTAAAGCATCATGGCTGTGCTGCTGTCACTTTGCCACGTTGAATAAGGCTCAAGGTCTGCAAAGATGCCTGGGCTGCAAAGCCGATCCAAGCCCAGCCCTCCCAAGGTCCACTGTTGATGGCTCCAGTTTATCTTCATGTTCTCTGTCCCTCTGCCCCATGCCACCCAGCCTGGCAAACCACTCCTCAGAGCAGCCCTGTGGTCATCAGCACCACTGACCAGCTTCCTCACATCTCTCTGGGCTCATACCTCGCTCAGCCTTGTCACATCCCACGTTAGGTCCTCTCCTTGGGAGCACTCACCGAAACATATACCCAGCCTGCGTGTCCACTAAAGGACATTTTGTCATCAGTACTAAACAGCTCGTTACCAAACCGTTGATGGTGACCAGCCCTGGAACCTCTCCTTGCCTTGCAGATGATGTGGCCGCAGCAAGCAGAGCAAGGCATGCATGGGAACCAGCAGAGGCAAGGGAAGAAAGCATGCAGACCTTTCATCTTTGGAGAGGCTGCATTTCCTCCTTAGCCTTAACTTGGCCCCTAAGCCGTTTTGGTGGAGACTGCCATCACAAACAATGTGCTCTGTTTTCCTGACCAGTGTCCGAGTGAGAGTCGAAATCCTCTTTGTTAGCAGGCTGGGTTTTCTTCTCCTGTTTTCAGGAAAGAAAAAAGAAAAGGAGCCCAAGGGCAGACCATGACAAACTGGGTCTCCTCCATCTCTCTTCCAAATCTTCCAGAGATATTTTTTCATCCTCATCCTGATACAGAAATAATATTTATCTCAGCTGCAGTCAATATAGAGCATCTGTAGCATGGTGCATGTGTGTGTCTGTCACACATATGGATGCCTGGGATGATGGAGATGAGTTCAAACATGGCCCTGTAACATGAGTCTAGCAGGAACTGCTGGCCATCATCCAAGGTAAATGGCCAGGACTGTCCATACACGGAGCGAAGGCGGTGGTCAGCTGCTCATCTAACTACACTCACGCCACGCTTGCCAAAGCAAACGGGCTGCTTTGACCCCGACTGAGATTCCCAGCACAACCCTCTTCAAGCAAGCCCTGATGAACCTTGAATTATGCTGAAATACAAATAAAGTCCATGAGATGGGAAAACCCCAAGAAAGCATGCTCTGTGCTGATCATCGGACAGCTGTAGCTGGGTTTGTACCCCCTCCTTCCTGAAGACACTCATATTTCCTGTAGCAGTCTTGAAAAGAACAAAATCCTTAAGATGAGAAATGCTACACAACTCTACAAACATGTTTTTTTCCAGGAAATGAGAAGTACTCATTGGGTTGAGGGAAGAATTTACATATCGTAGGCTACCGATGCTAGTCAATATTGTTCTCATCATAAAGTTTTCTGCTGGGAAATGATGTTCTGTGGAGCTACCTTGCTTTTTGAGACCACTGTGCAATACTGCCTGATTTTATCAGAGTTTATGGGCTTGATTTTATCCGAGTATTTTGCCTTTTAAATATTTAAGTTTTGCATAAGCTTAGATAATTCAAATTAACATAAAAATGTAATTCAGATAATTTTTAATCAGTGAATGATTTTTTCTCATTAAAAAAAAAATCACTTTGTGGGCAAATTTCATAGTCCATTTTGACATGGAAGGGAATCAAGTTTTCCTTAAAATTCCTTTTTGAATTATGAAAATTTTCATAGAAGACAACATCTGGTTCCCACATGTATCTGATTTTTACCATGATGAAGCCTTCAGTATGGTGTCTCTTCACATCACACAAGATTAATTCAAATTGGCTTGGATGGGAACAGTCCGTGAAGGCTAAGAGCTAGATGGGAGAAAAAGCAAAAAGGCAACCAACAGAGTATACTGTTGGCAGAGCTGGTGGATTCCATTGGGAGGTCAGTGTTAGGTCTGATATTTTTTTACATCTTTATTAATTACATGAAAATGCAACACGATATGCCAGTAAAACAAGGAAAAAAGAGTAAAAAAAAACCAACCAAACAAAAAAACCAACCAACAAACCAAAAAAAACTAGTGATGCTAATAGCAAAAATATAGTATTTCCATGAGGTTACTGGTTAGACAACACCTGAAATAGCATGGTCTTTTCTGGGCACCCAACACTGTAATTTGGAGGGAGTTCATAGAAGAGCAACAGAGATGATGGAGATGGAGGTGTTGAACTTGGCTCAAGGAAAGGTTGGACAGAGTAACAGGCTATGAGTGCTTAAAGAAAATAAACACACAGGGAGAAATCCTGACCTTGTTGATGCTGATGTCAAGACTTTCATTGACTTCAGTGGAGCCAGCCTCCTTCACACAAAGGAGGAAGAGGAATTATTTAGTGGTGGAGAAGGCTAGATGCAGGACCCGTGGGATGAAAATAGAGGAGATGATAGACTGCAAGTTCAGTATCAAGGGAAAACAAGGCAAGAAATTTCCGTTTTGTTCAAAGGCAGCAAAATCCAGAGTGCCAGCTAACTGATACAGAAAGAGAGAACTGCAGTTCTGTAACCCTTTAATTAAAACAAGGTTAAACAAAACTAGTGTTACATATTCAGCTCTGATGAGAGAGGAAACTAACAAAAGCAACGCTACACCCCCTGCAGCCAAACTCCCAACTGTAGCAAGAGACAGCATCTCCCCAGTTCAAGCACAGATGGTTTTATATGGGAAATGTAAATAAGACGTTACCATCTGGTTAATAAAACATGCATCTAAGCTAGACTTGGCTACATGTCCCCAGATGTAAAGATTTAAAAATACTTTTTTTAAAAATGCATTTTTTTCAAGGTTTTCCTCCAGAATGCCCACGGAGGAAGTATTCCCACTAACATCAAAAGCACTAAACAGAACCACAAAATGTCCTATCTGTCTGTCCTATAAATTATGAATTTATATTAAATCTCCCTGCTATCTGTGCAGAAATATAACCAGGATCTACTGCCAGAACGTATAGTACACTGCTCAGTGCCTGATGAAATCTAGAGGCTATTGGAGAAGCTGGCTTCTTAAATACATAGCCTATGTGAAAAATAAGGCAAAAGGCAAGCTATTTTCAGAAAATGGTAACTCTGCTGGAAAATTCTGCTTTGGAGATGGAGTCTATTTATGCATTTGAGTTGAAATTGTCAACCAGTTATTTGTGACCAAGGGAAACACATTCTCAGGGAAGTGGAAACACTATTGGTTATTTTTTCAAAAGACTTTTTTCTTCCCAAACTGACATACTATTAAAATAAAACTCAAAAGGAAGGACTAATTAACCCTAACATCAAAGGAAAATTGTTTACTCCAGGTTGCACGGAACGTTTTGAGTGACTTACTTAAAGGAAAGGTTCTTGTCTTTCTCCTTTTCTTGCAAAGAAACCAAGGAATTTCCAGTTTGGCTTGGCCACCTACCCAGGTGGTCCACTACATCCATCTCTCCAGTGAATGCTAAGTTCAGCTCTGCCAACACCTCCTACAGTTCTCCCCATGAAGAGGGGTTTCACCCATAATTAACATTAGAATAAATGACTGAGATAAACAATAGGAAACCATTTAGATCAAGGAAAATGGGCATAACACAACACCCTCTCAAGTCAGAGGAGAGAGTCCAAGTGATTGCAGGGGGTTACACTAAGTCTGAGGCAACCAAACAGGAATGAGAAAACACAGCCCTGAACCCCAACACTTGCCACACCAGCATACTAGCTGTTGGAGTTTGCTGCCAATTTTTATCTTTATAAAGTGGCTGAGGTAGCAGGAGAACTGCCAGAATGCAAAAGAAGGTAAGATAGCATCGCTCAAAGTCTCTGCGCGCCTGCAAAGAGGAAACACACTTCAGCAACAATACTAAGAACCTGCCAATTTCACATGAGATACATAAGCAGAGTTACCCTCCTCTGTGCATGTTTTGGAAGCAGCTTTAGCACTACACATATCAGCATTGTCTGTTAGAAAACTCTTCCCACCTTACTCAAGTTTTGTATGACTGGGGTTTTATCATCTTTCCAACCACCATGAGTTGCAAAGCTGTGGAACAACAGCTTGTCTCCTCCGTGTGTCTTGGGGATCCTCAGTGAAAATGAAGCAACACTAATTTGGCTGTCCGGGTGAAGAAAGCAAGAGGAAGGTAAGAGATTTCTCCTGAGGACCACACAGGAGGTTTCTAGCAGGGTGTGATATGAATCCAGACCTTCTGATCCACCAACAAGGCCACCACGATCTGTTTGACTCCCTGGAGGTGTAAGGTTTATCACTGTGAGACTGTATTACCAGGATAGGACAAAAATCGATGCTTCTGAAGACTCTAGCAGAAAGGCACAGGGAATCAACGCTGTATATTTATCATATTTGTAAAAATATCCTCCAGTTTTATTTCCTTTTTATATACACAATTTTAAAGCTAAGAATAGCACACTGGCATCGTTCTACTGCTATTAGCTATAAGCTCTTTGTGTATTTGAGAGGCACCAGTGAGGCTTTCAGGCCTCATGATCAAGTCCAACCTCATGGTTGGACTAGACGACCTTTAAAGGTCCCTTGCAACCCAAACCATTCTATGATTCTAAGAGGTGGTCAAAAATTGG
Organism: Aquila chrysaetos chrysaetos; assembly: GCF_900496995.4. Classification (NCBI taxonomy): domain Eukaryota; kingdom Metazoa; phylum Chordata; class Aves; order Accipitriformes; family Accipitridae; genus Aquila; species Aquila chrysaetos. Next base: position 12,729,792 of record NC_044009.1, on the reverse strand, counting down.
ACCCAATCTCTCAAGGAAGACCTTGGAGAGCTCCCATGAAACCCTGGTATTCTGGTGCCAGAGCAGGCATTTAATCTCTCCTTTCAATAAAAATCTCCATTTAGACATTAGAACTTCAAGAGAAGATCTCTAAACAGTCCAACAATGCTGTCATCCTAGCAGGGCACACAGTTTGTTGAAAAAAGTGGGAAAGAATCCAACAGTACAAGGGTTGACTTGAAGCATGACTAGCATCCAGCTGAAGTCCATCAAACATCAGAACCTGCATTTCTGGCTGGACCTCGAAGAACCACTGCAATGTCACCAGCTTTCCTTGGACCGGGTGAAACACTACTGAGGGCTTGCTGCTTTTGATCACTCGGGATATATAAAGCTAAATCATGAGGGAAAAACGCCAAAACCTTACTCTTGCTTTGCTGGTAAAGTGGATGAAAACTTTTTTCAAGACCGAACCGCTCTTTAAGTCATTGTAGATTTACAGAAAGTTTTTATCTTTTGCTTTAATTTTTACAGTTGTTACACTTTTTATTTTAAAGGAAGCTGAAAACATTTACTGACATGAACCATACTTGCTTTGTGCCTTTTCAAGTACCAGAAATGTTCCATTGCAGGCACTCTTTGAAATGTTTTCCTTTTTCCTGCACACTCTGTAAGGTTATGTCAAGTTTCCTCATTAGAAGTAAGAGGTGATTTCTTATCAGCTGCTTGGCATGGTGTAATGTTTGCATTACGTAGCAAGATGGATATTGCATTTTAAGTCCTCAAAACTGTGAGAGTGGAGAGGAAGGACTGGGGCCAAGGGACCGGCATTATCACAGGGCAGTCTTCCTGCCTTGGCCACAGCCAAGAACACACACACGGGAGCTTCTCTAGACTTCTCCAAAAGAAAGACTTTTTTTTTAGTAACTCAGCCACACAGGAACCATGGCTGGACTGGGTACCCATTTAGGCTGCCCCTTCCCAAGTAATACAAAGAAATCAGGCCGTTCTAATGAGGGGAATTGCATCCCTCCCTCTTTAACAGTTCCCAAACTCATTTTCCTTTTCATCCCCATATGTTACCCCAGAACATTTCACCAGCCAGTGCCCCTTTTTCCCCTCAAAGCCAGCTCACTCAAGATAAGAGAGCCTGGCTAGGTATGCCGCTGGTGGACTGGTTCAGCCCCTCTGCTTACCTTCTCAAGAGATGCTCCCCCTCACCAAGCCCCACCAGGACCACAGATCTTTGTGGTCCTCCACAAGGTCATCCTCTAGAGCTGATTTTTGCAGGGAGGTGGAAGAGGAGAAGATGACCTGAAGCATTTTCTGGTTTATTTCCCATTCCTCCAGCAAATTATCTCCAGATTACATCTGGCAGGGTGTGAACAGAAAGTCCTCGTGAAGAAACTCAGACAATGCCGGAGCACGTACAGAAAGAAAGACTGGAGCTGTGTGCGGAAGAGGAGAGGCATGAAAAATATGAGTGAAAACAGCAAAAACGGGAGGGGAGAGGAAGGAGCCCTCCCCTCTTGGCTGCTGAAGCTCCATGCGTTGACAAAGACTACGGACACCTGTGCCCAGGAGAGGACATGGACAACGACCTCCAGCTGTGGAGGGAAGGGAGGGTTTGTGGAGCATTTCCCAGTGCAGGGGAACAGAAGGAGACCTGTTCTTTTGATCACTCACTGGCTCAGTGGCCAGTCATGGCATGCCTGGTCCCTTGATGTGCTCACGGGGAGTGATGACAGTCATCAGTGGTGTGGGTTGGGTTTTAAATAGCCTCTTGTGGGGCTGCGAGTCAAGACTACAGGGCCTTCTGCTAAATTTATGGGACTAACATCTCAGGTGCAGACAAGCTGGAGCGGAAATGGTGAATCTGAAAAAACAATTACGAGGGGAAATAGGCTGCTCTTTCCTGAATTAGGGGGAATGTCAGGATCATTAGGTCCCCTCTCCCTGTAAGCAATGCTTACTAATGCAGGCACTTGTCAGCTCCTCTCCCTATTCTGCTCTGGACTGGGCATGAACTGGCAGTGCTGGTGTGCATGGAAAAGAGGGATTTTTGCTGCATTTTCAGGGTGTCCCAGCATGTTGCACAGAGCCCTGCCTAAAGGTCCATGCTGGGAAGCACTGGTGGGTTGGGCAGGTCGGGGTGAGCAGCCCACCGGGTGCCCGGGGCACACTGGGCAGAGCTGGGGGAGGCTGGTCACTCAAGCACCCACCACCACCCAGCATCACACAACCACGGTCGGCAAAAGCTGTAGTTAATATGGACAACGGCTGAACCCTGTTTCTGGAAATGCAGTGCAACTTAAGGATCCTTGGTAGCAACACACGAGGTCCACATGGTGACTGTGCGCTGCCTCAATTTCCTGGAGGGGTTCAAACCAGCCCCTAGGTGTTATTTTAGCACAGTTTCTTGTGTATAAATATTTATAAAATGCTTGCTTCAAATACCCGTTTTAAAAAAAAATATTAAAATTAAATAACTTTCCAAACCCCACTACCACTTATTGCATCTTTAGCAAAATATTTTCTTAACCTTTCCTATCTTCAGCCCTGGGGCTTTCGCTAGCTAAGCAAACCTTCCTCCTCCCTGTACCCCAGCCTGCCTGTTCTCCTCCTGCAGGGCAGCAGACAGCTTGCTTGGTGGTTGATGAAGTTACATAGGACTGTAGGAATGTCAGGATTTGGAGGCAAAAGTAGGTGGAGGGAAGAAAAGAAACTTTTCAAATCTGTAGTCCTGTCATGAGCACTTGGTTTTCATCCACAGGGGTCAACGGGAGAAGGAAAAAGTTCATTGACAGTTTACTGACATGCAGCATATTTGACTTGCAAGGCTTGGGGCCTTGGGCAGTACTGAAGGGTTGCTCTGGGTGTCCTGAGCACAGGAGACCTCTGCTTTCTGTAACTCTGCCAGTTATCAGCCAGCTCTGTGTGGGGATTGGGCTGGACATCATAACAGAAGGGCCATGGGGTCATTTCTTTTTTTCCTTGGGTCTGGGCTAGCTACACAGGTGTCCCAACATGGGAGCAGTACCACATCAACCCCAGAAGCATCCAAACTTCAGCCCTGAATGCAAAGAAAGCATTCGAAAGGCTCAAGCTCAGTGATGAAGGTACCATCTCTAGCTGGAGAGTGCCACAGGGAGGACAGACCTTTTGAGCAGCTCTCAGGACATTGAAATAGGATTACCTATGTGATGTCCAGAGGTGGACAAAGCTTCCCCTGAGGACTGGGGAAGGATCTCCTCCCTTTTCCACCCAGGTGAAAACCGTTCCTGGCCTGGGACTCTGGTTCTTCCCAAACTGACCACCCTCCTAGCTCATCCAGGGCAGATGGGCTACAGCCAGTGGCCAGTGAGACTCGATGCCTAAAACTGAATCAGCCCCCTTTTTAAGTCATCTTATTACTTGGGATATTATAACTCATTTTATGTCCATAGCGTTTGCCTCCTTTTGTTCCTAAAATCATCTGGTTAGCAAATCCCAAGATAGAGCTGTCAGTCTGCCCCCGGCCATCTCTGCTGCTGCACATGAATGGGGACAGACTCATTTTGAAGTGTTCCTGGGGTAAGGGTGACCTACTTTCATGGCTGCGGTACAGTTCATTACGAATTCCTAATGATCTCATTGTTCCATTAAATGAAGGTTGCCACCTGTCCCGAAGACTTTAGATCAAGCTGGGATTAACATATCTGCTGACCCATTTCTCCCTTTTGTAGGACACAACGCCATGATCAATAGGGGTTTTTTTCAGACCATCCAGGGTTGAACCTTAGCAGCGATGTGGTGCTGCGTCCAATTAGCAGGGGATGCTGAGCAGTGGGGCTCCTGCTGGTGCTGGGCACTGCTGAAAATCCTGCCCAGCCGATTTGGGCATCAGATTCCACCTGCCTAGATCCCACCAGAAAGAAAGGTCAAACCTTATGAATAATTTACTATGGAAAAAATCAAGGAGAAGGGAATTGCCAAGGTTGCATTTAGGGCAAATGAAATTCTTCCAATTTAAGAGAGAGTCTATAAGAGACTCTATTAAGGACCTGGAGGCTGCCTGCGGTTTTGCTCTGGGCAGTCATCCCTCCTGCAATATTATGGTAACAAAAAAGCCCGGCTTAGCACCCAGCAGCCATTCTGGCTTGTGGACCCTTGCAAGAATGCTTGTTCGGCAGGCTGTCCCAGTGCAGGCAGCCCCGCTGGGCTGGCAGCGGGGTACAGGCAGCCCCCCTTGGCCCCTTTGAGGACAGAGCCCAGTGGCTGAGAGGGCTGGAGATGGCAGGTTGGAAGCACAAGCCGAGCAGCAAGAGGAATAAAACAAATAAAGAAAGAAAGAGAGAGGAATAAATTCCCATGGACAGGCTCAGTGAGCGCACTGCAGCCAAGTGACCTCAAGTGCACCGCTTTCTTCTCTTGCTTGAGGAAGGCAGAAGTACAGCTGCATTTTTCATAAATAGGAACACCCTAGCTTGATGTTTTTTAAAGCTGTCTAGACAGTAGAGCAAGACCTTATTTCAAGTCACATAATCACTTTCCCATTTCTCTTTGCAGCAGAGGACATTTTCCAAGATTAGATAGAAGCTGGTGGAGCAACATGTTATTAACCTTGGGTGTGCCTCCCTGCTTTAGGCTCTCCTTGTCCGAGCTGGAGGTGCCTTTCTGTCTGATCATGTCTCCCCTTTATTCATGCCTTCCCCCTTGACAGAAAAGCTGCTTCTTTCACTAGCTTGCAAAAGCGAGATAAAATTACACATGGGCTGCAGACAACTGGGAGCACAGAGGGTGCTGCGGTAAAATGCCAGCTCCCTTCAGCAGAGGGCAAATATTTTGTGCTTCCCAGCACAGCACTGATGCCTCTACCTGAAAATAGCATTAGAGAAAAAAAAAAAAAACCACTTTGTGCTGACCTCCACCAGGCCAGTGTGCCCCAGGCTGTTGGAAGGAGGTGGTCAAAGCTGCTAAATGTGAGAGATGGTGGAAGAAAAAGCACTACCAGGAAAGGATGCTCTCAGCAGAAACGCCTCCCTCTGGCACGCCTTGCATCGTGCAGCCTGCACCTTCCAGGGCTGGCTGGCCCTGGGCATTTTTCTGGCCATTTCTCAATCCTTTTACTTTTCTGTGTTAGGACTGCAGCCTATTTCCACGGAGCAGAGAAGGTGAATAAAATACCCATGCGCCATTTGATTGCAGCACGTGGCCTGACCCAGCAGCAACGGCTCATCCCCATTGCCTGGGGATAAGGAGCCGCCATGGAGATGTTGCATCAGGCACTTTTGCTGCAGAAGATGCTCCTCTAGGGCCAAGGACAAGGCTTTCTTGTGTGAATGTGTGTGATACGGGCACGTGAGTAGCATCCTGTACCCGACATGGACCATTTTTTACTGCGGTGACATGCAGCGATCTGTGCTCAGGTTATCCAGGGAAAGCAGAGTCCAGCACAGCTCATTACATTGAATTAAGTCAGCAAGACCTGAACACAAATACACCATCGCAAATGAGATTATTTCAGTTTAGAGAGCCTGGTTTGCTGCCCTGCTGGAGAAGCACCGGGTTGGTAGGAAAGAAAGTTAGTGTTTTCAGGGAAGGCGGGGAGGTGTTTGTAGCTGAAGCAAAGCGCGCATTTCTTGCCTGGTGTTACAAGAGCGATGCTGAGCCTCTCCCTGAGCACTGCTTTTGTAGGGTTACCCATTAGGATTAAAACATGTGGACTGGGAGAAGAGGACTGCCCTCCTCCCCACCTCTCTACAGGATTGCCACGTCTCCCCACGGCTGTTAAAGTGATTAGCCAAGCATAGTAGCAAGCCTGGGCAGCGATCTCTCTTTTTTTTGCTTGCTTAGCATTTTGCTTTGGAGGATGCAGAACCTGACTTTGGGAATAATTTGAGCTTGAGAGTATCCGGTATTTCTCTGCTCCCTAAAGCAAGCAGTGAAAATCATCCAGGGGAGCTGCCTTTCCTTAAACAAAAAATCTCTACTGCTACGCAGAAAGTGAATACATGAGCTCCCTGATATTAATGCTTTACTTCACAATTTACATATCAAGTGCTTTAATGAATTGTTTTCAGTATCATTGTTCCTACCATGAATAAACTTAAAAGTAATGGATTTGTAATTAATTAAAGTTTAATTACAATAGTTTGTCATTTTATTATTTGCAATTATTACCATAAAGGTAATAAAAATTGCAGGATGTCACAACTGAATACAAATCCCTAATCAGAAGCAATCAACTCATGCCGTAACCTTGAACAAGGGTGATTTTATTAATGCACCAACTCTGGAGCCCGAGCTGCTGCCTTGCACGTGGTGGCTGCGGTATCCTCAGCCCTGGCTGGGGCCGCATAGTGCTTTGGGCTGTTGTGGTGGGATCCTCTTGCCCCTTCCCTTGGGTAGCCCTGGCCGTTCCTCCCCTTTGAACCTCTTTCTCCACGAGCCAGAGAGTCAACCACTAACTAAAGATGCCTTCACCCACCTCCTGTATGTTCCCTTTGGACACACTGATTTGCTAAAGCAGTTATCCACCATAATTCTTATTTCATTATTAGCTATCATTTCTTCCAGGTCCCCTGGATGAGTTTTTCGTTTGTATCAAGTTTAAAACTGCGCATTAAATCCTAATTTCTGCATCATATTCTTCTAATATTTAATTTTCAAACAATATTTTTTTGTATTATGAAAGGTCATACCTAAACCACTCCAGTATTCCGCCTCTGACTTGGTGAGCCCTGCAGCAGAAGTTCCTTTGCTCTGAAGTACGAAGGATAAAAGGAGAAGGGTTAAATTATATCTCTGTTTGCTGCTGCTGCTGTCCCCATGACTATTTCCAGGACTCGCAATACCCATGTTCACATGCAGTTAATTCTTCCCACTTGAGAGAACAAGATATGCATTTCCTCATCCCTACATCTTGATAGGCTCCAATCATACCCATGATTCCCTGGCATATTTCATTTGGCTTGGCCTGATATCTTAAAAAAACATGTTTTAAAGCAGTTTTCCACTGGCCAGTCTCAAGACATCTTCAAAAGGCATGAGAACTGCACCCAGAGCAGCAATTAGGCTGCAATTAAGCAGAGACTTTCCCAGTGAATGCCCCCAAGGGGCTATATTCATGATGTGGGAGGGGGTCTTCAGGTTGGCTTGTCCCACCCTGCTAAATTTATCCCTTCTCACCATCCTTTGTCAATCTTCTGCATGGCTCAAGCCCTCAATCGGGTTTGCTCTTTGAAGTCATTAATTGGTTGGGAAGGAGCAATTCCATTTTTAGCTTCATTTCCTAGGGAAAGCATATGTACATTTGCCTGTCCTCCCTTAATCATTACTGAATGTGTTGGCCAACTTCATGCAAAACCCAACAGAAGGAGAGAGGTCTTGGTGCCTCTCTGTGCCTACAAGTTACACAAAAACTAGGCAGCTGGGGAGAGGCAAGAGAAACCCATTCAATGTCCCCAAATCAGTGGGTGACTTTCACCAGGCTTGAGAAACCCAAGACACGTATGGACCCCAGGCAGACTGCATGCCTCCGAGCCATCATATTTCAAATGCAAAACGTTTCTGCTGCTTCTGGTTGGGAACTCAGCCACCACTTCATAAATCAACACCCCTGCTATCGCCTTTGCTCTGCCAGCAGACGGTTTGATGTGAAACAATACAGTACTAGAGGCGTCAGCTTCCTTGGGTTATCTTAGTGGAAGGCTAACATCAGAGACCCACTTTATCCATCGGGACGGTGATATTTTCAAGCTCCTTGCCTCCAACCAAAATTTCCTTGCACGACACCTTCAGAGATCTAAACAGCCCCTATTTTTAAGCTGTGATACAACAGCATTTTCAAAAAGCTTGAGATCTCTTATATCTCAGCACTTCCACCTTAGAGAGGTTTGCAGATACGTTCAGCTTCACGCATGCAGTCTTTCAATTGCCTTAGCATGAGCTGAGACTTAAACATGTACATGAATCCTGCAGGATCAGGGGCTAAAGTTAGGTGAAGGGTAGAAAACAAACCCACCATAGTCCTGGGGTATTTGCATTTCTCGTAAACATGCTTGCAAAAACCACTTAGCAAATGAACGTTAATTGCTCTGCAGAAATCCCACCCTGTTCAAAGGAGAAGGGGAAAAAGAAAAAGCCCTAGGTAGATGTTGCCAATTTTTCCTTTGGTCCCCCAAATAAAATTCAGATGATCTCATCCCACATTGATCAGCAGAGACCAAGTAAGAAAATCAAAAGGAAATTACTTCATCTTAAGTGCCTATTAACTGATGTGATAAAAAAAAAAAGCTCCGTTTGACAGTAAAAATCCATGTGACGAGCCCACGAATGCCAGAACAAGCTGGGTATGGCTGGAGCTGTCAAAGGCATGTAACTGCAAACCTTTAAACCAATTTAAGTGCCTTCAGTTGGGTTTGTGAGACAATCATGCCCCGAACAAACATTTACATGAAAAAGGCTGCAGGCCTCCGCTTTTGTTGCTTTTCCAGCCCAAGGCTGGCAGAGCCGGGAGTATTTTACACACACTGCAGCTGCTGGGGTAGCAGAAATAGATAAAACTTGACAAATTAACACAGCATACACCAAACAAAGAAAGAGACCTTTGAACTTCAGCCTTGTGGCTGCAAGGATGCTGAGCCCAAGCTTAACTCATAGCAGTGCTCTGGCTTTCAGGCTTGCCCCACCATTGCCTCTGGTCTCGGCAAGGTGAAATGCAGCAGTGATGCTGGCTGAGGGGCCAGAAGCAGGGATGGATTTGAGTGTTATCCTTACCTGGGGCCAAAAGCAGAACGAGCCTCAAAAACTAAGTGCATCTCTTGGGATTCAGGGATTATTGAGATGATTGAGAAACCCCCTCTCCAGAAACACCGTAACTCCAGCACTTCTGCAGTTGTTTCAGGCGTGTTTCCGCAGAGCAAAGTAATAACGCCATATAAAACCAAACTGAAATGATTATCGTAAGCCGACGTGTACACAAGAACAAGGAGTCACTTTGGGGAGAGTTCAGGCATTAACTGCTGAACTTGGTTTGACCTACTGACTGCACGGACCGGTGACTCTCAAAGCAGCCGAGGCTGAGGACGAGAATCCCTCGGGCTCTTCTTTTCTCTCCTTGAGACTTCCTACAAGCTCTCCTCAATTTTTTAAAGCCTTCCTTGGCGAAGGTGACTTCTGCCTATCTTGCCTTACCCAGCAGGTCCACTTCAGATGTTCCTAAGTTGGGAGGGAAACCTCTTCCTCCCTCATTTTTTCAGGGCTTTCTGTGTCTGTAATATATTAGTTAATCCATTGTTCAAGCCATAACCTTGGCTCTCGTGGAACAAACAGGAACTGGGGTGGCTTGACAGCTCCGCTGCTTTCTTCTCTCTGGATTTAGACTTTCATAAATGACCCTGTCAAAGCTACGCCTCGCAATGCCACAATGGTAATTGTTTGCAGTGTGGATTGATGATACCGTATTAAAGCCACTTGGCAGGGATAAGGTTTGACTTTTTGTGTTCAGATGAACAGCAGTGTGGATGAACGAGCAGAACGAGCATCACTTGGCCTGCCTCCATATCTGGCCACCAGCGCTTCCGCAAGCCAACATCTCTGTGGTTGAGTGCATAGCATCGTCTCAGGGCACCCTGGAAAATGGAAGCCGTTCTCCTTCCTGAGATAAATCCTCTCTTTCAGACCTTCTTCTTTATATGGAAATACTCATCAAGTTCCTTAAAATAGGAACAAACAGGAAATTCTTTATATGCCACTAAAATAGAGTCAAAATCCTCACCAGATTGACACAAAGGTAAACAAAACATGGAAATAACTCGATTCTTTTTAACTAAAAAAGATTCATCTTTCCTTATTTTGCCCTTCATTCCTCCAATGAAAGCTTCGCCAAACTTTGTGGCAGTTCCCATTTTCAAGAAAGGGACCCATATGACAATCTCTTCTTACTTTTTTCAAAAGCAAGTTTTGTGACCACTCCCTTTCTGTAACATCTTTGGTTCATCACCGATGTCATTCAGTTTCCAGAAAGTAAAAGCCAAAAAGAGGAGCCATAAGCACATAATCATCTCCTGGCGATTCCTGCCCCGGGAAGGTGTGACCGGGAGGGATTGCAAAATGGCAGATGGAGAAGACGGACCGGCCACAGAGCCGGGAGGGGTCCGGGGAACATCTAACTCCACATGTCCCATTGCATCTCTCAGCACTAAACACTTCCAATGCATGGTGGTCACGCTGTGAAGTCTGGACAGGTTCATGCAACGAGGACTCTGCTGAGGGTTAGTAAATACAGAGCAACGACCAGACCCGGAGCAGATGTTTTTGTGGGATAATGCCTTAAAAGCAACATCACCCCTTCATGGTCATCCCCACAAGTCCTACCAACCTTCGCAGGGGTAGCATAGACTGGGGCTGGGTGTTTCCGAGAGACCTCACATCACCATAATCCCACAAAGACTCTCTTCTTTCTTTCTTTTAAGTCTCCTCTGCCAAAACTATGTGAGGTTTTCACTTTCTTTCAGCAGGGAAATTCAAAGACCTGTGCAGATTCCCTCGTGCAGTGCCGGGAGAGGGGAGCGATGACTGATTGATCTACGTTTCTTCTGTCAAGAACACCAAAGGAGGTACCGAAAGTATCCATCTTCTGGAAGAAGGTTAATTACAGAAGCTCAGCTTGCACACAGGGGTCCCACCAGTCAGCACTAGATAAGCAGCCTTGGGAGTATAAATTATTACAGATGATAAGGCAGAATTTCCCCTTAAACAGCTTTGTACATATGTTCCCAAGATTGACTCCAGAGATGCCTGTCATCGGATGTCAAACAAGAAGCAACAAAAATTACAGAGAATTAATTTCTTGTCTTTTTTCTTGCAAGCATATGACACTTACTCCCTTGTTTAGATTAACTGAATGATTTCAGATCCTAGCAAGATGTGACTAGATGACAGGACCTGGGAATCAGAACTGAAGCCCTATCACCCATGCTCGATCACAGCAGGTGGCGAGAGCTCCACCACTCCATCACGCCTGCAGAAATGGAGGCTGGTTTTAGCTCTAGAAAGAAGATAAATTACAGGCGCCAATTGCTACAGTTTTTGTTGTCACTATCTCTTCTGCAAGCAGTGTATAAACAGGAAACCATGGCCACATGGCAGGGAACTGACTCAATACTGGTGAATACTGATAGAAATCAGGTCATATTGACATCCTTTGTTTATGCACTGCTTTGTTAACACTGTTTATCCTTAGTGTCTCGGCCACATATTTGGAAAAACTCCCACTTTGCCACCCATCTACCGCTCTTTTGTTCCCCCCAAAATGTGCCACTGCAAACCCCTTGCCTCTAACCATCACCAGTAGCAGCTCCTTCAGACCAGGACCTAAGGGGATGAGTACTTTTGGGGTACAAACCAACTTATGCCACTCTTCCAGGAAGGTTTCTTCCTGATGCCTAGGAGCTTGCTATTAGCTTTTGCCTGCAAACGGGAATTTCTCTCCTACCAAGGAGCCAAATCTATTTTAAGTGACCAACCCGCTGAAATGCAGCCCACTGCAGGACAAATCTGCAGTCTAACCGTGCATTGCACAGCAAAGATCAGCCTCCATTTGGCTGTCAGCTGTTTATCTCTACCTGGTAGTTTATTCCAAGCCTGAATTCATCCTACTGGAATGAGGAGTTTACATGCATTATAAATTTCTTCCAGCATTATTAACACGCCAACAGCCACACAAACATGATTCATTCACGATGTTCTGTATTTTACAGCAGCAGTTCATCTGTTCCTAAACACTTTCCTCCCCACTCCAGATATGCCGGAAATATCAAGGTAGCGTTCCCACCATCAGCTCTGGGACATCGGAAATAGATGACATGAGAAGACCCTTGAATTCCTGCATTCATGTTTTAGGTATTTCTTTACCCAGCCGAGTCCACAGCAGGTCAGAGGCTTCTGCTGGCGGCTCCTTCTTTCACATACCCTTGGCTTTAGAGGAGGAAGGCCACTGCAAAAGCCAAAACTTTTTTGCTGAGAGGAGAAAGAGATTTCAGGTATAAACTGTTATTATTCCACCCCCATTTTTACCAGCTAGGAGCTTCTTCTCAACCCCCACATTTCTGCTGTATTGCATTAGCTCTTGGTCTTTGCGATCTAATCCGGTTCATTTTTTAAGCATTGCCTCCATCAAGGGAGTTTTTATTAACCACACAGCATGAGGAGTTTAATGTTTACTGTGGGCTAGCTGTATGCTGAATTCCTCCCCGCAAATCACCCCCTCTCCTCTGCATTTACCACGACTCAACCAGGCTCAGCCGTGGGGATCTGCCCAGCCAGGCCCTCTGCAGATGGGCAACATGTTGCATGTTGGTACCCAAAGTCATCGATCGTGTGAGTAGGACCTACACCCAGTTATTGACTGGGGTCACGGAGCCCAGCCCCAAAGCAGAGAGTTTGGGACTAAACAGCTCAATGCCTCAGGGGTGGTGGGATGAGGAAGAGGATGAAGGCTGGGAGGCATTTTGCCAGCCAGTTACCTACTAAAATTAGTGAGCTGGGTCAGTGGGGGCATGCAGAGAAAGGCTTTGTTCAGGGGAATTTGGGCCTGGGAAAGCCTCTGTCTCTGTCTCCCCACATATAATACTGGGAGATTAACTGGCCACAGCATGGTACTACGAATACCTTGCAGGGCTTCATGGTGGGCTTTTAAAACATGAAGAAACACGAAGAACCAGCAAAGTTTGGAAAATGAGTGCTAAGACCTCTGACCTTCAGCATTCAAAAAGATAGAGGCCATCTCAGGCTTGAGAACTTAACAACATGGGAAATACCCTGCTGGTGCCTGCCGGGCCAAGGGCCCACCTAGCCCAGCCATGCCAATAGGAGATGCTAGTTTGGGTGGTCCATGAGCCCCCCTTCTCTCTGCTGCCTTTCCCCTCGGATGCCTCCAGCAGCCCCAGCTCCTGCTTGCATCCGTCAGGGAAGCAATATTCCCCCATTCGCTTTTCCCACCGCCGTCACAATTTTGCAAACCTCCATCATCCCCTCCAGCCTGAGCAGCCCCGGCATTTCAGTCCCTCCTGGAAGGGCTCCATCCCCTCCATGGTTTCAGCTGCCCTTCCTGGTCCCTGCTGCACTTGAACTATTCTCCTCAAGATACCAAAAAACCCCAGCCTTATTTATAACCGATGCAGTTTGGGGCAGGGTCCTTCCAGTTCTCATGGACAACCACACACAGTTAAAAAATCTTGCAGCTGGTCAGAGCAGCCAGATGTTATTGCTGCAAATTTCCTCAGCCCCATGCTCCTTCAGTAAGGGGAAAACTCTGGCTTGAGCTGCAGGCGTAAAAGAGTCTGATAAAGATATAGGGTGGGTTTGGTTCTGTGCTTCTTCAAGGCCGTGTTGGCAAGAGCAGTTTTGCAGATGCTCGGATGTTGCCAGATGCATCCCAGCCGAACCAGTGTGAACTGGGCAGCCGACCTCAATGAGGCCGTGACCAGCCTCCGCCCCGAGCATCCTGAAAGGTTAAGAAGGGCCATGCCACCGCGTGGGGCAGGGTTTCGTCCTGTCCTCAGTTTGCCTGTGGGATCCAAAAGGAATTTTTTCCTATTTCTCTGCCAGGCAGGAAAAGAAACCAAAAAACTTTGTTGTTGTTTATACTGGACGGGATTAAAGTTTGCAATATTTGTTATATTTAGATGCCTTTCAGACCCAGATTCAGGGAAACATTACACATGATCCTTGCTGTTTACCCTTCACTCTGTTCCCTCGCTTTTATTGTTCTTCCAGTTTATTCCTCTTCCAATTTAGGTTACATTTCCCAAGGACTGCGGCATAAACCCAGATTTCCCAGGGAAACCAGCACCTCTCAGCAGCAGCAACCAGTTTTGCAGCTTCAACCAGACCACCTCGGTCCTGCCTAAAATGAAGTGCATCCACTCTTGCCTGAATCACAGCCTAAACGACCCCTTAAAGTGGATAATTCACCCCAAGATAAAAGGCATCTATCCACTTGAGCATGATGCTTTGTCTAGGATACCCCAGCCTGCCCTTGCTCCCCCTCAAAAAGGGGCTGCCAATGCCCGCAGCGCCGCAGGGCTAGGACTGACGTGCAGCACAGCCCCAGCTTCTCCAGGGACCAAGAAACTGTTGTTTCTCTTCCCCCTGAATTTCTTGAGGAGGAAGGGATGCTGATAAGTCCTGCAGTGAAGGACTTGTGAACAAAGCCCCGGCTGCAATATATTCTCATAAAACCTTCCCAAAGATGAGCATGTGAAAGATCACTTTATAGACAGGGCAGGCGGGAGAGAAGTTTACATCCAGTGCCCATGCTGCAGTTAATCATTCCCTTCAATCTAGCTGAATTTTTTTTTTTTTTTTTTTTTTTGAACTCTGTGTCCACTAGTTTTCCAGAGCAGACACATGTTTTGGTGCACTCTTCCTCCACCCTCCCTTGCAGGCGAGGCAGGACAGAGCGCCTGATACCTGATCTCTCTGCTGTGCCCTGGCTAATGGAAAAAAGCTGCTCGCTTGGAGCTGCTCTGATTTATTCTGTAATAATCTCTCCGATGGGGAGTCTTTGACCTCCCCACAGAGGCTCCATTAAAACTGAGCCTGGTAGCTGGGTAAGGACAGGTAGTTATTTTCTCTGGATAGCAATGGTTGTGCACAGTAATGTGCCATTCCTGCACGTTGTCTTCACCTTAAATATAAAGACAGCCGTCAGAGCAGAAGCTTATTTATTCACTTTTTGAGGTCTGGTCCAGAACCCATCATTTGCTTTAGCTCAAACCCCTGCGCATGGATCCTGGCAGAGCTCCTGCGTGTGTTTAATTTGAAGAGCGCAGATTATCTGCCTGCTCAAAGCTGAGCTTGTGCAGAGCTGCGTGGAGGAGCAGGATGCAAAAGGCACTTTGACTCCAGCTAAGTCTGACCTATCCTTTCTGGCCACGGGAAACCCAGGAACAGATGTTTGGTGCTGGGATTTTTCTCCCAAAATATCTCGGATGTTTAATTCACATTTTACAGATTTGCTATTGCTGTGTATAGCATGAAGGAGAGCACGCTATCAGGTTGCAGGGAGGGGAAGAAGGTATCTAACAGCTTTTCTTCTCTCTTTAAAGATGACTCAAGAGAAGATTTTGGTTTTGTAAGCAATGGGCAATTTTTCAAATGCATTCACTATGATCTCCTTGGAAGTCTTTGCTATCTTCCACATTTAAAGCAGCGTTATTACAGTCTGAATAGCTGAGCGTTGAGTGTTTACAGAGAGGGGTACATCTTTCATTAGCCCAAATGATGTCACTAGGTAAAATAACCAGATGAGCTCTCAAGCGCAAAAGTCCTTCTGCAAGTCTTCTGTCTGACTGTTCGCCCAAAGATCACTCGATTATTTGGTTGGGGGGGGGGAGTTCCCCTTCAAGCTTTACACTGCTTGCAGCGATTAAGTGATTTCAGACAAGGTTTCTGCTAGCAGTTGGTTGTCACATTTGAAGGAGTCTCTACTACGGCAAATGGGGCAAATTTTAAGAGCTCTCCACTCACTGCATGTCCTGATGTATTTCATTTGTGCAGAAGCCCACCTCTAAGATGGCATAGAAATATTAAGGTGCATGGCTGGTTTTATGCCTTTTTGACCCAGAAGGGAAAACTGGCTGTGTGTACTAACAGCTATGGAACGAAGCCAGAGTATTCAATCAGAAGACAAATGATGTGCAGGAAATCTCTTAGGTGACCAAATATTTACTGTAGCAATGAAACTCCCCCCAAAAAGTTCCCACTCAAAAATACTTGAAATTATCAGACTTTTTCCCAACTTTTCTCTACATGAGTAGTCAAAAAGTTTCCCCTGGGAAGACCTCGCAGAGCCGCAGCTGTGTTCCCCTCCTGCTGAATGGCCTGGAGCATCCTCCGGACACGGATCGGGAGGCACAAAGAGGTGCAGGACCCCACAATTCTGCTCTGAACCTGTCCCCCAAGGACAGGGGAATCTCACAGTCCTAGTTGGGTATTTCTTTTTATTTTTTTTTAATGTAAATACATCAATGCTAAAAGTAATTCGGGGTCAGATAGAGTCTTGCTGTACCTTTCCATCAGGGCTGGAGGGAGTGTAAAACGGCAGTGCAGAGGAGAGCTGATAGGGTGGTGGGCAGCTCGGCCGTCCTGCTCCCCCTGTGCAAGGGGGTTTCTTTCCAGGGTGTGAATCGATGAGGGTTGTTTTCCTAAGCATTGCAAAAAGCTGGTTGTTTTTATGCCCCTCAGCTCTCTAATCAGGAGAATAACGCCATCAAAGTGGGGAATAACCAGCATCCACCTCTGCGTAGCTCTTGGCTCCATTTAAAAGTCCCATGGGGCTACAGATGTGCTTTAACCTCCACGGCAAAGGCACTGAGCACCCGTCCCGGCTGCTCAGCTTTTCAGGCAGCCAGTTATTGTCCCCAGCATCGCTCAGGTTCGTCGTGGCCATGCCAGCTCGGAGCCCGGCACCGATGCAGCCTCCGGGGCGTGCATCCTTGACACGCCTTTCCTCTCATTTTGGGCAGGAGAGGTTGCGGGTATTTTTCAGACCATGAATTCCTCATGAGTTGGGCAGACTGTCTGCAATTACAACATTTTTGCAGGGCATGAAAACCATTTTCCGCCAAACCCTGAGGACCACAGACGCCAGCCCTGGCAGGGGGGGACTGGAGCTGCGATGTTTCCCGTCCTCCCCTGGCTGGGGGGGCTGCTTTTTTTGATGGCTGGGCTCCAGAGAGGGCTGACGTGATAGCCTTTACATGCCATATTATCCACACGGAGCTGAAGCCGCTGGGGATCAAGCCAGGGGGACCCCAGAGCTACACCCAATTGCCCACGGGAGTGTCGACGCTGCGGCAGCCGGATGAGTTGCTGCTTGCCAGCCGTCTGCCTGCATGCCCTTTGCTGCTCCCTGTGAAAGCTTTTGTCAGCCTGACATGCAGTGGGCGAGGCGGGGGGACGCGAGCACAGGCAGCTGCCGGCACCCGCCGCAGCTCCGCTAAGGCTTGGAAACTTGCTAAGAGTGTTTGAGCCTCAACAGCCAAAGGCGAGAAAAATAGGGGCTGTTTTTCTTTCCTGGCTTCTCCCATTGGACAGCTGGTCATTGCTAGCTCCTTCCCCTGGCTCCATCCCCACGGACGGTCTCAGGCTGGCAGCTGCCGTGGGGTATATGGTCCCCTGCCTGCTCCGGGGTGCCCAGCTGGCATTTCCTTCCGGACGGGGTACCGACTCTTCATCAGCCTTCAAGATCAGAGCATCTCGCCTCCCACAAAAGTGCCCAGACACCCACAACCTGCCTTCTCACCCTGCCCTGGGCCCTGCAAGTAGAGGAGCCCGGCACAGCCAGCCAAAATGCCGGGACCCAAAAGCAACTAAATACCCCCCGGGCCAGAGCAGCTATGCCAGGAATGCTCCAGTGGGCTGCCAGCCAAAAACGTGAACTCCTCCGGCAATGCGGTGCTAAGTAGTTTGAATTGGGTGGTTTGCTCCTTCCATTGCAATTTCTCTTTTTCATGCTGGTTTTGCCTCGGTTCTGCACCTCAGTAGTCCAAGCGTGCTCATCCCTTCTTTGCAGTTCCTATATGCACGTGATGGACCCATATTGCCAGTGATCAAAGTGAGAATAAAACAGAGTTAAAGAGCTTGTATTGTGCAGGTGAGCAAATGCAAAGCAGAGACCAAGGGAAAGCTCAGCCCTCCTTTGCTCCTTGGTGTGACTATAGGTATGGGACCTTACAGCCAAAGTCTTCAGAGCTTGGGAAAACATGGGATTTGGGGACCTAACTGAAATAGAAGACCACAACAGAAAACCAAACCCTTAGCTCTCAGGATCTGAGCTCAAAGGTGGGACCCTGAGCACCATTGGGAGCAATTTCGTGAAGGGAATTCACATCAGCCCCATCACGGCAGTGCGTACGACTGAGCGCTTGCTGGACATCTCACCCCGCAGCAAGGGAGGAGGTACCATTTAAGGCGATGTACAGATGTGGGGATTATCACCCTGATCTCCCTCCATCCTGACAGAAAATCTGTCCTGCCAGAAAGCAGCACAATCCTGCTGCTGTAATGCCAACCTAAGATCTTCTGCTAAATGTTCCCCCCCCCAAAAATGCTGCATTTCAAAGCAAATCCTCCTGCCAGCATCTCTATTTATACAGTATCAAGCACTGATGCCATTTAACAATGCCCTCCCTTTTCTTGACATTATCTTAAACTGCACTGCCAAATTAAGCAAACCCGCTGCCCAGCATATGTTCTCATCTTTTTCTCCTCTCTCCTCAACCACTGCCACTACCATCCCTCAAAGGGACCAAGTACAAATAATTCAGCCTCTACCACTTGGACTGGTTTTAATCAAAGGATTTGCTGGGTTTCTACCACGTGGGACACCTCATTAACAACTTCACACCTTTTAGAAGGAAAAAAAGTGGTGTTATCCATTTCACCATCACTGTGCTTAATGCTGGTACCTGTCGTTTTGCACCAGGGTCCCCTCCCAGGACAAGTTTTATTTTGGTGGGGAACAAAACAACAACAAGATTTTTAAAAAAAGCATTGCTGGGCTGAAAGGGCTTAGAGATCGGCAGGAGCGTATTCGTCAGAAAGGAGATTAGAGCCTAATGAAATTTGTCTTTGTGCACGTGTCTCTTTCTTTTTTGGGGGGGGGTCTTTGTAAAAAGGCAGGCTTATTAAAATGCAGGGAGAACCCCACACAAAAGACATTTCTTAGGGTCCAAAGGCGCACTTATTAATGCAGAGGTTTTTGTACGGAGCATGCCAGTTTCAGGAGATTTTGGGTATTGTTTGGGGAGAAGAAAGCAAGCCTCACTGATCATTTTCTTTTCCAGTTTTAGTCACAGCAGCTGAAACAAGCAGGTGCTGCGATTCAGAGCCTGCAGAAAAGGGCAGAAGATGGGGGGGAAGGGGAACGCCACAGGGAAAAATTCATCTGCATGAGGGATTTTTACTATTTTGGCTCATTAAATTGCAGCGCAGCAGTGTTGTGTCCACATTCCTAGCTTCCTCCATGAGGGTGGCACGTTAACTGCTGGGAAGCATTGGCCGGGCACACCATCAGAAGTCAAAGCCTGCTTCAACTGCAACAGGTTGGCATCAATAGCCAGCAATTTTAACCAAAGCATCCATTTTCCCACATACATCTCTGATGATACCAAACTGTTGGCATGGAAGAAAATAAGGGGTTGTGGCCGAGATACTGGTGTGGAGCACAACTCCGATTTCCTCCATTCATTTCAAAACACAGCGGGGTCAACACCCTGCTGCAGCAAGCACACCTGAATGCTGGTGAGCAGCATCTGCAGCAGCGTGGCTGCATAGGGACGGTTTACCTTAACGGGGCCTTAACCCTGGGAAAATATGGTGATAGCACTATGCACATGGACCTTTTGCACAGCCATTGAGGACAGAGCAACTACAACAGTGCTGGCAGCCCAAGCACACTGGCATGGGTCTGGGGAAAAGGAGGAGAGGTAGAGATTTGCCCCTGTCCTACAGAGGACCTTGGTACACCTCCAAGAAAAAGTTTGCATAGTTGCTCACACTTGGAAAAGCAAACGCAGGGGTGGGTTGTGCAAGGGGTTAGGACTCCACCAAGTCCTTGCTTACAAGAGGGGAAAGACTTGAAAATCTCCACAAGGCACTTTTAGCACTTCCCATGACTCTCAACCCAAAGGGGAAAGCCCACATCTACCTTCTGGTTGGGAAACATACCCAAGGCTCCCGCTAACAAGTGTTTCTCGAGCGTGACTTGTTTGCTATCGGCAGCAGAGCCCTTGGGAGTGTTTACTCAAGAAGAGCAACAGTAGGAGTTCATTAACTAGCTTTTGACACTTTGACAACAGAGTTGGATCCACCCAGCTGGCTTTTTTTCCACACTGCTTGCACGTTTCCACCTGCTATGCTATGAAAACTATGAGAAAAATCTCATGTGTTTTCTTATGAGATTTTTCTTTTGAGAAAATGTGGGAACTGGTCCCATGCTGCCTCAGCCAAGAGAAGAGCGTACAGAGGGTAAGCGCTGAGAAGGACACAAACAGAGGATGGAGCAGCGAGCCCTGGGAACCAACCAGCACAGAGAACTGACGGAAAAGTATCCTGGAGCGGCACAGCTGAAAACTCCCTTGGTACTAATTTTTCTCTCTATGTTTGATCTAAGCTCATTGCAACAAACAACAGCACCGATGCTGAGGTGCTACCCCCGCTATCGAATAATTCACATGAATTATGATTTCATGTAGTATCTGATGGCTGTGTAGAAACACAAATAATGACAATAAAATTCACTGTAAGCGTGTTACAGAACATCACCCAATGTTTTCTGCAGAGCCCCAAAGACAGTCACAGTGCATGCTCAGCAATGCCATCCCATTAAGATATAACAAATTTGTGGGTTATATCCACTTATGTCTCCAGTCAAACTTCTGCCAACATCTCCTTCACCTTTTGCAGGTGCAGGAGCAGAGCAGACCATAGCAAACATCTTTGTTTATTTTCTAAAAAAACCTGCCATCACCCACCCATCACTGCCAGCCCAACAATTCACCCCACAGGCGAGGGAAGAAGGAAGCTGAGGCTGGGCTAAAATTGCTTATTAAGTCTGATTGTTTTCACCTTTGCTAAGAGAATATTTTAATGGAAATCAGATGGGCTGAGTCCGGGGACAGGAGTTCAGCTCAGAGAAGCAAGAGCTTCTCCCCCCTGAGGCTGGCGACAGCTCAAGACCTCACAAAATCTTTATTGTTATCATACCCTTCATATTGCAGCCCTGCTTGAATGCCCCCCTCAAGCTGAGGCCCCCAATTTGCACCAAATTGCACAAGCACACAGAAAGACATGTTCCCTGACAGCTCGCATATAGAAAACATATAAACATTGATCCATCAAAGCGATAATAGCATAAAAAGAAGCCTGGAATAGTTCATCCTTCATCGTGCTGGATACAGTAAAGAGGGACCTCTCGGTCAGACTCATGGCCAGCAGCAAATGGGACAGGCGAAGGAGCTCCAATGCTAAGGAGCATCTTTGACTTGCTTTCATACAGGTAAAAGGAGGATCAGCTGCCTGCCAAAAGCCATCTCTTGGGAGGGTGTCTCCCACCCCAAAGCATGCAGAGCTTGGCGGTTATGCTGAAAGGTCAATGAAAAGATTGAGGTTTTAAAAATGGTGCATGATGTGCATGGGGTTGGTCTGTTTTTTGAGGGTTTTGTTCAGCACAGGAAATTGAAGGTCTTTGTAAGAGTTAATAGGATATCACGGGGCTCTGGACAAAATCATGAGGACCAGCAATATTGTGGCTGGTCCAAGTAACTCAGGCCCTGCTAAGCCCCCCTCTCACAGGGGAAGGCTACAGATGGTAACACTGATTATCAGCCAACCTAAAATGGATATATATTTTTATATATACATGGAAGAGAAATGAATATATATACAAATATATATATAAAATCACAGACCTATGGAACTCATTGCCACAATATTTTTAGATTTTATCCATATTCAAAGAAAGGATGGATATTTATGGTAAGACCTTAGTCATCCCAGCTAGGGATTTATCCACACTTCAAGGAGCACTTCAAGCTCCATCCATCCAAAGGCAGGAAGAAATGTTATTTGTTAATCACCACCATGGGGATTATTTCCACCTTCTCCTCGAGGCTACCAGCTGATGGCTGTAGGAAGCTGGACCAGGTGGACTGCAGCCACTTGATGGCCCCAACCAGATGCACTTCTGGGTTGCTTTCAGGCCCCAAGCCCATCCTCAGCTCTGACCATCCACATTCTCCAGCCCCGCAGCCCACCAGATGGTGCTCTCGGTATTAGTTAATACTGAATTAGTCTGCGCCTTTTCCTTCCACCAAGAAACTCCAGCACAGGTGAGGTGTGGAGAAACACCACCGAGAGCAACAGATTTCTGTGCTTTCCTAGAGCACCAGCCAGATCACGTGACTTCATCCCAGGCATAACGTGGTCCAAAAACCAGAAACATGTTTTTGAAGCATCTGGAGGCGATGGTGGGTTACGGGTGCTAGCATGCACCTTCAAGCCCAAATGCAACACGTGGCCCTTTGGCTGCACCATGGTGTTGAGCCAAAACACTGGGAGAGATGGGAGAAGTAAAGTCAGTGGGGAATGTGAGCATGCCCTGACACTCAGGAGACAACGTACCACATGCTAATGGACCTGTGAGCCCATTGGAAACCCTCTGGTGCATCATTTCTTGAAGGCCTCCTCTACAGGACCAGCTTGTTTTTCTGGAGTGATACACCATGGCCAAGAGAGCTGGCTGGGACATTGGTGGACTTTGGTATTTCTGCTTGCTAGAGATATGAAACGTTTTCTATTTGAGGGCAAATGTTGTAATACCAGGGAGACATTGCGCAGGGCTGTGGAGGGGTCTCCGTCACCCAATGTTACCAGCTTGCACCGACATCCACCAGCTGTGAGTTTTGATGAACTCCGAGGTCCCTTTCAGCCTTCATTTCTCCCCAATTTTCTGCAAGAGGAATGTCTGCAGTTCCTCTGCCCTTTGCAGACTGCAATGTTCATAATTATATCAGGTCTGGAGAATTGGGCTAATGTTATAGGGCTGATCCTGAGGCTGTTTCTTTGGCCCAGCGGGATGGACTGCTTTCCTTCTGTGTTTCTGGCTTAACGAGGCTTTCTTTAATTTCTCCTTAATAAAACCTGGGGCAAAGGGGAACATTTAGTGTGCAGTTAAATAAGAAACAGAAAGCGTACCATACTGGCTGACTTCCTAAAAAGTAAGTGCATTTTCTACAGTCATCCATAAGACATCAGCAACAAAATAAAACCTCAAGCACGGAAGCCTGACCACTAAGCAAACCGGCAGCTAAGTCTGCGGCTTTTGTTTTTTACCAATAATGTATTTTTATCACTGAGAAGCCGGAAAAGGGAGAGCATTAAAGGTTGCCTGCGCGGGTACACGGGAGCGCTCTGGCTGTTTACATCCGTAATGAGTTTTGCTGCCTCTGAGCAGAGCACAGGTAATAACAGATCATAAAGTCGGTTTACCACCCGAATTGCCAGTCTCTGAAGGTTACTAAAAGCCCATTGAAATGAGCGTGGTCAGATCTGCCTGGCTGTTTTGAAATCACCACTTTCTTAACGGTTTAGTGGAAACCTCTGTTTCTCCCCTCATTGAAACGGGTGAAAATCAGGACCAGAACAAACAGAGCCAACCTGGTTTTGTCCAGGAGAAGAGTCTGGCCAAAATCACTTAAATTTGTCTGATGATGCTATTTGTTTGCTTTGTCCAGAGCTGTCCCATCAGCTCGTTGACTAGTTATAAAACTTCCCTGGTTTATGAAAACTGCTTATAAAGCATCTCCACATTGGACAGGGTTAATCCAGCCCCGGGATGTGTTTTTCAAGCGTCATACCTGGAAAACCCTCTGGGACTCAGGGCCCCCTGCCAGGTGGAAAGAGCCACCACTGTGTCCCAAGGGCTGAACTTCCCTGTGGCAAAGCAGGTGCCCCCCCCAGGAGCGGGGCTGATGGAGGCGCTGGGGATAAATGGCCCCCAACTCCTCTTGCTCCCCCCTGCAGGAAACTGCCCAGAAGAGCCATGGATTTGATTAGTGAAAAAAATTCATCCCTCCTTTTCTTTTTAGGATATGCAGTGGTGCTGGAGAGGTCTCCAACAGCCTTTATTACAGAAACCCTCTGATTATACCACTTTTCCAACCCAAAAGGGCCCGAGAAGGTGGACAATCTCTGTAAAAGAGAAAAAAGCCTCTGACACATTTGCCGCTGTGGTTTCAGTGCCATGTTTTACTGCCCCTCCATGGGACACAGAGAACATCACTTCCCAGCTTACCTTCCCCTGTCCCCCTGAGCTGGCATCACTGTCCCTGGCACAAGCATCTCCTTCAAA
This sequence comes from Aquila chrysaetos chrysaetos, assembly GCF_900496995.4. Lineage (NCBI taxonomy): Eukaryota > Metazoa > Chordata > Aves > Accipitriformes > Accipitridae > Aquila > Aquila chrysaetos. The sequence continues at coordinate 12,705,911 of NC_044009.1, read as the reverse complement.
CCTCCACCAAGACCAAAAAGTGTTTTTTCTGCTCAGCCTGGACCAGAGTTTCTCCTCTTTGACCCAGCCGCTGAAAGAGGGGGAAGGATTGCACTGATTTGGTGGGTGTCCTGCCATGGCTGTGGATGTTACAGATTGCTTTGCCTCAGGGTTTCTCTGCTCCCTCATAGAGAAGCAGTGCACATCCCACACAAGGGAAAGCAGCATCACTGCGGCAAAGTTGATGCATCAACGTTCTCCTTCAAAATTTGGCCCCTGAGAATGGAGTGGCAAAGTGCTGGGGATGCAATTGCTTAGGTGTGAGGTGTACGAAGCTCCTTGAAGACTCATTAATAATTTTAAGAGACAAAATAAATCTGCTTGGAACAGTCTATCTTTGGTCTTGCATTAACAGAGAAGTAGGAAGGCTACATGGTCCTAAGATGTAGCCAGAAGGGTGTATGCAGTGTCTGGCCTGAGGGCGGATGTGCAGCTAGTTAAGAACAAGATGTTAAAAGCACCAAAAGGTCAGTGACATTAAGGGCTCAGGCTTGGACTTGCCCCAAAGGATGGTGGCCACAGCCTTGGACCACCTCTGCAGCATCCCATAGCGCTCTTGGTGCGGGGCAGAGTATGCGCTTCTGCGCATTTTATTTAAGAACCATTTCACCTTTTGCACAACCCAACTCCATCTTGTGCACATGCTTTTTCATTTACAGCCAAAAAGAGAAAAAAAAGCTGCATTTCAATTGTTCATTTAGCACTTTGATTTCTCTCTATTTTCCTTGCCTTTGTCTGTGTAGGAATGTGCATTTGTGGGAACACATAATATATTTTAATGTTTTCTGCAGTTGTTTAGTGGGTCCCCTTCTGAAGCCGTATGGACCACCATGGGCTGAGAAACTGGGATGGAAGATCCAGAGAGACAGCCTCGTGCAAATCCAGTGTCATCCCTTTGAAGTCCTTGGGGCTTCCATGGCAGCCAGAAGTAATTAGTGAGAGAAAGGGATTGTAAGAGCCATGCTGGCTCGCCATCAGCGCTTCCCGCTGACTTCGAACAAAGCAGAGCTGAGCCAATACCGAGCACTGTTGGAATTACGACACCAAACATCCAACCTATTTATCGAGCACACTGCGGGGCTTGGAGACAGCTCTCTGCAGCAGGACTCACACCATCAACCTTGCACCGCGCTAGTACCAAAACTACTTAGCCAAAATACACCAGGCATTCAGGTGCTGTGGCTGAACTAGTCACACTGTCCCTCCTATGCCACCATCCCATCAAGTCAGGGGTGGCTGTAAGCTCTAATTTCCTTAGCAGACCAATTTCAAGGAAGACCAGCACAGCTACCAGCACAGGCAAGAATTACCAAGTGACTTTACGCAGCTCCTAGATTTGCAGAGAAAGTCAGTACCAGATAATCAAAATGCTCCTTCTTACCTTACTAAACCTCTCGATCTGTCGAGTGCTCCCTCTGCCATGGGGTGCTGAGCCTCGGCAGCTGGGACTGCTCCTCCCTCTCAGTTCACGCAATGGCTCCTGCTGTATGATTTGGTATTTCTGCTTGCCATTTTCTCCCCGCTCTATAAAGCGAAGTGGGTAAAGTTAAAGACACCTGCCTATTGCTTAACTAGCCAGTTCTCCTGTGCCTTCCCCATTAATGGATGCTCCCCACAGTCGGAGATTTCACCTTCCCAAAGATGTGCCTGGGAAAATCCCTCCTCCACCACTGAACTGAGATCAGGTATGTAGGGTGGCTGGAGGAGATTACTTTGGGGATATTTTGGAAGAAAAGCAGGGAAGGAATTTTAAATTTTCAACCTGGAAAGGTACAAGTACTCTTCCTGCTTTTTCCCTTCTAGGTATGTCTTTGACAAGCATGTTCCTCTACCTCTGTTTTTCTTTTGCTATCTTGCCTTTTTTCCTCCCCTCTTGCTTTTTGTGTCTGTCGTTCCCCTCCCCCCCCCCCCCCCCCCCCCCCCCCCCATTATCTCTTAGCAAAGTTACTATTTTCCATGGCAAAGACTGTGGGCATCACCAAGGTCAGAAGGCACCTCGGGACGTCTCTAGTCCAACCTCCTGCTCAAAGCAGGGCCAGCCTCAAAGCTGGATCCAAAGTTTTGCATGTGGTTATGAACCCTGCGCTATAAAGATGAGCACAGATGTGACAGCAAGCTGCGTTTGGGGCGAACCGCTGAAATTCCCAGAGCAGTTTTTCAATAGTAAATCCTGATTCATCCAAAACCATTTGACTTGCAGGAGAATTTTGATTTTGAAGGAGTTTGGACAGCAAAACCTCAGAAACATTTAAGTTTGAAACTAAAAGCTTGATTTCAGCTTTTTCATGTTGGTTATTCTACCCTTTCCTTTTGTTCTGACACCCATGTTTTGTACCACTTTACCTGGTGTTTAGACTGAAACTAAATGGTCTGCTTCAATAAGGTCGCTCCCGTGTTTCTGACTCTACGTTTCACAAGAACTTCCACTCAGTGAACAAACTTGGACTTTTCTTCCTGATCTGGAACAAAAGCGAACAGAAAAACATCAGAAAGTTTCATTCCATGTGATGGGAATTTGACTTTCTGGACAGCTTTCGTTGCTGTCAAGAAGAAGGGTGGCTGGCTGAGACAGCTCATGAAAACTTTGAAAGTTCATACAAAGGCTCTAAGCTGGAAACACGTCCCCCAATCCTTGCATTGACTGCCAATATTGTGTGGATGGGATTTTTCAGGGTCCCCTCAAAGAACCGAATATACGGCTCCCAAGACGCCTGAGGCCTCTGGTTCTGCTAGGCTTGTTTTGAAGAGTCCTAGTCTTTTTTTTTTTTTTTTTTTTTTTTTTTTTTTTTTAATTCTGCTTCAGATAACCAGAGTGGGCCTCTCGCTCATGGGAAACATTGTTAAATGTGTCACCTCCCACCAAGAGAAGCAAAGAAGGAAGGAAAAAAGCCACATGAAGATATTAAAACATGAAACTGGAACGTCTACAAACTGCTCGGAGAGTTCATTCTTAATTCACATATCCCTATTTGCTATTGAAAACGGCTATTTAGCTATTTATGGCATTGTAAGCAATCACTCTTGGTTTCCGCTTAGCCTCAGATGGATGGTTGCCCCATATGTCTCATGCTGTACATAAGTACGATGGAAAAAAGAGAGAGGGTATAGAAGCGAACAGACCTTTTTGGATGGCCACATCTGGTCCCCATGTGTAAGCCCAGCCTCACGGAAAGCCTGCTGACAGAGAATAGCTGCATGCTGTGGTTCTAGACAAGCTTCTTTTATAGATGTATTATATATATACATACACTTCCATTTTATATATATGTGTAAACATATATATACACAGATAGATATTGAGCGAGAAAGAGCTTTCAGTATTTTCTTTTCTGACACTTGCAGAGCCCGCTTGGCCAGATGTGGACCACTGGGCAGCACTGATTTATTGCGAAGCAAGGCTGCTGTTCCTATCATGCTGCCGGATGGCGAGAGGCTGGGGAGCAGACAGGAACTCTGAATATCCCCAAATTGGGCAGGGAAGGACCTGGGGCAGAAAGCAGAACTGATGTGAAGTGTTGGATAGGTTTATGTGAACTTTCTAACCCGCATCCCTCCACAGAGCACAGGTCCTGGGGGTGGGTGAGATAAACACTTTGCCATCCAGCCAGATCCACCAGCCCATGCCCTGGCACCCAGAAAGCAGAGCTGGTGCCACTTTTTGGCCAGCAAAGTCTTCCCTGCTCCACTCCTGTGGAAAGGGGATGCCTGGAGATGCTTCCACTTAGTTTCAAAAACACCATCAGCATTTATACACCTCCTTCTTTAAATCAAGACCTCCAATTCACTTAGAATTTTCCCCATATCTGCTTTTCAGCCATCTTGCTCTCATCTGCTGGGGAAATCCATGCCACCAGCTGTGAGTCCATTTTTTTAAGGCCACTTTAAGGCTGACACCCCTCTTCTTAAGGCCAGAAGCCTCTCCTTTCTCCATCTCCATGGCAGAGTTGGTGTCTTCTTTCCTTAGCACACCAGGACCCTGATCTCGACTGTGACAGAACAAATAATGCTGCTGGGATGTTATGGCTAATCAGCAGGACATCTTTAACCTATTATTAATTTGGACGGCAAACAAAATAAACAGGAACAAAACCAACTTGTCTCCTCGCTCCAAACATTTGTCTCCCAAGGAACCCATGCTCAATACGATATTAAGAAGGGAGCAAGCCATGAATGTGCAAGCACTGCCGGTGACCTGGTGCTTTGCTGAATTAGGGCCAACAGCCTCCTAATATTAAATCCTTCTCAAAGGAGAGATAGCTGCTGGGACTGAAATACACTTGGACAGGATAAACTGGAGCACAAAATGGGCACCTGAAGGAATATTTTCTCTTGGCGAGACCGTGGATTGTTCATTGCAAGGCCAAAAGGCATCCACATACTTCTGCAAATTGGAATTTTTGTGGCAGTCTGGGGAGGAGCGGGATAAAGCACTTATTTCCCTTTTTGCTTTCAAGGTGGAGATGGGTGTCTGATGTCCCCGAGTCCTTCTGAACCCCCATCCTCGGCAGACCTTCTGCATGGCCCCATCCAGTGACCCCTGCAGCAGAGAGAATTAATCCTCCCTGCCATGCAAGCGCACACAGCAAAACCCAATAAACCAGCCCTGAGCTAGCAATTACGTTTGGAAGAGCACATCAAGCACCGAGCCAAGTGATCTCAAGTGATGGAGCAGCCTCCAGCCCCCCAGGGCAGCTGACTCAGGAGCTATTTACACTCACATTATCAAAAACATTTCATCTCATCCCCCAGTTCTCCACACACTGTAGCTTGGAGGAGGATCTCAGCTCTCCCTGTGGAGGGAGCAGCTCCTATGGATGCCATTAATCCTCACCCCAGCCTTTGGGGATAGCTAAAAGCATCGGCACGAGCTCCTGTTTCCCCACTGCCATGCAACAGAACATACTGGGTGCCTGCTACCCTGGGCGATATTTTTTTTGGTGGGATAAGGATGCCTCAGCCCAGCTGCTGCCCTTTGCAAGGGCAGGGATCTCACCAATCTCTTGTTTTCCAAACTCAGAATGGGATGGGTGGAAGCACACACCAGCTCTTTGCAAGCCCAGGGGACAAACTGGTGTCTATCGAGACTCTCACGTGGGAAAGAGGATGGACAGAGAGTAGAAGGGGGGCTGGCAGTCGGAAAACAGCGGAAAAATTTTTAAAAATAGTGGAATTGGTGGAAAATATTACAAAACACCACCCACTTCCTTCCACAACCAGTGACTACAAGACTTTCTTCCCCATCTATCACATTAGCTGGGATTTTTATTCATCAACCCATCCTCAAACTGTGCAGCAATGTCTTGGGGCAGGATCCCTGGAGGACTGGGTCCGAGTGAGCTAGTTTGCGGTGTGCCCAGTGACTTGCTCCGACACAGCGATGGTTGCCTTACATTCGCATGCACCGAAGGGCCAGCCTGTCTGCAAGGCATTTTCTCCATCCCCAGCAGCTCTTTCATGCTCCTGAGCTAGTCTGCTACAGAAACTGGGTCAGGAATTCACATCAGTGAGGATGCAGGCTTACCCATCATCTGCTTTTTCGGAAGAACCCTGCTCACAGTACCTCTTTGTGCCATATTGGAGCAAAAGGGCCCAGGACTGATAACTGACCTGTTTTTCTCTGCTGGACAAAGATTGTCACATCTTCCTGTGAAAAGCTGCCACTTTGAGGCAGCGATTTAAACCAGAAACCTTTTTTTCCCTGCCCTGCTTTTTTAAAGAACCTGAAAATGATCTTTCAATAAGGCAGTGATAAATACTATTGAGTCTCGAATATGTGCATTAGAAGCTGTCATTTGTTGTAGAAACAGAGAAAAAAAATCCCAATACATGCTTAAAGCCTATATTTCCCCCCTAGCAAACCCCAGAATGTTTTTCAATATTTTCTTGAAATTTTACAAGTCAAATCAGTCAAGTCTGAAATACTGTATTTTTGCAGCATCTACTGATACTGAACATGCTGTTTAAACAAGCCTGCTCACACTCGTAAGTGAGCAGCATGTATGAACTGCTGCTGGCTTTTTCCAGGGACAGGAGCAAGGTTCAACAAGGGCATTAAAGCAAACATTTCCTGAGTTTTTGCTCTTTTTTATGCTACAGAACACCACGTAAATGACTGAAAAAAACATGTTGTTAAGAAGTTATGTAAGTATTACATTTTCTTTTCTTTAGATCAGGCCATAACTCTTGCAGAAGGGGGAAATTTCTGTGGCTAAAAATGATAAGGAGAACCAGGGTTTGAATAAATGGTCCTTACACCCTTGGATGGATGCTGTGGACCCTCTGCTTGGGAGTAGTGGGCTTTTGGGGGAGTTCATAAGAGATGGGCTTTGTTCATATGCAAATTTATTGGCATTTTGCAAGGACACATGCAACTTTTTCTACTTTTCTCTAGCAGTAAGTTTGACTCAGCCGAAAGCAGAAGCAATTGGATTATGCCATACGTACATAGGAGCTGAAAAGATGTCAGATTTCCCCCTCACTCTATGCCATGCACAAATCTGGAAATTGGCAGTTTGCAAGATAGAGAAATTCCTGGGGATCATCCAAAATAAAAGTAATTTTCCCATTATAAGCAGACTGAAACTAGAGCTGCAAATCCAACCCTCTTAAAAAATGAGCTGCGGTTTGGATGAGATACACTGAATCTGGATCAGTTGACTCCCATTTTGATGTGGGAACCCAAATCAGATCAGTTTCATAATACTGTTTCAGATGTGGCTGAAAAACTCATGCAAGCAACAGATCTTCCAATGTTTTCCTGCTTGCAAAATGGCTGCAAGTCCTGGTTTGAGCCAAGTATAAGTACCGCTAGCAAAATCTGTCAGCGTCAAGTCTAGGACCATTTTTCAATGAAGTTACGAGCTTTTCTGAAAGCTAATTCCCAACCAAACTACACCACGGCAGCTTTCCATAGCTTTCTTGGAGGCTAGCTCAAGCACAAAGTTTTGCATCCTTTCAGAGAGATGGTTTTGGAGGCAAACGTTTTCTTCGTTTGCTTGGCTCTCCTTCCAGTAACTGTTGTTAATTTTCCAGTCTGTTTTGCAAGTGGCAAAACGTTTCCCATTTGCGAAGTGAGCAAGTTTTAATTACTCCCATAATTTTGTATAGAAGGGAAGAGCCAACCATATTAATCAGATAATGAGAGCAATTGCTCTGAGTACCATACTCTCAAATACACAAGCCAGGGTATGATCTCAAAAATAAACCTAAAGCACAATTTAGATTACATGAATGTGCCATAAAACAAAGGAAAATTTACTTCAGAACCTTCTCTCAAACTTTGGGTGTTACATACCCTTAGCTATAACCCCATTACCTCTCTTTCCTCCATCCCCAGCCCCCATCTCTGCAACAAGGACCTTTGCCAAATAATACTTCTAGCTATATCTGAAGGAGAAGGCATACAAAGCCATAGTAATTCAAATAAAGGTTGGAAAGAATTTCCTTACAGGAAGAAGCTATCCCAGTTTGTCTTCCCTTCCTTTTGATTATACAGCTCAGATTAGGGTTAGTCAGGAAATTACATCGTCTTCAGAAAAAAAAGAAAAAAAAGAAAAAAAAAGAAAACAGAAGAATATCAAGGAAAAGGAAATTTTTTCATTTCTTGCCAAAAAAAATCCCACAACTTTTTTGAGGTTTCAAAGGCTTGGTTACATTTCTTTCTTTCTTTCTTTTTTGTAAAGTTTTACCATAACAAATACCACTTTGCACATGGTCCTTGTTTTTAAACAAAACATGGGTTGCTATAAGAACGTGCATATATTTTCTTCCAACTTAATATTTTAACATTGAAGATGGATGGATTCTGATGACAGAGCCACCAAAAGCCAACATCTGCCCCATGATCTGGAGTAGATCCTGAGCACTGTTGAGCAGACTAACTTGGCTCTGTGTGTTCATGACCAGAGGGAAGAATTTTTGGCTTTTATAGCAAAAGTTTATCCCCGGTGCCTTTTGATGAACAACTGACCTAGAGAAAAGCACATTTGCCACTGCAGTGTGTGACTTTGGGTTTTTCTAACCTGAAAAGCGAGCAAGCTGAGCATCCTCTGAGCAAAGGTAAGCCTTTCTAGGTAATAAAGTAGGAAAAAGAGAAATCACTGTGAAACATGTTGTACCCAAACACAGAATCTACGATTCTATGATCAACCAGTTGTCGGTCAGTCAGCACGGACAAACCTGTTGTTTTACCTCTGCTCCTGACAAAACTCAGTGGGGGAGAGGGAGAGGGCAGAGCTTTCTGACGGGCGGAGATGAGACGCAGCCAAATTATTTACTTCCAGTATTAGATTAACTGCACTATGGGAATGATGGGACCATGTGGTTAAAATACTTGCATCAAAATGATTTATGGCTGGCTTTCGTAAGAAGATATTACAAGACAGGCTACACCATGCTCAGTTTAACTCAACCTGAATGGTCTTAGCCCTGCCAATTCCCTGCAGTTTACACATATATATGTGATTTTTCTTTTGTACCGATGTGGCAAAAAAGCACATCAGCTGTGTGCTTCTGCAAACAGGATCTCTCGGCTCTCCATCACCCATCCATAATACTTTGCAGCCATCACCCCCACAGGCCCATGAAACCTGCTCAGAGATGGTTATCCAAATCTTTATAGTAGAGGCAAGCCTGGCCCCAGTTTTTGGGGCTGAACCTGCAGAGAGGCAGGACAAGCCCCCCGCAGAAAGTGAAACGAGGGCGAGCTGTCAGCACTGAGCTGGTGAAAGAATAAATCTTCCTTAAGGAGATAATCCGATCAGCCTTGTCTGACAACACAAAGCCAAGGGTGGCATGCACAAGGCTGGCTGCACAGGGGAGAACCAGGAGCAGCAGTGACTGCAGACACAGCAAGGCTCATATGCAGCACCCATTCCTATTTTAGCAGGGGATCAGAGCTCAGTATAATCCTCCGATGGGACTATGCACGATGTTTGCCTTCAGACCTTTCCCTCCGGGCAGTAACCATTTGTATATCGCAGTCTTGTTTACATCCCGCCTTAAATACATGCGCCGACACATCACAGGAATTAATTCCTGATGCGCAGCTGGCAAAGGGGATGCTTTTCACCCCCCCAAAATTGAAACCTCTCTTCTGGAGGTGGGGCACAGCACCAGCAAAAAAACCATTAAAATATATCTGAAATTTCTGGCGACACCATCACTTTTCCACATGTCGGGCAATGAATTTGTCTGACACAAACCACAACTCCCTTTAAGAGCAAGGTACACTTTCATTGCAAGCTGCTGGGGAGGCAGAGCAAGCTCAGCAAGCTTCCGGCTGGGCAGCAGAACAAGAGAGAGCAGCTCCCCAACTTTCTGATCAACTTTCCTGGTTTAAGATTTTGCAGCTGTCCCACACTCGAAAAATATGCACCCAAAACCTTAAATGTTCCTGCTGCCTTGCCCCTTCTAAGGAAAGGAACGTGGTCTGAGCATCCCAATCCCATGGAAGAGGGATGCCTCATGTCACAGCTTATCTAAAACCCGTGGGTAATCCCACTCACTGTGGCTTTGGTAACCGTTCTTTAGTGTTTCCCTGTAAAAGAAACAATCTCCGTTGTGTGTTTATCGTTGTATTAAGGCCTGTGCTTTGCTGGGTGTCCTGGGTTGATGGAGGATGCAGCTGCCTGGAGGGGGCTGCGTCATGGCTGAGGTGCTCTCCCCAGCTGGCTTCTCCCTGCAAAGTGTTCCTGCTCATTCAAGGCTCCGGTGGGATGCTTTGCTGTCACTTGTATTTGGGGGAACGACAGCAGCACAGTGACCACAAGATCATTTCTTGCCAGGCCAGCAGGTACCAGCCATACTGGGGAAGGAAGGAGCACGAGGGAGAGATTTCACATCAGGAGCTGCAGAGAAGCCACTAAACCTTCCCTATCCCTTTTTTATTATTATTATTTTTGTCCTGGCATGAAAATGACTGAACTGAGAGGGGCCCCTTGAAACAACAAGACAGAGGGGAGAAACTGCTCTTGAAGTCCCACCTTGCAGAGTAAAGTTTCCCCCTTAGAGCTCATTTTCTTGCCCCAGGGCTGCACTAGCCAGACCCTCCCTGTGGTCTTCAGGCTCTAAGCATGGCAACTTGCGCCCTTTCGGAAAGCAGCCCCAGCCCTCTGATCCCACCCTGGTTTTACACAGCTTTGCACTAAGCCTCGGTAATCTGTAACACACCTGATTCAGCAGAGACAGTGATTTCCCAGAGGGGAAAACGCACTGGTGCCAGCACGGTGCTGTGACAGGCAGCAATGGCACGGTGGCTGCTCAGCGGATACATGGGACGGCACAGCATGGTGGCTTGCCCTCCCCAAGCAGCTCCCACCCCCTCCATCCCATCCCTCCTCCCCGTGCTCCTCTCCTAGCCCTGCTGCTGTAACCCACTGCCCAAACAACCCCTTTCAAGAAGCTCCTTGTTTATTCATTTTAAATATCCCTCTCCAGGGAGCACTCATTAGATACGAATCTTAGAGCAACACCCAGCAAAGTCTGTGAGCTTTGGCACGCGGGCGTTTAACACAGGCTGGAGAAAATCCACCTCTTGTCCCCAATCTAACGAGCAACTTCAGACCAGGATGAACACGAAGCATCAGTTTGTTTTCTTTTGTTATTACTGAAGATCAAAACAAAGCCAGAAGCATGGCCAAGAGTCCCCAGTGTCAGCAGGGAAATGGGAAGAGGTCAGAGCAGCATCATTAGCAGGGCAAGGCACCACACGCTGGCTCCTGCATCTGAAGCAGGGTGACCCAGCCCGGGAAGCCCTTCTCCTTCCATCCATCCCCTCTGAGAGGAGACCACGGGGGTCCCAGCTCCATCCCAGAGCTGCAGGACCCTGGCCATGCCTGCGGCCCCTACACCATCCACAATGACCTGATCACCACTCCGCTGCAACGGAGACAAATCTGCTTCACAAAACATCCCAATGCAGCAAATATTTTTGGCTAGCTTTTCAGTGGGGTAAATCAGTGTGGTCTGTAAGTGTCGGCGGAACCATGGGGTTACTTTTGATCTGGTGACACAGCCTGTCCTAACTTCATTTGTCTTTTGGAAACATCAGTACCACACAGTAAATCATGCTACATAGCCTATAGAGTAAACCACCGCTTCAGCTCCTGATGGCCAGAAGCTGATGACAGCTTTACAGCAGCAAACACCCTGCTGCCTTTGACCCAAGGGCCGTGTGCTGCCATGGCTCATCTGCCAGAGCCCTTGGGCATCCCTCGGCTGGGGCAGGTCCTCCCTGGGACCGGCCCCCGGGTGCCCAGACAACCTTGGTTCTTGCCTCCGAGCCCGGCCAGTCCTTTTGTCAATGGGTCATTCGCCACACCCTGACACTACCAGGTTGGCGTGCAAAACAGCTAAGCTGTATTTTAGAAGTTCAGCCTTAGGACAGGCTTAAATCCTAAAAATCTTGCCAAGTAGAGGCTGAATTTCCAAATCCATCAGAAACTATTTTGGTTGCCTTGTGGGGCAGGCAGGAGACTATCCTGCAACCCGCCGTGGACCACGGAGAAGCACTCCTACCAAGGCCTGGGCATCATCCGTCCTAACACCGTCACTCAAAAACAGCTGGAGCACTGACATATGCTTGCAAAACATCTTTTTTTTTTCCCTACTTTAGACATTTGATTTAATATTAATATATTATTATATATTAATAAGTATTATTTAATACTCCACCCCTCCCTTCAAGTAGCATCAGGTGTCCTGTAAAATATACAAGCTGGTAGACAGCAGTGGTTTCTTGACCTTCTCTGCACCGCTCACTATTTCATAAACCCCACCAAGGCACCTCTTAGTCTGCTCCTCACCGAATTAAACAGCCCTAATCTGTTTAACCCCCTCCTCCTCCTCTACCTGTGGAAGACTTTCCAAGCTCCTCATCATTTCTCCCTCTCTTTGCTGGCCCCACTCCAGTCATGTTTCCCTCCGGCTTGGGCATAGGACAGCACCCCAAGGTGATGGTACTCCTGCCAATTTATAGGATATAATTCAGATACCCTCAGGATTGCTCTCCAACTCTTACAGTAGTCAAACACCTCCTGGGACAGGAACCAGGCACCACTGCTCCTGGCCGTACCACCAATTGGTGCAGCATCTGGGAACAACCATTGCCAGGGCTGGTGTCACAAATTATTTCAGAAAAGCATATTTCTACTTAGAGAGTGTAAAGCTGGACATTTCTGCCATAGGAGGAAGATGTGAAATAGTTAAACCTGCCTCTGGGGTTGTCATTTTGGGGTTTAGAGTTAAAGGTTGCTGGGGAAATTACCGTCTCCCGTAAGTCCTCTGCCATAGATACCAAAGATCCCAGTTTCCCCCATTTTGGGTATCCTTAGGACGTATTAACGGTGCCCACTGTGGCCCTACAGCTGGAATTGAAATGGTATCTCTGGAAGGTCAACAACACAGCACCAATGCACTTGGCAGCCTCCTTGCAGTCCTGGCAGCTCCTGGCACACAGGGATGTTCAGGGACTCCAGTTTCATGAAAAGGATGGGTTTGGCAACCCTTCAGTCCCCAGCAGCTGCTCTGTCAAAAGTTATTTTGCCATGCAGCATCCCTATAGCTGAGGGACAACAATATTTTCCTCTTCCACACTAATCTTCTCTGGTTTTCCACTAAGAAAAGAAACCAGTTTTTAAAGAATGAAATTAAACCAAAAGCAAAATGATTTTGCTTTTCTCACAAATCCCTCTTCCCCTTTTTCTGGTGAGAAGATGGAAGGTGGAAGGAAAATAAGGAAAAAGTGTTATTTAGAATAATACTTTTTCTGCATGAAAAACTGGAAAAAAAAAAAACCCCAACTTAATCAAAAAGAGCTGAATTGCCATGCCTCTCCTGGGATCACCTCATCCCTCTAAGCCTCTCGCCCTCCGGTGATCCAGATATTTGCATGCCTGCTCACGCTACAGCCTTTGGGCTTTCCTGCAGTACAATGGTTTATACCAAAAAGGCAGAGGTTGCGGACAAAGGAAGGGGAGGAAAGAGCGAATTGGATCCCTCCAAAGATAAATACTGCCTTGTGGAAACTCAGATGGCTATAAGCCTCTCGCAGCTCATTGCTCCAGAGCAAATGAGCTGGTGGTCTCCATCCAACGATGGGCAAACATCCAACCTGCAGACCCTCCGTTCCAAAACAACGGCAGCTGTTGAACATCCTAGCAGTGTCTGCTGAATGGGGAGAGCACCCAGAGATGGGACACATGCACAAGCCCTCACCATCCCTGAGGAAGGGCAGAGAAGGCCAGTGCTATTTTGGCAGTGCACAGTAGCCCACAGCATGATGAAGATGGTCGCTGGATGCATGCCAGCTGTTCCCTTGACAAACTGCTGTTTTTCTTTAAAGGGTAACAGAGCTTCCCAAGAGAAGACCGTGCGAAAGAAATAAAGGACCAAGTCCAAGACCAGGCAGGATCTAATCAGCCCAGCTTAAATTCTGATGTCAGATTCAGTTGGCCTTCATCCCAAGATGGGATGTGCAACTCAATTGAGTTGAACACCAGCACATCAGCAGGGTGGGCTGTCCCACCTCAGACAAGGCAATACTCCCAAGATGATACCTCTAGCAGACAGGCTAGTGCTACCTACGGCTCTTGGGCCAAGCTGGTGATAGCTGCTGCATCCATCCATGAGACACTACCAAACAACCGGAGTGTTTCTTCCAACCTGTCACCAATCTGTTTCTATGGGGATTTCTGTAACTTTTCGTGCATATGGAGATTTTATTTTTTCCCTTCTTTTTCAATTACATGTTTCATTAACTGCCTGCACCTCTTGATCTGCCAATGACTAGCTGAGGTTTCCAGACTGAAGAAATGAAGAAGGAAATAAAGCAATGATCTATTACCATTTACAGCTGCCTCAGGATGATGCAAAACTTAATCAGTTGTTTGTAAAATGCTTTCACTAGCAGGGAAAAAAAGCTGAAAAAAAGCAATCCTTTGCTGAAGATCATTTCCACTCCCTCTCAATTCTCTCCTAAAGAAATGCCTGGGGAAGTGGAAGTCCTCAAAGTGTGTCCCACTGATGACAGCTCTAGGGTCTCTGCTAGAGAAGGCTTCCAAACTCGTTCCAGCAATGCCAGTGCTGCTGGCCCTTCCCACTGGTCACAAAACCATCGCTTTTCTTCTGGCCACACACAACTCCATTGCAGGCAAAAGTGTCACCCTTGAGGACCAGACAGACAGGAGATCTCTCTCTGGCTTTGCCCAGCAGTGAAGCACAAGCTGTGGTGGGTTCTCAGCAAGACATGGTGTTACTTGCATCACAGACCATGCTCTGAAGTCTATCCCTTCAGCCTTCCATTGGTTTGCCTCAGGTTCAGAAGTCCTCTCTGGTCAGCTCTGCCCATGACAGAGCACTCCTCGGATGGGTTTTTTGAGCACAAACCTGTCAGTCCCATTTCTGACAAGACCAGTCCAATGAGATTTGCTGACCTAATGCAATCCTGCCAGGACTGACAGCTCTACATAGCTCTTCCTCGAAGAGATGGACAGCAGACAGATACAGACCTCTGAACAAGACAGCCCCTTCCAGTTCACCTCTGCTGAAATGTGCAAGGTACAGCTTCAGCTCACCATCAGCCATCACTACTGTCCCAGCAGCATTAGAGGAATTCAGCTGATCCCACACTCGCATGTTCCTCCCTGATAGTACCTCTCCACTCCCTGACTCAGCCCATGTTAATTGTGTACGACGTCTTAAAGACCACCCAGCTTGAGCTGCAGAGCATTCAGCAATGGATAAAAATAACAATTGCATTAAGTGAGGCTGCACTCCTTGCCAAAAAGATTAGCAGTGGGAAAATTCCTCCTTTAGGGAGCTTTGCAGCCAAGGACCAGCCTGTAGGGTTCATGACCGATGGCATGCCCCACGTACATTTAACAGCTATGGGTAAAATGTGGGAAGAATTATGAAACTGGTGACTTCCCCTAAATCTTGCTTTTGTCCTCATTCCTAAAAGGGAGAGCATGGTCGGGTCAGTGGTCCTGGCGGGATGGTAGGCAACCGGCACCGAGGCTCATTTATCAAAGATGTTATAGGGGGAGCTGGTGACAGGGAGGCTGTACCAACCAGAGCATCATCTTTCCCTCCAGTCCATTTGCTGTTAAAAACAAACCAAAGCAACCTGAGGATATTAGAGAAGGAGGAAGAATCACCTCATGTATTTGTCAGATTTCCACTGAGCATCTTCGAGGACAGGTGCATGGGTAGCCACCCCTATGTGCCAGTGAAGAGTGCATGTGTAATGAAGAGCCATGAAAAGGCACGAGCCAAACTATGGATTACAGAGAAAAATACTCCCCAGAGGTGAAAGATGAATACTGACACACAGACCCCCTTCAAGTATTTTTGTTTTGCTGAAATGCAAAGAAAGGAAAAATAGGCTTGATAGTTTTGTTAGATACAAATGAATTAACCTGTCACTGTGCTGATAGAGGGATACTGCTGTAGTACCCAGAAAGGTTATCATGTTGTTAGCCATTGCGTAAAAAGGTGAATTAGACACCTAATACCTTTGCTAGCACTGAACATTTGGAAATCTGTTAAAAATGCTTCTTTTCCGAGGGTATCTCAAAGTCAAGAACTGTTGAGTCCAGCCTGTTTGGAGAGGGTATTTGAAAGAGTCAGTTCTGATGTTTGTAATTTTAATGATCCTGCTAGAGGAAGGATTTGGGGTGAGCACAGAGAAGCTTGTCCTCTACACAACCCATTGTTAACTGTTAAAAATTCCCTGCCGGGTGCATTCTCCAACCCTGTCCAACACTTGCTCTCAAAATAATTCAGGAAAGTCTATTATATGGTCTTATACCTGTTTTTGCTGGAAAGAGCATTTCAACACTGGACCACAGAGGACTTTGTACTTTATGCACAGAATTGGACTTGTTTGGCTGCCTTTCACCCTTTAAATCTAATCAGAGGTTACCTGGCTAATTTGACAGTGCAGTGTGCACATTGCCTTTATGTTACACAAAAAAAGACTTGTCACATCAGACACACAGCAAGGTCTTGCAGAACCGTTAGCCTAAGATGCAGAACCTGATGCGTGCATGAACTACTCACATTTATTGTTTGTTTTCTCCTTTTCATAGGCAATAGTGTTCTCTTTCCCCATCTCCAGCTAGTTTCTAGTTACTGCTAAGAAGAAGCCTTGACACCTTGTGAAGGAACAGTAAAATGTTGGGACAGGAGAGCAGGCAACAGTAATATTTAATGATTAAAATAATTTCTCTGAACCTCAGACTATTAGGAACCTGACAAAAATTCTTCCAAGTGAGTTAAGAATTGCGTGGAATGACAACTGTGTATAGGCAACCATGACAAAAAAAGGCCTCTAAACACCTTCCAAATTAAGTAATAAGTTCCTCCACCACCAAGCCTTCTCCTGAGAGCCCCAGGGCCCAGGTTTCCAGCTTTTGATTGCTTTTACTTAATCACAGAGCTTGTTAGTCCCTAGCAAGCACCCCGAATTAATGGGGCCACTGCATCGTGCTTGACCTTCTTTGGATTCCATGCATGGGATTCAGTGATGGTGCCACCCAGCCAGATGTTTCCAGCGCCTTTTGAAAAGAAATGCATCTTTTCTTTTATTGGACACCCTGGCAAGCAAGCCCACGTGGAATGTAAACTCCGTGTGCAGAGATATATATTTTCTCTCACTGTTTATAAACACATAGAGCCCGGTTCTTCCCCCACTGGGGTTATATGAGCCCAGGATTTATCAATGTTGGAGAACATACTCCTGATTTACACTGAAGTGAGCAAGCAAATTATTTGCAGGAATAAAAATAATTAGGCAAGCAATTGCTGCTTTGCATATAGATTTGAATACACACACAACACAATATTTAGATTACTTGCAATAAACAAACTTGCCTCAATACCCACAAGACTAAACCTCAGATCCAAAGGTAAAGTCAGGGAAAAATACCCTCATCTTCCCCAGCAGGAAGGGAGGCTCTCAGACATGAAAAATGCCCTTGGCAACACCTTTTTTTGGCATCTGCTTTGACATCCCTGAGCCAGCCCTCAAATCTGCTTTGCTAAAAGAGCAGGGCCAGGATGCCCACAGACCTACAGAGGTTTTGCTGGCTTCTTACCAGCTTGTTCTTGCTCATCTGTAGCTCCAAGCTCCCTTTCAGCTCCCTTGCTGCTTCTCCTGCCTTGCTCCTTGGTCTTGCTCTGCTCCATCGCATGTTTGCTGCCCCACAGGACCACAGGCTGGTCCCAAGAGCCACTGAAGGGAGGTTGCTAGACTGCGTCTGTCTTCTCCCACCCAACTCCTGGCCCAGCCTTCAGTACATGCAAAATCACCCTGTGATTCTAATAGAAGCAGGCATGCGGTTTTGTTCATGGCTAAAAAGCACGAAATCAAAGTACATTAATTTGATAGTTGGCATGCATATGGATGAGGTAATAAGGATGGTTAGCATCAAGTGTCCTTACGAGACATTAGAGAAGCCACTAATGTTTTGACATCAAAAAATTTACGATACTTATAAGGCCGAGCTCTGATAATGATGCATTTTCTGGCCCCAGTACTGCTGTTATTGTTGAAATAACATGAACATACTGGTAACGGAATAAAGCATTCTATATATACACATAACATATGTTTACACACACTCATATTTATAGATATACACACACATATACAGGAGGGGATAGATAAATATCTGTAGTTCACAAATGAGCAGTTTTAGGAAACTGCAGGACACAAGGAAGGATTTTATTTAGAGTACAGTTTCCTCCTTCCAAGACGAGATCTCTAACATCTGTCACCCATCGCCTTCTGGCCAAGCCAAAGGGGTCATGAGTGCAAAACAGACACCGCAAAGTCACGCTTTGGCAGGGTATTCACTCAATTTTGGATGGATGAAGAGCGCTAACCATGCTCATCCCCTGCAGCTTCTGCCTGCTGGGGCTGCTCCTTTGCCACATTGATTTAAAGGGTTGGGGATATCTCTCACAGCCAAAACTGGCCAGAAGTAAGCTTAATCACCAACACTGGATCTCTCTCCTTCCATCCTCACCATTTCATGACCGTACCTGGATACGAGTGGAGATGCCTCACTCCTTTAATCTGTTTTTTTAATACTCTTACAGAGGGAATCTGGGATCATCAAGCTTAATAAAGCTCAACATATTTAAAAAAGCAGAGGAGGGCAGAAAAAGGGTAGATAAGTATATGTACATATATACACACACAAATAAAATCCCAGAGGGGGGAAGAAGGGAAAAGCTGTATTACAGTGAAGGAGCCCTGTTAGCACAAGACATGGGTCCACGTGTTGCCAGGAACAGGGAAAGCCTGAAAGGTGCAGCTCCCAATGTTAGTGCAACTGCATGCTGGGACAGCATTCCTCCGGGAGCAGGCAGAAAAAAACCCAACTTCTTTAATGGTGGAACTGGACCAAATTGGTTTCTGAAAGGTCTCTTGGGAGAAGAAGACAGAGAAGACTTCCATGGCCCAGGGACTCACCTTGAGCTCTGGCTCATGCCCAGAGAAGCCCCAAAGTCAAGTGCCACACTGGAGCAGTCACCACTTGACCCTTTCCTTCATTATTTGCAAGGCCACATTTGAAAAGCAGCCAAGAGGCAGCACCAACCTGTCTGGGAGCACCAGGCTATAGACAGCCACAGCTCGGCACAGGAAAGCTCAGCAGTGACCAAGCAGCTGATGGGGTTATCATTCCTCACCCATCTGCACCCAGCAGAGCCTTTTGATGCTTACAGGACCTTAATGCTAGAAGAGTTTGGGTGGCTCCTTGTGAACTGACCGCTCCAGACTGCTCATAGCTGGGGGATGCAGGGCTGAAGCAGTTCAGCAGGGAGGGTTGTAGGCAGTAGCACCACCAACCCCAGCTAAGCCTTTCCCCCTGCAAACAGTACTGCCAACACACCCCTCACTGGACACATGCAGAGGTACAGGTGATTCACCCACGACAGCAACAGTCTGAATATCTCAGCATCTGGTGCCTTCTGGTGCTACATGACAGGATAAATGGATGGCCATCAGCCAGAGGGAGAAGGCCACCACCAGAAGCAGAGATTACATTAGCAGAGGCAGGCATGCATTGCACGCTAAGAAGGGGAGAGCTATCACAGCTTGACTTCGAGCCCAGCCACTCCTTCAGGAGATTAGATCCTCATGGCAGTAGGAAACGATTGCTATCAAACATCTTCCCTTGCTCTGGGATATTCCTTTGGGAAGGTGGTGCCAAGCCACATGGAAGCACACCCTTCCTTCATGTCAAGCCTCCAGCACGGCTCCTCAGAAATCCCTGCTGGGGCTGAGCAGCAATCTGAACCATGAATTGTACGTGCTTAGCAAATTCCCATCTTAAATATCTGGCAGCTTAACTTAGACTGGGCTTCTGCAGAATGAGAAATGGATGCCATTTTCCTAGGAATAAAATAAAATGAGGCCTCCTTCTTCCTTCCATTATCCCTTTGAGGGGAGCTTGAGCTTTGTCCTTGTTCCAGGCAGTCTGGAGGCATATGATGGGACAAAGATGTGGAGATAAAAAAAAAAACAAAAAACCAAAAAACCGACAAAAAAACCACCACACAACCCCAAAAAACAACCAACCAAAAAAACCCACTATCTCTACTCATGATACTCCTTCTTTGCAGCTGACTCTTGATCCTAGCCCAAGACCCATCTTCCTTTTAGCCCAAGAGAGCCGTCGCAATGAGGCCACGTTGGGTGGTCTGTTAAGAGCACAGACAAGAAGATGAGCTGAACAAACATAGTAGCTGCTGTCACAACCATTTTGTCTATAAGGCTAGTTGTTCTCCAGTGTCTTTGGACAGCTCTTTACAAGACCCCAGAAAGGACAGATAAATTATCCCACAATACTTTAGCATGTGCTATGAGCCCTGCATCAAACATATGCACCAGGGACAGGGTGGACACTGCAGTCTGAGGGTTATTTTGCAGTATGTTTGCTCTCACAAGCTACCCAGACTAATGTGAAGGATCAGGGGTGTAGCTCGCTGCAGTGAGCCGTGCTCGGGGGCACTGCCAAGCACCCCCAGAGAGGTGGCAAGAGCAAACTTGCTGTGAAAGCCAGCTAGAAAGCTTCTGCAGGAGAAGATTCCCGACTTAAAAAGCATAAAATCAAAATCCTTCCTTTGACAACATCCCTTTTGTTTAAGGGGGAAAGTAGTCCTGGAAAAGCTGTTTTTCTCTTGGAAAACTTGAATAGCCGAGCCCTGGGAGACTGTTGAACTCACTTTCCGCAGCCATCAGGAGGAAGGTGAAGCTGAAATACTCCAACCAGGAAAGCCCCTCAGGAACACAAAACCTATTTGTTCATTGCTGATTTTCCTCCTCTTTTTTTATTGGGAAGATGGGACCCTCTTGATGCATTCATCGACATGGGGAACAGGGTCCTTTTTTCTACTCGGCTCCACCCACCACCAGTTTACACACCTACACACAAAATCCTTTCCCTGCAGACAGGAGCTACACCCATCCAGTCCTGTCTCTGTCACCCGAAGACCCCTTTCCTCTGGGTTCAGCTGCCCAAAGGACACCGCAAGCCCAGCGAGGCAACCTTTCCCCATTTAATGAACATAACCCCCTTGTTCAAACCTTCTGACCATGCTGCAGCAACAGCAGAGAGGGAAAAAGAGCCGGAACAATGCAATTAGCTCCCTCACACTCAAGAAAAGCCCTTGGGGTGGGGGGGTGGTCAGGAGCTGCAGAACATTGAGGGACCCAGCCAGTGGAGACATGCCCACATTTTAAGAACTACATGCAAGATCTGGGGATATTTTTCCATAGGATGAAACAAAGGGCACCACCTAAATACGTAGTAGTTTAAATAAATAAATAAATAAAATCTCTTTCCAGACCACCTCTAGGTAGAGCTGGAGAAGTTCCTCCTCAAGTTAAAGCAAGGGATGTGGGGGAAGAACCTGGCTTTTGTATGAAGCCAAGCACCACATGGGATGATGTTGACACAAAACTCTTGACTGCACATCGCAAGCACCCCAAGGCTAAACATGCCTCCGGGGCAGATGGACCTCTCACCCCCTAATCCCCAAAAACTAGGAACAGAAGAGTGGGTGCCATGGGAGGGAGGGAGCAGAGCAAGGGAAAGGACCAGGGACCACCACGAACCCAGAAGGATTTTCCCCACCAAAACTCCTACACAGCAAATGGACTAGGACTCGGCCCCAGCATCACTGGCTCAGTGACACTTGCTGTAAATTTGGGGCAGCCAAAGGACACACGCCACAGGTCCTGCCCTGGGTCCGCTCCGTTTTGAACCCAGCAGGACTTTTGCCAGCAACATAAACAGTAGCAGGCTCCTGAGATGGGTTTCTCATCCAGACACTCAGAACTGTTTTAACTCACAAAGCCAGCAGAAAAATCATTCAGTGGTGTTGTTGGATCCCTTTTTTGCCAGGTTAGTGAGTTAAATCAGGGTCCAACAAGCACTGAAACCAGAACTAGATAAACAGAGGGAGTGCAGCACCAGAGCATGGATGATAAAAAAAGGGAAGCCTCCACTTTTTTTTGTTCAATTGCCTCCAGCTGCCTTCCCAAACCCTGGGAGCCAGGATAGCAAGAAACAGCCAGCTGCTACCAAAACCACCAGCCAGTAAATGCAAGGATTAACAAAGAAAAGAAAGAGAGCAAAATACAACCTGCCAAAGAATCACATTCTGAGTTGGGCAGAGCAAGAGCTTGATAAAGCCAGTTGCAAAAGATAGCCCATGCAAATACATTCACAAAAAAAGGGGGCTGTCTGGAACCACTGCATTTGGCCTCAAGATCCAAATTCCAGTCCAAAACTCTACCTGTGGGAGGAAGAAAGCAGCGAGCCAAAAGCAGAAGGTGGAAGGCTCTTTGCATTTTTCAGGTTGACCCTCAGAAACAGAACATAGGAAACCATAAAATGCCCCTCTCAAAACATCCCCAGGCACCTACTCACACGTTACAGAGCATCGGTATCTGATGATCGTGATGGAAACAGTCTTGCACAGGCTCCTGGACCAGGGAGGGAACGAGAAATCCAACAGCTACTCCCGTTCCAGGTTCTGGCACCTGCATGTGTGATAGATAAGCATAAAATAAGTCTTCCCGGGGCAGGGTAGACAAGACACTCTCTTGTAGTGCCTCTTCCCATGAACAAAAATTGCTAAGCTGTATTCAAAGCATCAGCTGTGACATTTGGGGTGGGTGGAACAGGAGAGAGATAAAATAAAAATGATTTAGAAAAGATGAAATAACTTCCAAAATAAAGTAGAAAAGGCAGAAGAAAAATGTTCTCAGAGCAGATGGAGCAGGTTGTGTCTCAGTCCTGGCTCCCTCTGGCTTCACCAGGTGCACCCACTTACCACACACAGGCTGGTAAAGGACAGGCCCACATCTGCCTTTTCTGATAACCTTGTGATTTTGTAAATCCCCTTCTTCCTTTCTCCAGACTGAGCAAATCCAACATTTCCAATCTCTAACTGCCTGTCTTCCACCATTTTACCTGTACCTCCACCTTGCTCCTCCGCAGATGCGGAGGCAAGTAGTGCCCTCAGTACTCAAGACCCAGGAGCACCAAAGCTTTATTTTTTGGCAAAAGGCACTCTGTCTTGTTCTCATCACTCTCCTCTGGGATGCTAAAGATCTTAAAGCACCTGCTCCCAACACCTAGGGCCCATTGTATTTGCTACTACTGAGCATCTCTTGGACCAACACCTGATCTAGGTCTTGGATAGCACCAGGACCCAATCCAGAAAAGCATCTTTTCTTGTGGGTTTTAGGACTGTACAGGTTCCGCTCATTTCTAAAAGATCCCCGGTTCCTAACAGAGCAACATCCCTGCTCCCTACGCCAAACTCAGGCTTACCTTGCATGCGTACACAGAGCCTTCCTCCATGCAGGTAATCAGACGCACCATGGGCTGGGCAATAAATAGGGTGACCCCCACTGTGTCAGGGTTTTCTGCCTGCCTCCTAAGCTGTGGATGTTTGCTTTCCATAGCTAATTAACATAGCTTCCCCTCTAACAAAGATTACTGCTGTCTTTCCCTACTCCACGCTTATTAAGCTAAGCAGGAAAAACTCAGGCATGGCATAGCTGAGACAGGACGAGCAAGAAGCAAGCTCAGCGGGTGTCCTCAGTAGCCCCATAGTACTGCAAACAGCTATAAAATCCTCCTCCTCCCTTGCTATCCCCATTCCCAGACTTGCTGCTGGCTCAGCTCCTGCCCTATATCCTCTCCCGAGCCAGCTCCACCCCATCGTTAGGACAAAGTCCCACCTTGCTCAGCCCCATCACTCCCCTTGAAGGGGCAGCCCCAAAGTGAGCACCCAAAGGTGCCCCAGCTCGCCCTCCAACCCCAGCCCCATGCAGCTAGCGTGCAGGCCAGGCAAAACTGCAGGCAAATTCCCTTCCCTTGGGTCAGCTCTATCAGCCACATGTGTTTTGAGTTAAGATTGGGGTATGTTTCCAGTAAGTAATGCCCACACAGTCTCCGGAGTAGTACCACAATCTGAGATTAATTGGAACAAGAAGTCACACGTTTTGTACTGCTGTTAGCGAGATTCAGTGCTTAATTGAATTGCAAGGCACCTTGAAAACTCAGAGGCTGAGTATGACTGTAACTCCCAGCCTTTCCCTTTCCTCGGGAGCCTTGAAGTGCCATATAAGCAAGAACATCATTGCTGCCACTTCAGCAACTGGGGAAACTAAGGCACGGGAGCTGACGTGACCGTTCCTGCTCATCCAGCTGGCCCATGGCAGAGAATCCATCTCCCCAGAGTTATGGTCCAATCTGAGATCCACAAGATCAGATGCAGGGTCATTTTCTGCAGCTACCTGTAGTGAACAGCCCGTGGGGGAGACCCACTCTGAGCAGATTGCCCCCGATCAAGCCACAAGGATTCCTCTGCCAGATGTTCCTGTGGGGAGGATTGGTCAGATTTTGCAATCTCTACAAAGCTCAGAGAGGCTCAAAACTTCTACTCCAGATTTAAGGCAAGAGATATACTTCAATTAAGATTAAAAGGAAAAAAAAGGTACCTAGAGAGCTCTTTATCAACAGTTGACATAGAGGATGTATCAGAACAATTTTGGCTCCCAACAACAAGGTGCCTGTTGACAGCTAGGGGAACCGCGTGTTCAGCTAGCACCAGGACATATGTTTGGAAGGTGAAACCCTCTCCTTTAGGCTCCCACTGGACCCTTATTCCACCCATCTCTGTCTTTGAGAGGACGATGCTGAGCTTTGCAAGCATGGGCTGTCATCTGGACCAGGCTTGAAGATACCACTGCAGCCTGAGCGGCAGCCACCTCATG
The DNA here is from genome assembly GCF_900496995.4 of Aquila chrysaetos chrysaetos. Taxonomy (NCBI): domain Eukaryota; kingdom Metazoa; phylum Chordata; class Aves; order Accipitriformes; family Accipitridae; genus Aquila; species Aquila chrysaetos. Next base: position 12,681,568 of record NC_044009.1, on the reverse strand, counting down.
CTTCCTTGCCCTGGAAATAATCTCTCTGCTGCATCCTTAGGGATTAAAGTTTTAATTCCCCCAGTGATGCCTCTTGCATGGCTCATGGTTGCTGAGGTTCAGTTTTCACCACAGCACGCTTGCTTCCCTCCGGAGGGTCCCGAGTTCCATTCGCACACATCAACCCCTGAATCACATTCCCCTGGGTGCAAGCCGAGCACCTGGAGTTAATAGATGGGATTTTCCTGGGAGTCCCTGCAAAGGGGACTGGAGTGCTCCCATGTGAGCCGGGAAGCAGCAGGCACGGCTGCTCTCTGGTCGCCCAGCATCGCTCTACACAGAGAAGTTTAATGCAGGCAATTCACATTTCATCCAGGAAAAAGGTGAAAAGCTAAACATCTCCCCCCTTGGTAGAGAGATACATAGCCCTGGAATTCCTGTTTATAAAACTGCAATCAGTGCAAGCGCAAATTAGGTAGAATCAGTCAAGAGTAGGAAATTGCCATCAGAATTTCTTTTTTTTTTAATCAAAAGAGAAAAAAAAAAGGCAATTTAAAACTGCTCTGGCTGCTGAGCTTTCATAAAAGCTTTCCAAGACCACATTTCTACATTGCATGTCACCGTGGAAGACACCCGAGATGTAGCGAATTCCCCCAAGTTAATTTGAATTATGCCACAAAACAGATGTGTTCTTTGGTGCACAGAGAACCTTTTCCTTCAATTTCAAAACGACTGCTGCTGCATCCCATCAGCTCTTATTATCCCACCACATCGTCTGACATGACATAACAAGTCATGACACCCTCGTATATCATCAGCAGAGACGGTAGCAACTCCACTCGAGTTGGGAAGAGCAGTTATAGCACTGTTGTGTTGTAGGAGCAGGTTTGATGGGAAGCTGGGGCTACTGTCTTGAAGGTATTGGGAAAGGAGTGATTCCCCTTTCTGCACCAATTAAGATCTCGCAATCAGGCAGCATGCAGGAATGAAGGTGGAATTAATCGCTGAATCGTATGGAATTTCACCCTCTGGGCTTGGCTCCCAACTTGTGGGAAACAACACAGATTTAATCAGAAGCTTTGAAAGCAGGAAGAAATCATTAGAAACACCCAGCCTGGCCTCCTGTGTTAGAGCGGGTTGTGCTTTTCACCCAGAAATTCCTCCATCAAGTCCACTAACCCAGGGCTGAGGAGGAATCTGCCACTGCATGATGGATATAAGCTTGAGACAAAGCTGAGAAAAAATGCACAAGATCCTTTGGACATCTATTCCAATGGTTAAAACCCTCTCATCTTTAGAAAGCATTAATCTAATACCCATATTCTAACTTCAGCTCGCAGTCGCTGTACCTGGCTGGGTCTTCTGCTCAGCTGAGGACACCTCTACAGCCAAAGCTTGGTGACATGCAAGTGGCTGATCCTGGTGGCAGATTTGCGGGACCAGGAGTGCAGGGATGTCCAGTGACATTTTCCAAGCGCCCCGTGAAGCTAGAAGCAGCACCATTCCCTCCTACAACGTCCTTCTCTGAGATCTTTCCAGCTAGTAGTTCAAGGACTGCCACTAACCACACTTTTCTGCTACCTTTCCCTGGATGCCCTTAGAGCACAGGTAACAAACATTTTGTGTTTAGTGCTTTTGCCTTGTCTGATCACCGCATTTCCAACCTTCTCCACGCCTCCAGATAACCTAACCAACTGTAACATCAAGTTTCTCCTTCCCACTCTTGCCACACAGAGTATAGATAACCATGACCATGGGAAACTTGCCCTTCGGCATGACATAACGTTGATTTAACCAGTTCTCTCCCATTAGAGCCTATAGATTCTCTACATAAGCCCATATCTCTACATTTCTGCTATTACCATGATGCAAATTAACCCTAAGTATACAAAGGTACATTTGCACACCCACGCTTGGAGGGCAGCAAATGTACAGGGTCACATCTGATTTTCCCTTTAGGTAAGTTTCTGTAAGAAGAGCTCAGTGCTGAGCTATAAGGTAAATTTTCCAGATGCGAGTCATTCTCTGCATCACATACAGGGGGAAAAAGTCCAATTTTACAGCACTTCTGGTAAAGGAATGCAGAGAATGTGTCGTAAACACTCCCCCCATCAAATAGGTGGTAAATTGAGCCATGAATGTTTGAAACACTGTACTTTGGAGAACTGGTGGCAATGATTTGGAGTTTTGAGGCTCTTTCAGTCAAATTGTTTGTTCTTTCCATTCCTCAACTTCTTTTTATTGTATTTGAGATGATGAGGAAGATTTTTCTCTGCCTTACTCTCCTGGTATGCCATGCTGGTTGCTTGTAAGAAGGCTCACCATAATCACTAAGCAAGAAAAAAATTGTGGTTATGTATATTTTGTCATTAGCTCCACGATGGCTGCCCTAGGAAATCACAGCCCAAACCATACCCAGGGGGCTGCACTGGAGAGCACCTTTCTGCCTGTCAGATGGAAGACGGGTGTTTTTCCACCTTCGGAAGATCTTTATCCAGAAACAGGCAAACAAACAAACCACCCAGCAACCTTTCTTCCCCTAGTGAAAATATTTTAACTATCCCAGATAAAAGAGTCAAGCCTGACAAGGCATTACATATGCCTTTCATGAATTTTTGCAGGAGGTGGTTTCTGGATTGACTTAAGGAATGCACTTAGCATGCTGTTTCCCCTATATAAAAACACTGAATTAGCATTTCTCCCTGTGATTCTCAGCATGATATTGCTACGTGCAGAACAATACAGGATAAGCAAAAACCCATAAAAAAGGCTCTCATAAAATTGCACAGTGCTTGGTTTTCTTTTGTTAATCCCTTGACTTCATCAGTCGTTCCGTCTGCTGATAGGAACAAGGGTCTCCTCCACAGTGCTCTTATGCTTATAAAAAATCTCTGGTCTCCAAGATGCAAGTGGAATAGGTGGCCATCAGCCAGCTGAAAACAACAATCCCAAAGAGCATCTGGACATACTACCCCTGCTCAGTTGGAGCCATTATCAGGGACGGGGTTGGCAATAGGAAGACAGGACACCCCCTTTGACCCAAGAATGTCAGCTGGGAGCTGATCTTCAGGGTGCATCTAATTATTCCTTAAGAACATTTTAATTCACAGCTGGTTCTGTTCCTGTTTAGTACCTGGCATCAAATTTATGGGGCAATGTTTCTTTAAGACTGGCATTAAAGTGCAGAAGTAACAATCTAGGGTTAAGAAGGTTAGGCATTATGTCCAGATTAGTATTATCAGATGACCTGAAGCAGGGGTTACATTAAAAAATGCCTTAATTAAAAAATACAGGTCAGAACCAGTTTAAGCTCCAAACCTCCGGTTATATTCTCTAATTAGAAGGCTTGGACGCATGCCTCAGAGTGATGGATGAGCCGTATCTGCCTCATAGCATCACATGAAGAGATGGGACACAACTCCTCAGGCACAGGGCTCGGGCAAGATTGTACCAGTTTTCTTCATTTCAATTCACCTCTCTGGTTCCCCCCCCCCCCTCCCCTGAAATTAATAGACTGCAGGCATTCAGGAACCAGAAATCAGCAGGGCACTAACTCCTCTTGGTTGCTTCACTCTGAACTTCAACTTATGCACTGAAGCCATGCCAGCTCTCTTCTCAAGAAAAGCAGAGAGAGCCTATAGTTTAACACGTAAGTTTATTAACTTACTGCCAAATCTCCAAAGTGTCTGTGCAGGAGTCAGGAGGTGTGTTTTCCTTTCTTTGCCCAAGCAGAGGAGTTTCATACCCTGGAGGATGCCCTACGCCTCTGCGGGGTGTTCTCAAGGTCTTCAGCCTTGCTCTGATAGAGGTCTATGTCTTGTGCATAGGAAAGGTTTGCTAGGAGACAGACCACAAGCAGCCACATCTCAAGCACACGAGTTGAGCAATCCGGAGCAAGAGAAAGGTGTTAAGTCTCAGTCCCCGTGAACATCTCCTGATTTTCACCAGACAGCAGGAGAAGACACCATGCTGACCGTCTCCCTGCCTGGTTCAGATGCAGGTAGGGAGTTTGTGGCTAGGATGTAGGTTTTATCCTAGTCTCCTCAGGACCACCATGCAACACAAGACCCTCACCAGAACTGCCAAGGACAGCCTTGGGCCCTATATAACCCCATGCTCCAAATCCAGCATATTTCACCAGGTGGTTTCAGATGAAACCAAACCTCTTCTTGCCAATGTCATTGCAATTCCTTGTCCGAGGAGAGCGAACCCTCCCCACGAACTTCACCAGACTGGTCCTGCTTGAAACATCCACCTGGCATTTGGACAAAACTGCTTTTTCACTCAGAGAAAAATCTCCTCGTTTGTATGAAAGAATTGGAGAAGGCCATGGGGAAGTGCCAGGAGACAGGGCGAGGAGCTGAGCCTCTCACCCTGGGAGATTAGAGACCTGTAAGACTGGAAAGGAGAGAAAGCAAGCCCTTCACCAGGCTCTGTGCTAACAGCTGCAGGTTTTCCCTTTCACATTAACAGTTCAGACACCTGAAACCAGATTGTGCCCTCGGTAAGAAGCTTGTAAAAAAAAAAAACCCAAACCAAAAAAAAACCCTCTTCTTTTCTTTAAATTTTTTTCCTACAGCATATTATAACCCATTGACAATTCAACTAACTTGCATGTTTCATTTGTTTATCTGCTGCCCTAAGTGGAGATTTTGCTATATAGCTTGTAATTCCTTTGGGAAAACAAATTGGTAATCTGATAGAGAAAGCCACATATGGGAGAAGGCCTTCCAATTTAGAGAAAAAAAGGCACTTCCTTGCAAAAAAAGGTTCATTACTCAGTTATTTCAGCATGCAAACAAATTTAGTGAGTGCTCGGTAGGTATTTCAGATAAAATGGGAAAGGGAATTGTCACAGTGACAATTGATTTGTTTAGTATTAGTTCTGCTGCGCTCTGTCAGTGTGCCTCTCCATTAAAGGACATTATTGCTGTCCTCCAGTTTCATTTACATAATGAAAATAGATGAGTTGTCAAGGCCCGCGGGGCAAAGCACCTCATCCCCTTTCATGTTGTAGGAGGAGAAGGCGAGGTGGTCTCCATGCCACCACCTTGTCAATCTACCTGGGGCGCACCTCAAGTGACAACAGCACACCTCTATTAGGCACAGCATCAGGAGGCACCCTAAATTCATCCTGCCCAACATTTCCATCACCCTCACTCATGCAACACAAGGAATAACTCAGTAAACATCTGCTGCATTCAACAGCGGTGGCAGAAACAACCCGGAGCCCCCACAGTGAGATTAACAGCCAAGCACGATGAGATCTGTAGGGCAAAGAACATCGCCATCGGTAGCAATTTGTACAGCCCCTCACACCGTGTGGCTCTAATCACTGATCAGAGCCACACGGTCTGTGGCTTGACAGATATTACATTTCTTTGTAATCCCCATTCCTTTTGTAATCCCCATGGGCTCCAGCCCATGCCTGGGGAGCTCTACATGCAAGTGCTCATGCGTGACGGAGGGAGAATGGTGTTTGGTGAGAGCCGCTGACAGCTGAATGCGTTCGGAGATCATTGAGTCAAAGGCATCTTCCAGCCAACGCGGTTATAAGGCTCCAGCATCCCAAAAAGCTGCAGAGGAAAGAAACAAAGAGGCAACGTCTTCTTTTGGAGAGCATCATCTGGGTGTTTGGTCCTTTCCCAACACACCAGAGCATGCACAGACGATCAGAGCAGGCTTGCCTCCATCCCAGATTTATTACTGGAGAAGACATCTCCTAGGAAGCCTGCAGGGTTTCTGGTTCTCATCTTCTCCCTGCAGCTGCCGCATCGCTCAGCGCTGCAAATTGCATAAATCAGCAGTAACAGCCGGGAGATGAAAGCGTAAATAGGCCGTCAGAGAAGTTATTGACACTAAAGGGCAAATCCTGCCCTGACAGGCACCCTGCAACCTCCCGTTCATTAGGAGGGAGATGGAAGGGGTGTACGCGAAGGTGAATGTCAGCCCCCGGGACGTGGGTTGCACTGATGGCAGGTCCGACTGATGCAGGCGCCTGCGGGTCAGAGGGGAAGATGCTTCAGCCCTATCTGCTTCCCACTGGCTGAGATTTGGTTTTAGCAGATAGCCACTGTTTAATCACCTCGAATGCCATTCCCATCTCATAGATCCCAGCAATTTATGTGCTAGCAGAGCTCGAGCAGGACAGTGGTGCTTTGCAGTGAGGCTGGCAAGGATAAACCAAGGAGAGCCTCAGACTTTAGGAAGATGCTGAGAAATGCCAAGTGCTTTGTCTGAGACCTAGTGAGGATGGGGGAGAGGGGGAGAAGTGCCAAGCACAGAGCACCGAGTCCTTTAACTCAAAACTCTGCTTTGGTCCTTGTATCTTAAAATCTTCTGTTCTTGACTTGTGGGTGAGAAACACAGCTTTCTCTGTAAAAGGGGAAAAATTCTTTCTAAACTGCCTCCTTAAAAGCTGTGAACTGAAAAGGAAGAACCCACATGCGTTCGTGTTTAAAACTCTGGGATTTAAAACACTGCTCCTGAGCTAAGGGTGGGGAGACCAGGAGAGTCCCCAAGGGGAAGCTAACTCCCAGGGCTTCATGGGTCAGATTTAGCATACTGCAAATTTAAAAAAAAAAAAACAAGCAAAACTGATTTGAAATAACCCTGAACCCCAAAGGGAGTTTCCAAGAGCTTCACTAGAGCATTTGCACTCAAACTGCCACCCAAGGGAGCAGCAGGACCGCCATCACCAGATATTTAACCAGAGCACCAGCTTTTCCCCAAGCAGAAGGTGTCCAGCTTTTCCCCAAGCAGAAGGTGTCCAGCTTTTCCCTTCTCTCCTATCTTGCTCCTTTTCACATCACACTTAGGCTTTCCTGGGACTGCTTCTCCACCATAACAGCAGACAGGAGGAATGTGGCACACCAGGTTTGTTTGGATAAAGCGAGAAGGGGGGATTACCCTTAGCTTTCTAATGGAAAACTGGCACCGCAGTTAGCTCTTAGATTGGTACGAGGCTCTGTAAATAAAAATTGGACACAGGAGGGGGAAGCCTCTGAATTCCCCAAACAGAGCGAATTACCGATACTCCAGGAGGAGTGATTAGGCAGGATGCCAAGCCATAGCTAATGTTTTCCAAAAATAACTAAGTCAAAAGTCCATAAACATCAGGAATTTCTAGCACAGAAACTACAGCCCACGTGTTCTCCGATAACCAGCTAGGAGCAAGCCTAGCGGAGCCTTAAGTGATGGTGGGACTCGTGCCACTGACTTCGGTGGTCCTGGGAATCAGCCCCAAGGAGCTGTTTACGTGGCCTGTGTCAGAGCTAAAGCAAGCCACCTTTTGCCCGATGCAGTCTTGCAAATATTTTCCTGCTGGCGAAAAGCAAAACAGGGGAGGGAAGGGTTGAAAGGAGCTAAAGGCTAAGTTCAGCTTGCTGCTGTATCCCCTGACCCTATAAGCCAGACCTTTAGCATACCAACAGGGAAATCAAGCGGAGAGGGTTAAATCCTCACCCATCAAGCCCACCACAGAGGCACATTATGCTGACAACTGCTCTTCCCGCACTTGAACTACTACTGAGCTAGTAGTTTAAGGGTTGCTGAGATAGCGCCTCTACTACCTCGCAGTGACTGCAGTGGGTGAACACTCTTTCTTTCCAGAGATAGCTCGCTTTCTCCGGCAGCACTGTCTGCTCTGCATAGCAGGGGATTTCGCAGGGAACAAAGATAAAGAAACGCAACTGTAAAACTACTTTTAAAACCTGCCAGAAACAGGCACAGAGCCGGAAAGCTCTCCTTTTTGGGGTTCCCAATGCTGCTACCGCACTGCGGGGCAGTTGCTGCCTGGAGGGTGGGAGACCGCAGAGCTACAGAGCTGGAGAAACACGAGCAGATGCTATAGCTCTTCTTACAGACACGCACAGCATCAGTCAAGATGACCGCTGCAGAGGGTTTCTTCCTGAAGACGACCAGTGCAGAGGTTTTCCTTCTCTGCTTGCAGACAGTCTGTTCCTGCTGCCCCACATCTAGCAGTGCAATTAGGTGGCAGCACTTGGGGAAAATCCTAAGGAATGCGCGTTTTCTGTCACACAGCAGGCACAGCCTACGCAGCCAGGTCAGTAAGAGATCTGTGACGTGTGCATTTGAAACACCGGATTTGAAATTTGCACGTTTTTTTCTTGCCAAGCCCGACTTTGCTCGGGCCATTGCTTGGCTGAGATGAAACTCAGGACATAAAGTGGCTCAAGGTTTTCTGCTTGGAGATGCAGTCATTTATGTGGAAACATTTGCAAGGCTCAGCACTTTCCCCTAAACAACCTCAGGAAGAGAGTCCAGCGATCATACGGAGGGTTTAGCACAATTCCTATATAAATTGTATTCTTCCAATGGCACAGTTTTATTTTCCAAAGTGATAAACCATAATCTCATTAGCTTGGCTCCTTTAGCAATGCAGAATACTCCCTATTTGATTGGCAAAAGGCGCAGGGATTCAGAAAGCAAGCTTGCTTTCTTGTTAAGCCACGGGCAGTATTTTTTTCAGCCTTCTCCTGTTTCAACAAGACATTAGTATGTACAATGTGTGCTGTGGAACTAGTTTGGTCTAATCCTCTTCTTTGTTTGCCTTTCAGCGTTGCAGTTTTTAAATTAGCATGGCATTAGCCTGCAGAGGAAAATGCAAGGCTGGCTCACTCTGAGTAAGTTATAAGAGTCACAAGCTCTGGTTACATGTGACAACAATTCCAGAAACAAGTCCTTTACTGAGCAAGGTCCAGGAGAAAAGCCTGGAATGGGTTTCCATCACCAGTGACAATACAGGGTGTTAGGGACAAATAAGGCCCTTCCCAGAATCATGATTAATTTTTAACTAAGCATCTAAAAATGTTCACAGTGTTTCCCAGATTTTTCACAGCTTCCAAAGTATCAACGTTCCAAGTGAAGTTGTCCAAAAGTGTCATTATGAGTAATTTCAACTTTCTGTTAAAAAAATAATTGTAGTTACAACTTAGTTTGACATAAGTACTTATAAGAAACACTCTTAAAATTATACCTATTTCAAACCCTGGGGGAAAACCCCCCGAAACTCTAACTTTTGAAGTCACATTTGAATTCAAATTATTCTCCTTTTCGTATGTAGAAAATACTGTTGATTGACGCAGGGTTTCAAACACTTGGCAACGAGTCTTTTATGAGGCAAAGCGCAAAGAAAAAGAAAAATCTGCTTTTAAAAATCTATTTTTAACAGATAAAAACACCACCATAAAATAGATGTAATGACACGCAACCAGCCAAGTGAGTTCTAGAGGATATAAGATATTGAGGCAGAGCTTGGAAGAAATAGAGAGAACTGGTGTTTATCTAGAAAATAAGGATATCCATTACCAAGCACCTGTTTATCTCTGTTTACCTCTTTCGCTTTTGGGGAGAGTTACCCAACTGCAGTATTCCTCCAGTTTTCCTCACTACAGGTCACTGCTGTGCTGTGGGACTGCAGACCAGAGCCACAGCTGAAAAATTCCCTAAGCTCGGCTGCAGAGAGCTGGAACATACGAATTACCTCTCTATTTATAAGGCAATAGCTCTGCTGGGATATTCAGCCTGGTGTCAAGTTGTATTAGTAAAATCTGGAGTTAGAAGAGAATATGGCATCTGGCAGGTGCCGCAGGGTTTGCTAGTCCATCCTTGCTTGTTCACACCAGGGAACGCCAGGAGCATTTCCAGAACACCACAGAATATGCACTGGTTTAAGGTTTTATTAAATATTTTCCTCTTTAGTAAAGTTTGCAGATTTTCTGCCTCTTTGCAACCTCCAAAACCTGGCATCCTGGAAAAAAGTCAAATGCAAGGCAGAACTGCTCATTAAGGTGGGCTGGCGTGACCAAATGAAATGCAAATTAGCCCCAGAGACTGCCAGAAATTGCTCACCAGGCCCTCTGGGTTGGCATGCATGTCATGGGAGCCCTCCAGCCTCGCTGCGTGGCCAACAATGAGCCATAGGTTTGGGGAGGGTAATGCAAAGCAGGCAGAGACCTGCTGGATGGACCCTGCCAATGGAGGTAATGCACCCTCTCCCAGGGCTCCATCGCCGCTTCTTCCTGCCAAAAGATAATGACAGGGAAGAAGCGAGCCTTGAGATGTCCTCGGACAAAAAGCTAGGACAGACTCTACAGGAATTTGCCAAGCAGTGAGATGTTTTTCTCTCCAGAGTCCAACTTGCTTGCTGCTGACAAAAGAGAGGTAAATTGTTGAAAGGAATGAAAAATACCTCAAACACTACCAAGCCCCTGAAGCCTTCTGTCTTCAGAAAGATGTCCTGCTCCCACCTACACCATCCTGCTGTCACTGCGAGCCATGTGTGATCCCATTTAGCCAAGGTCCATACCGGCTCTCAGGAGCAGGGCTTTTCAGTCCTTCTTTACCAGGTGACACCCTAGAGAAGAGCAGTTTCCATCTTTTGGGGTTTTTTTTTCCTGTTTTCTTCCCCTCTTCTTTTAAGCCTTTCCCTCAGAACCACAGTAGCTTTACTGAAGGGACAGCAATACCAGAGCAGTGGAAAGGAGGCAAAGCCCCATGTGAAACTCATCTCCCACCTTCATGCCAAGTCAGCCCAATTTTATTTGGGATGGCTCCCAGAAAAGCACTTGAATTGATTTTTCAACTTCATTTGCAAAGCTAAGGAATTCCAAGCAAAGCATGGAGACAAGCACCACTGGCTTGTTGGAGAGACGGAGGCTTGCTGCACATTTGCAATGCACTTCACCCACTATTGCCTTCCCAGCAGTTACTGGAGCTGAGAGACAAACCCAGGCACACAAACAAACTCTCCGTTTAGGTACAAGTCAGCACACAAATTGCTTCGATTCAGCTAAATGAGGGGGGCACAACCTAAACAACAGCAACCTCTGCAGTTGCACATCTTCAGCTACAGCAGCCCCACTGGCATGATCGCTTGCAGTCCCTGTTTCAATATAGCATATTTGCAGTAAAAACACTGACCTACCAAAATAAATGACTCCAGTGTACGCGCAATTGAAGAATTATTCCAGACTTTGGCATCGGGTCCATTCAAATCCCCTCTGCTGGGTAAGCTGATGCAGCTGGGCAGAGCCGGTGGCAGCCACCCGGGCAGGAGGAGCCAGGGCTGATCTCATTGATTGACGCACTGGGCACCAGATGGTCTTACATCCATCTCAGACCAGCTTCTGGACAAGTTTTTGCTGGGGCGGGGGGGAGAAAATTACTGAGAGTTGCAAGATGAGAGGCCCTGTTAGAGGTGCAGAGCTGTAGTCCGTGATCACTTTTGCGGTTCGCTCTCTTCAGCTTTGGGCTGCACGACACATCCATCAGCTGAGATGGTAGCTCCTCCACTAGCCCTACGTGAAAGTTATTTGCCTTTAACAAAACTACAAAAAAGTAAAAAACAATTATTGACACCAGATGTCACTTGGACTGAAGGGCCAGACTACACAGAGCTGGTGGAGAGGAACCGTACATGATATTAAACAGATTACTGGGTTTCAGACGTCATCCGCTGTGTTTTGAAAGGCAAGCTTTCACCCCGCAGCATTTCTCAGGATCCCAGCACAGTTCCACAGGAGCTGCATCCTCAGCTGACACAAGTCAGAGCTCTGCTGAAGTCAGTGGCATCGCACCCGCTTTCTCCAGCCACAGGATCTGGCCCCTGAATTTTCCAGCTTGGCATCCTGTGATCCTGACAGCACTCTCCTTCTTCCAAGACAATCCAAGTCTTGGCAGGAATGCCCCTCTGTTCAAATGAAAACATTCCCAATGTTGTGATTTTCCATCTATAATTACCAGGAGATCAAATTCCTTCATTGTGAACAAGCGTGATTGCTCCCTTAAGACTCACTGATGTACATGCTTTCAGAGAGGGGGAGAGGGAAGACCAGAGGAAAGGAGAGGAAAAAAGAGGCTGACAAACAAAATCTAAACAAAGCATTGATTTTTCTTTTTGAAACTGGGTTGCAGTAACATAGCAGATTGTCCGAATTCAGTATATCCCTTGGCTCAAGAACAACCAGCTCAGTGGTGGAAGGTGAAATCAAAGCCATGTTCTCCAGCAAGCAAGACAGCTACTCTTTATTCAGCTTTCTGCAAGCCATGAGCTTTATTTGGAGGCTGTAGAGCTGCATGCTCAGCTAGCACAAAGCAGTACCCTTGCGCTCAAGGATCCAGCCTACCTGGGGGTCAAATAGCCCTTTTAGAGGTGGTCCAGTTGCTTCTGCTTAAGTAACCCAGTGGGAAAAGTCACAAGCAAGTTGCACCTTCTCCTCCTGCCCTCCATTGCCAACAAGTGCATTTGAAGGCGCATGGGCTGAGCCTCCTTCCCATAGTCCTGCCCTGGACAGTTGCCTCCAAGGAGGAGTTTAAACCTCCAGTCTGAGCTCCGAGGCAAATCAAGACCATTTACCAATGGTTTTTTTTAATCTTTTTTGCTAATAGCATTGCGTATTGGAGTATGAATTACAGCCAGCAGTAATAATGAACTCACAAGATAATGCCCCTGGGGAGAGAGCAAGGAAATTCAGGGCCAGGATACAGAAGCTCTCATCAGGCAGATGGAAGGCTCGCTAACGAAGGGTTTTGCGGCAGGGGACGGTTTGGATTCAAGCAGACCGACACATCGAGCCTTTTACGTCTCGTACATTTTTTTTCCATGCTTTCTACAGGCAATTCCTGCCAGAATTTTTCTGACTCCACTTGGCGGAGAAGTGTTTAATCAGCATTCAGCCTCTTTACGGGGCTGTCTCTGAGGGAACAGATTCAGGCAAGCGATAGCAAGTGGTAATTTTGGCTGCTTAATCTGGGTTGATTCATTTTAACAGTCTGCTTAACAATAGATACCATGTGGCCACAACCAAAGAAGTTTCACGGTCTTTACTGAGATTTAAAGTAGGTGTGAAATGCTTTAAAAATGCATCATTACTGCAGGAGCGATAAAAGCTTCATTGCCCTAATGAGGAAAAGGATTGGCCCAAGTTCCAGAGCGATTATTGCTTTTCTCTGTAAGGTCATTCAGTGTCACCAGATTCCTGAATTTCTTTTATAAAATTGCAGAGGAAAAGACGAGAGTCTGAAAGCCCCAGATCCTGGAGTCAAGTGATCACGTGCATCATGCGTACTCTTCTGAACTTCTGCACCACCTAGGAAGGAGAAGTTTAGGTCTTTCTCTCAGCCTCAGAGCATGACCTCTGTAAAGCGGTTTAACTAAAGGAATTAGCAATCTCTGTAAGAGACACACCTCTTAGTCCATCCCATCCGAAGCACATCCTCCTCCCAACCCTTTAGCCAATACTCAGATGGGCAAAATGTTATGCACCTGATCCTAGCTTTGATGCTGGACATATTCTTCTTGCACTGCTTTGGATTTTTTTAGTTTTTTTTGAGACAAACCACCACAACAGAATGTCTTGTCTCACATTATAAAGTATGACAGCTGTGTTTCTGTAATACATTTTGCAATTCAGAATTGCAGACAGTCAAGGAAAAGGTTTTGAGATGAGATAGTAATAAAATAATTTTGCATTCCTAAATCAATGCATGTGCTGGTTTTAAATTACATTTTTAAAAGTGATCTTTACTCCAACAGTAAAGTGGGCTATTATACAAGTAACTGAAGGTCCAAGACCAGAGCTGGCTCAGGTATTGAGTTTCCAAGCCACAGTAATGCCAACATTTTTGGAAAACAATGTCATCTTTAGTCCAACTAAAAAGCAAATTACTCAGTTATTTCTAGACCTGAAATCGCACTGTAGAGAGTTCTTTTTGAGACAACACAATACTGCTTTTTTTCAAATTATGTAGGATTGTCCCCCCTGACATCCTTGGCCACTGCTGACCTAAACTAGCCTGCGACACAGCTACAAAACAATGACTTATGTTTTCGTGAATGACCACTGCAGATTTTGGCTTGTTCATGGGAGTTCAGGGAGGGCTGTCTGGTCCAAAGGGCAGCTGTTTCTCCAAGCTGCAGAGCTGAGCTTGGTTGGGAAACACCTGACTCAGGACGCCACGTCCTAGGGCATTGCCTGTGAAGTTCAGACCTGGAAAGTCCATCAATGCTCGGTCCCAGGGCGGCCATGCAACAAAACTGCCTGAGAGCTGAGGACCCTGAGGACCAGCAGTTCTCTTTCTCCTTCACAGAAGTTGCAGTCTAAAAGCTTTGATCATTACCTTCGTGACACTTAACGAGGACAAAACCTGGAACATTTACCAGAGCATTTCCAGCTTTTTATTACAGCACCATTTAGGTCTGAACTTCCCAGCCTACTTTGAGGTTAGCAGCAAACACCAAACCTTAGTGACAGAGCTGAACTTGAAATCCCTAGTACTCATCCACCTACAGTCATTCAAATGTTTTATGCATAAAATCAGCGTCATTCCAAAGGCACAAATTGTAACCAGGTCAGTCCCTATCCACTGAAGCGTTTGTTTTAGTACAGGCTAGCCGTTGTGCTTACGTGCACATATTTTCCATCATTTCTTAGAAAATATGGGCAGAGTGCAGGCACGTGTGTCAAGAGAGGAAAACAGGACAAAGGACAGGAGGAAGCCCATCTCCAAGAAATCACTGACTAAAATTGCTCCCAAGTTCCCATTTCCTCCACAAACAAAACAGCTTTCAAAAGTCCAAGTTGGGGTGGATAAAATATCAGCCACGTGCCTGACTTACAGCACTGGGACTGAGGTTTGGGCACCACTTCAAGACTTTCCCCTAGGAGTCTATCCAAACCCTCTTTGCTTCTGATGTGGAATAATTTGGAAGTGTTTTTAGGCTGCCGGCTGGGATAACACAAGGGCTATTGTAAACACACATGCAGCTGATCAGCACCAAACCCACACAAATATGGTCTGTACACACATAACTAGTACATATTCCTTTTTTTTTTTAAAAAAAAAAAAAAAAAAAGAAAGAAAGAATTAATTGAAATATTGAATTAAAGAAAAAGGTGGAATCACTGAGCAGGTCTCAAGAAGAACAGTGATCATTTATGGAAAGAGTTATGTTTTACCTGATTTTAATAAACAAAATGCATTTATATGCAGGTCACTAGATTTAAAGAGCTACGGATAAGATACAGCCGTAACCAGCTCTCATCCGAGTGTATGCAGTGAAGCAAGACCATAATTTCCGCAGATGCTATTTCAAAAATACTGCTGCTAGCCAAGAAGGTTTGGAAATGTAAGAGAGTGTAACCAGGGCACGGAGACCTGTGCAGACTCAGAAATAACCTGCTGGAGATATGTAACCCAGCCTGGAGCTCTAACCCTGAGTAAGTGCTGTTTGCCTGACCTCTGCTTTGGGTGGAAAAGGACAGAATTGCTCTTCCAGAATCATGGCGCTCTGGGATAATTTGGTTTTCTCCACTACAGTAGCCAGGAAGAAATTCATCTTACCTGTGAGACATGTCCCAGCTGGCTTGAACATAGAATGGTCTTTTGGACCCGCCCCAGCTTTCAAGGCAGGCTGATGGGAGCCTAAAAATGGGTGTCTTCACAGATGGCCTCAAGGGAAGCCATAGCCAGAGGTCGGCACCATTCAGGTATGGCCACACTATGAGATGGAGGGGCCCTTTCCTAGGATTCCCAAATAGCTCTTGCCGGCTCTGGTCTGTCTCACAGCATTACGGCCATATCCTTTATTATTTCTTCAAAAGTCCTCAATGACCTCTGGTATTGTCCTCTATCAGCTGGTCTAGGCAAGCTGATGAACCAATTCATGCCAGCAGGTGAGCAAAGAAGTCAGAGGCAGGGACCTGCAGCAACTCAACCTTCCTTTCATTCTGAAATGCTGAGCATTTTTCCTTTTCCACCTCCTCTCAGAAGTGTGATGTGACAGAAGTCAACACACCTCACATCAAGGCTGCTATCTACCATGGCAACTGCTTTTCCTGCAAGGAATGGAGTCTCTCCATATCTGGCCCAAAAAGGACTAAAGGTCTCCATTTCTGGAGACACACCAGGCGTTTCTGTCCACCATGCCAAGCCTAGGCTGGGATTTAAAGAAAACAACAGCAAACCAGTCTGTCAAGTTTATAGATGTTGGATTTTTACGTCTTGCCACCGGATGGATTTTGAGCAGAACCATTCCACATGGTGGGGAGAGTGAACCTCAGGAGAGGGAAGAGGGGAAACAAGATAGCAGAAAGATTTCTCTGCAGTAATAAATCCATCTTGAGAATAACAGAGCGGCATACAACCCCGTTGTGACAACCGCGTCCATCCATGTACAGATGTTTACAATATCTGTAAACAATATTTCCCTGAGTAGGAAGTAGCTGGAAATTGAAGTAACGTTTCATGTGAAGAGGCATAAGTTCTTTGCTCTTCCACCACCAGCACTACTTTGACCAACCTTGTACTTGAAGCAATCCTTAAAATAAATAAAAGGAGTTATTCGGCCCTTACATAGGTCTTTGGTATCTGCTGTAATCATAGAGCTTATGGGATGGATCCCACTTAACAGGCCCAGAGGAGGAGGAGGACTGATTAGAGCCCTCTGAATGAGAGATCTTATGATTCCTGCATCAAGCTAAGCTGGTTTTGCAGGAAATAGCAGTTTGTTGACGCTGCCTTCTTAGAACAGCTTTGTTGTAGACTTGATCCAAAGCCTGTTAAAGTCTGTGATTAGACTTCCTCTGCTGTAGCAGCCTCTGGGCAAAGCAATGTCATCAGCTTCTCTTGGCTCATTCATGGGGCTGGTCTGATGCATTTCCCAAAGCAGAATACCGGTGCCAAGATCCTACCAGTCAAAACCCACCAACAACCATTGTACAAAGGTAGACAAAGTCCCTGATGTAAAGCACATCTAAGACAACATGCAGAAAAGGGTGTAAAACGACTACAACACCTCATAAAGCACTGAGGGAAATTGAGAGCACGAATTTTACATGAGTTCATTATGCACAATGCTTAGTTTAGTTTAATCAAGATAGCAACCAAAGTGTGATCCTCCACAGCAAAATCCTTCCTCAAATCTTTGTCCTTGACCTTGCCTGAAAGGCTTTGCTTAAGCCCTCAAGACTGTAGGTTGAGACAAAAAAAAAGTCTGAATCACCCTTTGTTTGGTGACCAGTCAGGGTCACACACAGAGGGGAGAACTGAGAAAAATTTAAGAAACAATCAAGCAGCAGAGAGTCCCAAAGCTTTTCTGGCAGCAAGGGAAAACGTCTAAGGAGAGCAAACCCAATTTGCAAGGCTTGACTTCTTAAGACCAATCCATTCAGCTTGGAGGTACTTCAGCTTCAGACGTCTGGAGGTTCACCTGCCGCAGGGTGACAGGAGGCTTCTACCTGTACCAATACGGGTTACTCAGTTGATACCACACAGATGCCAGTGAGAAACTGCATGAAATGGGAGGAATTTACCCATCCAGCTCTGCTACAGAGAAGTCCTCCCTGTTTTGACCTCTCCTGACAACCTCATCAGATAATTTCAAGCACTACTTTTATCCAGGATAAATTTACAGGTTATGTATGAAGCACTCAGGATCTTGCTTTTAGCTCCCCAGATTCACCATTACACAGGAAAGCCTCTAACCTGAACCAGGAATGAGTTCAAACTTAAGCCTCCTTTAAAACTTAAGCTCCTGTCCTGAGCCAAGGTGCAGGGTGCAGACTGGGTACTGGCTTACCTCGGGCCAGGTTCCCAGTCGACCGTCGTAGGTCTTCGGGACAGAGCTGTTTGGCTGGAGTTTTTTCACGCTGTGACCCATAGCACCACTGTGAAGACAACTCCTGCTCCTATTTGGGAGCAGCAGAGATGTCAGGGTAGCCACATGGGTCTTGCTTTAAGCAGCAATAAACGAAACTACCTGCAGTGCACAAACACTTTCCAAGAAGAACCTGTGTTGGGCAGAACATAGGATCCGAGGACCTTCAGGGCAGCATGACAACTGCTCTAGAAAGTGGAAGGAAAGCCAAAGACTGAGAAGAAACACACGGGCTGGTGCTGGGAGAAGCAGCAGGAGATGATGATCTCTGCAGGGCCCATATTCATTTGGGCTTATAAATAGAAACATCGAGGAGACTCTCTCCAGACTTCAGTGACTTTTTTTTTATGTGAGAAATATTAGGAGTACATGGTCTGCAAAGTCATTATCACCATCCATAGAAAGATAAGGAACATTGATTCAACTCAAGGCTCAGAACAGCTGAATATTGTACAAGCATCCTTCAAGCCAAGATTTAGAAGCGGTGGGGGAAGAGAGTGCACGCACATCCTTTGAAGGGTTGATTAGCACAATGGCCTAAGAATATTCTCAAGGCTGGAATAAATTAAGACATGCATTTTCTTGAGATGCTTGGGATGCTCTGTAATTTTATGATATCCAAAGTGCTAAGAAAAGCAAGGTGCTGCCAAGATTGCATTGCTATTCATGTGTTAAAGGTCAAAGAGTTGCAAGAAGGTCAGTTTTGCAGGTTACAGACATCTGTAGCAGTTATAATCAAAATGCGTGCAACGTCTAAAGCTCTCCTTATGGTTAAGTAACAAGCAAAGACTACGGCAATGATGCAATACACAACGCACCCATCGGTACCAACTTAGCACATGAATCAGTGTCTGGTGCTATAGATATGTTGCAGCATACAAATAAGGCCTTGCTATTTGCACGGCCCATTAAGCCTTGTTGAGCCTTGGATGAGGGGACATGGTACAGTGTGCTTGGTAACATGAGCTAGAAACTTAGCTAGAAGTCTAAGAAGGCTTCTTAATGTTTTCTTTCTCTTAAGGTCATTAGAGGTGTCATCTAAAGAGGCTACTTCCAACCTCCTCTTCTTCCTACCTATATGAAGCTGTACTATAATGAAATGCCAGAGGAGCAGCGAGATGGCAACTACCTCACCACTGATAGGCAGGAGTCAGAGTGCAGAGGAGGAACTTATATAAGCTCTTACAGCACCAAGATGAAAAAAGATATTGCTAATTTCTTTCAGAGCTGCCTCGTCTTGACAGAGAACAGCAGAGATGACAGTCGGGTTCCCACTATTCCCAGCAGTCATCCAGTTACTCACAGACAGCTGAAAAGTCACAGGCAGGAGGCAGAAATGGATGTGGTTTCAGTCTCTTTCCTGTAACGATCACTTTACATGATCTCAGCTCCATTTTCCTCCCTCCTCCATTCCTGCCGGTGGAAGCACTGATGGTGAGGACACACTAACTCCGCTTCGGAGAAGCCAAGCTCTGGCTGAGGTCAATCCCAGCTGGAATAGGCGATCCTGTAACGCCAGATGGGGGTCTGAGGAAAAGAAAAGCAGCACTCCTGCTCCTTACTCTGCCACAGATTTCTTGTGGGACCTTGGGCATGTCATTTAGGGGAGAACGTGGCAAAGTCAGGTTAGATGTGCACTAAAAGGGGCTTGGGGGTTTTGTTTCATTTTTAAAAGACATGCTTTGGCAAAAACTCTCCAGTCTTTCAATACACTTTCAGCTGGAAATCTCAACCTGCAAAAATCACTGTATATCAACATTGGGAAATTCCTGGTCAGATCTAATTAATATCATAATTCCAATACGAAGGGGTTTGGCTGCACAGACTTTAGTTTAGGCAAAAGCATATGTGCTTCCACATCAGGCACTGCTCCCTCTGAAACACACAGAAATTCCCCCTGCCCATTTCCAACTTACTTCATGGTGCTTTGGATCACAAGACCTCAGGCCATCTGCAGATTACAAGTCCTGACCCCACTGCCAGGACCTTGCACAACACGAAAGGGAGGAAACTCTACCAGTATGAATTCAGTTAAAAACCTTAGCTTGAGGAGAAAAAATAAAAAACCAAAGATCTGCCTAGGGGAAAAACATCTGGCTTGGTAGCAGGGTAGAAAGCACAATCCTTCAAACTGACATTGCATATTTTTCACTGCAAGTCAGTGCAAAGTGAAACATGTATCCCAGGAAGCAAGAGGCCAGAACCCCAGTCAGAAACATTTTCACAAGATATCATCAGAAATCCATAGTCTTGGCATACCAGAGGCACATTCCTTCTCACTTCAGAGTAAGGCATTCCCTGCCGTATAGGAGAGAGTAAGCTGAATAAAGCCAGCTTGACTTACATACGGGCCAGGATTTCAAGAGTCAGATCAGAAATTAGTAGGAGCTACACAACAGCCCTGTAGCTAAACCCCCCATTTTGAGCACATCAGCCTAGGCTCTTCGGAAACATCTACATGAAGGCGTTCGACTGTTCAGCCAGCCTTTTTTCCATGTTGTGATGACAGCATGAGCTATTCCCAGCGCTGGCATACCTCCACGGTTATTAGCAGCTAATAACCCAAGCATTTCTGGGCTCGTCATCACAGTATCTGAGGGTCTTTCAAGAGTTCAGAAGTATTTAAGAGTTTGATTTGCTTTGGCTGTGGAGAATCCAAGCTGGAAATCTGTGTGGCTTGATCCTGGACACTCCTTGTAGGGAGATATGGATGGTGCTGGGGTCTCCAAAGGGGAATCACAACCCAGCGGGCAGCCCCCTAGTAGTGCCCAGGGAGAGACAAGTCCTCCGGGTGGTGGGAGGAGGAGGTGCTGGTTGCTTTCCTCGCCCATCAGTCTTGCCACCTTTTTTTGCACAGTAGCCTGGTTTCAGAGGTGGAGTTGTGGTGGGGATCTTCCAGGTTGGGGAATAAAAGGCAAGTGGCCCAGGCTGCCTGTTCCCTTGGGCAAGGGTTTCAACACAAGTCCTTACAGGGGGAGAGTGAGGGCACATCATGTCCTGCAGCTCCATGCCAATGGATGGAGCCACAGCTGGATTTACAAGGAGGTCTCATCCCATGAACTTGTACTGGGGAAGCTGAGCCTTCAAACTGAGACATGCAGGTACCTGATTTCTCTGTCCTAGTTAGCCTCAGTCAGTAGATAGACTCCAGGCTGTTAAGACCAATGCAGAGGTAGAACCTTAAGCCACCGTAAAGACTCCCAAGATCAACCAGGTTGAGAAGAGGTACTTGCAGCATCAGCTGGGAGATGAGTAGAGAAGCCTGGGCAGTTTCCAGTTTTGGACTTTGCACCCTCATTTCGTGAGGCTGTCCCTAGAGAGGATCTGTGCTGAATCACTGCATCTTGCAGAGAGTACACTGAAGCCACTACTTTGGTGATAGTTTCATCTGAAATGCTTGCCAGCACTGCTAGAGAATAAAACAGCTCAAGAGCTACCTGCCACCTGACCCAGCTCCAAAGAGGTATAGTCATCAACTGTTAATGGGATGGAAAATGAGGGCCCTTCATACTATGTCAAAGCCTCATCCCCTTTCACCTTCTGGGAGAACTACAGCTGAGCACCAAAGCCACTGATAACACTTGTCTCCGTTCCAGTTATCATCCTAGAGCTCACACACATCTGGAAAAGCACAAAAATCCAAGAAACATACTGCACTGAATAAGATGCCTTTGACCTGAGTCACCGAGTGGGACGCAGAGGAAAAAACAATCATTTGGAGACAAGGTGAAAGGCATTATGCCAAGGAATTGTGCAATGAACACAACAAACGAAAAACACACAAAAGAAAAAAAAAAATCACACCCACCAGGGAAGCTGCCTGCCTCAAGGAACCCCGCAAATCAGAACTGCCCATGATAGCTCAGCTATCTCTCAACATCCCTGTAACCTGCAGAGCCAAGACATACCAGCATGCTGGGATCTCCTGGAAGAAATTTCAAGGCTCAGTGGTGAATATAAATCATGACTTAATGCACTTACACTTAAATGTCGCCAAAGCAGTTCATGGTATTACAACAGGGCGCTCTCCCCTTAGCTTTCTAGTGGGATACGTGAGTATCGGAGGCTTGGAAATGCAATCACAGTACATCCCTTAATCACCATGAGGGTCTTCCAAAGGTAGCCATCAGCCCAGATCAGAAGGTGAAAAGTCAGCTTGCCATCACTTGTAGAGACGGCATTTCTATGAGCTGCTGTCAGCCTACCACCCCAGGCTGTGCTTAGCAATAGATTATAGTCACACCAAATATAGATATGGGCTACTTTCTAACTATAAAAAAAAAAAATCTAGTGCGGTTTTTTTTTTTTACATGTTAGTCTTAAAAAATGTAGTTCTTCAGGGCAAATGAAAGATATTGGATCAAAAGCATTTTTACCTTCTCCCCCAAGAGTTCCCCAAAAGCCTTCAATAGGGTCAACTGAAATTGCTTTTGATCATTGTTTTGGGTTTTTTTTAGCTAGTCCAGCCAACCAACAAACACTTCAACTATCTACTTTGACTTTTCTTTAATCTGCATTTCTTCTTTGGCAAAGCTGCCTGGTCCTCAAGCAGGTATCCTTACCATCTACTACAGGGATATTGGCAGGCTCTCCAGTTCAGCAGACCTTGAATCCTCAATATTAATAAGATTTGTCAGACACTATCTGCTTTTGTTAGCTATTGCTCTCATCCCTAGAGGACTCTTCTCTTTCCTTTGAATCTGGCAGAACAAGTCCTACTGCCCATAGATTTATATGGAGGTACATCAAGTTCTCCTTCCACAGAGGGCTCTAGCACATAGGACTGTATAATCAATTCCACATGAAGACTTGTGAAAAAAATCTATTCTCCGACAGAGCCGTCCATGGCAGGATTTTTAAACTGCTTCCAAGTTGCTATTAAAAAGGAAAAAGAAAAAATAATTTATGCAAATAATGAAGTGTTAACAGCTTTTGTGATATTTGGTGCTTTTCCCAAAGCCACAGCTCACAGGGCTTAACATGAGAACCCAAGCAATTGTGTGTGCTCCTGAGCCTCACATTTGCAAAAAAGAACATTGCAACAGTCCCAGAAACAGGTTAAACAAACATTTATGAAGAATCACACAGGTATTGCTGAGCTTGCCTTGGAATGAGAGGAATCTGCTGGATGGAGTCTCTGGTGCCTATTCCAGGACTATTTTCTCCAATGCTTTTTAAGTCTGTGTTTCCGAGAGTTAAAACCACACTCATTTTAGCCAAACTTTTGTTTTATTTAAGACACAAAGGGAACAATATTTATCATTCAAACAAAGGAGCCAATTCTCTTTCCTCCCTGCTCCTATTTTTGTCTTCTGCCTCTAGACATGAGTATCCTTTCCCTGTGCTAATTAATAGGTGGATAAAGGTGCACCTTAAGGTTGAGTGTTTTATAGAAAAATTGATTACAGATCCTGACTTCACAATTACCAATCAAGATGCTCATATTATCTGCCACAAGATAAGGGTAAAGCCCCCAGGCTTTACCTGGCTAGAAAGAAGCTTGCAGTGCCCTGTGAGATGACTTTGAAGGCTGGAGTGAAAGCTAAACTCTAGAGAAAGTATAAGAGCATGGGAAGGGCCACCAAAGATCTCAATAACGATGACCCATACTGGGGCACATCAACAGGTCAGAAGGAGTGAGAAACAATAATAGGTCAGATACATCATGATGTACTTGCCAGAATTTAAGGGAATGGAGACTAAGACCATGAGAAGATAATGAATCTACTGCACTGACAACGTGGCATTCCATACCTGCTGAGGGTGCTGGGTCACTGTACATCTATTAAACAGGCTGATACTGAGAGTGATTGGAAGAAGATGCAGGATCACAGCAGAGAGAAAGCTCTCCTTAGACAAGACATCTGAAAATGCCAATATGCAAAGTGTGTTGCATGTTCTCAGCTCGGCCTTTGGACCCAGCAGTACAGAGTGGCTTAAGACCAAGACCACTTGCGTACTTACATCTCTGACGTGCAAACGCTTACATACACGCTTTGGTATTTGCTGAGTTGGTGCCTCACGCTCCCCATTTCATAAATCCTCTTTCCTTTCAGGCTCAAGTGATGGAAAATGCTCTCTGAGCACACAAAATACTTGCTGAATTCAAAGGGGAACTTCAGCTAGAGAAGTACAGCAGAAAGTCACAGTCTGGAGAACACAAAGGACTCCTCATTTATAAAACCAAACTTTTAATAACCAGGGGACTTAGACAGAAACGTCATATTGGCACTGTGCAGCCAGGGTTGCATGGACTGATCTGCATGGGTTTTACCAGCACCCTGGGAGCTCCCACTGCCAGTTGCTGCAGGCTGGGACATCCTTGCACTATGTGTTTGTACAGCCCATGACACATCTGGGGTCCAGTCTCTATAGGCAACTTTGGGCACACACATAACTTAGAAAGCAGTTTAAAGTCAACACCTTACCTATACACATGTTTATACAGCAGGACATACGCCGCAGCTCACAACTAATTCTCCTCCATGCCCAAGGTGCTCAGAGCAGTTAGGAGCACATGTCCCACCTTTAAAAGGAACCATTCATCAAGGATGAGCCAGTCCATTGAAGAAAAAGCTGCATTTCTCAATGTAAGCAAGGCTTTGCCAGCCAATTCTACAAATCAACTCGTTGGAAAAAATTACCAAAAAAACCCAAAACACCCCACAACAATTAAGTGTCATGTCAGCAAAATATCAATGCAAATGGGAATTCCTCACACCATATACTCCCAAGCCATTTTTACAGTCCTTATTAGAGCCACTGTTTTGCTGCGGATAAATCCTTTAAAATTGTCTTTCAAAAAACCCTATGAGATAAAAAAAGAAAAAGTTCCCGAGTGACTGTCACGGGGGAACAAAGCAAGAAAAGAAGAGGAAACGGCGAGTTGTGGATCACCGTTGGTGGGCACTTGAATAGGAGCCCTGTGCTTGACACCACCGCGACTTTGAACAAAACTGAAGTCAAACAGCTATTTGTCAAGGGGTACAAATGCACACAAGTGGTGAGAACCTGGCCCTGCTGTAAAAACGTGTCAGGAACTTTTCTGTAGGGCCGCGCCGAGCCCCCCTGATGGATCGTTGTACTCGGAGGACAGCATTGTGAACAGCAATAATAAGACATCTGGTCCGTTCTCTTTCTGAAAGCATATTTTGGCTCGACTGAAACCACGTGAGCAGCTCCTTGTACAATGCAGAGACGCAGCGTCTCATTGCCACCGATCCGCAGCGCCGGGTCTGTCCTCCCCCGCACCCAGCAGCATCCCTCCGATCTCAGCCCCACCAGCCCGGCTCCGTGACATGCAGCTGGCATCCGGCGTGCCCTTCGCATCTCTCTGTCTAGACAGCTATGAAAGGACCGACATTGCATCATCCGCTGCAGCCTCGATCACCCCACCGCATCCCGCCTTGTAGGTCTTGCCCATTCCTCTTGCACGCCCACACAACGATGAGCTGGAAGAAGAGCTTGGCACCAGTACCAGCTATTTCCACACACGGACTTTCCCCAGCAAAGGCGACAACCTCTGAATAAGTAGGGTTTCTCAGACATGATGCTTAGGACACCAGGTCCAAGCTGACACACGCACAAGCTTATACAGCACAGCCCCACTGCGTCAAATCTGCCTTGCGGGCACGGGACCGCAGCATGCAGCAACATCTCCCCAGCCAGAGAGGAAAGGATGTGCAGCAGAACATGAGGATTTTAGCAAGCTGCCAGTGCAAACAGGCTCCCCAGCCACAGGTAAACCAGCAGCTCCTGGGAAGCCATCAGCTTTCCTTCCCGTGCATGGGCAGGACCCAAGGCAGCCAGCTCACACGCACAGCCCCAGGGAAGCGGGCATAAATTATAAAGCCTAATTCAGGTACAAAGTTTCTATAGAGACTTTCAGTTCTGAGCACATTTTACAAAAAAAAAAAGAAACCTGGAAAAAAATAGGGACTTGACACGCTTCAGAAGACCTCTCGTGACACCCTGCACCCTACGAGTGATGAAGGGAGCAAGGGGAGCTGGCTGGGGACGGACTCGAGACATAAAGAAAATAAGGGAAATAGAAGCAAAGAAACGAACAGCAAAGCGGAAGAAGTAAAATGAAGGATGTCTCCGTGCTTCAAATATTTCAAAACAGAGGCCTCACTTTCCAAACAATGTTTCACTGGGGGAGGGAGGGGGAAGAGGGGGTAGGCTGGTTTTCATTTCATTTTCACTTTGAAAACACCATTTTTCCACACATCCACTGAAGTGCAAATTTCCACCGAAGCCGTTTAAAAAGAGAGCATGCCTCAAAGCTGAAGTTTTCAAAACCACATCTGTTCGAAGTTATAAAGCCGCGGTTGAGAAAGCCCCCAGCAGCCCTTTGCCGAAGGAGCCGTGAGCAGGATTTCCCAGCACAGCACCCGAAAACACCCCAGGACCCAGCAAGCCAGAGTGCTGCCAGACGGGCATAGCAGGACCCACCAGCTGAGAAGAGGGCAGCAGAGATGACACAGAGACCAATTTCTTCTGCTCCAGCCTCTGTCACGGACCACGCCAGTGCTGGGAAGAGAGATAAGGAGCTGGGGCTGCTGGGTGTGCGGTGGGGGGGGGGGTTGATAAATGAGGTGCTTGGTCACGCAGCCCCTGTGCTCCTGGCACTGACCACCAACACCTCCGCGCTGCTGGCTCGTCCGGAAAGCATGTGGCTGCCCATCTTTTCATCCTTCTGTCAGGAGCTGAGCAGTGCAGGCAGCCACAGGCAGGACGAGGGTTTAATATTAAGAGAAGAGGGACGTCGCCCATTGCTGTGCCTTTCCAGCTCCGCCACGCCTGTGCCGGACCCCAGCTCAGTACCCGGGGCGGGCAGATGGCTTTCTACAAACAGCTCATGGGGGAGAGATCTGGAAAGCTCTCCAAATTCCCTGCCGGCGCAGCGGCAGCCTCCCCCTGCCTGGCTGGCAGTTGGCACCGATAGCATTGCGTTCCCCGAGATGCTGCGTGCACGGAGACCCTTCGCCTGCAGCTGCGAAGGGGCCGGGACGGGAGGGACACGGCCCCGGCGATGGTCCCCGCGCTGGCAGCTGCAGCTGATGGCAGGGATGCCTGGGGAAACCAGGTGCCCCCTTCTCAACGGCTGGGTGGGAACGCTGGCACCCAGGGCTGACGGTGCCTTTGCAGAGATGCGACCCGCTGGCCGGGCGCCCGCTGCCGACGCCTGATGCCCTGACAAAGGAACCGTGCATCCGCAGCGGCACCGGCTGAGGGGGCTCAGCTCCAGCACACCCCACGAGGCTCCTTCGCCCACAAAGAAGAGGAGCAGCTAACGGGAGGGACATAAACCATCACCCACATGGCAATCAGCTTCACCATCCTAAAAAGCCCTTCACACATTGCTCAGGCTGGCGGCTCCTACAGGATTTCAGGATTTCTTCTTTGGGGGCTTCTCTCACCCAGCCACACGCACCAGCCCCCTTCACAGCAACGCGGCCGGCACTCAAGGTCTGTGGTTTTTGGCATCCCCGGCTCTGCCTCTTCTCAGCGTCGTCTGGCAATGGAGCCACCCGGCTCACTGGCACCCCAAATCTGCTCCTAGGGAAGGAGATGTGCCAGGCGCTGAGCTGTCCCCTGCTGCTGTGTGGTCCTCCCCTATGACCTGCACTCCCCCTTTCTGAAGACTGTCCCGGTCTGTCTGCAGTGGGACAAGGACACGCAGACCTTCCCAATTCCCACCAACCCCACCACAGCTTACCTTCTGGGTCTGTAGCATTCCCAGCAGCAGCAGCTGTGAGGAACGCTGTCCCAGAGTCATCCCAGCCTGTAAAAGCATGCGTTTCAGGTAACAGGGCCACCAGACCCCAACTAGGTGGCATTAGAGCACAGTAGCTGGTCAATGTGCTGCTCCTTTCCTGGGAATATCAAGGTCCATGGGTTTTGCAGTGCAAAGGAGTCCTTTGACATTCAGTTGAATGTATCTAAGCCAGCCTACAGAGCAAACACACCATGGTCTTTAAATGCATCCAGAATGGCTAACTTTCATAACTTTCTATTGGGAAGACCCGAAGAGGACAGTAACGCATCCCAGTCCTCTCTGCTGCGGGTTTCCAAGAGCCCTGTAAGTGCAACACTGTGTTCATTTTTCAGAGTTGAATAATAGCAAGGGGTCTGAGGCACTTCTGGTGAACAGCTACCAAGGAGAGACATGCCACTGCCTTTCTGCAGAGAGGAGATTTCTGTGGAAACATCTCCTTGCCATCCTTTCAGCATCAGTCACCTCCAGCACCGAGCTGTGCGTGGAGAAAGGGGGACATCACAGACCTTCCTCCCAAGGGAGAGGAGGCAGAAAGCTAGTGGGGAAGCGAGAGCAGGATCCTAACTTCTGGTTAGGGGCACCCCCAAAGCTTTCGATGTTATTTAATTCATTACTATTTCTCTTCCAAAAGAATGAATGGGGATCAGAGAATGGACTCACACACTGACTGCCTGCGCCACACAATTCCAGACCACAAAACCACCTTCTTTACAAGTATATGTATAGCCTATTAGTCCATTTTTCTGAATTATGTGACTCCCACACCACACTCGGATTTCCCTGTGCACATTCCCGCTGTTTCAAGGAGGAGATGGTGCCTTCTCTTTCCTTCTCACCATCACCCTGTGCCTCTGGTCTCCCCCTTCACTCTTTGCCAGGTGCCAAGAATAGCCCACAAAGCCCTGTTTGGGGGTTTTTTCCACATAAAGCTCCCTGCAGCTGCTGCGCAACAAGCTCTACATGCTGGGCTGAGCAACCTACAATTTCCCTAACTCATGCCCTTGAAACCAGATGGCAAGCCAAAGTTTTCTCTGACAAGCAAAGGAATCAGAACTGACATGATTGGAAAAAACAAGCTCAATTCCTCTTGGCAGGATATTAATTTAGAAATCTCTGGTGTCGTTGCCCCAATTCACAATGAATTTGGATCCAAGGTTTCCTAGTGCCAGACGACACAGAGATTTGACAGAGGAGGTAATTGGAGGAAATGGCTTTGTAATCTAGCTATTGTGCTGGCAAGATCCAGCTCTCCTAAAGAACAAGGTTCACTTCCTGGCATGGCTGATTCATCATCCTTTATTTGTCCCCGGTGCCTCTTGACTTTGCTCTGCCTGGCAGGGATGGCACAGACCCTTTAAAGCAGCATCAGAGGTCTGCTGGGCGTTCACGCTTTTGCCCAGCCTGCTGAGCGGCAGCGATGGGGTGATGAGCCCTGCAGGGTCGATGACTCCAAGTGTTCAAGGGGCAGGGTGAAGAGCACGCTTGAGCGAGTCTCATGGCCTGCGCACCCCTTGGGCAGTAAGCACACCAAGCAGATGGAGCCAAGCTCCACCGACGGTGTGGGCTCGTGCCATACCGGCAGCAGGAACAAGGACGGGGGACGTACAGGTGGGAGCAAACCCACCCAGAGAGTGGCGGGGCCTCTGTCCACGCCACATAAATAACCCAGAGGGTGGGAAAACCTGAACTGGAGCAGAGTTTGGACCAAAACTTGTAATCGCATCCTTAGCGACATCCCAAAGTGGCACATACCCCAGAAGAAAGAGAGTAGCCTCTGTGGGGTTACCTGCCAGATACAGGTCCTAATCATTGGATCATCCATTCTTATCCTTCTTCTGAAAAAGGTACTGTAGACACAGGCTGCACTATGGGGAAAATGTAAGCATCGAGGGACAAAAGAGTCTGTCCTTATCCCACCAAGAAAGGGGGGAAAAAGGGGGAAACAGGACGGAGAGGTTCCAAAATGTGTTCTGCGCAAGGTATGCAGGTCCTGGATCGTCATACGTAGCATTTTTCCACTGCTCTAATAACAACCACCATTTTATTGACCTGTGTGTTTATGCCATTCCACTAAACACTTTGTTTTTCTAACTGCAGTTACCTAGACTGGATGGTGAGCTGTTCTGGATGGATGTCAGATCCACTCCCAAGCTGCACCTCCAAGATCTGATCATTTGGCGGCTGGGGCAGCATGAAACCCTATACCTGCTAGCTCTGCAGATCCCACCGATGGCCTGAAGTCCCCTTTGGGAGCCCTGTTAAAATGAGCTCTTGCCCTTCAGAAGGCTCCTCTCTATTTAAATAAACAACTTGGAGGATGAAGCATAGCAGCAGTCTAGCGTGCCCTGCTATCTGAATATATCTTTTAGCTCCCTGACCTGATTCCCTGATGAAGCTAACACCAGCACACTGACTGCATACAAAGCCAGTGATTTTGCAGAGGAGGAGGGGAAGAGTTCAATTACTTTTCTTCATCTGCTAGCAAAAAAATATTAGAATAGTAAACAGCTAGCAATCACATAGGAATGCCTGGGAGAGCTCTTACCTACATGCAGATCTCTCATCTGGAATTCATTTATTTACATTCACCATTGATGACATTAAACTACAGAGGTGGTTGGGGAAGGACATATTCAAAAGAGGCCTGAAGTTATTGAAGAGACCAATCTCTACTCCCAGTGTCACCTCTGGAAATAATGTAACCGAACCAGCAGACTAGCATTTCAGAACAAGAAATGCCATTTTCAGCTGCACCAGCACCATGTAAAAATCCGGCATTATCAAATAGACATGGCTCCCATCACCCTGAAAAGCAGGATACTTCCACCGCCTGACTGCAAATTCATTAGCGCTATCAGAAATAGAAGGCACCTCTATTATACTGCAAGTCACAAAGGTCCAAATTCATCCTTGGGATCAACCAAAACGAGCTAGCGATGCGCTGTCTGGTTCTGCACCTGGTAATTGCCCATCACACCTGGCATTACCACTGAACAGCTTATGTGGGATGAATCCTGGGGGTCTCTAAACCTCCTGGAGGAAAAACTGCACAGAAGAATGGCATATTTGCCCCGTGGGTTTTATTCTGCATTGCATTTTGCTGCTAATTCCCTCAGAAAGCTTTCCTAGTGCAGAGGATCACCTGCATCGTTTAATTACATTCAGTAACTTAAACTGCCGGAGAAAACCCACTTTAGCTATAATCATTTTGAGCTCTGAAGAAATCCCATAGCCTTGTAGAAAACATAGATCTAATTTGTATATTCCCCTTTAGTGTCATCTTATATCTCTTGCAACGACGCATATGCAGATATGTACTGAGATTCGCTTAGCTTACCCTGAACGTGGCTCCTCCAGGGTCTGAAAAGCAGAAAATACACTGCCTGACTCTGTTTTTGGGGGTGTTAAGTGGAAGGTCCAGCAAGAAAGCAGATGCCTCCCGGGAGCCCTGCACTGCTCTCCACCACGAGTTTCTACAGGCAGCTCCAGGGCTAGGCTTACGCTTAGCACCGCTCTAGGAAGGGACCACACATACTCAGGTTAAAGGGAGAAAAACGCACACAAAGATCATGGAAGTCTCAGGGCAAGTAAATTACTGTTAATTGTGAGATATTTGATTGCAAGAAGCAGCAGATGGCCAGCCATCTGTTTTTTATTGTAAAATTAAACAAGATTAACCCAAACAGGATTTCCTCAGCATTCTTCTCTGACTGGCTCACAAATACATCTTTAACACCTATGCTGCAGATACAGCACAACCAGAAGCTCTTCCTGCCTTTCCATAATGTACTTGGGCTAAATACTCCGCTAAGTAATGCCCCTGCACGTAAAGATTTCCAGCAGGACTGAAAAGAAGCAGAGGATGGATTAATTCAGAGATGAGAGAACTGGAAAAGGTCAGCTCAAACTGAAGTAAAGCAACCCCAGCAGAACACCTTCCTTTTACTCTGCTACAACACCAAACTCAGGTTTGAAGGGCACAAGCCTATGGGCAAGAGAGGATGTTGCCAAGGGCAACAGGTTGCCAGAGGCAACGGCAGCTGGGGTACCAACCCCTCCCGCCAGCATCAGCACCCGGGTCGGTGCTGGAATGGAAAGGGACAGAATAGCAAAAGCTGGGGAGAGTGGCCAGAACCCCTGTGCTGTGTCCATGTCCTCTCAAAGGTAGCAAGACCCTCCGACCTCCCCTCATCCTCCTCCCTGGCTTCGTCCCCTCCAGCATCATCCTTAAGGCAGGAAAGGCCAAACCTCTCTCCCTAAGACTAACTAATTCAATTCACCCACCCTATGAGGCACTGTGGGCAGCTCAGCACACAAACTCATCCGACCAAAGCGAAGTGCACAACAAAGAGAGGTGGCAGCATCCTCCTGGCTGGCGAGGGCATGCACGCATCCCAATTTAAGCACATGGCTCAGGTGCTACATACACAGCATCACGTCCCTGCTCAAAAAAATGTCTCTCACTACAGTACCTCTACAAACTCAGGCATTTTCTTTACCTTTCTACACGTATTCTTACAAACTTCTGGAACTTCCCCTTTGCCCTGCCATCATCAAAACGCCTGCCTTTGTCCCAGGAAGGGCGGCATTGCAGAAGCTCATTTTTGCTTTGTATGATTAGTGACAACGATGTCATTTGCAGGCTTCGGCCACTCTTTGCTTCAAGACATACAAATACAGAGATCAAGCCCTGCAGAAATCAGCTCAGAGAAATTTTGTCTAGCAAGTCGGGCTTGCAGGACCCACTAATCCAGCGAGTTTTCAGCCCTCAGCTACCAAACCTGCTCTGGAAGTCAGCTGCCTCTCATGCTTTCCCTGGAAGCTGGGCTGCCGCCAAAAAGGCCTTTCCAAGCCCACCCAGTTACGCTACGCACACGTAAGTTAGTACGTTATTGGATCAGCTCTCGCAGCTGAAGCTGGCTGAGCCCCTGTCCCTCTGCAAGCTTTTCTCATGCAGATTACACGCATCTTGGTTTGTTCAAAGCAAATCGGTTGTGAATTGAACATAAAGGGTGTTCCAGGGGAGATGTCTGCTTGCATCACTCCCCAGTGTAAATCCCCAGGACACGGTGCGTCCAGAAACTATCAATAATACCCCACTCACACCCTCCTATCTTATCACGTACAGGCAGACAACCTGTTGGGAGAGTTTAATTGCCCATCAGCTGACGAACAACAGGCCAGGGTTCTAGCTCACGTAAATGCATCTTTTTTATAGCTGTTGTTTACCTTTGAATATCTTCACTTTCAGGGCTACCCTGGAGAGAAAAATGCCATGGTCTTCTTTTTAGGACAGCAGCCAGCCAGCTCACTGCACCCCAAGCTGTTTGCCCCCCCCACCCCGTCGCTGCTATCGGAGGCTGGGAAATGCAGTGCATGATTCACCCTTGCACCCATTCGCAGGGTGACAGAGTGACACAGCTCCTCGAGGGACGTGTCCCACAGCTGCTGCCCCTTTGGCATCTCCAAATACGAAAGGAGAGAAGTGCAGCTGGGTTTTGCCTGGCTGCTGACCCCTAATCCGGAGACAAGCTTACTGTGGTTTGCATCTGGACTCAGCTCTGGCCAAATACAGCAGACCATCTTCCTGGAAATACAGTCTGACTCCCACCTCATTCACCTCTGACCTTGCATTTTACTGATCCACGGTCATTTTGCATGCAGACACATGTGCTGCAGGATCACTGCGGTTTGGGGTGAAGTCTCTAATAAAAAACAGTTTGACCCCCTCCCTCTACAATACCAAGGGAAA
This sequence comes from Aquila chrysaetos chrysaetos, assembly GCF_900496995.4. Taxonomy (NCBI): domain Eukaryota; kingdom Metazoa; phylum Chordata; class Aves; order Accipitriformes; family Accipitridae; genus Aquila; species Aquila chrysaetos. The sequence goes on along the minus strand of NC_044009.1, from coordinate 12,648,376 downwards.
TGAACCCAAAAGGCAGATGCTGACAGAGCTGATCTTTCCACCTGCAAACGCTGGATGGCCTGGCTCAGCAGCAATTAGCAAAGGAGGCACGGACAGAGGAACCATCCTCTCCTTCCCAAACTGTAAGTCCCAGGCTGGAGGTGGCCCAGCAGTCCAAGCTGCCCATCACCTACTTCACTTGGATGCTCCCTCCCTGACAACCACACCAGTTCTTCACTGGTGCTGCTCCTTGCCAGAAATACAGGCTGCCTGCCGGGCCACTGCAGATCCTGCTGCCTGAACAAAACCAGCTCCGTCCTTCTAGTGGGAAACTTCGCATCCCTGGTGGTTTTAGGATGATGGACTACCCCAGGGACACCCTAGTGTGATTAGCTCATCCAGGCTTTTATGTGTTATGGAAACCATGTACCTTCTTCCATTTTGTGATGCGGTCTGCCTTTTAAAACAAACAAACAAACAAAAATGGTCTCAGACATGATAAAAGCACGAACTGCAAACTAATCATGTTTCCAGCCAGTTCACTGCTTCTTTTCATCCTACTGGAAGCCACCAAATGGAGATCAAGTTCCACCCAACGACAGGCCATCCATTTCTTTCAGGCCAAAGCCCTCGCGCTTACACAAATGTAAGGACAATTCTGCCCTGTATTCCTGGGCGCAGAGGAAGACATTGTTAGGATAAAACATGGTCCATGTATAGGCATATTCAGGGAATTAACTGAAAAGCTGTAATACGTCTTCTCTTTTCTCCTTGCCTTTTCCACAAGAGAGAGCCAGGCTTGCTTCAATGTGGACCAAATTATTTGGTTTTCCACAGTCTTATTCTCAGAAATGACTGTTTCATTCTGAGCTGGTATTTCCCCAGAAGAACTCAGTCCAAGGCAGACACCTCAGCTGGAAAACTCCAATCCCAACAGACAAAGGTATATGCAGCTGACAAGAGCATCCTATCATAAAACGGAGCAGGGAATTACTATATAAGCACTGCTATACTACACACTTTAAAAGCATAGCTTAAAAAGCCAGTTTTTAAATGAAGGGAACAGATGCTCTGACAAGAGCCCTGTGCAAAATATTTCCTTTACCAAGAGAGTAAAAGGAAACCCACTTCAGCTGAAGAATCAGCTTTTAAAGGCAATCCCTAGTAAATGAGGTATAAAACTGAATTCAGAGTATTTCCACTACTTTCTTGTCTTTCCAGCAGAGCATCCGCTGGGCTGGGCTTTCACTGACAATCACTCCTCCACAGCCAGCTGGGGAGATGCCCCAGGAGGTGGAAGCACAGAAAAAATAAAAAAAATAAAAGCAGTTAAAAAGAAAAATTACAAGCTTTTTAAACATGATTTATCTATGCTGGGTACTCCTCTATCTAACCAGATGCTTCCAAATGTCTGGCACTAAAGAAAAACCTATAATTTTACCCCATGAGATATTACTAACCCATATTAGACTTGCCCAGAAACAACTGGCTGCTATTGCAGCCGGGGGCAGGGCGGGGTGGGAATAAGTGGATTAAACTATAAAACAAAAGAGACTTCAAATAGCTATGATATTATCTCGGAGGAGTTTCCTAACAAGCCAGTTCAGTCTGTCAAACGTGGATTAGAAGGGCGCTATGTGCTCTCATGAGCTGCCTGGGGAAATGCGCTTCCAGAGATGCTTTCTACCAAGAGAAGAGATGCTTTCTACCAAGAGAAGATGCTTTCTACCAAGAGAAGATGCTTTCTACCTTGCATGTTTGTAAGTGACTGAATAACAGAGTATGGATGGGAAGCCCCCATCCAAGCCGGGATCATCTACCAAGGGGCTTTCAGATAGAGATGTGTAAGAATTAGACTCTACCAGATCACAGGTTGCTGCCAATAACAGGCATATAACTCCTGCAGTGTCTCACAGTGTTTGATAGCATGGAGACCACGGTGCATGTCCTCTATGAGCTGGTTACACGTGATGCACAGATACCACTGGAAAAACCAGCGCCAATACAACTGGAGAAAAACAGATACGCTTTTAGCCTGAAGAATGGCTTGTCTGTTTTTTCGCAAATCTATCAGCTAATCTAACAAGAGATATTACTTCCTACAAACCTCGCCTTGGTTATGGGAGCACTGCAGGCAGCAAGAGCATCACCGCATAAGGGAGGGAGCCGGCTTGAAACACACGTTGCTCTTGTTCCCACGCCGGTATGGCTACAAAACAGCTTTTACAAAGCATCATCGCTTGTGCATGTTTGTGAAGGGGCCCAGAGAAATGACCCTTGACTGGGATGGACCTGCAAGGGTAAGGGAAAAGCTGAGCAGAGAACTTGGTGCTCGCTACCAGCCCTGCTGTTAGGATTTCAGGTGCCGGCTCGTGCGGAGCTGTGCCTGCAGCACCAGAGATAGGACAGAGTCTTGCTCTGCTCCCAGCTGCAAGGCAGAGATAAGGCTCCTGGAACCGATGGAAATGCAGGGCACGAATCAGCCCCATGTTTGCAGGAGGAGGAGAAGGCCACCAAATGAGGCAGAGAAAGAGTACAGTCAAGCCAATCCAGCAGAACACCTCGGATGAGTTTTATCTATCCTGACGAATACAGTGATGGTTATCAAGCAGATGCTGCTGCTAAGAATGGTGCAAAACCCTACCACTTCAACAGGGGCTCCTTGGCTCTCCCAAACCCACACTCTCATCTTCACCCCCTGCAAACAAAGAAGAGCAACCAAACAGAGAAGCTGTGCACTACAAAAGTTCAAACAACGCCTCAGCTGACTCTAAATCAGAACTGAACATGCTCCTGGTTAAGATGGCAGCTTAACTTACAGCATGCAGCAGCAAAGGGCAAAAAACACCCTCCTCACCTGTGAACCACAGGTCCTGGAAACAGTCAATGGCTTTGCTCTTCCCCCATCACTTGTCTCCAGCTTGCTTCTCCTACAGGCATGGGATGCTGGGTTACCCCGGAGTCTTGTTTTGAACGTGTCTCCTTTGCTGTCTTCCTCTAATGCACAACTTCAGCTGTCTATGGAAGCGGGGAAGGCAATTAAATTGGCTAATGACGACTCCCTGCAGGAAGGTACTACTTGTGTAACACAAATCTGACAACTTGCAGTTCATTGAAAGTTCCCTTTTCCATCACCATGCAAGTTTAAACAGTTTTAGCTCCTAAGCGACATGGACGTAATCCAATGCCTTGTAAAGTGGAAGTGGTTGGTTGCTCACTGGAGGAAAGGAGAAGAGATTTGTGAGATCCCAAGTAGTATTTCTGGTGCTCTATGTTGCCATGTTCTCCACTCCCAGGACTAGCTCAATATTAGTATAAATATATAGCATAGCATATATATAGTACAAATAGTATAAAGAAGACAATTTCAGTAAGTGCTAGCAGTCTCTTTTATTGATGACCATATAATTGTTCTTACTAATGACTGCTGCTACCCTAGTACGTCAGACTGAGACCTCAATTATGCCAACCACACAACAGGCCTCGAGACAGCTCACTGCACCTTTGCCAGATGCCCCAACTTTCTGAACAGCTGAAGATTACAAGAGGTCACAGGAAACCCCTCGAAGGCCCCGGGGTCTGATCTTACAAATCAGGATTAGCTGAGCTGATCAGCTCCCATTTGTCAATGACATCCCATTGGCTTCAGCCAGGCCAAGGTGTCTTGCCCTGGATACCAGCCATGAGCACAGGAGTACCACCTGTAACTCAGGAGTGGGCATCCCGTGATGGAGACGATGAGCTGCTGATATACAGAATGTCCTATTAATCACGGGAGCCATCTCTGCATTGGAATAACAACACTCAACACATGGAAGCAGATCAGAAGATGCATGGCCAAAGAGAAGGACCCTTCAAGCCAGGGCTGCTTTCCAGCCAATGCTAAATCATCACCAAAACTTGACTCATAATCCCAAGCATTTGCTTCCTTTTATATTCTGCGTGACAACAATTCATCTCTGAGGCTATACCATCTCCAGAGGTGCTACCCTTTGGTAAGGCAGACTTTCCTTACAAGCAACGCAGACGGCTCAAATGGGAAACAGCTTCCCCTTCCCCCAAACACCTCCTAGGTCTAACACACACCACAGGCAACAAGCTGCTGGTCTCGCAGAACAGAGGGGAATCAAGAAGCCTCATACAAATAAATCCAGGCCAAGAGGTGTCTGGGACTTTCTCACTGACATAAGATAAAAGAGGTTGCCATCAAGAACAATGGCAAATTGCAGGGAGAAGGCTAGATATACAGAAGCACTTACCCACCCATGCAAGTAAATCCCATTTACTTCTACTGAACCACCCGGTCCAGACTTCCCAGCCACATAAAGGAGTATAACCCACTGATGTTGATGGACACTAGCAATTTCTACCTTGAGATGCTCTTAACCCTTATACAAACAGCACCTGGGGTTGAATCCAGTTTGAAGAATGGGTTTTCAGCTTCAAAAGAGCAAATCTACCCGAGTAAAAAGTGAGACCTCTGCAAGCCTAGAATTTCAGAGTTGCAGAACTGAACCTGTTTCAGGGTCTGGGTTTTTGTTCTTTATTAATCATTTTCACAGGCCTTTGCACTTTTGGATTTCAGCCTGACTGGAAGCAGCAAACACTGGAAACCTCACAAAGCTTTCCAAGTGTGAAACCGCCCTCCCTTGAGAAGGTTTAATGCACTTCAGGTTTGCATCCAGACTTTCAGGGGGCTGGGCTGAGCCAAGCAGTCACCCCTCTCAGACACTCAGGATGTTCACCTGTCAGAGAGCTTCCAACCTGAAATACAGGCTTTCATCCTGAAGCATCTTTTGCAGAAGCAGGACCAAGAGATCACCAGGTGCAAAGGAATGATGGGGCTGAAAGGCAGAGCCGAGATGGTGCCTGGAGAACAGCTCATGATAGCAAACCATCGGGGCTGCTGATGCTTTTCTCGCTAAACACCCACTTTTCATCCTTCCCCAGAGATCTCCTATGCTCCATCACCCTCATCCCATAATTAAATTGAACAAACAATGCCTGGAGTTCGCTTCCATAGACAGACACAACTCTCAGGCAAGGTTTAGAAAGCCTCAAGTAATGCCAAAATCAAACGTGGCCCAGACGTGCAGAGCAAAGCTGCCTCTCAGCCAAGAGAGTTGGAGCGTGCACAGGGAAGAGCCTCCCTCTCTGCTATTTTATTCTCTAGCCTTACAATGAGGGCTATTCTCCCCTGGAAAGAGGAATCCAAAACACTCCAGCTTTTTATTGATTCACTGCAAAGGGAAGGTATAGATTCTCCTCCGCCGGCCAACTTCCCATTAAAGCAGCCACCTCAGGCCCATGATGAACCGGTCGAGCTGAACCAAGAGGAAGCAGCAGCCGGTGGCTCTTGGGAGCTTGCAGAATCGGTGTTTCCGACTGACTGCCTTCCTCACTCCTTCAAACCCCTCAACCAAAAACACCGCATTCACTGGGCCAGACGGGACGGGAAATGAGAAGAAAAACTTTCTCTCCATCACCACTCTTCTTTATAAAACTGCCACCCCTGCCTCCCACCAAAGCAACAGGGCAACCTTGAAATTCAAGCCAGTCATTGGAACAAGTTGGCTAGGTTAGAGACAAGAGCTCCGGACCACGTCTTTCAGAGCTGAGCATCCTCCACACAGTGCAGGATTCCCATACCTTTCATCCTGCACTGGTTTTAGAACAAGGCCATGTGGAAAAAGAGAGCCCGGAGGGAGTGTGGCATGGCCACGGAGGGCTCACAAGCTGCTTCGTGAAGTCACGTCCTGTGTTCAGGTGGTGAGGTCTCAGATATTTTACCAGGCCTTGATGAAAGGAGGCAAAAATTATTAAAATGCCCTCTAGAGGAGGTTCTTATGGCTGTCGTGGATAACCCTGAGCTGAGCAAATCCACTTTGCCCCAGTCATTATCCAGGCCAGCAAGTGACAGCAAGGTTGTGATGGGGTGCCTGGAGGAAGGGAGATGCCAGCTCGTTGGTCCGTAGACCAGAAATCTGACTTTCCTTCCCTCTCACACCTTCTGCTCTCTGGAAGCAGCATCCCACAGACTTAAACCAAAGCAGAGCCTGTCTGGGGACAGCCAGGGGAGGCCTTAGTCGCAGTCTGGGACCCCACACCAACCCATGCACACCAGGCAAGTGCTGGGAGCAGCAGGGCTCCCCCATCTCAAAGCCCACCTTACCCACCTTCAACCGGGCTGGGACGTGAGCTCTGGGGGTCAGGCACTGCCTCCAGCTGTGTTTGCACAGCCTGGCTTGATGGTTTGACTCTCCTGCAACCCAAGCCCTAAATAATGAGGATATTCAAGTGTCATGTGCCCACTGGACCCACAGCATCACCCTGATCGATATGGAGCTGATGGGAACAGATCCTGGCGAGCTGGTGGCGATGGGAGCTGTAACCCTGAGATGCAGATAGACCCACCCTGACGCATGATGACCGTGACTTTGGCTTATTGTGCATCCCAATTCCCCACTGCAGAAGACATAAATGTGCCTGTAGGTGGCCCAGAAACACTGACTTATTAAAAAGAAAAAGGGGGGGAAAAAAAAGAATGAATGCAGCGTCTGTCACCCTTTTGCAGAATTGGGGTTTTTTGTGTGTGTGTGTAGTTGGTGCTTGTTTTCCAAAGATTTACATTTTTGTGTGTGTGTCATTTGCTTTTCATGCATTTTGAGACCTTGGAGCTTAGAAATTCAAAACACTTGTCAGTCACATCAATCCTTCTGGACAAAACAGAGCTGCCACTTGGATGGATAAAAAAAAAAAACAACAAACAAAAACGCACTTTTCTATCAAGCTGTGACTCGGTCACCCTACTCAATGCAAGCAAGACAATGTTTAGAGAAAGCAAAAAGAAAGATCTGAGTTTTCATACTCGTCGGTGGAACTAAATTGATTAAGGTCATTTCCTAGGTAGGTTTGAAATCTTCTGCAACAATTTTTTGAAAAGAAAAAGAAAAGCATCCCCCAAAAAAGGGAAAAGTCACTACTGCAAAAACATTAAATCTGCTTGGGTAACTCAGAATATATGTTGGCAAGGCAACATATCTCAGCTTGAACAGTAAACCTGCTATGTCAGAGGCTCTGCAACATATGAAAGAGGCTTGGGTTTCAATATATCATGCTGAATTTACTTCTTTTCAGCCTTTCACGGCAAAGTATTTGATGTCTGTCCTTTCACTGTTGCAATCGATAGGGTAACCTTACTTAAAAGTTTCCTGACCTTTGCTGTTGTTGATACTGTTCTGTTAAAATGTAATTTAACTCTTTTTCTTTAGTCTGGAAATAGCACTGTACAGACAGCAAACATGATAGGGGTTTGGTTTTTTTCCCCTCCTAACCTAGAGGCGAGAGGCAAAAATATCCATCATCAGAGTTGGCTTAAAACCAGATGATGTCAAGAAGCGTACGACGTACAGCGGCCCAGACCCTCTGTTGAAGTGGACCTGTTGAGTTGCACTGATTTTTTACTTCACATCCGAGCTAAGCCCACTGGCATCTGCAAAGGGTCCGGTTGGTTTCCCAGCACTTTCTTATAAAGATATATACCTGCTTGGTAAAGTAAATAACCAGAAAGGCCGTATTCTGATGCTCTCACTCCAGTGCTGAAGAGCATCCTGCCCCAGTGCTGAAGAGCAACCTGCTCAATATTTTAGCCATAGGATTGAGTGGTCTCCCTGGATTCGCAGCATCACTGCGATGTTTGTATCTCTTTGGTACTATGAAGTTGTAACATTTCCGGGATAGAGACCTTTAGCTTAAGCCTTGCCTGTATTCCACATAATCCCTGAAAACCAAATAGATCAAGACTTACATGAAAAAAGTGAATTTTTTTCAAACAGCGACTACCAAAATGGAAGGCGACCGATTTTTCTCTTGACAGTGGGTGTTAGAAGAGTTGGCCACATGCTTTAGGGTTACAGCTGGATTATCCATCACAGGATCTTTGTGAGCCCGGTTTGAATCATATTATAACCCTGTAATGCAAGTACTTTTGCAAAAGCAAATTTACATTGTTATTATCTGTTGTGTTGCTATTATTAAGTCTTTGCTTTATGGCTGTACACGGGTATTACATTGCATTAGTGATGCAGATGCGCACATCTGCACTCACACCCATACATTTGCACAGGATTATGGCTAAAATTCCTGATCCTACTTATAAAAAGCCCTGTAAATCCTGGATAGCTCCCTTTAAATCAGCAACATGATCCTACTGTAAATCCGGGGTGTGAATCAGAGCAGACTCTGGCAAAGATGCTCTTCAGCAACACACCGTAATGGAGCAGGGGAGGCTGAAAGCAAACCCTGGGCCCTGTACACATCAGTTCCCCCCAAAACCCATTCCCACTGCATCATGCCCTGCTTAGCCCCACACCCCATCACACAGGGACTGAGCCCCACTTTTCAAAGCACCAGCCCAACTCTCCTCATCAAAAAGCTCTCTGAAACAGATTAAGAGCTGGCTTCGGCAGTGCTGCCGCCGCCACGTGCTTAAATATTGCTCACAGCTGAGTTATTTCTTGCTTCTTAGGAACTTTAAATGGCTTTTATGCTCAGTGAACTCATGAAAGGCTAGTATTTAAAGTCAGCAGCATTGAAACGATGAATTAGCCAAAGCAGAAACAGGCCAGTTAGGCATTTCTTACAATACATTATCTAGATGGTTGCCAGAGGAGCTGATTTAAAGTCACTGTGCTACACCTGAATGTCGTTTATGGCTCATAAAAGGAAATCTGTGTTTAAGTAACAATAAAGCAGGACTGTGCTTTCTATATAAAAAAAAAAAAAAAAAAAATTCTCTCTCACAGAACAGATGTATTTTTATTTGCTCAGTGCCTGCCTTCAAGGCACGTGGAGTCTGACAGCGCTGGGATGCTTTCAGCCATAAAGCCCAAGAGTGAAGCAGGACTTGCTCCAGCATGGATTATGTTCCATTTTTACTCATTTTTCCACCGAAACCTTAACATAGTGAATTTGACCTCCTTGCAAAGGCAAGACCCGAACCCTTAAGTACGCCTGTAGCTGTCAGAGGAACAAGGGAGATCCCTGGGCACAGGCAGCCAGCGCACCGGTCCTGCCCCAAAGCCGCAGCCCTGCAGCAGGAGGAAGCCGGGACCCTTCATAACACCCCAGCTCCAGGGTCAGGACGTTTGGCCAAACAAGGTGACAGCAGCCATCACATCAATCACTGTAAGTCATGGTCACATCTACCTGAGGACATGTATTTTCGCTCACCTGTTATCTGCTGACAAACTCCCTCATATCAGACTCCAAGGAGTCTTTTTTTGGTCTCAGGGCAAATACCAGCTGGGGTATTGAGTCACACAAAGCCACGAGGAAAGCCTCCTAGAACATACACATATGTTTTTTCCTATTATGCTTCTGCCAGAGTTTGTTTTTCGAGATTTTTCTGCACAAAAACAAGTCCTAATGAGAAATATGCAACGACAACAAACTCTATCCTTCTGTCCCTCTGCACTGTTTTGCCCTCCACCAATGTCCCACCACCTGCCCACTACCACCCTTCTCAGAGTCACAGCCACCTCGGGGCTGCCCACCTCCACGCACGTAGTGCCAATCCCTGGAGCGGACCTCGTGCACCCTTTCCCAAGCCCCAGTGCTGCCTCCCAGCTCCACCTGTCTTTTCAGGGGCCAAGGAGACAAGGTGGGTGCTCAGACCCAGGCCTTCCCATCCGAGGAGCTGGAAAGGACCCACACATGCAATGCTACAGCTGTTGACAGCAAGGGTCACGGTCCCGACCTTTACCTGCTCTCTCAGTCTGACCCTGCTTTTGGAAGAGGCATCATCCCACCACAACTGACCTCCCCAAGGAAGAGGTCTGGAGACTTTATTGGTCTGGTCTAGGCACCAGGTCTGCAGGACCTCCCCGACACTTAGCACCACTCGGGATTATCTCCAGGGCTGACGCCGCGCTGCGAGTACCAAACTGCAGAGAGGGGAAAAAAAAAAAAACCCAAAAAAAAACCAAACCAAACTTGTGAGCTTCTGCCAACTGAAACCTCCAAACCAGCTACAGCATCGGATGAAAACAACATACTGCCCAAGATGGAACCTGAACTGAAATAGTTACGCTGCTGTAAACTAAGCAACACCCTGCAGGCACATGGAGTGGGATGCCAGAGCCGTACCCAGCACCTTTCGCAAGGACACACAGCCGCACCCATGGATGCTGAGGCATGGGAAGCAATGCCCAGCTAAGTCAGGAAAATTTATTTCTCAATAGTAACACACCACCTCCAATTCTAACTATCAGCATGAGGGAGCACTTCCCTTACAGTTCAGCAGTACCTTAAGAAAGGCTTAGGGGAAGCTCAAAATACCCATCTCTTATTAGAAGCATCAGCACAAAAGGCTATACTTATGTAGCAATGTTGTGAGTTATGCTGGCAGCCCTCCTCTGCAAGTGGCTCCTCCATTTGGGTACAGACCGGTGGTTTTTTTAGAAACACCAAGTACAAGGAGGGGACAGTAGACTTTGCAGTGCTGGCAAACATGTATTTTTATAGGATCACCTTTGAGGAGGCAGTTATGCTAACACGTAGAAAGAGACAGAATACAGTCATGACAAAATTGTTTGGCCGTTGGGATCTCAGAGGGATGAGGGCATGCTTTAATAGGCATTTAAGCATAGCCTTCACAGCAAAGCAGTTAGCACTGTGCTGGAGTTGCAAAACATGCAAACCAGCAACAGCAAGTCAGCGATGCCTAAGAGATATCATTGATTTATCGTTAGTTACCTTGTCCTGAGACGAAGACGACCACGATTCAAGTGCTTTGCTGGCTTAAAGATCTACTTCATACATCCTGCAGTGGCTGAATCTTGCCCCACGCTTTGACAATATGGCATTGCAAATTCAATGCAAACCATGACAAAGAGAAGAAGAGATAAAAAGGGATTTAATGCTGTCAGGACTGCCAACGCCCAAATTCCATCACAAGCAAAAACCATAGAGAACTGAACCTAGATTAGTCCAAATATCCACTCTATCTGCATACTTCCATATTTTCCTTCCACATGTTTATTTCTAAGCTACAAACACAGCCTTTCATCACTCCCAATAGCTTTCACCTTATAAATCCATCAGCTTTACCTTCCTGAACAGCACAGCCTTCCACAAACCCACTCCTCCCACCCCTTCCCCTCTCACCACACACCAGTGCTGTCTCATATTCCTCCATTCAATGGTTTCTGCCCACCGTCAACAAACGTCAGGAAAACACAGACTGACCTGTTTGCTCCTGCACCAAACAAAGGAGAGAAGGTGGCTTTGGGATTTCTTCTTTTCTGGCTTTTTATTTTCTGAGGAGGAGGAGGATAGCAAGTCAAACCACTGGTAGGCATAGCTTTTTTATTTTTCTCCAGATCTTTATTTTACAAAAATAACTTACAAATAGAGACAACTCTTCAGAAGTAAGATCATTCACTCTGTGCATAAGGATACAGCTTTGTGAAGTACAGGTGTAGGAGTTAACAACTCTTACAATACTGTTGATTTTAACATGATGGTAACTGTATTACACTACATACATTTCATGCTCCAGACATGTGGGTATGACCACCACATAAAGCTACGGTCAGTACAGTGTGCCAGCCAGGGAGGATGCACCTAAGAGATCATCTCCATTCTGCTATTTATCGGCATCCTCTTACCCACGATAGTTGAAACCAAATGGCAATCTAACACTCGGACTACAGCACTCTGGATACACTCATCAGCAATATACTTCAAATACATGATAAAAATATATTTAACTTTCAAATACAATTGTATAAGGTACACCAAGAGCCAGAAAATAAAGTCTTGAGCTTTTAAATACAACACACTATATATATAACATATATAAGGAAACAAGAGGGAATCTACACGTGGAAGAAAAAGCTTATCCTGGAAATGCATGTTATCTATGGTACTCAATGGCTTTGCCTGCTAGAAAGTCATTTCCATTTGCATAGCGTTGTTAAGAAGTCCAGACCGGGCTAGGAGAAGATCAAATAAAACACACCAACAAAAGGCTTGATTTTGGTAGCACTTCCATTTTGCACCTGATTCTACTCTTAAATTACAGTTTGCTATTTCTCTTTTGTAGGCTGGAATTCATGCCCCGTTCATAACAAGCACAGGGAAAGGGCGGGGGGTAACAAAAAAACAAACAAACAAAAAAAACCCCCACAACACACAAAAAACAAAGGTCAGAGAGTCAAGGAGGTTTCTTTATGGGGTTGCAGTCATTTGGCATTCTGCTCCAGCGCAGAGTATTCTGCTTCCGACACTCTGGAAGCATCAATAAGTTTAGTGAGACCAGTTTTGGCAGAGTACTTGAAAATAAAGGCTTTCATGAGCTCATATCTGTAGTTGCGGTTAATGAAGCTGTACAGGATGGGGTTGACGCAGCAATGGACTAGAGAAAAACACTGAGTGATGTGAAGAGTAGCATATAAGAAGTTCTCCATCTGACAACTGAAAGGTATGAAATGAAGGCTATAGAAGATGTCAAGAAGGACAGCTACATGGTAGGGTAGCCAGCAGACAAGAAACACGACAACATAGGAGAAAATTATCTTCCCATTGCTCTTCCTCTCTTGGTCACTGGAGGTGGAGATGGTCTTCGCAAGGAGGAAATAAAAGACAGCAATGATGGGAAAAGGAATAAGAAAGCCCAGCACGACGGAGATGAGCTCCATTCCAATCAACCACTCTTTGAAGCTCTCCTCTGGATAGACAGGACGGCAATAGGTTTCGTTGTTGGAAGAGACCGTCTTGAGATAATAGGTGTCTGGGAGAGATGCGGAGAAGGCAAGAAGCCACACTAAGATGCAGATGCAGCGGCGGATTATCTTCTTCTTACGATTGCTGGAATTGGTGAAATAGGCAACTGAGAGGTAGCGGTCCACACTCATGCAAGCCAGGAAGAAGATGCTGCTGTACAAGTTGATAGAAAATATAAGGTGAGTTATCTTGCACGTGATTTCTCCCATGTGCCACTGGTTATGCTGGACGAGGGAGACGACCCACACCGGAAGGGTGATGACGACGCACAGATCAGCGATGGCCAAATTAAATATGTAGAGATGGGTTTCGTAACCAGTCATTTTGGCTTGGAGGTTGACCCAAACCACAACCGAGTTGGCCACCAGCCCTATGACAAAGATGAAAATGTAGAAGAAGGACAGGGTGTATAGCAGGGCGCTTTTGTTGAGCGTGCCAGGGCATGTTGTCGCATCAACCGTGATGCAGTCACCGTTGTTGCACGTCCAGTTGATCTCCGTCAAGTTGGCCGTTTCCAGAAAATCGAGAATGGAAGTCAAGTCAAGTGCACTCATGTTTGCTCACTTTGGAGTTCCGAGTGACCTACAGGCAAAATAGGATCAAAAAAAGACCCGAGTTAGAGATATTTCTGCTGCCATCTTTGTACCACAAAGCACACGCAGGACACACTGGTTTAGTAATTTCCTACTCTTGTAAGGCACTTTCCATTAAAGAGATCCGTGGAGTAAAACAACCAAAACAAGAAACATAACAAAACTCATCTGGTCAACAAAAGAGGAACAGCACTAGCTTTTTGTCTCTGTGTGTGATTTTTTTTTTTTTTTCTCTTGCAGCTCACATCTGACATCATCAGGTTGGCTATCGTCCCCGGGTGTGAAATCCACAAAGTACACCATGGCCAAATAAATGTCAGGCAACTAAATCTGTCTTCTCCAGCATAAATGATGATACTATCACTTTCAGCAGGGGAATCTTTAAGCCATTTTATCTGCACTCCCTCAAGTGTAGTAGAATTGATCTGGCTGATACACGGTACCGTAAAACATTTACCACAAGCTCTGGTCAGCATCTCGTCAAGCCCAGCTCCAGCTGCATTAAGCAGAAATGGGGAACTAAGGGGCTTTGTACCCTCATCCAATTTTAAATTTAAATCCTGCTCTGTCCTCCCCCCTTCCCTTGAATTCTATTTTACAAAGCATCCCCTGCGTTTAACAATTATCACGTAGGTTTGAGAAAAGAAAAAAAAAGTCGGAGCTTGACCGCTGAGTAGATCTGCTGGGCTTAAGTTTTCTTTTTAGGAGAGCACTTTGATTTACAAAACATTCCCCCATCACAGCTGGCTCCACAACAACTGCTGCCTCCCCACCCTTTTGCTTTTCTACATCTACTTTTCTTGCCTCTTCAGCGCCTTCTTCCATCGGCAGGCAGTGGACAAAGCAAGGGGCTCCTCGTTAACTTCCTCGCCAGCAGAAAGAAGGGCCCCAGCAGACCCACATGGCTTACACAAAATCTGAAGCCGGGCTGCTAATTACCGTTGTGCTTCTGGGGCAGTGTAAAAATGCTGCCTCCCCTGCTGGGACCCTCCCACCCCACAGGGCCAACAGTACCACCCACGGCAGCAGCCGGCTGCCTTGGCCCATGACTACCACACTTCAGCCAAGCATGTTTTGGAGCCCCATGTCCACAGGCTCAGGCTTGGGACATGCCAAAATAAAGACGGAGAGGTGGGTTTCCAAGGGATGGACGCCATCTCGTTCCCCCATAGCTTCACTTAAGCCAGAGCAACGGGTCAGCCAGCCCACCCGTAATCCCCACCATGGACACTTCTAGCATCCTGAAAGGTGGCCACCTTGTTCTTTCCCACACTCCCAGCCCTAGCAGTGAGAGGTAGCCCCTGATGCTGCCCCAGCCCTGGGGGCAACACCAGCATGAACGAGCGGCTGGCGAGAGCAACGGGGGGAAACTACTCCCACAGCCACCTCGATCTCTGAACATCCTCGAGCCCACCACAGGACCTCTTGGTGGGGCTTAATGGGAGCATGGAGGGGACAGTGAGCAGGGAAGAGCTCAGACACGCTCGCTCCCACCTGAGCATCCTCTCCTCACCCCTGCTCCCTGAAAAGGGACATTGGTTGACACAGCACCTCTCGCTCCTCCATCTGCATAATTGGCTCTTCCCAAACCTCCCACCCTCCCCACCTGCTGGGGATACAGGCTACGGAAGAGAAGGGAGATAAGGGGGGAGATTACCAGGGAGGACTCAAGGCACTATTGTCCCAGTGGAGGGGAAGCTGGTGGCACTAACAATGAGGAGGGCCGTGCACACATCCAGAGGAGATCAAATCTCTCCACAAACAGGGCCCAAATTGGCCCTGCGAGGAGATCTAGCCTATCACTTCAAACCTATGCAGGGTTCCAGGCTTTCATCCTGCTGTACTGCTGAAAGACAGAGCTGAGATTCAAACCAAATTAAGCATGGATTTTGCTAAAATGGTGGCTAAAGAGGGAACCGAGACAGTGGCAGCTTTCTGTCCTGGGACAGATGATCCCCCATCTCCAGCTCAGGAAAGGAGAGGGTGATTTAACCCACGTCTATGCAGGGCAGAAGGGCTGATCCTGCCCCCCCCCAGAGACACAGGCCACCCTCAAGCTGCCTGTACTACCAGGTTGGTGCAGGCAGCAGGGATGTGCGCTGCCCAGGCACAGCTTCCCAGGATGCTCACTTCAGTCCAGGGCTGCAAGTGGGAGAGAGGGATGGGTCCTCCTGCTAGACCTCATCCAGGGTCCCACCACAAACATTTTTCAAGGCCTCTCAAGCATGGGGAGAAGCAGCATGATCCTCACGTCTCTGTATCTCAAAATCCCACAGCAACTAAAGCAAAATCCCTAAAAGCCAGAAAACTCCCAGCCCCATAGCACAGGCCACCATCTCCTGCTGGTATTTGTGGACAGCAAGGCAAGCAGAGCAGAAAGAACACCAGGCTACCCCCATAACACCCCACAGAAGTAGCACAGGTGGGCCTGGGCATCTTCTGGGAAGGCACATGGTCCAACAAGGGGAGTGGGCTCCTTCCACAACTCAAGACCCCAGCTCAAGCCAACCTCCAGGGTGGGGCTGTGAACACCCACCATCAAGCCTCCAGCACTTCCCCTAACAGGGAAGAAACTCAGACCTGGCTGCACAGCGTCAGATCACCAATGCCGACAGAGAGGCAGCAACAGGGCAGCAGAAAGCCCTCGAAGCTGGGGTTCACACCAATGCTGGGGACAACATGGCCACCAGCCTAGGACAGCAGCTAGGAGAGGGCTCATAGCCTCACTCACAGCTGCCCTGGGGATCTTATTGAACACAAATGATGCTCAGCCCGAATCTCAGCCTGCTTCCACTCCAAGAGCAGGTCTGCTGCATGCACGTGCATCCATCTGTCCAGGGCCGCCCGCATGCCTGTGTGCTTTCGCATCCCCAGCGCAGTAATAAAAATCTGAAACTGATACGGCCTCCCAGGCTCAAAGCTCTGCTGAGAAAGATGGCTATATTCAGAGATTACAGCTTTATGAGGCCAGGCTCTCTATAGTCTGGGATTAGCTGCTGTAACCCGAGCTCTGATTCCCACCCAGATTAGCTGGGAGGTGTGGGGGGAACCCACCAGACAAACTCAATAAAGCCACACTGTGCTCCTAAAAAAATACTTTAGCGCTCTCTGCAGACAGCACAATATCCTAAAAACTTGTGAAGGGAGCTGGAACCGCATTTTGTGTCCACTGCACTGCAAAGCTCTTGCAGGCCATCACCCCTTCACCCACCAGGCACGCGTGCTGTGGCCAGTCCCTGCTAGTTCACTAGAGTTATGGCATGAAGGAAAGGAGATGCACCTGAAATCCTGCTCCAGACAGCCAGAGTTGCCCCTGGAGCCGACGCAGCCTGCAGGACTGCACCCTCCCCATCCCACCTCCTGCCCAGGACCCGTTGCAGGCTGTGAAAAAGTAAACAGGCACAAGCAGCCCTGCCTAGGAGGGCAGCCTAGCACCGCGTGCCAGCGTTCAAGCCCTCAACACTTTGGGGAACTTCTCAGCACCCCCTCTGCCACCCAGAGCATCTTGCAGCCCGGTCCTGCCTGCACTCAGGCCTGCCTCTGAGCAGCTCAGGGATGCGGGCAAACTGGGCTTTGCCCTTCCCGAGCGGAGAAGGAAATGAGCTATGCCAGGAAAAGCCAGGACAGCTAGTCGGGTTGTCACCTACACACCTTCACTCCTCCCGTGTCAAAGGACCAGCCTGGTTCTCCAGCATGGGGAAGCGGGCAGCACGGCCCCTTCCAGGCCGTTTTGGCCACCGCAGGAGAACACCCACACCCTCAAGGGGCTTTGCACAACTGAGCCCGGCACATTTAAATTCTCTTCTGCAGTTCTGAGTTGAAAAAGAGTAATAATAATACTTGGGGAAACAAGTGTCCCATGCAGCTCCGGATCACACCTAGGCACGCAGGGGAAAGCAGCGCCCAGAAGCGAGCGGTGCTCGGTGCCAGCGATGGGATGCTGCAGTGGCCCCAAGCAGGTGACTCCAAAGTCTCGGACCCTCCCCACACACCACCAACCTCCGTCCCCCACGGCGGTTGCGCCAGCCCGCTAACCCGGCCACGGGAAAGCCAGGCGGGGTGCGAGAAGAGGATCTCCCCCGTCCCGTCCCCCCAAAATGAGATCCCGAGAAGGGGTGGGATGCAGCCGAGGGAGGCCGCGGGGCGACGGAGAGCGCGGGCCGAGGGAGCTCGGCTGCGGCGGCCACGCTGCTCCAGCCTCCCGCGGCTGTCACCCTGCACGGGCCGGGGGTACACGGACACCCGCGGCGCCCACCACCTCCCCCGCCCCCGCCGCGCAGCCCCTCCAAACCCGGCCGGGTTGAGGCTCCGCTTCCCCCGCCCTTACCTCCCGCGGCCTGGGCGCCGAGCGCTGCCGGAACGACTGAGCACTGCCTGCCGCCGCCGCCGCCGCCGCCGCCGCCGCCGCCGCCGCCGCCGCCCGCCGCCGCGCCGCCGCCGCGCCGCCGCCGCGCCGCCGCCGCCGCCGCCGCCGCCGCCGCCGCCGCCGCCGCCGCCTTATATCCGCGGCGGGGGACCGCCTCTCGGGGGCGGCCCCGGCCGCGCCGCCCGCCCCGGACCCGCCCGGCCCGGCCCCCGCGGGGGGGAGCTTCGGGGGCGGCCGGCGGCGGCCCGGGGCGGGGAGCGGGGAAGGGGCGCCTCGCTGCACCCCGGGAGGGGGAAGGGGTGAGCATGCGGGCGTGGGGGTCGTTTGGCGTCTCCGTTAAGGGTAACGGGAGGGGGGGGGGGGGTGTAGGGAGCGTCAGGCACCCGCTGGTTGGAGAGAGGGGAAAGGGGACTGACACCCGGACAGGAAGAAAAAAGAGAAAAGGGGGTGGGGGGAAGGGGGGAGGGAGAGAAAAAGGGGGGGGAGGGAGAGAAAAAGGGGGGGGGGGGAGAAAAAAGGGGGGGGAGGAAAAAAGGGCAGGGGAGAGAGAAAAAGGGGGGAGAGAAAAAGGGGGGGGGAGAGAAAAAGGGGGGGGAGAGAAAAAGGGGGGGGAGAGAAAAAGGGGGGGAGAGAAAAAGGGGGGGAAGGGAGGAAACAAGGGCATAAAATGGGGGGAAGAGGAGGGAAGGGGGGAGAAAGAGGGGGAAGAGGGAGGGGAAAGGCAGGGAAAACGGGGGGGAAGGGGGGAAGAGAAAAATGAAAAAAGAGAAAACAGGAAAAAAGAAGAGGACAAAGAATTAAAACAAAAGCAGGTTTCTAGTTGTTTTCTGTTTTGATTTAGTTTTTCCCCCCGCCACTAGAAAATACTGAGAAGACAAGGCGAGGGGAGGCAGCAGATTCTCACCTCTACTCCCTCACCCGGAGCAAGAAAAATTAACACCAAGGGAAAGTGACAGGAAGCCAGAAAACCCGGTAACTAAAACTGAAAATCCACTCCTTCGCACTCCTCCTCAGCACAGGAAAGGCAGGTGATTAAAACGGCCGTGGAGAAGAAGGGGGTCAGCCTTTCTGTCCGTCCCAGGGAGGATGCTAGGATTAGATGATAATCTAGCTGCCAACACAACAGCCCCACGATACAACTTGCTGAAGCCTGACAACGGTGCTGACAGCTCCAAGGGATCTGACGCACGTACCAGGCTGCTCCGAAAACACCAGATAACCCAGAGCAGGGGCTTGGCTCCCCCCTGCCCAAACCCTGCTGCTGAAGCACATGCCAACAGGTGCAGCTCCGAGAGCCTAAACCACCTCGTCCTTAACTGAGCCACTGTCCAGCCAGGGAAAACGGGTTAGCTAATGCATTTTAACCAGCACTTTTTGGAAGATACAGGGTGTTTTAGCACTTGCAACCTGAGGGCTTCAACACCTCCAGAAAGCACATATTTTGTTTCCCCAAAGATGCTTAATCCTATTGCCACAGGCAATTAAAAGCTTGCATTAAAACCTGCTGGCAAAAGCATGCTTAAAAAGAGAACACGTTTTCCCATGAAAGCGCCTAGCACAAGTTCTCGAGCTTAAAGCAAGTCAGGGATGCAGCAAAACAAGATATTCTATTCTATGGCAGAAGGGACCCATTTTAAAAGAGTGAGGGTGTGGGTTAAAAGGACTCCTAGCTGCCAGCAGGGCAGTCTTAATTCTGAGGAAAAAAAAAAAAAAAGAGATTTCTATAACTGTGCTCCATTTCTCAGCCCACAATGCCTTAATTCTGCCCCCATCAAGGAGCAGAGTCAAATGCATCAAGTTTACACCCCTGCAAGTGAAGGCACAGTTAGCTTCAGCTTTTCTGCCAGCAAAGAGAAGATTAAGCTGCAGATGTTACACCTCCTGCAGCTCCAAGCACGCGCTGAAGCTTGCCGGGTGCTCACCCCATGCTGCCTCCCAGTTCAGCCCCACACACCCCCAGAGACCTCTAACATCTCCTAGCTGACCCCACACTGGGGTGTCCTGGGGAGCACGTGGCAAAGAAATGTGCTGGAGAAAGGCCCAACCCGTTGGGCGTTTGGTGGTACCTCTGTCCCCACCGAGATCTGGGTTGCCACCAGCTCAAAGTGCCACCCTGCAGCAAGACCACAAGAGGCCACCAAGCAGACCACCCCATCCACCACCATGCTCACAACACTGCTAGGTGTTTAGGTGCCAGGGAAGGAGGAGAACAGAGGGATGAGTCTCTTGCCATCCCATGGATGGAGAGGGTGAGATGTAAGGTACCTTGTCTCCCTCCCTGACCCCAACTCTCCCTGGATGAGGTCCTCCAAACGTCACAGCTGTCGGTGAGCAAAGCGTTTCAGCATCCACTTAAATTCTGAGTGCTCGCCCAAGTCCATGGATGTTGGTGGGATTGAAGCATGATGAGTTCAGACAACGACAGGAGTAGGTTTAAAAATAAGCATGTACTGGAGCACTTGGCTAAATCGGGCTCTGAAAATCCTGGGGAAAAAAAAAAAAAAAAATAAAGGCACTCTAGCAGAACTCCAGGGTCACTTAGCCAAAAAAGCAAGCGGAGTGGTTTTTCCTTACTTGGTGTGCCAGAAAATAACATCAAGTAGAACAATCTCTTCCACAGCTCTCCAAAAATACTGGCCAGCATCTGCAACTGCAAAGCTGCTGGCTGTCCAGGAGTCGCAGGCAACCTCCCCTCTCCTGCATTTGCCGAGAGCAGAGCCCTTGCTGCCCTTTCCAGGTTCCTCCCTCCAGCTATCTTTTTACAGTGAGCACGTTCCTCACGCAGGAGAGACGGAGCCCATTCCCTTTCCGTTATGAAAGCCAGATTTTGCTCAGCGTTCAGGGATGAAATGCTTGGGCGGTAAGCAAAACAACACGGTCTTGAAAAAAAAAAACCCGGACGCTATGAAACCGCCTCCCTAAAACACAGCAAGCAGAGCTGGGGAAAAGCTGGGCACCCCAGATAAGATCAGCAGAAGGTTGAGATGCTACCTGCTTGCCATGATTAGTTGGTATCTGCTGCCAGTCCAAACAGGTGTCCCAAGAGATGTGATCTCAGATAGTCCAGTGACCAGAAACTCCTTGCAGATGCAGCTATCCAGGCAAGGTGATCTATAGCTCATTGAAAATTAGTTGTCTCTGGATATTTAGGAAAGCGGGAAAGCAAAGCTCCACAGCTCTTCACCCTGCTATGGAGGAGTCTATGGCACATGCCAGAGAGGGAACGGTCACCTTCACAGGGCAGCGGATTCACCTCGCTGGGTTTTTCTTGGGGTCCTTCCACGACGAGCCTCTGCTTTCCCCAGACCATGGGGGGCCCTGCGTGAGGTTGAGGCCCCACTGTGCTCAGCGCTGCAGATAAACACACCTAAGGGTGAGCTCTGACCCGTGGAGATAGGTACAGCAACAGGGGCAGGCACAGGGTGTTGGGCAAAATGCGGCACTGAAAGCCAGATTATTATTTTAACTGCTTATCCAATTGTTTTGCATTTATATTTTGTTTAACTGCTTGAACTACAGCAATACATTATTTCTTTCTCCAAAAGCACAAGTTTTTACTAACGTGGTGGGGAGAGAAAAATCAGGAATTTCTCACAGTCCCTGCAGCCTCTCCCTGCTGGCACTGGGGATGTGGGCTGAAAGCATCCTCATTTTCTCTTAGGGCTTCCCTTTCCAACTGGGAGGCAGATGGAAGCTAACACCCAATCCTGCCTACTCAAGTCAACAGAGAAATTAAAAAAAAAAAAAAAAAAAAAAGGCAAGTTGGCAGCTTTAAGTGCTAGAAAGATTTTTTTGGGGTGAGAGAGAAAGCGAGTAAGGCAAAGTGCATATATGTGTTGGGTGGGGGAGCATTTCAATAGCACAGCAAATATCAAAAAAAGAGAAAGGAAAACATTTCTCCATTGCACAAGAGAGGATCTGTGCGCAGCAAGAGTGATGCAGGAGCAGCATCACCAAGCGGGTGTCCAAAAGCAGCAGCCTCACAAGCAGGCGGAGAACAACACGCTGGCCAGGAGTGCAAACACCCACATCGAGACGATAAAGCTAGGGAGAGCCCTGGAGGAAATCAGGCTGTGATCCATGAAGTGTACAAAGGTAAAAAAGAGCTTCCTGCAGTCCTGGGAGCCAGCGCCAGCGGGCTGCTGGATGAAAATGCAGCACTCATTTCCTCCCTCTACCAAGACAGCTAGTTCTCTGTCCTCTCCCGGTCACGTTCCTCACTGCATCATTTGGATGATAGATGGAGGAACAAGCCACCGGACTAACAAAAGGAATAAACAGATGACTACTTCAGGAGTCACCTCTGAAATCACAGGCAGAAAGGAAACAAGCAGCGAATTTCCAGCAGGCAGCGACTGCGGTACTGCCCAGCTTCACTTCCCCTACCAACAGAAAACAATCAAGTCATTTAACACCAAGCCATGCCTAAAGCAGCATCAGCAGCCACCAGCAGCCCTCAGGAAAGCCACAGGGCTGGTCTCCGGTCCAGCTCTGTCCTGTCCAGTTTGGAAGAGATGCAAGATGAGGAAACCAAGGGGAAGAGAGCAGGGAGAAGTATCCTCCCTGCTGCTGCACTGCAGAAAGGCACTACTCATGCTTGCAGCAACATGAGAAAGGCACTCGTACTCATAGGCAGCTCCAATATCCTCCTCTGCGGAAGGATGAAGCAAGCCAGAGGCGCCCCGAAGTGAAGGAGCTGCCATAGCTCAGGAGGGTGGGAAAGCCGACACAAGGGGCACAGCAGCAATGCTGGGTGGGATGCTCAGCACACCCTGGGATGCTGTGCTCATGTTCGCAAACACATGATGTTACCCTATTTTACAGCTAGGGAAACCATGGCAGAAAGAAGTTGACCTCTTAAAACTGGAGAGCAAAGGAACAGATGTACAGGCAGGGGCTGCCAGGGCAACCACAACCCATCCTAGGGCAAGGCTCCTGCTTCCCCCAGCCTAGCACTAAACCAAGCAATAAAAGAGAAATCACAGTGCAGGACTTCCCTTTGTCCTCCATACCACCCACCCATTAGGTAAAGGTTCATGAGAATTTTTCCTCTTTTTTTTTTTTTTTTTTTTTTTTTTTTTCCCCCAGAAAGCCCCTCGTGGGCTGGTTTCCATCTATGCTGTATCTCCAAAGATGCATTTTCAGCTTCACCACCACAACAATAAGGACCAAATTTAAGAGGAAGATTTTAGAGCACCAAAGCTGAGCTCCTTGGGATGTCACAGGCCTCCAGCATCCACTGTTTGAAGCACCACACGCTGAAAGCCTTGTGACAACCTGCGGTAGAGATATGCGTTTTCCAGGCAGACTATCCAGCCCGGCAATGCTGCCGTCAGCATTCACCTCTTGACAAGTGATGGTGAACAGTGCTGATTCAGAGAGACAAATGCAAAGCACGCAGCACTTCACGTGGGTCTCGATCAACTGGGCCACCCAGGATTTTAACCGTTCTTTGCCTTTTTCCACCAAAGACGCAGCAGGAGCGAAGTTAACACTCCCATCCAGCCACCCAGCAGCACGCTTTCTGTCAGTCCTAGCGGGAATTGCAGTCATCATTCCCAGTGAGCTTCCCAAAAGCCAAGCACCGTGGCATGCATCCCAGCAGGATCCACCAAGGAAAGGGCTGGCAGAGCAATCAATTTACCATTTTCAAGGCGATGAGAGCTTTTAGGAGAAATCAATTGGTGGTTAATTAGGAATATTACCCATGTAGCTAATAGTTATTGATGATAGCTCTCTCCTTCACAGTTCATTTCCATCTTACCCTTCCTCTAAATAAAGGTGTTACCTATGGATGTTATTTGCGGCTTCATAATCTGCTGTCATAGGCATTATTGCCATTTATTTGAGAGCATGCCAAAGAGTGACCATGAGGAAGATAAAATAGGACCCTGAGCCAGAAATCCTGCCTGGAGCAGCTAAGCAGCCAGCAGTGAAGATTTTTCAGAAGCACTGATTTTTATATAAACACCATTCATAAACTTCTCTCCGCACAGCGCTGTCTCAAATTAGCAAGGTGACATTAATGCGTCGGGGGTAGGTTTTGACAGAAGCCATGCTACAGGAAGCTGGACTCTAACTTTGCATCAGCAGCAAGGGTTACAAGTGGCACGCCAGGGACAGAGAGGGAAGAAAGGAGTTTAAATTAGGATGATGGGATTCCCTTCCCACCTTCACTTGCTTCCATGGGAAAGAGTCCTGCTAGGTGTAAAACAACTAAATACTACATGCTGGTATGAAATAAAAAATTCATTAAATCATAAATCTTTTGGAAAGGGGATCTACTGGGGAGATTATATTCACTTTTCATGGACATATTAATTCAACGGTGGCATATCATATTGTTCTCTGCGGGGGAAAAAGACATATTGTTTTAAAGTATGATATTTAGAGCAGTCCTTTAGGAAGGAAAGCAAATATAATCTTGGCAAGGAAAACTGACTGCATGAGCACTGAGTAAGGGACATTAAAAGCAGGGCCCAAGTCCCAGCTGCCGAAAGTCTGCATAGCTTGACTGCAGTTGCTGGAGCTAAGCCCATGCATGGGAGCCGAGAATGAAGGTCACTTCCATTTAGCCGCGACTCCTTGAAAACATTAAGTAAATGAACACAAAGGGTAATTTTTTACTGGGCCCATTGTGAACAGTCACTGTTTGCCTGCTAGCAAACACCAATAGCAGGTGAGAACACAAAAACATTACAGCTGCATTCAGTTTGATGTTTGTTGGTTAGGAACTATCTGGCCATCTCCTTTTGGATTGCTTCTGGCTCAGCAGTAGAAATTGCCGAGCTATCCTGGCTCTCAGTCCAGCCAGACACTCAGGATTTGGGTAGAACTGGACAGCCACCTGCAAAACACGGGCTCACCAAAGCCCTCCTTTGGCTGCTGCCCAGTCTAGACTCCCTACGTGCCTGGTCTCTGTTCTACAGGAGTGTCCAGTCCTACGGTGGCACTGCAGCAGATGGACACCTATCTCCTGCCTAAATTGCAATCAGACCCAGGCCAATAAACACCTCCCTCCCCTCAGGGACCACATCTGACAGACGTTTGAGGAGCACCCTGCACACAGCCAGCCGCAGCATATGGACAAGGTCTCCTTGCAACAGGCAGCTTCCACAAAATGCTGGGGTGGGACTGGTCTCACGGCCCCCCTTCACAGCTACAGTCACACTCCACCTTTGGCTTCCCTCCTCTCTCCTGACCTCACAAATCTTGTATTCCTTTGAAATGGGAGCATCCCTCTCCCCTTTCTCCATCCATACCTTTAGCATGGTGGTCAGTGCAGCCCCATGGGTGATGTAGGTTCAATCTCCTCCGGCTTGGTTCCAGGCATGGAGGACACTGGGATGGGACTCCTGCCCTCTGTGCACGTTCTCCAGACACTCATCCCATGCACAAGTCCCCGACAAGCCCCGCTGTCTCCTGGAGCATATCCTCCCTCATGAGTAGGCTGTGGATCACAGACAAAAACACATGCAGACTCGAGCTCAGCTCGACTTCACACAGCACCATAAGCACAATCCCAATCATCCCACGCAGTGTTGTTCTGCCATATGGCTGCTCTCACAATAGCTGCGGGAAGGACTTCAGCAAACATACAAGTTACTATACAGCAACTGTTCATGACCATATACTTCCTCTGTGATAACTTGCCATCCAAAGTAGCTTATTCCAGAGGAACAAAGGGAGAAGAAAGCTTACTGCACAAGGTAACAGTGACCGCTGAGCAGCTCTTGCACTGTAATACAATTCAGGCCAGTTTGACCACGTTGCAGTCTTAACCAGCTCAGGCACAGATAACTCAACTTGGCCCATCAGAAAAGACAAGATCTGCTTATCACCTGAATTGCATAGGACACTCTGCACAAGAGAGCACACACATGCAAACTCCTGCTGGACTTCGCTTTTTTCTCCTTCCTTTTGCTAATCCAGCTACCTCACCTAAAGCCTTCCTATCCATCCCAATGAGGTGTGAAATTTGAAGCATCATTGCTCCCACCGACAAAAGTGCACACAGGACTGTTCCTAGGTAATTAAATGACTAGATAAAATAAAAAAGGCCTGATAAAACATTAACCATGAACAGTCAAAATGACAAAGTCAGCACACACTAACCACAAGACTCTTAATACAACATTAATTCAGTTGTATGTTATTTATGTATTTGCCCTAAGTGTATTCAACTACCTGCTCGAGATGAAAAACACTAATAAGGCTGTATTTTTTTCCATATCTGGGCCAGGTTCCCACTTGGGACAAGCAGTTTATACCAGCCAAACACTTGGACCATTTTAGTTTCTGTAGAAACCCTTATTGCTGGGGTCCTTAATATTGGCTTTAGGTGCAAGGCACATTGGTGGCAGCTCATGGCCCAATGCCGTAGGAAGCCAGAGAAGTCTTAGACTACTCAAATTATCCAGTCTGAGCACAAGAAGAAGGCAGCCTGTGCTTTAGCTTCTGTCCAGAGCTCCTGGAAAGTTAATCCTATCCGATTACACTACTTTTTTTTCCATAGAAGAAATAAACAGTCTTTTGTACTAAACATAAGGCTGCCTTCTTTTGAAGGAAGATTTATCATCCAGGATAAATTCATGAGTTCATTCCATTTTTGTCCCAAGTCTTCAAAGCAGTGTTTTTACTTTGTGATGCAATATCAGTGGGTTCTGCCTCTGTAGCAGGCAGTCCCCAAAAGAAATCCCACTTTTCCAACAACAACAACAAACAAAAAAAAAAAAGAAAGAGAGAGAGCGTGCGCATGAATGCAGATCATCTCATCAGTTGCTTAAAGCCTGCACACCACATTCCACGCACGCATGTTAGAGCCGTGCAAACACATACGTAAGGAGCTAGGACCAGCTTCCCTTCAGACCACAAACACCAGGAGAGCAATGGGGCTTTGAGCAGCCTGGTCTAGTGGAAGGGGTCCCTGCCCATGGTAGGGAGGTTGGAACTAGATGATCTTTAAGGCCCCTTCCAACCCAAACCATTCTATGATTCTATGGTATGACATTGTTCAATGAAGAGAATTGACTGGTGGATGACAAAATCTGCTGTGAGTTGCCCCAGGAGAGGACCCAGCTCTGAAATAAGAAGGATGGCTCCGTTGCCTTCCCCACGCCAACAGGGACTCTGTTGTACTGAGCTGAAACCTTGAACTCATTACAACGTCACTCTGTCTTTGGATCCGATATCCTGTGGGGGAATCTTCTGGGAATGTATTTTGGTTCAGACTTGGGTCAAGGAGAGTTGACTTGACCTGAAAATAAATCCAGGCGATCTCAAGCTGAAGAGCTATTGACTACTGTTTGCAATACAATAAAGCGAGGAGATCAAACTCGGCTGAAACCCAGGGTTAACATAAATCCAAGGAGAAAGGGGAACAAGAAAATTCATTCACCACCATGACAAAGGGGACATTTTTTGCATTGGCAGAATTCAGAGCAGGGACTGAAAGCGCTTCCCAGGCAGCATTTTCAGTGTCCCATATGGTAAGTGTGTGCTGTTTAGCTGTGCTGGTATCTTCAACAGACTGGCAGTAAGATAAGAGGTACACGAATGTACACGTGTGTGAAAAAGGTTTTGTGGGGGTTTTTTTTTTTTTTTTTTTTCTTTTTTAACATCACTAGATGGAGTTTCTCTGCTTGCACACAGGGCAGCTTTTGTGAGAGGTATTTTATATGGATCCCCGAGGAAAGATCTCAGCGGACGGGCTCTGAGCACTATTGTGTGCACGTGTGTGTAATAACTCTCAGCAACTTTCGGTTTACCGTCCAGGAGAAACGCTGGTTGTACTTGCTGCAGCTCCAACACGAAATCCTGCTCCTGGCTCATGCTAATATGTTTGTTGGATAAAACAGTTTTTCAACCAGCTGATACTTCCCAGGTCTGTACTGCAGGGAGCCTAAGAGACACTCCCTACCCATGCTGCAATATATTCTCAGAAAAAAGTAGAAAATCCCCCCCGACTCTCCTCCTTCCCAGACCGCAGATCCAGAAGCAGCAGTTTGACTCACCACCCCTTTGCCCAGACCCATAACACATACCTAGCCAATAAATTTTCCAGCTTCTCAACGTGGCTGGAGCTGCTCATTGTCCAGCAAATGCTCAGGAGGATCCTCTGTCCACCCAGCAGTCAAACCACAGTAATTTGGTAATTTTACCAAAGTTAAAACTTTAAGATCGCAAAGCTGTCCTACAAGGATCTAACACATGCACCCCCAGAACAAGCTGTGGATAACAACAAGATATAGTGATCCTTGGACTCACCTTTTAATGTGCCTGGTAAGCATCCTCAGAGCTATCCTCACCTCAAGCTTGCATGTGTTTCCAAGCTAGAACAACTGGTTCATCTGAGGACAAATATTAAAAGTAGTTTAGTCCTTCTGCCAGCATTCATTATCCACCCCATTTTGCAATAAGGATCTGGTCAAATCCCTCTAGTCTTTCCACTATTCCCTTCTCCCAAGCATGCAAAGGGACAGACACCTTCTGCGCTTTGCCAGGGAAGAAGTGGAGCAGCTCAGCTCATTGCAGCAGAGAGGTACATGGGGCTGTGCCCAGGAGCCCTGGCAACATGGACAGGGCAGGACCTTCACTGAGACACATCAACCCAGACAAGACTGACCAGGGTAGCTGCTTTCAGGAGATGAAGGCAGTCTCTGTGGTAAGACACGAGCACCACATTCCCCATTTGAGTGCAACTATTTCTAAACACAGCCCAAGGAAAGCTGCATATTTATTTTTTTATTTCACTAAACCTCATTTTATTAACCAACTTATGCTCTAATGTAGATGATCCCCTTCTTTATAGAATAAATTATCCTTCTTCCCATCTCCCACTGATTGCACGATTCTTGGTCAGACTGTATAATGTTTGATCTAAGAACGTATAAACTCCACTAAACAAAGCTGCAATAGAAAGTTAAATAACAAGTCAAGACTCCAACCTCTCCAGGGAAAAAAAAAGGTGAGTTTGACAAAGTAACATGCTGAGAGAGCCTGGGAATCTTCCAGATGAAATAAAGTATTTTAAGAGGGAGTCAATATTCAAAATCAGCATTTCACATCTGCACCCTTTAAAACTGCCATGAACCTCACCCGACTCAAGTGAAATCTTCGCAAACTGGGATTTCTTTTACCACCGTGTGAAAATTAACACTTTCAATTGCAATTAGCAGTACCACAGCCCTGTTCACGCTTTTGCTCCAAAAACAAGTCATACATGAATATTCACAGCCAACCAATGCCATCTAACAGGAACTTTCTAGTAAAGACCTTCCCAGAACATGTCTCTCCTCCAGATCAGGAATGAGATAAGAAAGGCACAGATCAGTCTCCCTACAGTGGCTTTATGGGTAGGTGCCCAACCACTGGTCATCTCGGGGAGCTCTGGGACAATCATTTCTCATCTAACCTGCAGTGCAGTGGGGATTGCTCTCCTGAAGACAGGTCTACGGTTTATACATGTGGAAGCGCAAGTATTTTTTTAATTGAAACATCTTTTCTTCACAAAAAATATCCATCATCACTGTAGCTCTGCTTCTCAACCTCTGTCTTCCCTGAGACACACATTTGCAGGACCAACTTAACCCTCCTTTCTAAAAGTCAGTTCCACGTAGAAGAGCAAAAACATGTGGAAAACCAATCCTGGAGATTTTCCACTCCTCAGCAGAGGTCACAGTGAGGAACAGACCTGCACTGTCTTTTACCCATTACCTGTCTCTTCTCTGCTTAGGTATCAAGTGCATTGGAGTCAAAGTATCTGAGCCCTTTCTGCACAGCGTGGCAGCTAGCACCAATAAAACTAATTGGAAGAGGGGGAGAATTATTGATTTTAATATCATAAGCTTGATGGAGAGGGAGCTAAGTGGTTCTTCTAATGCGGCAAACAGTCTTCTACTTAAAGCTGTGGTCATTTCAACTCCATCTCTACTGACTGGTGCAATTAAGCCTGAAGCAGGACAAGAAATGCAAGGAAGGGAAGTCACTAAGGAGAAGGGGGTGGAAAAAACCCCAGTACTACCTCACAGATAGTCGCATTTCAAAGCACACAGAGAAACCCCTAGCAAAGCAGTGAAAGACAAGCATTCCCTCTTAAAAACATAAAAAGTTATGAGCTCAGTTACAAGCCTTCCCAGTGCACACTGACACACTACCAACCAGACCTGGACCAGAGACTCTGCCTAGAGCTTCAAAAATGCAAGTAAAATATCATCCCTCAGTGGTGTTCTATCCCCAAGCCAGTCTGAAGTCATCCACAGAATCTGATGGGTGGTGATACATATGATTTACTGGAGAGCCAAAGAGGCCACCCCGCTCCGCCCTTTGCAGGCAGGATCCTCTCCTCCTTCTGCAGGACCTTTCACTTCCAGGGTCTGCTCCATCACCTTTCAGCTGCACTGAGTTTGCAAGGCAGGAAAAAAAAAAAAAGTAATTGTTTTCCAAGCATGATATTACTGGCACATGTCAAAGAGGAAAAGCAGATTCCCTGAGGCTCCTTTCCACTCTAAATAGCCAAAAAGTTGTTCTCCACCAGAATAGCTTTCAACTGAAAGGCCAGAAAGAAATTTGGAGCTGATCTCAAGTCTATCAGCATAAACGGTGGAGCCCTTGCTGTCCTCAAGGAAGCCAGGAGAGTGGAAAGCAAAAAACTACACTCCTCTGAGTTTAAAATATTTACTTAAAACTGGACGCCAGGAAAGTGAACAAAAAATAATGTTTGAAAGGAGAGGGTGGCTATTTAAGGGCTGGAAAGAAAGATTGTATTTACAGGGTCATGGGATAAATTTAACATGTCTCATCTAAAACAAATTGAGACCTGATTAGGCACCCAAAATGAAACAAACACCTAAGCCGTTTATTAATTCCTCCTTGAGGTATTAGAGGAGATTAGGTTGTAAAAGCAAGATGCAGATAGCTCTGGAAAATGCCTTCTCACTTTGCAGAGAATTTTATAAGGACAAATCAGGTACTAAAGTTCTCGTCAACAGCTGTTTTGCTTGGCTGTCTTAAAAAGCAAACAAATAAACAAAAAACCCAACAACGCCTTGTGTTGCCTAATGGAAACTTCAGGCTAGTCCTGGAAAATTCCCTGGCCCACCAATAGAGCTGGTGGAGAGCTTTCCAACAGGCGGGCTTTGGATATTAAAAAAAAAAAACAAAAAACAAACCCCACACCAAACAAACACAAAAAACCCCCACTGAACTTTTCATGTTGGGTTTCATGGAAATATTTCAGTTTTCCAGCAGGAAAAAAAAAAATTGAAAGAACGACATCTTAATTTTCAGGCAAGGTTAAGTCATCATTTGGTCTAGATCAACTGCTACTCTCCACCCTTTGTGGGTGAAGCTTTCTGCTGGAGCTGCGTTAACATGATTCATCCAACTCTCTCCCAGGAGAGACATTGCTTCATTGGCGTCCCTCCTGTATCTTGAGAAACACAGTCCGTCCAGAGAACGGAGGCAGCTGCTCCAAGTGGATTACTTTTTTCTTGCACAGGCCCATCATGTTTCATGCACAAAACAGGAGAAGTTAATCATGTTCTTGACACAAAAAAGAAAAGATACATTTGTTTTTTAAGCTAGGCTGCAATAATGAGAGTTAAGATGCTGATGTCAACCACAGCAGTGTAATCAGCACACACCCACAACTGGCTCCAGAAGCAAGGGAGGGTTATTTATGAATTATTACATGAAGCCAGGAGACAGAGCTGCAAACAGCAGGATTGCCACCAGGCCAGCTGCAATTTCTGCCGGTTGGTCTAAATCCTCTGGATCCCCGAACAAGCTATTAATGGCCAGATGGATGAAAGCAGGGTCAAAAGGCACTTCCAATAGGTCTGCAAGATCTTCACCGAGCAGTTAATTGTTCAAGGCAAGAGGCCCACACATCAACAATGATTGGTCTTGCAAAACAGACATTACAGACGCTTTTGGGGCTTTCCTCGTTTTTCAGGGCAGGCATTTTCTTTTATTCTTCCAAGATTTATCCATGAATTATTAGCAGAGACGGGTGTTTGGTTAGCAGGACAGCCAGCCACGGTGGGGCAAACATCTACAGCCCATGACCAGTCGCTTCAGAACTACTTCTTGTGTGAGTGAGGACATGCTGGGAGGTCATAAGCAAAACGAGAATGAATTTAGGGCAGTCACTAGGACTCATAATTGGTCTCGCAAGCATGCACAGTATGTTCACACAGAGCAAAAGGTACTGCTAACTGCATTTGTGCTGTAACTATCAGTAACGCTTTGTGATTGCCCAGGAGTTCAGGGCAGGTCAACATGCCACGAACAATTCCTTTGCTACAGAGATCAATGCTCTGCCCTGACTGGTATTTACTTTATGCTGCAAGTGATACAACCACTACTGGCTCTGCATCAGCTAATATAAGCAGACGTGGGGTACACTGATGATATCTCAACCCTTCAAGGTTTGTTTTGTGAAAGGACCACCATGCCCTGCCTTACCTACCAGAATTTCCTGGCATTTGGTAAGCACGCCAGTAGAAGCATTTAGCTAGAAACCTCAAAATCAAGCCAGAAAGAAAGACTATTTCTCTATGTTTACCTTACTGAACAGCAATCTCTTGGCCTTCCCACTCAAGAAAAACATACCCTTGTAAGATTTCAACCAGCATTTACACGCCCATAACAAATCCACACAGATTAACATAGAAGTTTAACAGGGGAATGCAGCCAGATTAAGTGGCTATGAGTGTTTTCGAGGTCATTATGGTTAAATGCTACATAATACAGATGATAAGGAGCACTGGGAAAGCAAAGTGGCAGTTTAGAGAAACAATTGAAGACAAAAAAGCACATCTGATGCTCTCATTCAAAGCCTCAGATGGTCAATATCTTGGGGAGCTGTTACACAGGGCTGCTGAGCTTCAAGGCTTTTGCACAGCAAAGTCCCTTCAGGTGCCTGTCATTTTAGAAGTCAACAGAGCACTCTTCCAGCAAATTTCATGCTGGGCTTCTCTCAAATAAATATAAAACAAAGCCATTTATTTACTCTCAAAAATTATCTGGGATGACATAAGCCTGCCCTCACGAGCAAGAGACAACTGAGGCTTTTCATTCCTTGCATGTATCTGGTCATTGAGGTCTTCTCTGAGTGACACTTGAAACTTCGCACTTTGGGACAGTTGCTTTTGACATCCTTTAGGACCTGATGCTACCAGCTCAACATGAAACAGCC
This sequence comes from Aquila chrysaetos chrysaetos, assembly GCF_900496995.4. Classification (NCBI taxonomy): domain Eukaryota; kingdom Metazoa; phylum Chordata; class Aves; order Accipitriformes; family Accipitridae; genus Aquila; species Aquila chrysaetos. Next base: position 12,615,453 of record NC_044009.1, on the reverse strand, counting down.
CATCAAGTACTTAATCTGAAAGCAGGTAAAACAACACTACTAAGAGTCAAAACATGTCTCTGCTGAAGATAACACAAGTTATGTTTGTCCAAGCCATCCAAGGTTAGACCTGGAAAAACACACTCTTATCACCAACTGTAAAGCTGTATAATTTTAAAATACAACTGATTGCACCCATAGAGAATGACACTCCTTGAGAAAAGGAATTGCTCACTGAGCCTTGCACGGTAAAACCTGAGCTGCTCTTTTCTTCTGCAGCTGAGAGTCCCACCAGCAGCAGTTGTACTTGGCAAAGACAGTCCTCTCCACAAAGCCCTCTGCTTCTCGGAGGAGCAGCAGGGCCATTGAATCTTTCACCTGTACCTCATCACCAGGACACATATTAGCACAAATTGGGGAATGTAAGCACTGATGCTAATCGGTCTTAGCAGTTTGGCTCGCACCTGCCTAGATTTTTACCAGGTCAGGAAAGCAGGTAACTTCAGAGCATGAGCCACAACACAGCAAGGACAGGTTCCAGTGGGGACCCCTGGAAGAGGATCCAGGAAGCAAAATTACCACTTTTATAACCTTTTCAGGAGCTTCAGTGGCACACACTTGCCACACAAGTTCAGGAAAATGTTAGACTTATTTCTATCTTCCTTTTCTCCTTCCTGCAAATGATTCCAGGGTTTTCATGTGAGCCTGGTCCATGTCAGTGCCATCTTTAAGGACCCTCATTCCTGGGTATTTAGAATGTTTTATTGCACAGCTGAAAAACATGAGAAGAAATAAATTACGAAGCATCTTGAGTGATCATGCACTCCCATGAGGCACTTAAGATACTTATAGGAATAATTTACAATCGCATTATAAAATCCCTTGTCCTTTAAAATGATGCTGATGCTGCAGAAAAATATAAATCAATACTGCAGAGAGCTTTCAAAACTGCTGTTACTTAGGGTTTATGAGCAGGCTATGATGTCCAAGTTAAACGTGGGGGTTGCATGCCTACAAACCAGCTATGTTCTTCCCTTTTGTGGACTTTCGGCTGTCAAATCAAATGCAGAAATAGCTTCAAAAAGGGTTCAGAAGATGTAGGCGCACCCTAAGAACCTGAGAAATTGTGCCTGCTCTTACAGACACAAAGCCACCTGAACTACTGAGGAGAAGGAAAGCTTTAACGCATGGAGAGTTACAGGCTTTTGGTGACACGGAGCTATTGGCAGCTGCCCAACTCATTATGTCCAGCCATCCTTTGAAGGCTATCGTTCTGTGAAACAGAAATCAACACCCCATGCACTGCTACAACCTGAGCCAGGGGGTCGTGACATTCTATCACCGGCAAAGCGAAAAAGGAAGGGATATGTCGGCAGCCCCAGGCACAGCCGCTTCCCCCTTGGTGTGGGATAACGCGCAGGTAGGAAGCAAAGTGTTGGCTGATCCTGCAATCCGGAGTGAGGGAGGGGAGCCAGTAACACAATACCTCCAGGCTGCTGCCGCAGATCTGAGTAGCATCAGGGAGCCTGGATTGCGGTCCCTCCAGGCTAGCACAAAGGCAGATGCTGCTTATGAGTATTTGCAATAGCCCTGCATGGCCAAGCTGACAACATCAGCCTGCTTTCAGACTGATGACTCTTACAAGCACTGCCTCTACTCAAAAACAGCTTAATACAAGAGCATTACAAGAATAACATGCACCTTTAAGTGAAGCATTTTAATATTGATCAACCTGAGGAATCTGTGTTAGCAATGGATGAAAAAAAAGCTTTAACCACATCCGACAGGATCACTGTTGTCCAAGTCTTTGGATCTCTTTGTTGCCCTATCAAGACACTACACCGACCCGCTGGGCTCGCACCCCTCAATGCCGGGGGCTGGCTCCAGCCGCTTTTCCTCACTGTCTAAGAAATTATCACAGGAGACTTCATGCAATTAGGCCTCAAAAATGGGGATGTCAGTCCTCCAGGGGAACTAAGCCTGCCTCATGAAAGCTACTTCAGCCTTTGCTTTTGCTGCACAAGATGGTTTTTTACCCTGAGGATTTATATCAAAGCAAGACACTAGTCAAGACATGGCAAGCCACTTTAGTTTTTACCTCTTTGTAGCTTGTCAAGGTGAATGTCAGTGGAAAAAAAAAAAAATCTCAGAGGTGACCAGGCACAGAGATGGCCATCTAAAGTTACATACCTCAGTACAAGAAAAATAAAAAACCCACCCCTATGTTTTTAGTGAAAGCAAACCTGGTCTCTCTCAGCAACAGGACTCCATTTAGAAATCGGCAACGGGAGTTTAATGAGCTGCACAAAGCCAGCCATCTCACACCTCGCCATTTCTCCCCACAGACTGAAAGCTCTCTCAGGATCCACCACCTTTTTACGACCTGGCTGAAAACAGCCCAGCCCAGGGATGCTGCACCTTTCAGTCACCATTTGCATTTTCCTCTTAGCTGGCCTGGTGAAGGAATTTGTTTTTTAAGGCGATGTTTCTCAGGGTAGCTCTAGCGCCTTATGGGAACCGAGGTACATGCTGCAAACTGCTGATCCTGCATGCAAGAAATAACAGGGGGAGGATGTATAGGGATGATATTTGTACTGCATGTATGTTTTTCAAGAGCGTACTTACTTAAAAACCAGCTGTGTAAGCAAAGCAAGTAAGGAGAAGTATCTCTGGTGAAGCCCAGCTCTGCAGCACATGGGCTGGAGGCCAGCTCAAGAACAACGCGGATGGTGGACGAGGGAAATTTAAGGCTCTGGATAGCACGCTCGTTTTTCCTGCTCCTTCTGTTCCTGACCCTCCCTGAACTGTGCAATCTCTCAGCTTGCAGAACAAACACTGGGCATCCCCAAAATAAAAAGCCCTACTGAACCCAGGCTGCTGCATCTGGCACGTTCCACTTACCTGGACAGGAACCAGTGTCCCAGCAAGACGTACTGCCTGAATTGAGATGATGCTTCCATTTAAGCAACCACCTCTTACTCGGCCCATGTTGAAATCCCAAGGCTGACAAGACTAGGGAGAGGAGATGTCAGTTCTCACTTTACCACTCTCCTTAGCATCTTCCTCTGAAAAGCCTAAGGCTTATTACATGGCCAAAACATATCTTGCATTTGCTCTGGTCATGAAAAGCAGCAACAAATTGAGAGATGGAATAGAATGGAAGCTTTCTAAAAGAACCAGCCTTGTAAAGCTTTCAAAAGTTGCAGCTGACATACCCACTGGATAGATCCACATCATTCCTAAAAAAGCACCTGGAAGGCAAACAGTTCCATCTAGATAAAAAACTACGTTGCGTTTTGGATGGGCTGGACCCCTACAACATGTATTTTCACAGACAATTTATGCCTACGCAACAGTTGTTCACCTAGAGCATCCATCACGCCCCCAGCTACCCAGGCATCCCAGAAAACATGGTTCAATCCTCCCTTTTTCCTCCTGGATATGGCATTTATTCTGAACCGAAAACAAAGAAAAGCTAAATATCTATCAGCTTGAATAAATGCAGGGTTTCACTGCAGAGGTTTTATCCAAAACATCTCCTAAACATCTTCACTCAGCAAAAGAGGGCTGAGGTTTTAACTTCTTATTGTGCTTTAAATTTTTATTGCATCTCTGAAATGGAGACACTGAAAAAAAAACTAGTCTTAATCCATTTCTTCCCTACCTCTGTCTTCAGGAGAAACTACAGAAAGAACTAAAACAAAAATTTACAGATAAAAACTGTATTTAGCTTTGTACAGAGGTAAAGCTCTTCCATTGGTCGAGAACTATTTTGACCCAGACGTTTCCCCACCATGGCTAATAAAAAAAAAAAATTGCAAAATTTTCCTTTCATTTTTAGTCTGGATATGAAATGCTAGTGATACAGAGGATATCAACAGTTGTAAAATCTCTGTCCTTTCTGGCCCTTGCCAAAAAGCAGCAATTGTCAGGAAAAAAAGAAAGAAAATGAGAAATTGATTCTCGGCTGAACTACAATTAAGTTGTAGCTTTCCCTTACCTTCCAGAGCTTTATTACACAGATTTTATTTGATGAAATCAATTAAACAGGACACTGGAGATAAGTTAGTGAATTAGCTTTGCTTATGCTAACGCTTATCACTTCAGGGTGGGTTTTGCCTGGCAGAGAAGATGGGGAGAAGGTGTGGTATTTAATGTGATTTGTTTAGGCAGGAATGTGCCTCATTATTCCAGGACTGGAAGATGGCTGCAGGGAGGCTTCCACACAGGACAGCCAAGGGCAGAGCTCCTCACGACCATCACCTATGGCATATGGATGCAAGTCCCTGCACAGTCTAGCAGCAGCGGTGCTCATTTGCTAATGTTTTTTTTTTCCCAAGCCCACAGTACACAGAAGATTTTTGACATTTTGAACACTGGGAGGGGTGGGGAGATGTCAATGTCTTCTGGAGCTTTTGGTTAGGTTTTTTTCTTCCCTTGCTGGGCTAACTTTTGGCTGATTATTTGGTTTTACTATTACCAGTTCTAGCTAATGTAATACCAGCACCAGAATACTGCAAGACAGTACGACAGAGCCAAATCTACTTGTGCAAGTAGAGAGCAATTGCTTTCCTCTCTTCTAAAAATAGTTCATCCACCCTAATACAGCATCAAGCACTAGAAAAAAAGCACAGATTTTCACAGCTGCTATTAACCTATCTCATCTTGAGATCCTTGGGAACTAATCACCTCTGGACAGGAGGGAGAGCCTTACAGTACTCATTTGACACTGGACAAATCAAAGGCAAGTCCAAAGGCTTCACCTGATTTCAGAAGGGGACAACTACCTGCTAATGATCCTTGCTGCAAGGCACACAGTCACATGGAGCTGGACACAAAGCTTAGAAAGCACAACAGCGCTGGCGCCTGAAATGGGTGCCACCTCTGCTTTAAACTTCATTACCCAGAGACTGCTAATAAACTGGAGAGCAGCACTCTCATGCTCCATCCTGCAAAATGCCAAGTACTGTAGTTCTGATCCAGCAAACATACATGTGAAACAGCTTTCTCCTGCTACTGGTGCTGGGTAAAGTGATGGTCACCATGCATAACGTACTGCAGGATGACACTGCTGGTGACACAAAGTGCCTCAATTGCTAAATCTATAAGAGGGTCCAGCAATCCGTCCTCAGCTGACTGGGTCCAAGACACAGAATTCTTTTTAAAAGAGATTAAATTGTTCGAGTGTCCTATTGCAAGCCAAGTTTTTGGAGGCCTCCTGCACTGCTTGATAAAGCAATAAATTTCCAGAAAAAGAAAAAACAAATGAGCAAAGTCAAAACCAAGGTTTTGTTTGCTTTAGAGCAAAGGAACCAACCCCCAGAAGTGAAACCTTATCTTGTGCCTCTAATGGGCTGGATTCCCATCTTCACTTTGCTCCTAGAGTTTCCTCCACCAAGGCTGGCCTCTGGCTGTCTCTAGAGGGTCCTCCTCTGGCCACATGAAAGGCTTCTCACACCCCTCTATGGCAACAGCCTTTAATACAGTCTAAAAGTCAGACCGATGTTTAGATCCCTTCCTGCTAGATCCAAGCTCAGGCTGCTGAGCTTTAAGTCTCAGACACAGAGCCAAAATTTACCGTGAAGAGATCTGAAACAGAGGCACTTAGGGTTTTCATAAATGGAGATTTACTTAATTTGAAGCTGAACATCAAATTTCTGCTGTACCTAAAGTAAATACTATCCATTAATGGAGGAAACATGGGATTTTTTTCATAAAAATAAACACACAAGAAATTTAAGAGCTACAGCCCTTAGCTTTCTAGGCATCGTTTTTAATAAATTGTACGTCTACCCATTTTCAGGCTTGGAAATGCATTAGACTGCAAAAAAAATTACTGTTCCACAGCTATGCAGCCTTTTTCTCCAGCTTCATAGAAATGATGCTGAGTTCATACTGCCCAAAGTGAGACACATCAGGGAAGTTCCTATAGCTTGGCACTGCATAGGTCCCTGTGCCAAGAGAGCTCACACCTACCCACGGTGTACTGGCGGGGCATGCATAAGCGGATGAACCAGACAGACCAAGCAGGGTGTGGGGAGCAAGCCTGAGAAAGTGGTGGAAATTTAAAAAATAAAAAAAAAAAGAAAAAAAGAAAAATCAAAACACCCTGACCGGGTTCCCAGCTGATATCAAATACCATCACCAGCTGGTTGCTAGTGGATATAGTCCATATGAAAACAAGAGGTCTGGTTTCTGTAATTCACAGCAAGAGGAATGGGCTAAGCCCCACAAATGCAACGACTGAAGGCGTCTTTGGGGAAAGCATTTCCAAGGCAAGCTGACTCTTCTTTCGACACGCCAGGAAGGGACACCTGCTTATCACCAGCACTTCTGCGCTGGCCAAGGACAGCATGTGATGGTGCACGGTGTCAGAGGCTGGTGCCCAAAGACAGGGAGCGGGCGCTCATGGTTCTCTGACAGCAGAAAGTAATACAAACCCCAATGGATTGCACCTATCTGCACCCATTTGCAAGTGTTTTAATTTCATTGCACCCACTGCTGCAAATTATTCTTACGTATTTCACCTTCCCATACTTCCCCACCATCTACAATAGCATTTCTCACACATCCCATCTCCATGATCTTTCTGTTGTCCTGCTCCCCCACCTGTATATATGAATGTCACCTGTAAAATACAACGTCAGTCAGATCTCCCTGACCGGTCTGCGCCATACAAAAATTCCTCATGCTAACATTAGACATGCTTGGATTAGCAAGGAAATGAAAACAGGCCACAGTAAAGAAGTGGGCTGGGGGAAAAAGATGGAGATGTAATGCTAAGCAACCATGTCAAGTCACAGCTGGCCACATCTCATTAGCCTTGTTTGAGGGTTCCTCTTGTCAAAATAGCACCTTTGTAGCAAAGGAAGAATCCTGCATGCTCAGTCCTGCAGCACTTTGGGCTCTTTTGCTGGGCACAGTCTCCTTTAAGCATCGACAGCCGGCAGCTACATGTCCCATAGTTCCATGGCTCCACTGCTTTGTACCAGGAGAACCTAGAAACCACCAAAGGCTCAGTCCTGTAAAATCAACTCTTTCAAAGATGCTTTACAAAGTTACTATGCAACTCTGGGAAAGGAGTTCGGATAGGAATTAATGAATTTTGTTTGGTATTAAAAGATTGGAAAGTTCTGATAAAAGTCATGAAAATTCCTGAAAAAACAAAACAAAACAAACAAACAAAAAACCCAAAACTTGTTTCCAAAACAAGCTTGTTTTCCCCATTGCTAGTTCTAACACAAACACCAGGAAAGATTCAAGCACTGATACAAGCAACTCTTATCCACCTCATAAAAATGGCTGAAAGTGAGAAAACAAGTTCATTTTCTTTTCTTCTAATATCTCCTCAGCCTCCCTTTGTGCTTGAGGATCTCAGGAGACAACACAGAGGTGACCAGAACACCGATAACCCCCCTTTAAGGTTGAGTAAATTGAGGCATTGAACAGTTTCTGTGATTTACCCAAACAGAACCATAATCCCAACTTATTTGCATGTGAAACACTGTCTCCCAAATTAACCTAGCCAGTTGAAAATACAAGTCTGTGGGGGGCAGGGGAGAACTGTCATTTAGTATATTTCCTAGCTCAAGGGGGTATAAAACTATTTCCAATACTCATTATGCCCATTTCACTAATGTATTTTTAATACCGTGATGTAGTTTAGTATTTTTTCATTGTTAATGCTCTTAATAGCCCATCTCCTCCATGCACCCCTTCAGAAGAACATGAGCTGCAGGAGCAAAAACCACAACTAGAAGAGCTGGCATCCTGAACACACAGGTTGGGCTGCAACAGTGACTCTGCAGTGGTCAAAAAAAAAAAAAAAAAAAAAAAAAAAAAAAAAAAATCAGTCTTTGGCTCTTGGCAGGTTAATTAACTGAGAAATGAGGAGGATTTGCTTCCCAGGAGACTATTTGCTCCCCGCCACATAAACTAGATGGGTCTCTTATGTTAGGGGACCTTCTATCAATTGCTCCTAAGCTCTCCAGATCTGACCACACTGCCATACTGTAGTCTTCAACGTAATATGGAAAGAAATAAAGTGACCATGTTTAAAATAGCTCCACAGATTATAACCCTGGGAGAAGACACTCAAGAAACATTAAAGGTCAGATTTAAATCCACAAATATAATGAAATGTGCAGTTACAGATGAAACTCCCTCCTTAACAGACTGGACCAAATTCAACCCTGCTACAAACCACCCAGCAGATGAACCTGGCCCAGTCATGGCTCAGATCTCCAGTCATAATGAAAGCTTGTCCATGGCTTGAACCCAGCAACAATTAACCTTGACAGGGGGAGATAAGATTCAAGTTTCAAAGAACAGAGAGTTTACTGGGGTTTTGTGTGCTTTCATGAGGCTTTGATTATTATTTTAATGCGGTTGTTTGCGGTTTAATTTCCTCCCCCCCCCCCCCCCCCCTTAATGGTAACATTGAAAAGATAAAAGCCTATGCACTAATGGCAGGAGCCAAAGGATGGCTGAAGTCCAAGCTACCTCCACCCCACCGCACTCATCTGATACACTTCCAGAGAAGAGGGAAATCAGACAAATAGATGCTGTGGATAGTTTAGGACTGACTCGCCTCAGACTTTTTGGAAAAGGGAGAAGAACTCATTAGGCTAAAAGGAAAGCCAAAAGTAGTTATGAGCGTGCTCTTTTAGGGGACTAAAGTAAGAAGCCAACAGATCTTTACATACTTCCCAGCAGGAAGCCTACAGTCATCCATAACACTGCTGATAGCCCTCCATGCTTGGCAAGGTTCCCACTCAACCATCTGGAGCACATCCATCGAGGTGCAACTTTGAGGAAGGAGACTGAGCGCCTGGCAAAGGTGTTCAGATAGCAGCTGTAAAGAGGGTTTTGGCTCCCGAGCTTCAGCGCAGTTTCACTTGACAGCAACTGAGTACATCTCTTCTGCAGATGGTGCAGCTGCAGATGGCACAGGCAGTCCTAAGCTAACTTTAAGATAACTAGCAGTCACTGCTGACAGCAGCAGCAGAGTTCAGCATGTGCGCTAAAACCCTCTGTCAGGGAGTTGGGCCATTCGCCCAGGTGGCTGCTGCACTTTTATCGGTACCAAAGCTAGTTAAAGCCAGTTCACCTTGTGTCTCCAGGAACCACAAAGCCACCGCAGCTCCTGCATCATAGAAGAATACCTGCATCACTTCTGTTCTCACCAGCTGACGTTTTGATCTTGCTGATGTCTTCAGCAGAGCTCCATCCGACTGAGGGCCAGGAGTTTGCTCTGCACCTCTGTCTTTCCTTTGAAGGTAACAGCGATATTCACCCTCCTCGAGGGCTGTTAATGAGAGCGTGTTCTCTAGTTAGGTGGAAGTACGGCTCTGAAGCCTCTACCAGAGCTTTTCCAGACAATGCAGCCACAGGAGGTCTTTAAATAAGAGGAAAGTATCAAAAGATGGGGAGTGACCTGGTCAAATCAGCTGGGGAAGAAGATGTAGGGGGGAGGTGGGAGAGAGCAAGTGCACTGGAAGCATTGCAGTTTTCTTCCCATGTCCATTGGACAGCAAATAGCAGTGGCATAAGAGTTCACAAGTGCTCTCAATATTGGCAAATATCATAGAAGGGCTTGCCATCTACGCTGCCAGAAAACGTGGCATCAGCATAAGAGAAAAGCAAACTACAATGTAGTATAATGCATATCCATATGCTATTTATAGCCTCTCCCGGCACACATACACACAAACTTGTGTCCCCATGGTATTTTCTTGGCTACACTTACAACCCCTCCTTTACATTCACACAGCATGAACTGAAATCAATCATTAAGTTGAACACAAAGACTTTGCTTCTCTTATCCTAAAGTTAACTCGGAGGACACCTTGCTGGAGGTGAGGGGAGCAGGGGGGAGGGAAAAAAAAAAAAATGTAGAGGAATGAGAAAGGCACAAGTTTTTTGCCACGACGCCACCACTAGAGCACGTAACAGCCACCCATTGCAGTAACGAAAAGATAGCCTAGGTTGAGCTGTTGCTCCCCAGCACACATCTCCACTTTACGATGAAGCTGCTATGCAGCTTTGCTGCCACATCCTCCCTTCCAGCCCACTCCCATACCTCCTCCCCATGGAAACCCTCAAAGATCCAACTTGCCCACCTTCAAGTAAGGCTTAGTCCTCTCTTACCCACAGCATCTCCTCAAGACTTTTTCCTGTACTTTTAGGTATTTTATTCTTTGTTGGCACACTCGGTTCTCTCCTTAAAACTCCCACAGCTCTCCAGCCTCATGCTAGGAGCCACCACTTACTCTTTGGTGACAACATTTGACCAGAACCTGGGAAGCTCTTTTTCCAAGGGCTGTATAGAACCCAGGACTGCAACATGGCTTTTAAAGCATATTGCTTTCACTGAGACCACTAGCCAAAGTTAAAGCAGAGACTGTTTTCTAAATAGCAAATCCTACAAGGATCTGCTACTACAATTTAAATCTCCTGGAAGAGGAGACTGGGGGGATGAGGAGGGCAAGACCCAGGGACGCACCTGGCCAAGCCCTACAGAAAAGATGCACCTACAGGCAGAACTCAGCCTCCTCTCAGAGCCTGAAATGGCACCAAACCCACAGCTAAATCATGTCTTATTTCAGATTTTCAGCCACCAGATCAAACAACAAAGGTACAAGGGCACAGTAATAATCTGCAGTCTGACCTGCCCGAGATTTTTTGAACTACCCTGGAAAGCTACTGCAAGGGCTTTAGGAAGAAAACAAACCCTCCCAATATAACACAGAAGAGCTACGTTCTAATATAGTGTGCATCATGGTCTGGCTTGTAGCAGGTCACCAACCTTGGACAAAAACTGGTTAGAGTGGGAAAGTCGTTCTAGTGGCCCAGGAGCCTCTAAAAAGGGAAAAAATTGGGCATCACCCCTCAAGAAAAACAAGACACACTAACAAACTGACTGCATGCAGCTCCCAAGACATAAAGGAGCCATGGGCAGACTTGATTTTTATGAAGAAGTCGGTAATGGTTTAGCGCAGACCTAAAGAAATAGTTCCTGGGGCCAAACCACTAAACCAGGCCTACTTAAATATACCACAGCTTGTGAAACCTTGCAGAACAGCGCTCAGACCTGCTGCTGAGCATGGGATGATTCAGCCTCTGCCACATCCTCCCCTTCACAGCTTTAAAGTGCCATCCGAGCACAGCTTTTTTCCTGCTGCTTGATGCTTTCAGATCCTTGACCTGGTAACAATATCACATCTGCTAGCTATTATCAGAGAAGGATAAAGGCTCTCCCTCCTTGCTTCTCCCCATATGCAAGCCAGTGTGAACCCAGTACAGTATGGTGTTGTGTCTGTGAGAGCTGAAAGCTGTCAGGCTATAATTCAAACAAATCAGATCTAATCACCCTTATCAGAAGGTCGATAAAATCAGTAAAATTGAGAGGCTACAAAAACACAAGCCGAGGAGGTATTTCGCGATGGGCACAGAAAGCCAACACCTCTGAAGAGCTGTTTTCCTATAGAGATCCCACCCCACAGAGGACAGCGGGGCATTGCTGAAGATCAGTGTCTGTGCAGGTTCTCCGCTATCTTTTGCAGACCTAAAAAAAGTTATTTCCCAAACTCTGCTGCTGGAATAGGGGTAGGAGACACAGAGAGCTGTATTCCAGAATTCCCTGTGGCTCCCAGATTTTGGACAAAGTGGGCACAAAACCACTACAGATAGATGGACACCACACTGGCCAGATGCTTCATAGGTGCGATGATGTCCAAACAAAACATGGAGACAGACCCAGGTGTCATGGAGGTGACCGCAAGCCTTATTTTGTTCACACACCTCCCCAGCCCTGAGCTGGACCCTGGCACAAGCACATGCTAGAGATGAGGGTTTTCTGAGACCGGGACCCCGCTTTAGAGGACAAAACAGTCCAGGATGTTCGGAGAAGCGCAGTGGGGCTGTAAGCATCAATCCTGTATCTGCATGTAGCAGTATCCCACAGCTAGTTCTCCTTTGCCTGGTCAGCAAGCCATTGCCAGCCCCGATCCTGAATCAGACAGCTGAATGGCACCGTACCATAATGGGAACAGTCCTTGGCAGGTTTCCTGCCTTGGGCTGCCCGTACTTTCTGAACCAGGGTTGCAGTGAGATTTTTCTGGCTAAGGCCAGCTCCAGAGGAACCACCTGGAGTCCTTGGCCAGCTAACGGAGAACCTCTGCCCTCATATGACTCACCTTCCCATTGCAGAAGAGCCTGAGAAGCATTTAGGGGAAGAGCATTTTACAGGATGAGGAGTATACGAGTACGCAGATGGGCAGGGAACTTCCTGACACACACCCCGTAACTGTCTGTTAGTCACGACGGCTGCCGAGCCCTGACCTCCCTCCAGCGAGCGTGACGCAAAACAAAGCTCCACTTACTGATTTCAACACTGGCAGCGAATGTCACACAGCGACAGAAAAAATAAGGGTTGGAAAAGACCTTGGGAGGTCACCTAGTCCAGCTCTGTGCCCTGTGGAAGAGTCAGCGCTGTATTATCCCCATCAGGCACACGTCTAACCTATTCTGAAAGGCCTCTGATGATAAAAGCAACATATTCTACACTTTTGCTATTTATATCATGATTTTAAGCACTACTTGAAGAATGGAGGGCACAGAGGGGAATAGCTGCATAATAGCAGAACATTGCATTACAGAAATGTTGCAGGACTGGGGAGGGCAAGAAGCTGCTGAATACATAAGCATACCTCAGCCATACATCAGTGCAAAATGTAAGGACGGGACCACCAGCAAGGTAACAAGGGCATGAGAGTGGAGTGCCCCAACCAATCTGGCCAGACCACCTGGCAGAATTGTGACATCTGGCAGAGCCAGAGAGGACTGAACCCTCCTTCACTGTGCAACGCGCAGGTACAGACCTCAGCACTGGATCCGGCCACCGCTACCTCCCACAGAGGTTGGTCTGACATCCTTCTCAGGGATTAAAAAAATACAGATAAATAAAAAATAAAGCTGCGCTCTCAGCTGCACGGGAGAGGGTGTCTCAGCAAGATGAGGGTCTAGGCATATTTACACAAACATGCAGACTGTTGAAAAGAACAGTGGAAATGCTTTGCACAAAATCCCATTAGCAAATAACGGGATTTCTGGGAGCACCATCTGTGCACCACATTGAACACTCACCCCAGAGCACGGAGACTAAAGCACGTTGCATATAGAAACACAGACAAAAGAATATACAATAATACACAAAGGCAGGGAGAGCACATATAGGATGGGGACAAAGCCAGAAGAGACGTTTTGCTTCTCATCCTCACAATACCCAAAATCCCATTCCCTTCACAGCCTCCCCACAGTGGTTCCTGAGGCATCTCACGTCCCTTCTGTGCCTACTGTGAGGCCCCCGTGATGTTGCCACAGAAGGGGAAAAAAAGCTGTCATGAATGAGAATCAGCTGGCAAACCAAAACCATTCAGTGTGAGGTGAGACAGAGGTCTAGTATTAGAAATACATTTTTCCTCACATGTTTTCTAAGGAGGTCTCCTAGATTTCTAAGCCAAGGTGTTACCTGGAAAAGGCTGTGTCTCATCTGTGAGCTTCTTCAGCTCCACCTCAGCAGAAAGGGCCCTGGGAAAAGTCCAGGAGTAGCCACACTGGGGTAACTCTGAAACAAAGCAGGAGAGGATTTGGTGTGAGGGGGTTTTGGAAAGCAAAACAAACCCAACTTTGCAAATGAGCAGCTTGAAAGAGCCATCTCCAGTGACTCTCCAGCACCCCTTCTCCTCCACATTTCCAAATGTCTCCCTCTTTGTCCGCCCTCCCAAGGGCTCTTCAACAGCATCCTCCAAAACAGCTATTACAGCAATTACTGCAATTAATTGATTTGCATATCCCCAAAGCCCCATCATTAGTGCAACACAGCCAAGCGTGTTAGTGTTTAATAATATCAATCAACAATTATTCATAACATCCCACCCCGGCAGACCTAAATATAGAGACAAGCATTCATGCGAAAACAAAAAGGAGGAAAAAAAAAAAACAAACCAGCAGCTAAACAAAAGAATTAATTTAGAGCAGAATTAGGATCATAGAAACAGGACAGAAAAGAGACAAGGTCAGATGTCTCGCTCCCAGCTCATGTGCGACTCTCCTAACCTGCCTACTCTCAGTTACTTAGCTAGCTGCAACTAAATAAAGTTATTTGCTCTTGTGGTAAATAGCCAGCAAGCCACAACGAGCATATACACAGTGCGGTAGAAACAACAAGAGACAACTTTCACAGCCTGCTGGCCCCAGTTCAGAAAAGCACTTCAGCAAAAGCTCGAGAGGGTCTCCACTCAGGACAACACTTAAGCACATGCTGAAATTTAACTACTTAAATCCTGCTCCTCCTCAGGCCAGGCACTAGTAAAAGGGAAAGGCTGCTATCCAGTTTTCCAGGCATTTTTAAGCAATACAAGCTGCACCTCTTAGGTGCTCTTACGCTCTTCGCTAACCTCTGGATTTGGAGCCAAAGCCTGTTTGCTTAACGTATGAGCCCTTCAGGACACAAGCGTTGCTTTCATGCTGGGACAGGAGAGCACCTCACACCAACACTGGAGCTCAGAGGTACTGTCCACGTGGAAATAGCATACAACACCACAAGCCAATGGGAAAACTAGCATCAAGGCTGCTCTTTATCAGTGCATTTTAAACAGTCCAAGACTAAACTAAGACTTTCATTAAACCTGGGACCTTGCTCATGAGACAGGCAATTCAGTGATGGAGCCACATCTAACGAAGCCGTAGCTCAAAAGAGCCAGAAACCCGTGCTACTGATAGAAACCTGCCGCATTTCACACATCAAGAGGGAGGCACGACCACCTCAGCCTGGTCTCCCTTCTCTGTGATGCAGCACCCAAAATTTATGCATTTGCCATTTCTTGTGGTCCCCTGTCCTCTTGTTATGGGACCTCCTACCCATCAGTGCAGGAATGAGATCGTCCACAGCCTGTCCACACACTACACGTGCCCAGGACCAAGGTACTCTACTGTGGGAGGATGAAGACCTGGACAAGGAGCCTTGCCAGAAGGTACGTTTCCCAGCTGCAGCCACACAAGGAGATGTGAGGCCAGTATGAGACCATCACCACTGACGTGATTCCACATGCACATGAGGATATCAGAGAGGTGACAGATCTTCACCATTCAGTGCGTTTCACATGGCTTGGATGTGCCCAGATCGCCTATATGCTGCTTCATCGCTCACACCAGTGAGGGTCTCCATCACCACCTTCAGCAGCAGGAGGAGGTCTCTGCAAGAGCCCAGCATCAGACTACATTAACATAATTCAAAGATACATTAATGCACACGCTGATCAAGCAAAGAGAATGGCATCTTGTGCTGAAACAGCCGCCAAGCAAAATTCAGGTGTTCAGCTCCTCTACTGATGTAAACTGATGCAAGTATGGTAGGCACCAAAGGCAACGAGTTAGTTTGCACCGCTGGAGGAGCTAGCATGAACATGGTGATACAAAGCCACAGCCTTGCTGCAAGTCACAGCTTTTCACCAAGCTGGTGGAGTCCCGCTCTGACAACATATTTATTAAAGAAATTAGGGCAGGAGGGGCTTAATAGGTGCTTCCCGCTCTCGCTGATGTGGCCGGATAGCTGGTAGGGCAGCAATGTCTTCAGCCTCCATCACTCACTAGATCCTGACCATCCGGCAGCACCCCAGGCTGTAGCTTCAAAGCCACCTTGATCTTCCTTCATCCTTACCTGATGCATCCCAAACTGCCGCAGACAGCTCTGCCAGCACAACCATGGGGCAGCAAACAGTCCAGGTATCGCAGAGGGTGGCAGGAAGGAAGGACCTGCCTGTCAAGAGAAACTTCCCTACTAGTGTGGGCACAGGCAAGGAGCAGCTTTGCCCTCGCATCTTGCCATCAGGCACTGTGACAAGCTCTCCAGCACGTTTCCCTCTGCTTTGGCTCCATTGATCCCATAGCTACACTAGAGCTACATCCCAACACTGTAAATCACACCAGCTTGAGAAGGAGGACACCCTGATTCCCAGCTCAGCACCCAGGGCTCATGCTAAAAGCAACCACCAGCTACTGACTGCAGACTAAACAAAGCTTTTTTTACACTGCCCACAGTCTGGACCCCTAACTGGAGACTCATCCAGCGTGAAACCCCCTATTCCCATTTCTTTCACACCCACCCCCTATTCCTATTTCCTTCACACCCCTCCCTGCCTCCATTGGTGCTGATGCTGAGTGAGATATTGCGCCTTAATAGGCACAATAGGAAGGAAAAAAAAAATACAATGTCTTGTCAGCAGCATTCTAAATAGAAAAAGAAATAAGTAAGGTTTTAAAGCCCCCTTGCCTTTTGTTGGCCTTCTAACTTCCCCCATCGCCTGTAAGCACACACAACATGCCAGGAGGCGTGCCCAAGAAATGAACTGCATGAGCAGGAAGCAAGGCAAACTATGATTGCAGTAAACCACTTCAAAAAGGCTTCAGTTTTGCTCAGAATTGCTTGAAAGGAAACATGTCGCTCATGGATGTTCATCCTTCGTCTCCTGCCTGTATTAAAAAAAATACTGGTCTGGTCGTCTCCATTTTTCTTGGGGAAAAAGGGTTTCTGGAAGGTAGGGTCTAAAAGCAAAACATAAATAGGAAATATAAACACTTCCTTAAAACCATATTTGGCTTCTCTGAGAAAATACCTAGCAGCTTTCACTGCCTCCCAAGAGCAACTGACAGATTTTAGGGGAAAGCTAAGACTTAGTGGCCACAATGCTGTTTTGCAGAATAACACGGAAGGGAAAATCCAAACCAACTAAGTGCACAACGCTGAAGACCTAGAGAGAGGTTTGCCTGAGGCAAACATCTCCTAACTGCTGTAATTACCGTGAAAGGTCATCAAGGACACCTCCCTGTGCAAGCTAGAAAAAGTCATGTAAGCATTTCATGTGGTTAGTGCAACCTTTTTAGTAAACGTAGCAAAGCTCTGACATTGAGCCATATGAGATGGTATCAGCAAACAGGCATTTTTCTCAGAAAGCACATGCATAAGAAAGCTGAGGACATTAAGCCCATTCCAACTCCTTGCTATCTTGCTCTTGAACACAGCCATTAAAAAGAAAGTTCAAGCAAAACGCTGGGTAAAAAGGAAGGGCTGCACACACAGGACTTCGCATTGACAGAGCCACATCCTGAAAGGAGTACAAAAGCGTTCAGTCTGCAAATATAATTGAATTTAAGAGTCAAATTCCTCCCGGGTGCTGGCTGTTGAGAGGTTATCATGTCCCACCTCCAGAACAGGAGGGTCCTCATGCATCCCGTGCTCCAGCAAAGGTCAGCTCACGCCAGCTCTCTTGCCCGTGGTGCCTCCAGGGTGGCACCCTACTGCAGCCAGATAACGACACACATGCTATGTGCCACTTGCTCCACAGTCAGGGACAGCGTGTGCTTCTCTTGCATGTGGATGTCAACACACGCCAACACGCTGCTCTGCTTTTTTTGTGTGTGGCTTAATTAAAGGCAGATACAAAGGGCGGTTCGTACAAATGTTTATCTTTAGATGCTTCCCTCCCTAGGACCCCACTCGCAGGCTGGGGACCAACAAGTGAGAGCAGGAGGACAGGCCCCCTCCCCAACAACCTATGGGTCCCTCCACAGCTTCATCCGACAGATGGAGCAGTATCCTCTCTCCTAGGACACCCCTAACAGCCCAGAGAGTGCAGGAGGACATGTGGGATGCTCCCAGCAAGGAGTCCTTCAAACCCTGCCCTCCACTCTGCACAACATCTGGGGCTGCCAAGGGGCTGGCCATATCTGTTCAAGCAGGATGAAGCCACGGCACGCAGGTCTGGCCACCTGATTTTACCTGTCTCAGACAAAATTATTATTTTGGAGCTGGACTGCCTTCTTTACAGTCCCAGATCTCATTTTCAGTGGCAGGGGGAGAAAGCCTTTGACCCATTAAGTGCCTTTGTAAAGGACTCACTGTTGGCATCTGACTCTCTCGGCAAGACAGATATACAGCAATTTAGGTTGGAAGGGACCTTTGGAGGCCATCTGGTCCAATCCTCTGCTCAAAGCAGCAGTAAATAAATCACAGCACATCTCCTCTGTTCATGTAGCCAAGGCACAGGTGGGGGACTCATGAGGAGCAGGGAAGTATGCAAGAGACCTCAACACAAGGAAAATCTCTCCTGCTCTGAACACCACCACGGAAAACAAGTCTCCTATCTGAGAAGAGGCTGCTAAACCACACGTTGCCTTGACTGACCACCTCAATTCTCTGACCTCTTGCTCCAGAGCCTGGAAGTGTCTCCTCTCCACAAAGAGACCTCTCCAAAAACCAGGTTTTAGCCCTGAAGTCCCAAGCAAAGAAATACTCAGGTGTGTAAAAGGTGCATTTCTGACCTGTACCTGCAGAAATGAGTGTACTTAGTGCCTTTGGTCTAACCTTTACCCCTTTCTTCCAAGGGCTAGTGGCATTATTGCGTACATTATAAAGCAGTCCTGTCCCAGCGAGGGTCTACCTGACTTAATCTACCCTACGTGGCCAACCTGGGAAGAGCTGTTACTGCAGTCTCAGAGGTGTTACACCACCATACAGTAGTGTCAGATAAAGAAAATGCTGCAAAGCTTCTGTTTAACTGAGCAAATTGACCTGTTTCATGCTTTAATCTTGATGCAGGAAGCAGAAAAGCCCCTTCTACCCTTCTCCAACTCAGACAAAGTGTGTCCCTGTGCTCGCTCCCAGCTACAACTCCACAATAGTTGTGAGCTGTTTCTTCTCTGGCCTTTTTATTTCATCTCATCATACCAAAAGCAGAGACAGGCCTGGAAACTAAATTGCAGCCACCAGTTTCATTCATAAATTTGGCTGCATCCTTGCCTAGTAAACTATTGTTGTTATTTCTCACCGTTTATCCCCTCAAAGCCAGGGAGTATTGTTTTTATTGCTATTGTGAGAACAAGAGCAAGAGAAAAAAAATAATCTTAAGCTTCCCTTCCCCTCCCAATCAAATATAATGGAGAAAAAGAAAAAAAACGGGGCGGATGTCAGATCCTCAAGGATTTATTTTTTTTTTTCCACTATCTACAGGAGCTCAGCCTGGTGCTGCAGGTTTCTGAGTCTGAATTTTATCAATGGGCTGCATTGGGTGCATTTGAAAGGACAGCAGGTGTTCGAACAATGAACCCAGGCTGCCTCTACATCTGGGCTACAAAAGCCATCGTGGTGTTTACAAGAAACAGGATAATCAAGAAAACATCCTGCCACAGGCACCTAAAAAACTACAGTCCCTTGTTATTCATTTTTCTCTCACACTGCACTGTTTATTTATAGCGCAAGAAGTTGAACCGGGAGGAGGAAAAAAAAAAAAAAGTTTCACACTCATTTCCACGCAGAAGTGACGCACGTGCAACATGGAAGGGATGGACGGCCAAGCACTTGGCTCGTATTGTTCCTTTAGCTCTGGGTGGGACATTATTAACCCTTGAGCTCTTGCTGTAACTAATTAATTAGCTGGGCATAAGTTGTTGGTTTTGCTTCATTCATGCAACTGCACCAGTTGAACCTAACTCATTCCAGGACACTCAGATGGAAACTGAGTCCCCACATACTGGATATAATGTCCCTAGAGCCTAAACACAAAGAGATAGGCAATTACGGGGGAGGGATCACGGAAACTGCTCATCCATCTTAGCCTTCAGTGCTTAAGGTCGGAACCCAATGGCCAGCAGAGTAAGACAGGCTCTTCCAGAGCTCACAGTAGGCATAGAGGGTCCTCTCCCCAGATACCCTCTGGAGGAACCTCTTTCCCTCCACAGCCAGCACTGGCTGCCCAGCGTTCGGGGTCAGAAAAAGTGAATACACAGTGCATCAAGCATGTCTGCAGAACTGAAGGTTGCCACCAAATTTCAGCTGATGATGGCTTGTGGCTCCCTACAAAATCACTGTATTTTGGGGCTACTTTCTACTGACATTTCATTCTGCTTTCCTTTAACTTTTCAGCACAAAGCAGGATGCATCCAATTTCGTAAGAGGCATTTTGGTTTGTTTTTTTTTTTTTAAATCAAATTAGTTTTCATTGAAGATGCACTAAAACGGAACCTCTAGAACATTTCTCACCATCCTCAAGAACAACTTGGGAAGCTCCAAGGTATCTCCAAGTCTTCCAGACTACTGTTTCATGACTCAGCTCATCCCTGTGTCTAGCAAAATTAAGTATTCCGTCCCCTCATTATCCTCCCTTCCCTGCTTTAACAGTTTTGCTTCTGGAAGCCTCCAAAACACACCAGCTAGAGCCCCTGCACAGAAACATGGGGAAATGAGAGCTGAGCTGCTCAGCCTCTCAAGGAGTTTGACTTCCTCACTTTTGAGTTGAATCAAAGAGGATTAATTCAACAGGTGCTTTACTGGAGAGTGAGCGGGAAAACAAAGCAAAACACAATGAAACAACAGCCTACATACACGAACAGCAGATGAATTCTTCCTCTTCTGGGCAATGAACTGCTAAAGCAGATGGCTAACATTCCCTTCTCCTTTAGACCCAAGTCACTCTCTGTTGCTGGCTTTAAAGACATGAAGTCCCAGAGCTCAAACACTTCCCTTCAATCAGACAGTGGGTCTGGAAGGAGATCTTCCTGATCCAGACTTGACCCCTGAAGGGTTGAGCTGCCTCCCCTGCCCCTTACTCATGGTCTTCTCTACCCTGGTCACCCTCAGAAACA
This sequence comes from Aquila chrysaetos chrysaetos, assembly GCF_900496995.4. NCBI lineage: Eukaryota > Metazoa > Chordata > Aves > Accipitriformes > Accipitridae > Aquila > Aquila chrysaetos. Next base: position 12,594,774 of record NC_044009.1, on the reverse strand, counting down.
CCACCTCCCCAGCTGGAGAGCAAAGGACTTTCCAACAGCCTCTCCATCTCATGCACTGGCTAGGACAGCTGAAGCCAAGCCTGCTGCCCCATAAAATTCACAACAACATCTCACAGCTATTTTTTTCCACGAACAGAAAGACCATCAACCAGTGTACATATAAACTGACCACATCAGAGACCAGCATCTTTGTCCCCCTCCTGCCATAGAAAGCAAGCAGCACTTTGCTGTTCTGAGTTCTCATCAGTCCAGGGCTCCCCAGCAGGCTGGTCCCACCAAACCTCCTACCCATTTACCGAGGCATGAGACATGGGGGCTCAGATCAGCTAAAATCCCACTGCAACTGAAAGGAGCAGATAGCGGCTTGTGTTGTGTAGCATTTTCTCCTCGTTTGCTTAAAAATGTGAGAATTTTTGAAGTTTTCAGCGATTAATGTGCACACATAGCCAGTATTAACAGTCAAGCTTTTTGTCATTTTTCCATCAAAATTATAAGAGAAGCTTATACAATATTTTACATTGCTGACTAGGGAGCCTATAAAGCCAGTAAATGTTTAGAGGATCTGTATATCTTAAAATAAATTAAATAGGTCTGTCCAGAAGTGCCATTTCACACGTGATACTGAATACATCTTCACATTATATAACCAAAAGAAATGCTACTTATTTCCAATATTTGTTTTGCAGAATAATATAAAGCAATCTTTACCCTCCTGACTAAAGCTTGACACTGTGTTTAAGTTAATTTATTAAAAATTTGCTAGCTGAAGCCAAATATTCAAGCCAACCAGTTTTCTACAACCCCTGCTAACAAATTACTTGGATAATTGCCAGAAGCCTGAGTCTGATCCCTTTTTCTATTTCTTTCTCACCAAAAAAACCATCTGGTGCATGTTAATTGTCAATCTGTATCGACTGCAAGATTTATGCTGGTAGGAATCTCTAAGAACAGCATCCTAAATAATTAAATAGCCAAACGCCAATTAACAATTATCAATACAGAATAAAATCAATACACTACCTGATGTTTCCTAATAATAGAGAGCTGACACTACTTGAACCAGCTTCTTTTGAAAGCTTTAATTTTATCGAACAACATCATTTCAGGAGAGATGATTTGGGGTTTTACTTTTTAACAAAGAGAGAAGTAGAGTGTGGCATGGCATTTAATATCTGGCTGAGATTTAAAACGCACACTCCTTATGAAGTATGACATTTTATACCTGAAACCACAGGAACATTTCCCACATTTAAGTGATAGAGGGAAAATTCTTCAAATTAGATTTGAACTTTATACCTTCTAATTCTGCTCCAATCCTCCTCCTCCATGTACCATGCTCAGGCCTGATGAACATGCTGGCGCTATATCAAAGTCTAATAGACCTGACTGCCGACAAATCCCCTTCACTCAGCCTTGAAGTTAGCAGCAAACCTCCTGTAGATCTAGTAGTTAATGTTAACTGGCAAAATAGCTCAGCAACTGATCGCAAGGCTAAATGAACTGGTCAGCGCAGCTCAGCTGGCAGAGCCATCCCTCCTGGGTGTCAGCGTGAGCTGGAAGCTGGCACTGCAAAACCACAAGGCAGACCTAAATCCCCAAGCTTGCAGCGAAGAACCACCCAGAGCTCCTTCACACACTTTAATCCAAGCCTAAAGGAAAACCAAACACCCACCTGCAAGGAAACTCAGAGCAACATCTCCCCAGGCTTGCCTGTCAGAGGTCCTACTTCTCAATTTCCTGGACTCACAGGTCTGCTGTGCAACTCAAGTGCAACCAGGTCCCCATTTGGGGACAGCTGCCCTGCTGTAAGTGCTGTCACAGCCACTGTCCCTTGCAGAAGAGCTCCTCTGTTGAGCCCGCCAGGATGAGAGGCACACTGGCCCTCTGGGGTAAGGCTATGGAGCAAGGTGGTTTTTCAGTGTGAGACATCCAGCAAAATCCACCCTCCTGGCATTTCTTCACAACCCCCACTTCATGCAGCTCATTAGCAGCATGCAAACGGGCCCCTTCAACGACGCCTCATGTCAGCAAGAGACACCTCGTAGAGCACATCACATCCTACACTCCAGGGAGATGCAGCACAGATATCTCACACCTGTCCCCATAGCCAACAAGCAACAGGATCTTTGACTCCCAAGCAGTGGCCCAAAGCCTCAGCTCATCCATTCCGCGTGACGGAGAAAGCCCTGACCCACAGCCTCTCCCTTTGCATGCTCTTTGGGCCAGCAACACACACACAAAAAAAAAAAACACTCCACCTTCCATCCTGTGCCTTCAGGGACAATCCAGACCTTTGTAAGTGCTTTGAAATATGAGTTGCAAGGGCAGAACATTTTTCCTATTATGTTCCTTGCTTTACTTAAGCCCTTAGTCAATAAGAGACAGGTGCTCTAAATTCTTTGCCAGGGACCTGCGTTTAGGGGAACAAGGTCCTCCAGTTTTATACGTTATCCTCTTGTAAGCTCACTAGTTGCCTCTTAAGCTCGTAATAAAAAACTTTTTTGAGAAATGATGGCACCTAGTTTCCAAGGCAGCAGAACTTTTAAGCTCGCGTTTGCAAGAGCCTAAGGGATTACAAAGGCCAAAAGGAACACACTGTATAAAACCCATCACCTATTCCTACTGGATAGATTAAATAACACAGTTTTATCTTTTAATGCAACATGATCTTGATGAGGACGTCGCTATCAATGCTATACAAAAAACATACAGTGTGTGGAATAACAACTACAAATCCCTTTAATCTCTGGTGGTACCTAGAGATCTCAGATGGTTTGGTGCCTGTAGGGATTATCAGTGATGCGCGATCCTGGACTGGAAAGACTGAGATACTTCATGGTGTTGACTGACCATCAACGGTCTGCTGGACCTCAGCTGCAATTCAGGGTGCAGTGCTCCAGGGGAAGAGACAAGAAAGGAGATAAAGGAAAGAAAAGGAGAAGAAAGCTGGAAATAGGGATGGAGAGCAGCTGTGCCGCACCTGAAGAAGAGACACAGCCACAGCAGAAAATATATCACAGGGCAGTCCTTTGAAGATAGCACTGTCCAAACAGCCCAGACAGACCTGCATCCTCTTGCTTCAAATTACTTGAAAGCTCGAGGATTCAACTGGAAACCTACAGCAAACCAGAATATTTCACAGTCCCCAGTTTTTCTGTTTATAAATGTCTATTTTCTTAGGCTAAACCAATTACTTATTTCTCATACACTACTCCCATTTCAGCTACAAAGCAGGCTCCTTTCCCATGAAAAAAAATATCAACTCTACTTATGTCATAATTAATTTTACTGCATGACTTTTTCCAGCAACACAATTCTTTTTTTTTTTTTTCCAAGTTCCCTACAAACTGATGAAAATAAAAAGCCCCTCAGCTCATGCACAGGCTCCCTGCACACTCTCATGCACTTCACTTTTTTGTAACTCAATTTCCCCATTTTTAAAAGGAAGATGTTTGCTTTCCTTCAACTTTTTTTTTGGGGGGGGGGGGGTGGAGAAGACGGCAGGGAAGTGAGCAATGGGCATTACTTCATCTTTAATACAGTTTCCAGCACAATAAAGACCATCCTTTGCACTGTGACATCAAGGTGCTAACAGAGGGCAATAAACTCAGATTAATAATTAACATCCACATCGTATCAAGCAATCTTGTTGCTCTCATTTCAATTGCTTTAGAAAGCTTCCTATTTTTTTGTCTCAAACACATACAACAGGTTACTTAGCTGTTAATTTTAGAAGCTATTTTTGAGCAATGCATTACAGAATAAAAGCACTGAAGTCTTCTATTCCAACTCCAATTCCTGAATTTTCTTATTGAATTGCAAGCGTTACTCCCTTTCTCTTGATGATTTGGGAATGGTATCTTGAGGTCTATAGGAAAAGGTATATTACTTAGGGGTTACAGCCAAATTAGTCCTTGAAACCACATGCACTGATAGAGACAATACTGCTGAGACTCTGCTGGTAAAACTCTTGACTGAAAAAAAATAGTTCAGCAAAAAAAGTGATGTACGAATACCCACATTAATGGAAATAAAAACGTAAGGTTTCCATCCTAGCTGTGAAGGCTCAGTTAAAGTATTAAATAAGAACAAAACACAAGTTACTTACTGCTTTTGAGACCCCCTCCAACCTGCACATGGGTAAGAACCAGGCACTGAAAGGAAGCAGACAAATTTCTGATGTAAATTGCATCAGCATGAAGAACCGCTTTCATATTAACACAGCTAATTACAAGCTGATATTACACCATTTTCTGACCCCCTCCCCCAAAGAAAAAGCAACAGGTACTAAGCTCACTTGCTCGTTTACTCGTATAGCTCAAACCCACTGATCCAATACACCAAAAGAAACCATGCAATGGGCATAACCATCATATGGCTTGAGAAATAATACACCTTAGATGCTTTTTATTATGGTCTTGATCCTTCAAGGTTAACATTTTCAAGCTTTTTCTCCAAAACCACGGGGTCTAGGAACTTTATTTCAAAAACCTGATAGCCAAGAGTCTCACCTAATTATGCAAGCTGGGGCTTCAAGGGGGAAAGAAAAAAAAAAAAAGGCAAAGGAACACAGACACCCAGAGATTTACGGCAAAAAACACAGTTGCTGGCAAAAGACTCATTGTCCCAAACTTCTTGCCTTTTCCCTTCCCTACCCACTCTGTGGAGGAGTGCATTTTTTTCCCCCAAAAAATGTGATGTGCTGTAATCCTGTCTCGCTAGCTTTGATTTTTCTCCTTTTAAAGAAGGAACCTTTTAATGTTCTGCAATGGATATTTCCCACTCCGCACACAGGCAATAAATTAGAACAATTATTTTTAAAAACTCCGGCTTCGCTACCAGCTAGGTATCATTTACAAGGAGGCAAAACAGCTGTATCGGCCTCGAAGCTAACCTCCTACCAAACCAGGGCTCAGAAATTATGGGTGTGATTTTACAGGCTGCATTGCAACATGCTCCCATTGCCTTTTTTTTTTTTTTTTTAAAAAAAAAGGAAGCAAAAAATAAGCAAATCCTGATAGGAGTGATGAAGCACCAATAGATGGGATGGAGACGGAGACAGTCACTTCCCAGCTGCCTTTGGCATACAGATGTGCTAGGTTTGAGGATGCAACTGATGGAAGGGAATACAAGGCACGAGGCAGATTTCCAGCTGTTGCAAGAGAAGAAATAATTATAAACTGGTTTTTAAGTGGTAAGGGAATGGAAAACCGCTAGAAACTTGCCTCGATAGGTACTTGGGGAAAGAAAAAAAAAAGGAGAAAAATACAAATGCAACTGGGACAACCCCTTGGGAGAAAAATACAGGGAAATAAATAAAGGGGGGGAAATAAAGGGGGGAGATAACTCACTTTCTTCCCAGGACAGGTCCTGAAGCAGCACCGGGGAGGGGATCCCCACACACACACCCGCCCCGTCTCCGCGGTAACGGCGAGGCCCGCGCAGGCCGCCCGGTTGCCGGGGCCGCGGACAAGCCGCCGCCAGCCGCGGCAGAGCAGAGCAGGGCCGGGCCGGGCCGGGGCGGCTCGGCGGGCGGCCTGGGGCTCGGTGCCGGGGCGCCGTGCCCGGCGGGCCGGCCCCGCGGCGGAGGAGCGGCCCCGCGGCACCTCGGCATGTCGCAGGCGTGAGTAGCGCGGGGCGCGGGGGCCAGGCGGGGCGAGGGGCCGCAGGTGCCCGGGCGAAAACCCCGTTTAAGGTTTTTTTTTTACCACCCCCCCCTCCAGGTACCTCCAGAGGAAAACACCTGCCGGTACGAAGGGCGGTACAACCGGTTGCGCCGGGCCTTGTTCGCTGGTGCGAGGCCCGGGCGCCCTTTCCCGCCGGGCCAGGCCGCGGCGCCGGCCCCGGGTCTCCCCTGAGGCGGTGGCGGGGGTCAGCCAGCCCAAGGGGTGCTTTGAAAAGGGCGGGATTCGGCCCCGCAAAGGAATCGGATCACCTCAGCAGTGCTTAGGCCAATATTAATATTATTCCTACTCAGACACTAGACTCTTTCCCGCTCGCAAAAAATACTTTTTCCTCTCTTACAGACCAAAATCTGCACATACTGGGTTGGTTGGTTTGGGTTTTTTTTTCTCTAATGAACTCCTCATGCTTTCAGCACAACACAAAGCTTTAAAAGTTTATTTGCAATAACCAGACACTGATGATGGCATTGGATCAAAGTGCCTGCAAGGAGCCATGCTAATTTCTCCAGAAATATTAGTAAGATACCAAGCTCCCATGTTAAGAAAGCATTATTATTGCCGCAGTACAAAGCTGGGAACCTAACTGTGAGCGTCTTTCATGACATTATCCCTCGGTATTTTGTTGTTTGCTGCCTCCGGGTCCAGGAGTACTGGGCATAACCAACCCAGTTTGGGGCAGCTCTTGGTCCCAGTTCTGATCTGGATGTGGCTTGCTCAAGTTAAAAAAATAATAGTATGTTAAGGGGAAAAAAAAAAGGGGGGGGGGGGGGACACACCCAACCTTGGGCAGTATTTGTTACCTGCTGCTCCTCTCCTGCATGTTCAAGGCCTGACCTGGTCAAACCTGACCATATCTAGCAGGTTGTGAGCACAGCCTCTGCTGGCTTCTTATCCATGGCCTTCTCCTCCTCCGGCATCACAGGTACCAGCCTCAAAGCCTCCTGTTTCTTTTGCTCTGTATTGTCTTTCCAAACTCCAGCTCTTTGCCAGGTAAAACCTCTCAGGCTCTAAAACATCCTTCCAGCCTCAGAACTAGAGCAGCTCTCCTTGTCACCTCCACGTTGGGTTTCCCCTAGCCCAGCCTCAACACGTTTTCAGTCCCAGCCAGATACCACTGCCAACTCCACTGCATTCCAGCCAGGCAGCTTCCTTTTCCTTGGCTCAGGAGAGAAGGGTGACCTGAGAGGAATAAAAAAAATCACCAAGGGCACAGCGGATACTGTCTGGGGGCTCTGTCCAAGGACACAGAGCCAGCACAGCCTCCGGCAGCTGTAAGTTTGAGGAAGGCTTGGTTAGGTCCATGGCTAATCTGGTGCAGGACTTGGCTTGTAGTAACACTAATCGTGCTTCACACTGGGCATGGTCGCTCAGTTAAGGGAAGTTCACAAAGTAATGGATAGTAATCTAAATTGCATTGTTTAAAAGAAAACAAACAAACAAACAAAACCAACCAAAAAAAAGCCACAAAAGTAGTTTGACCTCTTCCTGAGTTGTCTCAGAATCTGTCATTCCTACTGAGTGTCTGAATCACAGTTGCTCTTACTTAAGCTATATTAACACAAAAAGAATTTAGTATAGTTGGAAAATACTTGTGCTTCAACTGTTTGGCCTAACTCTGTTTAATTTTAACAGAGGCAGGGCTCTTTAGCATTTCCTATAGCTTTGCCAGCATTGAACAGCAAGTCCATATAAACACGATACGCATCTCTCCACCCCACATGACAAAAATATATACAGTTCTGTTTCCAAACAAGGTAGTGGTGCTGGTAAGGGGCTCCAATCTGACATTGATGCTACTTGGCTCACTTAACTATAATCATTCTATTAGCTGTGCACAACACGGCATTTATAGCTAGGCTAATCCAGTCCTTCGTAAACAGAAGTCTGAATATACACCAGTTCATCAACCACTGCATCTGTAGAGCTTGAGTTAAGCAATGGGCTGGATAGTTTTGTTTACTGTATTCTACACCTCAGTCAGTGTACCAAGTTTTCTGCACAGTTTGTGCTTTTCTTTGTTGTCCCAGCAACAGGATTCAGGTTATCACCTGAGAATCTGAGCATTCCTTTAAAAAAAAAAACAAAAAAAACAAAAAAAACCAAAAAAAACCCCCAAAAATGTGAATCAAAAATGCTCCTAAACCATCAGGAAAATAAAAAGTATTAAATTCTTAGCTAAGTATACGTGGCCTTAAAGGTTTAATTTCATGATTTTTAAATGGTTGGGGCTGACAGTGCTGGTAAATCTATAAAAAAGTTATCTTAACGTTTACTGTTCACAGCCTTGTGCATTCCTCCCCAGCACAAAGCTGAGTTGTCATCAATGCCAGTAGTTATGAAATAGGAGCATGCTTTCCTTTTGTCCTAGGCTATCTTGTTTTGCAAGGTACAGCTGAGTTGGTTCTCAGGTAAGTTACTGAGGCTACTGTTACATGATTGTATGACGTTATCCTGGCTGGGTACCCTAAATCATGCTAAATTAGAAGTATTTTAAAAGCCACGCGACAAAAATGTCTTATAACAGACTGCCTTACTTGAAGGCAGTGAAGCAAAGAGCTAATAATGCTCAGGTTTTATGAGAAAGAACTTTGGTACTTTGGGCAAAAATATTTTAGGGGACAGCACCTTATTTAGCTAGGAATAGAGATGGCTGCCTATCTTGCCATGTCACATGGAAGACAGACTCCATCCTACAAAGAGGTAGGCACATCAGTAAGTCACGGTCAAGTTTATAGTACCAATTTTTCACTACTGTACAGTCACATCCTGTGTACTGTATGGAAATGCTACACAACATAGCTTTTTTTGAGCTTGAGATAAACAGCTGCTTTTTAGACATCTGGAAGAACAGCTGCTACACACAGAGCGAAATTGCATGCATCTCGTGCAGCCAATTGGACATGCTAGACGTAGTAGGCATGTGTGCAGGGCAGTTGTCTCGCATGCACCACAAGTCAGAGCAGTCAGACTGGCAACTTCTGCGGTACAGAGTCACACTGCACACAATTTACGTGGCTTGGATTTCAAATATTTCCAATCAGTTTATGGGGCATGTTCACTATCCTCAGGGCCCTGTGATTTTAACAGAGGCACAGTCTAAAGCTCACAGAAGCATGTTATTCCACTGCTTTAGTAAGCTTTGTATCAGGATGGAGAGAGTACACTCAGAAAGTGCTCAGCTATATTTTTTTAGGGTCAGTAAGCTTCAGCAGCCAGCCAAAAGAAAAGCCAGCATGTCCAGATATGCTTGACGTTTTCTAAGGACAGTTGTAGTGCTCACAAGAGAGCATACCCATTACATTTGCTGTAGGTTTGATTAAGAAGCACTGGATGTATGGCACTTCCTAAAGTACTCAAACCCCAGCATTTACGTACAGATGTACATTCTGTTCCAGACATCGAACAGGAAATTTACATAGATGGTTTTGCATTTATGTTTTCCTGCTGCATTTCCTCCTCGTTTATGAATTTGTTTACCATTTACTTGACCTGTAAGATCTTGACCAGTAATTTCTTAACTTGCCCTAACATTCCTAGTCCAGACACGTTCAAAGCTGAGTCTTGGCACTGCTACCATTTTTACCAGGTTTTAATCAGCTACAAGACATTTGCCACTGCCACCAAGGAGCTTTAAACAATCAAAAAGCTTTAAAATTTAATCTCATGTCACAAATAGAACTTAGATTAATTCAGTGGTTAAATATTGATCTAAGACAAGTTCTTTAGCATTTCCCCTTCTGCTTCTGACAGAAACAACCAAAAGAGAGCTATGTATTTTTATATTACATCCCCAAAGCTCAGTTAAAGAAAATTAAGGTTGCAAAACCAAAATGTAAGAAAATTTCAGTGCAACTTTTAATCCCCTCTTCTCTCTCCTACTTAACATGGCTGTACTATGATGCAGTTTCTTATGTTGTGATCATATCCTATTTTCTTCCCACAGGGCCCCAGCCTCATTCAGCGATTGGGCTGTTGTTGAATATTTCTTTTTATCCCCTCATTCAGCATGTGGCCCCAGGCCATATTCTTCAAATTCCATCCGAACGCCATAATTATTAGCTTCCTCGTGGGCATTCCTAGCATGTTCTCTCTCATGCATCTCCCAAGCATTCACAGATTCATCTTTGCCCCTCTTTCCAACCCTGGTGAGCATTAGCATGTCATCCTGCTTATGTTAAAGCAGGAGAACAGAGACAGAATCAAAATGATCACAACTAAGACTCAAAGCTGCAACTCCCTCCCGTGCCTCCCTTCATCCTTAATGAGCAGGTAGGGAAAGATCTTGTGCATTACTCATACATTGTCGCCTTTGGGAAAAAGCATTGTCAGTGAAAATATCCCAGCAGCACTTGTGCTAGAAAACAGTGAAAGAAGAGGCTACAGTTTTCAAGAAACTGCGTGGACCATGTTAACTTTGAGCTTAAAGCTTCCTGATGCTAGCAGAGGTAGAGCAGCACCCAGAGACAGCATTTGCCCTTTATGCATGCAACTGTAGGCAGCTGGACAGGTGATTGCTCTTTCCGTGTCTAAGGAAGAGGGAAAACAAATTATGCACATAGGATGATTAATGCTGAAATAAACTTCATTACTACACCCACTAAAGCATGGTATAGACAAATGCTGCTTGGAGCTTGAGTAGGTAGGGTCTTCGCAGCTCTGGCCTATTTCTAGCTATCCATCTCTCAACAAAGAGTTCACTGCAGTATCTGCTGCAGCAGTGCTACACAGTAATTGGATGTAAGTTACCAGAGCTCTCCTTCCCCATCCTTTCATGCTTCCCTGGCCAGGAGAAATACTGCTTGCAACGGAAAAGAGGCTCCTGTTCTCCTCCTTACCTGAGAGAGGAGGGCAGCCTCCAGCACAGGCAGGAGCTGCAGCCTGATGGACAGAAGGATGGCCCTTGGAGCTGGCTACAGCAAAGTTCAGCCTAGAATAATGTCTCCCCCACCTTAATCGCTTCACAATGTCCTCCTGTTAGAAAGCAGCCATTTTTCCAATCAGCCTTGTGAGTTTAGCGTGAGACATGCTAAGGTGTGGTGTGTTGCCCCCACTGCTTAGTGAAGCAGGCTTCCTCACCTTCCTTCCAGTTTCCTGTTACATTTATGACACAAAAACCTTTTATCCCCTGTTCATTTTCTGTCATAAGTGCCAAAGACTGAAATTGGAGATGACAGAAGCATAGAGCTGTTCACGTTAACAATGCCAGCAGGCTGTATGTTTTCTTCCCCTGTCACAACCAAAGCCTATTGAGATTTATCCTTTATTTTCCACAAATGCTTCAAACTGTAGAATATCATGGCTAGAGCAAGCATGCTTAAAAGAAGTCATCTGGCAGCCTTACATTCACCACCAGCTAAGAAGTTTGGCATGATTGTAAGCCAGATCTTATTTTAGGAGCAAGGCGGGCCTGACCGGGCTCAGAATTGTTAGCCTGCGCAGCTCCAGACTGCAGGCTAAAGGATTTTAAAACAGGAATTGATTCAGACAACCTTTCAGTCAATTCAGTTGTGTCATAAGGCCACACTGCTCTCTGCTTCTGTCTGTACCTCTCCACCCCCAAAAAAGTTTTGTCTATAATAAGATAAAAGAAAAAAAAAAAAAAAAAAAGCGTGCACTACTCCTATAATATATTTAGCCCAGCAATCACCATGCAATACCTGAGCAGGTTGTAGTGGGAGAACAGGTAACTGTTGACCTGGGTAAGCCAGCAGTCATTTTAAGTCTGGTGATTTTTAGAAAGAGAAGAAAAAAGGAAAGCAGCAACAGCATTTGTGCAAGCCCCTTTTCCTCTCGAGGCCTCACTTTCCCCTCCCAACCTTTGTCTCTTGTTTCTTTATTTTACAGAGGCTGCAGGGCAGGGTTTCCCTCCCCCATGTTTGCCCAGGGCTTAGCACAATGGCTGACCTGTCAAGCCCCAAGTATCTAGAGGAGACCCTGAGGACTGGCCCCTGCACACACTTCCTTGTCGCTAGACCCATGTTTTGGTCTCCTCTCGTCTGCCCTGTGACTGTTGGCTTGATTTGTGTGGTGGTGAATATGTGCTGGGCTCCTTGTGCCTGCAGGAGCCGGCAGAGCACAGATCCCTGCTACAGCCCCTTGCTCTCACAAGCCCTGCTAATGCTTTCCCCATTCCCTGTTAGATTGCCCAACACAGCCCAATCTCATCTTCTGAGAAAGAAGAAATGCAGGTAGTTTGCAGTGGCAGCATAGACACTTCAGAAATGTTTTAAAACACACACAATTTAGCACTCATTTAATCAAATTAGATGAAGAGAGCTGGGCCAAATCAGAGTCAAATGTTTTCCCTTCCATCTCTTCACGTGTGCCCATCCATCACAAAAAACAGTAGGGCCCATGGAGCACTACACTCTGCATTTACATGGTTGGCATGTGAAAGTGTGAGATATTTCTGTCCTCGGAGGACAGCCCAGAAAAACCAGGCATCAAAGAAGCCTGGGTTCAGCCCATATACAAATCCAGACAGACACAGCTTGGAGTGCAAACTGTGCCATGTCCTGGAATAACAGAAATAGTGTTCCCTTTGGCAGCTAAGTAAAAACACCAAGACACTTTGGGGGGGGGGGTGAAGAAAAACCACACACACAAAGGTAACCCCACTGATGCCAGATTCCACTACTGGCTCAAGAGTGGTCTGAAGGACAGTTTGCATGCTCAGCACAAATCCTTCCAAGAAGGGCATGCTGAAGTCTCAGAACCAGTTCAACACAAGTAAGCAGGCTAACCTCAGCTGTACTCAAAACCAACACATTTTTCTAAGTGTAAGAAGAGATGGGTCAAGCAAACATGCAGAGTTGAAGGGCCCTGGAATATTAAAATGAGGCAATGCATAATTTGGCAGGATTTTAAACATCTCTTTATAACTTAAGCAGAAAAACATATTTGTAAGCTTCACTCTAAATAAGCAGATCAGGCTTTATTTTGAGCAATAAAAGTGAGATTCAAACTAGAAGTCATGCTATGGCAAAAGAGTCTTCTTAAACCCTTGTTTTAAACTCCGTGGGAGTGAAGAGACATCAGTTAGGAGGTAAAGCCTTGACCTTCCCTCCAAGCTGTAAGCTGCCAGAAAGGACTCTGGGGGCTCTGGAGTTAAGTCACCTTATGTGTTTTTTCCTCATCCCATTACAGCATTGCTTATTTTCCCCATAACACTCCTGTTTTGTAGTTGCTATGACAATTTGCAGCATTACTTACACTGCTATACACATGCAGAGATTAGGAGACAGAATTCTTTCTTTTCCAGGATTTAATAATCTTATGCCTTGAGTAGGAAAATTAGGCTCAGTCCTGCTGGGTACCTGCACTAGTAGGCTAGTTAGATGCTCTAATCCAATCTAATTCTGATGCAATATCATCCTCGGGCACAGATACAGCTCACAACCTACCTGTTACAGAACAGGAAGAAGCCTACGAGATGAACCAGTAACAGTAAATAGAAAGCTAGCGCACTCAAGGCTGCGTTGTACTCCCGCTTCAGCGTGTGGAAGCAACTTTGAGGGAGTTTACAACTTAGTGCAAAGGGAGACTGAGCAAATAGGGAAAAATTCAAGTAGAGACTTGGGGGACACATGCTGTCTGATTAACAGGCAAGAAGAGTCAGTCCTGTCCTTTGCTTTTAACGTGTAACCTTGAAGACATGCATTACTCCTTCTGACTACCTTGAACGTGTTTGTCTCCAAAGCTGAAGGGCTCCTCATGATTATGCAGCTCTGCCAAGTCCCCCAGAAAGGGTTATCAACACCAAGCACATCTGATGCTTCAAACTCGTCCAGAAGGGCTCCCATTTGGACACTAGTAAAACCTGAAGTAATTATTTTAATCCTGTTTTGGGGAGGGGAAACAAATGGCTGTGCATGTGTCCTCTAGTTTTTAATCAGGATGAACGAAAGAAACACTCAAATCACATTTCTGCTTGCACTGTCCAGTTATCAAGTATGTGCTGTTCCCCATCATGTGCCTAACAAAACAGAAGCACTAGGGCCAGGTCCCTGCAAGGTGTCAGTCACCCTGACCACAACAGGTACAGAGGAGCTATCAGCTTATCACAGCTGAAAATTTAGCAGCTCCACGTCAATCTTTTCCTTTAGTACTTCATTTTTCAGTGGGCCTGTCACTTCTTTTGCCCTCTTTTACACAGAACATCACTGCTGCAAAAGCTACAAACACACCATAATATCCATAGTCTTAACATCTGACCCACAGCAATATGCTTGCTATCATCTTAATGCTTATCTGATAAACTAATTCTTTATGGAAGCAATTATGTTCCGTCTATATTGTGCTATGTTAACACACTCTGAAGGGCTACAGCACTCCGTCCCCCTCCTCCCTCAAGAAGTCATTCTAAATATAAAAAGAAACTGGATATTAGCTAGCTCAGCAGGAGGAACCACTTGACATTCCTCAGTCAGAGGAGGCAGAAAGGGAGATTATTGTAAATTGGAGTGGACAATTGTGGAGTCGGTTCTCGCTGTGGTACAATCTGTTGTCTCCATGCAATAACCTGCATTCGAAACGCTCTAGCCTGAGGATACCCACTTGTTCATAAATCAGCGGTATGGTTGTGGGGACAACCTACAGGGCTAGGCTTCCTCAAAGATTTATAACCTCCCTACTATCAAATGGTCTGTGAGTAGGCACAGCTAAGTAAGTACAATACCACGTTGTTTCCTTCTGTGCTGGAAAACCCTGTGAACCTCACACCAGTATACGTTCTTCGTGTCCTGACTTCAGAGGAAGTGTACAAAACTGCCATTGATCAACCAGCAGAGCTGTTAGGTCAAAGCTAATACTGGTCTTGTTTGTGCCAGTCTTCTCCACTCTGTTGGTTTTATTTTGTTTATCTCCTGCACCTGGGTTAATTGCAGCAATTGAGTGATTCGGGTGGTGCAATGGGATGTAAATGAAGTAGGAAAAAAGGAAGGGGAAAGACCTGGGTGGGCTGCAGAGGCATTAGGAAAAGCAAGACCAGCTGCATCCTGCAGAAACCCAGGTCAGCTGAAAAAGTATAATATGCACTTTATAAAGTTAATGGTGCAAATTCAATAGCAGGGTTCAGATTGGTGGTGTTTTTGCTGACTGCTCCAGGGAGTCCCAACAGTACCATCAGAATCCTGGATGTGCAGCACACACCCCATGCTCGGGGCACTTGTGGGCTGGAGTTTGTCCTGTCCACCCCACTGGTCTCTCCCACAGCACAAGCCTCAGGTCATTCTGTACTCCGAGATTAAGAATGATAAGATCAGCTGACAGATCTCCAGCTTAGGCATTTATTATCAAGCACAAGCAATGTTAACAGCTGCCCAGCTTTCTTGTCAGAATTAATACACAAGCACTCCCTCAATGCTGCTCAGACCAGCAAAAGGTCTGCTCGGAAAGTTCATCTGACGGAGGCAGGGCCTTTTGCTGTCTTCATCCTTCTTTGAGAGGCTCTAGCTGCAGCAAGCAATAGCTTGCTTAAGCACGTGGATGGGTCTCTATTGCACCGTTGAGGCCAATGGCCTTTATTCCTAGATCTAAGAAATAAAAGCCAGATTTCCCTGTTACCTTGACCCATAGTTTTCCCCTCCTCCTGCAAACCTGACAATGTGAATCAACTGTTTTTCTCCCAGCATAATTGAGTCTCAGCACAGTGCAGAAGAAATTTCTTAGCTTTGCTGGTAGAGAAGCATTTTCAAAGATGTAAGATTTTTTTGACACCTGTCACTCCCAAGGGAGAGTCTCCACTTGGCGAAGAGAGGTTACAAAGTAGAACAGGACCTAAAAGGGTCTTTCACTACCACAGATGTTGGCACCTTTCAGCGACAAACCTACCGTTTGAGCTCTTCTCTGAATAAAAGCCTCATTTCGTCCAGAGTCCATTTCCTATTACTTTAGGATGATTTCTCACAATATTCATCACTGATCTGCTTTTACCATGAAAAACCACTGACAGCCAGTCCATGCTAACATCAGAGCTCCACCTATTCCTACCAAAACTACCAAGTAATGGCTCACATTTCCAGGCTTGTTTTGAGAAATCCACACACATAGAGCCCTGGAATCATTGTGTGCTAACTCTTACTTTCACGTCAGGTTAACGTAGTCTTCTCTTTTCAATTAGCACTTACAATAAGATGTGGACAGATGCCCAGAAAGACCTCGACATCCAGCTCCAAAGAGAAAGAGAAGAGTTCCTCCAGCCAGAGAAGGACCGCGTGGAAGCGTTCAAGATGTTAGCTGCTTCCTACATCAAATACATGCAAATCTTCCGTAACTTGGAGACGGCCCATGACCAACTCGTTCACCGGCAGAAACGGATGGTGATTCGGCAAGTTCTAGATGGCGTGATTGGCCGGATCCTGGAGATAAAAAAAGAGATGGTGGAGCTGGAGAACTCGGAGTTTCATTACATTGATAATATCCTGGAAGATCTAAAACTTCTCCCAGTAGGTCTACCTCTATTATGAGCAAATTCATAGGAACTTTGCCTATCCCGTGTTTTAAGGGCAGTCACATTTACTTGCAGTCTGTAAAGTTCCACCAAGTGATTTAGCTTCTTGCACGGTCACTAGTGTAGTGGATGATCAGTAATTATGGTATTTTTTATTACAGATCAGTGTATATTTGATCTATGATGAGCATTGTATATTAGAGCAAGATTTTAAAAGCTGATCTGCTTGATCAATATGTTGCATTTCTGCATCTCCATAGCAGCACAGGCTCTGTGGATCTTTCACTTGTACATGTTCTAACATGAAGTCATATTAGCTTAGACAGCTATTAATGACAGTGGCTTGACTCTACCCAATTTTAGTGTGGGATTAGGTAGAAGATGGGCAACTGATAACCAAGGTACAGTCCACTTCAGTCTGCCCTTTGCATCACTGTGAATCAGCCTGGCCCCAGGCCTCTTCCAGAGATTACAGGTAATGCTAAAAGTTGCATTGTCTGGTCTACTAGTTCGTAGTACAATGAACTACTAAAATGAGAAATCTGAGACAAGTCTTGTATTGTAAAGGAGGTAGGAGCCTGGACCATATTCAGCATCCAGGGTTCAGGACTGCCTGATGTAAAAGCAGCCCCCTGACAGACAGCCCACTAAACCAGATGAATATGACAATAAGGCAAAGTCTTGAAGCTGCGCTCTAAAAGCGGTAATAAAAAATTAGCTGCAGAGAGGTGGTTACTTCTCTCGCAGACAGCTCCACCTATTGTCCAATTCACATACCGCTGCTTTTCTAAAGAAAAAGTTAGAGCTTATACTGCTTTTTTCAGGATCCCAGTTATAAGGTGAGATAAGTTGCCTTATAACTTTATTTTGAGATTTTCAAACATGTTTCTGTTTGTGATTACATGTCAATTTCACTGTGCAAATTTAAGATAGTAATTGCCATGGATTTTCACCAGCTCTTTACCTTCTATGTTAATTGCAGCAGAGAACTATTTTAAACTATGAGAAGGCATACTAGAGAGGATAAACACATATCCAGGGAAATTGAGCCTTCAAATCATATTTTGAAACCATTAAGAACTGCTGTTTTCATGACTTCTCAGTAAATCCACCTACAGCAAAAAAAGTTGGCAAGTCTGAAAGGTCATGCTTGACATCTATTAAAAAACAAGCATAAATTCAAATTCCTGCACCACACCTTAATTGTAAGAAGGCATGACATACCTACCTACTTAAAAAAAAAAAGGCACTGAAAAGATTTCAGACTTTTTCAAAGCAAACATTATTTTCCATAGTAGATAGGAATACAGATTTATGGGGTTTTAAATAATCACATATTCTTGGTTACAAAACAAAATTACTGGCCAGTGCTTGACAAATAACTTCTGTTTCTTAAAGTATGTGCCCAGAAAGGATACCTCTAATCCTTCCTTTTACTGTATTATCATGGGCTAAAATCCAGCATGATTGTAGGCAGATAACGCAACAGAGTAGTCTCGTTTTATATCTTATACAATGATATTGCATACTTTTTACTATGTCACTGTAAGGCCAAGCTTCATCTTTCTTGAGTTCCGTGCCTCGTGTTTTTGTATGGTTGCCTTCCAACACTCAGTCATTCCATTTCCTGGGGTAATTGTAAAGGTATTTGGATACACAAATTCCATGTGGAGCCGGGAGTGGCTAAAAATCTGCAGATTTGACTTCAGGATAAACATCACAAGCCTAACTTTTCAATGCTGGGCCCCAAAAAGAGATTATGAAGAGAAGCAAGCTCCCTACTCCCCACCCCTGCAGCCCCAGTATTATGGCTTTGATCTCATCTTTACAGTCAGTAAAAGTCACAATCCAGAACCACTTGTAATTAAAGCCCAGGTTAGATGTCAGAGATACTCATCACCCCTACACTGACTTACGCTGCTACCTGACAGCGTGCAAGTCCTCTTATGCTATGTGAGGGTGTCCAGACAAACCGCTTGATTCCTTATACCTAAAGACAGCTAGATTTGTAATCTATCATAGAGTGATTTGCACAATGTATAATCATTTCCATCAACAATCAAGGATGTTGGAGGGTGCAAAAAGGAGCTTAACAAGACAAATATTTAGAAACTTTAGCAGACCAGACCTCTACATTGATAAAATCAACAGGGGTAAACAGTCCTACTTAGAAGCTTTCTTATGCTGCCATAATAGGGATGTCCTGGTCTGCACAGTATGCAACTGAGGGAATTAGTAATGAAATCTTTAAGTTGGCAGTTCACAAGGGCTGTTTTCATTGGCCACAGCCTTCCCTGCAAATTCTTGCTCTAGGAATTGGAAGGCCTTAGAGCTCACAAGCACCACGTTTACCATGTGCCTGTGTCAAGGCAGGAGCAGTGCTTGTTCTTTACAGCCAGCACTTTTCTCCTCTGTATCTGCCCACACCAAAGCTGGCATTGAGGCTGCAAAGGACCAAGTCAAAGGTCTCCCTGAGCAGGTCAAAACTCACCAGTTTCCATAGCAGACAGAACAGAGAGCACTGACAGTGAGTGCAGCATCAAGTCTTGTACCTGTCTTAGGCTCCTTGGGCAAAAGGACAAAGTACCCACATACACCTAGGGACAAATTATTGCGTAACTTGACCATGCAACTCTTCATGAGTAGTGTGACAGGGTAACTGCTGCCTGTCTCCCCCATGCCTCCTTCTATCCTTCTGGGTAAATCATTTGCTTGAGAAAATATTCTAGATGTTCCTTAAACAGTATATAGGGAATAAGGCACCAGTGTGAAGACACATTCCCCATCCCACCCACCCCAAAATATACTTGCCAGTAAATATTCTTGGAGAATTATTTTGTCTTCAGTACAATACAAAGAACAGGTTATGTCAACTCTGCAGCTTCTTAACTTTTGGGGTGTTTTTTTGTGTGCCTGTGTGTCTTTTCCATTTCTCAACAAGAGTGAAATCCTACAGGAGAAGAATCAGTAGAAATGTGAATCAGTTACATTTTTTTAATGATAGAAACGAGTGAAGGCAGCCACTTCTAATCACACCTGATTTTGAGAAGGGACTGAGATATCACAGACAGTGACAGTTTGTCTACAGGTGAAAATAACTGTAGACGAACTGAATTGTGCTTTGGTTCCATGTAATGGTTAAAAAAAAAAATGCAAGGGAACAGATCTGTTTTTCATGTTGATTAAAAAAAGAAGTAGGATGATCATACAACCGAAGGTATTCAATTAGGTAGAAATCATGTTTAAGTTTCCAGCAACTCTGCCAAATATTTTAACAGTTTAATAATGTAATTGAGCCATTATAAAAAGAAAGATTTCTGGGCTCCCATGGTTCAGAAACTGGGTTGATTTATTTGTTTTTGTTGAATTAGGTCTTAAGTAATTGCAAAGTAACAGCTCAGCAGCTGTTACAGAGGTCAAATTCCTCAAAACTCCAAAATATTCAACAATCTCAGTCCAATTTAATTGCTTTGTAAAGGTGTTCAATTAGTAAGTAATGTGATTTTAATGCAGTTCTAAAAAGCGTCTCATGACTATTTCTTCTTCTAGGAAGACATAGAAGTACCTATTCCAAGGTATTTCATTAAAGAAAAGCTGGAAGTCCTGCAGCAGAGGGAAGAAATCCTTGATCGGATTTTGCTTGATGCTGGATTGCAAACACAGGTAACTACACCACATACCTACATAATAACATGCTTAACTTTTTTAGTTTATAGCCACGCATGTCTGAACACGAGCCACTGAAGTGAAAAGTACTTTTATAGCAGTTAGGAAGTAAAACTCTGTCTACGGATAAGGCACAAATAGAAAGTAACATTAAATTTTCCTGTCTAACAACATCCAGTCACATCTTGAGTCTGGTTAAGACTGAAATGAATCAACTCTGCTTTATGTGTGTGAGAGTGTCAGAGAAAGGGCAGCACTTTGGCCAAATTTAGTAGGTGCTTTATTTGTCTAGCTAACTCTCATCACATAATTAGTCTTACTGAAATCAAGTTGGGCTTAAGTTTTACTGAACCAGGATTCCTAACCAGAACGGGCAAAACTCAGAGTTCAGGTCAGCACAACTGTTAGCATTCAGTTGTTTATAACCTCTGAACAATGACTGCAGTCTCTTCTGTGCAGCTATAGAGCTGCAGCTGCTAGGAGGAGTAGAAAATTGAGTTTTGGCAGAGCAAGAGTCATTACAGAGAAGTACATGAGCGCTCCAGTGAAGACTGTTCTGGATTTGATATACTTTTGACCTTTTGGAAATGGCACATTGCCTACAAGCAGTCGTTGCTAACTCCTTGAAATAAACAACTGTGCCTACATGTCTGGATGACTTAGATTCATAGATGTTATAGCCATAAGAGGCAGTCCCAACCAGACCACTTAGTCAAACTGCTGCACTGCCCCAACCATTGAATTCTCCACCAGTAATTATGCTGGTAGGAGAAGTCTGTGTATTGATCCCACAAAGCAACAGAGGGAAGGTTCTGAGGGAAAGAAACAGCACAAGACAGAGGCAGTTTGCAGAGACAGAGCGCAGGCTCTCTGCTCAGTTACTTTAATGGGCAGCTGCAGTCCTCTTGGCCTCCACAGTAAATCTCTGGGTAAATTCCCTGCTCTTCTTAGTAGTCCGATGTTGGTCTGTGCAGATCCTCTGTTTCAGCACATTACATCTTGAAGCCTTTTTGTATCCCACAGTTCTGCTGTCACCCCTTTTCAGCATGGCATCCATTACAGATGAGACTATCTGGTGTGCAGCCAGCTCACCTGGGAGCACTGGGCTCTTGCACTTCAGGCTCTGGCAGGGTCCAGGTCTCCCTTGCCAGGATACCACAAGAGAGGCACAGGATTCAATAAACATTAATAAAATAATCACACAGTATGAATCCAGTGCCCTGTGCTGCACTTCCAGTTCAATCACCGCTGGGATTGCTAGAGGGTTGTCAGCACTTCTGCGTGCATCATAGCAAACCATGTACACTCAGGAAGTCTCAACTGCTGTGTAGACCACTGTATTCTTCAGTTTCCATGGCAGTGTTACAAGCAGTGTAACATAAATCAAAACCAATAGAGTTCATAAGAGGAGTCTGCTGTGCAGATCATTTGTCCTTCTATGTAATTTTGTTATATAAAGCCCTGCTGAAACTGTAGTGTAGTGAGCTCCACACAATATATATAGAAGCATTAAATGTAAACTGTCTCCAATCAGGGGATTAACTTCAAGAAAGGACAATAATTCAGTTTTTCCATGGGGACCGTGAGGGGTTAACAAGAGTTCTCAGGAGTGAGAAGGGGAAGTCCCTCTCTCCAGCTGCACTGTTCTGATACATTTTTCCCCAAGCCTTTTCTACTTGGGCTGGGCTTACCAGGCCTGGGCTGGCTCAGAACTGCCTGTCCTTCCATTCAGCAAGAGAGCTGGAGTCCCTGCAGCGCATCCAGAAACCCATGCCTTCAGAAAAGTAAAAGGAAGACATTCCATAGCCTAAGAAATTCCTATGGTTCTTCAGGTATTTTTTTCTCAAATGGATAGTCCAGCAGGATGCATAAGCCATATAGAGCTGTTCTTGCTTCTCACTATAGCATCAGGCTTTCCTTGTCACACATCAACACATCAGGTTCTCCTAAACGTTGTCAGAAAAACACATCTCTCAAGATACCAAACTTACAAGATATTGCAAGATAGCACTGAGACAGGAGTCTCTACTGTTTGTGACAGGGATTTTTTTGTCTTCAAAAGTTTCTGCACGAAGTTCATTCACTGTTTCATTTGCTAACCGAGATAGGCAATTAACAAAACACATAACTCTAATACTTTGCTTTGTCCATTCCTTTTTGGCTGTGCTGTTGAAGAAACCCGTCAAGGCCATGACGTTTGAAGAAGCCATTAAAATGATCCAGGTTGCAGAACGGGCTCGTCAAGGCCGTTGTCGAGCAGCATTCATGAAGCAAATTTACCTTGAAGAGAAGAGAGAAAGACAAACTAAACTTCAGGTCCAGATGGGTCCGAGTCCAGATGCTGCTTCCACTTGCATTCAAAAGGTGACACCTCTGATTTAACAACAGTTCTGGCGGAACCAAATGACAATGTTTTGTTCAGAAGAACAGCAGTAGGCAGAAGCACAGCTCGTAGGATGGGAAGCATTCTGAAATTACAGTTTTCAGGATGTCTAGCAAGGTGACATACATCATTTAAACCACTTACCAAAATGAGACAGGACCCTAGATGTGAGATCAATGGAAACAGTCCTGCACTGGCAATGCTGGATGACTTTATAACCTACATGTTTTTCCATTCTGATTTTTATGACCTCAGTTGCTTTTTCTGGCATCCCCTTGGAATCGCAGTGCATTTCAGAGAATTCATGCCTTTTCCTGTGATGTCTGGGGAGATAGTTCATTCCATATCTTGAAAAGATGGCAAAGGGAGATCACTGCTAAATTCCAGAAAAAGTCCTTGCACATTGTCTGAATAATTCAGACAATTCAGCCTGATGAGAACAGGAGCTCAGTCTAAATCTTAAGTCTAAACACTTTTTGAAACCCTAATGTTGTTGTATTTAAAAGCTAGATATACCAGTGTGAGGGGATAACAAACCTCAGAATTTGTTTAAAAAAAAAAAAAATAGCAGATGGCAACCTGTTAAAGAGTAATAGTTTCAATTGTATATTGTGCCTTTCCTTCCTCTATTTGTTTTTTCCTGTGTCTGCCACAGTAAAGGAAGCTGTAACAAGGCCTATTTATCTCATTAGAGTTTTGTTTACAATTCAGGTTTGGCGTGGATATATCCAGCGCAAGAAAACAGAGAAAATGAGAGGAGAGGAAATGATATTTCTGGGGATGGTAAGTAGTGCTGGCTAGAGAATATAAAATGCCACATTCCGTTTGTTCTTCAGTCTTTTGTAATTTAGCAGAAGATGAGAAATTAATTTCTAAGATTCTTCCTATTTTAAAAGGAGCCTCTAAGGAGTACAGAGCTAAACTGGAATGATAGATAGCACCGAAGTAGCACTATTTGTCTTATGCTGCACACTTTTGTGCTATATATACATAGTCCGATGTATATGGCAGATGTGGAAACAGGCAGTGTAGAATTTGCCCCAGGTTCTAGGGAATTTGACCCAGGCATGACAGAGCAAGGAAATTTTATTAATCGATTTTTAATTCATAATTCCAAGACACTTGAGCTGTCTTATTCCTGGAGCAGAATTAAAGCGGCAAAGTCTCCTGTCCCACCCCTTTGCAAACCACTGCATATATATGTCAAGAGTAAGGAAAAGGGACATTAGAACTGCCATATTAATATGTCAATATTTCCACATAGAAATAATCCAAATATTCCTCACATCATACTGCAAAAGGAAAAAAACAAAAGCACCCTTTCCAGAAGGAACCTCTTCTTCCCACAATTAGAGAAGGTACATCTGCTCCCACCAACATCTTCCTTCCTAGCAAGTACTTGAGAAAAAGTATAAACTCTTTACAGTTGACATTTTCTTTGGCCACCACCAATTCTTTGGGTGCCTTCATTAGGCACTAACAAGTGTCAAGTCTCACAGCTCTCTTCAACTCCAGCTACAGTAGCACAGCCCTTGTACCAAGTTCTAGTAAAGCTGCTTCAGAGCACACATTACAGAAACATTCATCATTGCTCTATGTTTGGTAGGTTTATTTATACCTCTATGTTCTACAGTTCTTATATGATTAATTTATAAATTAATCATTTAATTTTGAATTAAAACATGCTTTCTGCTTCTCCCAGACAATTTGGATGATTTTCTTGCCCAGCAATTAATGGAATTGCCCTTAGCTGCATGATAGGTTTATGAAAACTAATTGGGCTGGTAGCATACATCTGACAAACATGTATCATCAGTTAAGAATGACCTTAAAATCTTATCTTTAGAAAGTAACATATACATTTACCTAAGCTTTGCCATGTTAAATACAGCTTTTGGATTTAAAAAACACCTTATGGATTATTGCCTTTAATATCTGCTGGTCATTAACAGTAAGCGTGGCCCGCATAGCTAAACAGAGCTTTGGGTGCCGATTCTGCCTCTGTTTAAGACAAAGAAAATTTCCAGAGATTTTAACTTAGTGCAGCCCTAAAATGGTGAATATTTGGGATGTACTGAAGATGAATTAGAAATTACACCTTTTGCAAAACAAGGGATCATATCCTATCAAATCCCATGACAGTTTGTCAAGTCTTAAAACTAGAGTCTTAAGAAGGAAATCTTGAAGTCTGTTATCAGTTATTGGAGGGTTCACAGCAAAACACTCTTTTCATGGTGGCCAATGGTAGGAGTAGCTGATAACTAGGATGTAAATAGCCTAGTTTATGGAGAGGAAATCTATATGATCATAGGGATGAAGGGAGTTAAAACCAAACACATACAGCATATTCATTTCCTGACCTCCATTTAGGAGCAAGAGAATTGATGTTTGCAACTCTGCACTCAGACTCATTACTCTTTATCAAGTATATAATCAAAGAATGTAGGGAAAAAATTGATACCTCTAAATAATAAAAAAAATCTGTTCATCTTTCTAGTGTTTTTATATTCCCCATTTGCGTTTCCCTTTTACTTTTCATGCTGCATTCCCTTCCATGGTCTCCAAAGGAAGTGAGTGGCAAGCAGACATTGGTTCACACTGATAGATAGGCAGTGAGCTCCAAAGGTCAAGTCCCTTTGATGTACGATCACGTCAGCCCTCTAAAAAATGACCACAGATCTTCATGTGTAAATATGTTGAATTTGCTTTTCTAATGCTGCACGACTTAGATAAATTAGAAGACCTAGCCATCCATTACTCCAAGTCCATCCCAAAGGAGACTTGACTTTTACTGCAGTAAATATAATTTCTCTTATAATTATAGTTGTTTTAAAAATGTCTATGTTACTTGCTTATAAAGACTGCTTTGCAAAAAGAGCTAGTCCATTTGAAGTTCTGAATAATGATTTTTGGAAAAATTCAATTGTGTTGATCTAAAAAATACAGAAATATGCGCAAAGACCAAGAATTGTCCAGTCTTTTACTTAATTCAGTATTATTTTCTTTACCATCTACTTGCTTCAGAAAAATTTATGTATCTTTTCTGGAATTCAATTCTATTTCATCTTTTTCTTGATGACAGAGTAGAAGTCTATGTTCCAGAGATTTTTCTTGGCTCAAAAGTAAAGCCTCATTATTATTATTATTTATTAAAGTTTAATTGCAGAAACAGCATGATTCCCTCAGCACATGTTTTTCTAAATCTCCGATAAATCACAATTTGCAATACCGGTTTAATTTGTAAAGAGAAGCAAGCCTCACTAAGAGCACATATATCTTGATAACTGTATCCTGACCTGTTTCCTGATCATCCTCACATTGCTGCCACAATGCTGTTTACTAGAAGCTCCACCATGACCAGCATAATGAATGTTCTAGGCATAGATCTGTGTTTAAGCCACACCGACCACACTGTTGTTGCAAGAAAACACATTAAATTGTCTTGAAAACATGCATGCGCTGCCCAAACAAACCTGCATTTCCTTGCTCTGACTGTTTCACTGTTACAACCCAATTATAATGTACCATTTTTTTCAGTTTTTAAACTGGTGCCTGCTTCCACTTGTCTAATTCTGGCATTTATAAATTCCCTGTCATTAAACACCCCAGTGAGAGGTTGCTGTGACTGTTTCATTTTGCTGCAGTGCAAACTAGCTATCAGCCTAGTGTAACTGGATGTGTGAACTGGTTTTTGGCAGCTGCTTTGTCTCAGGGGGGTACAAAACAGCCCAAGCCTAATAATGGACCTAACACTCAGCGTTCTCCCCAACAGACTTTCCTAACAGAGTAGACCCCGCAGGAAGTTATACTTACAATCTCAGAGCACGGGCTACTGGAAAGAGGAAAAAGCTGCTTTTAACATGAAGTGTTAGGATAAACAGTTTGCAATCAAAGAGTAGGAAGAGCAGGAGAAGCCTAGGAACAAGGAATACAAAAAGGCAAGACAAAATCCATACCAATTTAGGGGCTCAGCCTACTGTTGCAACTTTGAGGCAGGAGTACTCCGAAGGCCTGGACATCCCCTTGCTCATGTTTTCACTCAACAACCACAAGTAATCAATCCCATTGGAGCCAAGTGCTTTACACGCTTTAACAATTTATAGGACTGAGCCCTGCATGCTTTGGACACGCACACATGTAAATGCCTTCTTGTCTTACGGGCACATCTATTGATTTACAGTTACACAGCTCTCACACTGCTCTATTCTGTAATTTCAGCCATTACCAAAGAGTTAGGGGCATAACACATGCTGATCTATGATTTTCTCACATAGTATTTCAACCATTCTTCCTTCCTCTATATCCTTTTCACATGGAAGGATCTATGTGGTCTTAAACTGTTCTCTCTTTCTTACCTATTTTAAACATACCCTAATTTAGGCATGTTGTCTTGGATAATGCTTTTATTTATATCTGAGAAAACAGTCTGCCAAACATTCCTTGTTCTTTGAATTCCTGATAAATATAATTCATTTCATCCAGTCAGAAAAAAAATTAGTATTTCCCAGAATAGCCTTCTGTGTAAATATTATAGACTATGGCTAAATAAATATTATATGGGATTTAACAAACTGCAAACTCCATAAGCAAGTGAAATTTAAAATATTTCTCAAGCTCTTGAAAGTGGGCAGTTACAGTAGTGGTATACACCAGGCCTGTTTCTATTGAGCATAAGGTTAAAATGACTTTTGTTTTACTTGCAACCTAGGTAGCATTTAGATTTCAGCACAAAGTTATATGTTATTTCACCAGGCATACATATACATCTAAACAGTGATAACTAATCTGGCATGTTTTCAATAGAAATTTTAAACCTGCTTATTTTTGAAATAGACACTTAGAAGCAAGAAGCCCGCTAAATAATTTGGCTTGCATTGGCTGAAGTCACACTAACAATGAAATCACTGCCTTTCAGAGTCCAAAACATACTTGCCATTTTTAGTAGAAGTTTGACAGCATGCCCAGGTGTAATGTTGGAAATAAACATAACCAAACTTATATAAAACTTAGATAGTCATGGATATAAGTGTTTTCTCCAGTTTAAATTTTCTTTCATCTTATTAAAAAGTGCTGCATGTCAATATTTTTATATATATGATATAAATCTATAAAACAGCCATTTTCAATATTTTTCTAACAAGGCCTCTTACTATAAATGCTTTGTTTGAATGCATATGACAATTACTTTAATTGGCAAAGCCATTGAAGTGAATCATATAGTAGGGAAGCTTTAATGAATGCAATATATTTTGCTTAGTTGTTCCTTTTTTGTGCCTAATTTAGGAATTCAGCCATATAATTGATGTGGCTATCACCATTTGTGTACCATGGAACCTACATGAATACAACCTTCGTAAGACAAGAGACCTCTTTAAAACACATTCTTCCTGCACCCAGACAAAATACATTGAGGAAATGAGAAAGCAAGGACCATAGCTAACTCCTATATCAAGCTTTTAAAGATAATTTGGATCACAGTTTAAAATTCAGCAGAATAACAGTCATAAGTAAAGAACAGAACCCCAGTTGCTTAGGTGGTAAATTCATTTAGTCTACTAGTAAGGAGTTACTTGCCTGTGTAGTCTAAACGTAAAAAGATCTCACTTTCACTACCAGGGAAAAAATAAGAGACCATTAAAAATACTTACTTTGCTTAGAAAATAAAGTCCTCTAGAGAAGCAAACTATACTCCTTCTGAAAATAAGCAATCTACAGCAAAGTACTACACAACTAGTACGTCTATCAAAACATTACAATTGCAGACAATGCTGTCTATAGCAGAACATATACTGAAGAAGTCCCATAAAACCATGCAGCGTGTGTTTCAGCTGTGCTGTTTCAGGTCTAAGAAAAGAAGCTGTCCTAAATTAAGTACCCAGTAATAAAAGCTGCAGTAAATCTACCTTTCAGGCATAATATGAATGTTAGCCTTAAAACGTGAAATAAAATGAAATTTATTTATTTCATTGAAATGAAGACTATCTTTCCTTGTAAGTGTAGTCGTAATGGAACAATTGAAGAGCAGTTAGTTCCACAGCATGGGGCCTCCTATATGTAGAACTGTAGCCTTAAGCATGTTCAGCCAGCCTGCACACCTCTAAGTGTTTTATAATGAACAATAAAGCAGTCTGTGTTGGAAACTGCTGTTGAGCTGACTAAGCAGAAAGGCAGGCTTTTCAAGCTAAGAAAGAGTGATCTGTGCAATTGAGTTTCTTAAGTCGAAAAGGGAAAACACACAGAGACTTTGATCACATTAGCTTACCTGGGAGGTGTGGGAATCTTCGTCCATCCTTCTACTGGGAGGTCTTCCACTTTCATAAAACCTAAATTCCCTTTGGGAAAGATAGGGGGAGGAGGAGTAAAGAACAGAAGAATCTAACAACACTCTCATCAGCATACTTGTGACTGATGAGTTGGAATAAAATTCTCTTTTAGACAAATGTCCATTTTGCCTTATTAATTTAAACAAGGATTTTAAAGACAAAGCCCATCAAACATTAGATAAGCATTTTAAGTTAATGGACCATGTAGTCCTATTTTCCCACAAACTCAGGAATCTTCATATTATGTCCTATTTTTACAGCAACATCAATTATTAATATGTATACTTTTGCTGACAGAGGACCACACTAAAAATGTGAGTTTCGTTATCCAGTTCTGGGTCATTAACTGTGAAAAGCTTGTAAATATAATGGTTTATTCACATGGGAAGCCTTCATTAAGATGCATTATTCTACAACTGATGTGGCAGCATTGCATTATCAAGTTCACTGTCTCCATCTAATATTTGTAATTTGTTTCTAAATGAGTTGCTGTTTGTAGAGCAAGTTAACAAATTTGAATTTCACATGGCCAAAGAAATTTCTTAAAGATGGGAAAATGCTTCTTCCCCCAAGGAAGACCTATTTATTAGCATCTTACTGTAGAATGCCTCCCTTTGATTTAGAAGCAGAAACATTAGAGGCGCTGAGAGAAGTGATGCTAGAAATAAATTGGCTTTTGTCTTCCTTAACGTGCACATTAAGTATAGAGGGCTATAAAAGCAGCACTCATCATATTGTCTCAGCATAACTCTTTAGAGCTCCAGAACAAGCATGTAGGCACATGGAAAGTTGATCCGCAATACTGCAAGGCGCAGGTCAAAGACTGGCCAGCAGGGAGGCATTCCTGCTGGAGCTCTTTAAAACCATTCTCTCACACTGTCCACCTCTCTTGGCACCCCTTCTACCATTTCAGTACCTATTTTTCTCTTGCATTCTCAGGTGGACAAAGCTTTTTCAGACATACTTTCTTCTGAAGTCTGCTCCTTGACAAGAGAACACAAACTCCACCAGGGCTGTTATATAGACTCTGTCTTTGTTTGAAGACCCAAAAGTGCTTGAAGATGAATATAAGGTCCCAGGTTTTGCACTTGTCTCCTCATTACTGAGGCAGGGTTAGGAATGCATTAAACTCTGAAGCTGGTGAGGTTTAGGATGACACATACTTTTGTGATTAGAACAAGAACGCTGTGGACAAAAGAAAGAGAGCTTAATACAGCGGCTTTCTTCAATTGCAAAGCAAGAAGGTAGAAGCAGTGTTCTCTAATTCATATCACCTATGCTATTCATAGCCTTTTTTTTTTTTTTTTTTTAAGGTGTTATAATAGTCTAAAACATTTCATACCATCCATTAGGTGCCTGAGGAATCGGTTTTCTTTCCTCGGTTTGTCTTTTACTTGACAAAAGAAAAGCATTGTCTATGAAAATCACAAATGCACAACAAATGACAGAGAACTGACAGCTAAAACAATGGTTACATTGTAAATTGTTTTACAACAATTACATCCTCTGGACATCTTGTTGTATCTCTTCAGCAGCTCCTGCTGCTGAAGTGTCTATTTTTAGGTTATGTTGCTAAATTAGCTTCCACACTCAACTTTTATCTAGTTCATCTTCTTATTCCCTACCTATATTTTACCAACCGATTCCTTTCCTTGATCATTCACACCCTTATGTACACTTGGATCTGTTCTTATAGGCCAGGGAAGCAGTTTTTAAGATAGTCTCCATTTTACTTATTAGACCACATACACATAAGTTCTTTTGATGTTTCTTCATCCTTGTTTTCCTCAAGTCCAATTCATTTTTTGTTGAGGTAACTGCATTGATTTCAAAGTAACAGAATAGAAAGTCAGGCCAGTTGTACATTCACTTGTAATGTTTTACTTAAAAATCAAATAACCATGGCACACTTTCCTCACTGCCATTCAGCACTTGCCTCCTCCTCCTCCACCAGAACAGAAGCCAGCCTTCAGTTCCTGACATGTGTCAGCCTCCTGGTCTTCACTCATAGACAGGGTGCACTGTGTATGTTCCACATTAGACTGTCACAAATCCTTCAGGACTCATTTATCACAAACAGCTCTGCTCTTCATTTCATGCTCTCCCTCACCCATCTGAGCTGGAGCGTGTTATTGCCAAAGCTTTTGCACTACAGGAGGAGCCCCAGGTTTGGCAACCGTCTGTCCACTGCTAGGCCAACTTCAAAGGATGTCATTTGTTATTAACATATCTCCCTGCTACTCATCGCAACAGCTTGCCTGGCAGTGCTGACTCCTGCTCAGATCAAGTGTCTTTTCGTACCTGCCATGTCACCCTATCTTGTTGGCTTCTCTCCAACACCTACTCTCCTCCCCAGCTTATCTGGCCATCTAGGTCTGAGCCAGCTCCGCTTTCCCAGAGAAGGAAGCAATCAAGCAACAGCACATTTCACATCAGCAATGGCCTTTTCCTCCATGTAAATAAAGCCTTTTCCACATACCTTAAATTAGAAAACATTAATAACCAGAAATCAATAGGATTGGAAAAAAAGACAGTTGAATGAGAATACAATCTTATCAACTTTCCCCATTCTCTTTCGTTCCTTTCTTTAGTGGGTTGTCAAAGGTCGATAGCTGGACTCTTGCTGGTAGAAGTGATTCCTGTTTCTTTTGTTTTCTTGTAGTAAAACAGTCTTTGGAAAAGAAAATGAAAAAAACATGAAGGATAAACACAACAGAGCTTCCTTCCATAAGCTGTGTTACAAGGTTATGTCCGTACTTCAGCCTTAAGGCCTTGAGTGCAGCTCATAAACTAGTATCAGCAGATATATTGATAACCATATGGTGCTCAGACAGGTAGCTGCACAAATATTTACTCAGGGCTTGGCTGGATTTTGCTAACCAGAGCATGTTCAGTAGCCTCATTGCTATCAGCATCTGAGCCAGCTGGTTTAGAGCTACCTGGACTGTGTCCACACCAGCTTCATGACTCTGGACTCAAGTGTAGATACAGTCTGTATTAATTCACGTAAAGATAAGAATCTCCTACTTCTGGTCTTGCTCAGGGCACGGTCTGGGCACGTTCTTGCCAGTTCAAACAGTTCTTACCTCATCTGGCTTTGGTACTGATGAAAGATACTCTGACAGTAAATTCACAGTGACAAGTAGCTGGTCATCAAAGGCTCCCTCAGGACTCAGTGCAGAGCAGTTCGGAGGAGCTGAGTGGAGGAAGGGTTCAGAGATGGCAAAGAGGAGCTCTCCTGTCTGTGCTGCTGCATGGGCCATCCCACTCTCCACCTTGGTCTGGTCCCATGCTCAGCCACCACTTCCCTTGCTATGGCTCTGGCCCTCAGCTGCCCCCTTGGCTAGCTGATTCACCTCATTATAGCAGGAGATAATTAACACAAGGAGGGGGTGGAGTGGGGAGGATGAAGCCAAAAGGGATTATTTTCTACTTCTTAGAGAGCTGAACTTGTTCACTGCAGGGTCAGGTGAGTGCCAGAGCCTGTGCAGGAGAAGGGAGGAACTGCAGGACCACACATCCAGCAGTTAGGTTAGAGGGGGAACTGCCCCTTCCCAGCACCAATAAGCTGTCCATCTGGTGAGCCTTCTCATGGCATTTCACCCTTAAACATTCAGGTGCATGCTGTAGAGAAGCCTGTCTTTCTCCATCAGCTGCAGATCAGCCTCATTAAAGCTGGAGATAGCCTTGTGCCTCTCACACCAAGTTGCCTAGTCCTGAACATTGATTCTGTCACTTCCCAAAGGAGACAGGGGACCTTCTGTCCACCCAGCAAGACATCATCAGCATTCACCACAACTACCTTTGCTCATGGAAATACTTGTTTAGTCCCCTTTCTTGTGCTCCCAGATTTCTTTCCCTTATCCCTTTTCTTCTCACATATTTTCAGCTAGAAAACGTATTTCTAAATGAAAGAGCCCTTCCCCAGCTTCCCCTGGTCAGCATTTAGTTAGGAAATCTAGTAGGTTGTCCTCTGTGCATAATGCAGTGTCTGTTCAGACTGTGCTACAGCAGTATAGAAAGACACGGAAGAGTCATGTTGGCTCTAGCTGGCTCATCTCTTCCGTAGCAGCCCTGCTACCAGTACCTCTAGGCAGTAGTGCTCTGATAGGAACTTCTCAGAAAAGCGGTCCCTTGAGCATTACTGTAGTGAAGCAAAAGTTCAGTGGGAAACTGCCAGAGTGAAGGGGATCTTGTTTCTAGATCTCAATCTGGGAAGCAGGCCTCGTGGGTCCTCCTCTGGTTTCCAAATGAGTCCTGAGAAAACAGCATCATATCTGGCTATTCTGAGGTTCATTTAATATCAGGAAGGCAGACAACAGTGAAATCCAGGTGAAATACGAATAAATAGTGTAATGTTAGTTGTGTCATACTTAAAAATAGGTGCTGGTGAATTGAAGGTGAAGATTGGAAACACTTGACTTCTGTGGAAACTGAAACATGAGTGAAGGTAACATCTCATGGTGAAAGGCAACATACATTCATGAAGAGAGCACGTTCCAGCCGCCTTTCAAAAGCATGCTGCTCTTCTTGTTTCCTCCTGAATATTTTCTCACTGGTGGCCTTGACCAATTCCTTCTGCATAGTGCGAGTCACATATTGCAGATGCAGGGAAGGCAGTAAATTGCTTTCCTGAACAGGGGAGGGCCTCTGCGCTTATTTTGGATAGTGTGCAATCCCGCTGTGTACTTTCTGAAACCAAACTTGCTTGGCACTTGTTAGTGATTTTTGGAACCTGGTCGAAGCATGGAAAAACATTGAATAACAGATCTTAAATATAAGCTGGCCAAACCTTTGATAGAAGCCTTTTTGTCTTTGCAGGAGACCTGTGGAATTAGGACTTAGAGCACGCTAGAAAATACATCACAGCAGAGCAAGGAGAATGCATTACTAAATTAGTCTGAGATGTGCTGATTAAGGACAATTTCTATACGTTCTGAAGGTGGAAGGCCACAGCAGAATTGTATAGGTTTTTTTCATGCAGACCAACAGTCCTAGGCTTTTGTTCACATATGCTGCCACCTATATGTCAGACAGTCACTAATTTTGAAGAGTAAAGCACACCATATTATCATATTTTCTCCTCCTTTCCGTTCTTAAATTTGACATATACTATCAGACAACATGATTAGTACTTCCCATGTATGTGTAAAATATTTTGTTCTAGAATTGAAAAAACCCTAAAGCTAATTTACAAGTTAATTTTTAAAATATATTTTTCTCTACACTTATAAGGTAGTAATAGCTTGTAAAATACTGGGAACATCTTAACTTTATCAACCATTACAAACTAAAAATGCAAAGTTTCAGACCACCCACACAGATGGTATTTTTCATGCTTCTGTATTTGCATACCAGAAAGACTTTCATTTTTCTCTCTCAAAGTACACATGTAAAATCAATCACAAAGCAGAAATTACTGTAAGACTTTAAACTGGCTTAGAAGCTCTTCTTGCCAAGGTTATCAAATCATGGGAAACTTGGGGAGCTATGATTTTTATTACAGTGTTTGGGGGGTTGTTTATTCTTTTGTTGTTGTTCCTCAAGGGAAGTTGATTTCCTAAAGGAATATGACCAGCTGCAACAAAATACCAGGAAATCACTGACCAAGCAGTGCATATAAAAATTTAAGTGAACAAATTAAAAACAATACTGGCTAATTAAAAAGTACCAATAGGAAGTCCAAACATTTGAAAATTCAATTAAAAAATCTCTGGCACCCTTCTGACATGGATAAAGTTGGCATTTACAGAACAGCAGCTTTCTCACCTGTCTCATTGAGATCCTAGGATCCCACGCTAGAAGGGTTGTTTTTGTACATTGCAATGTTGTTAATTAATGCTGAAACATTAACAATAGACTATTGTGTTCATCCAGGCAATTTTTGCGAGCACAGGGTTTTTTCCTGGCTTCCCGCAAATAAATTAAGGCTTAAGCTTGGATTCACTGTCAACCTGGCATTCCAGTTTATATTAAATTTCTTTTAATTCATACCTTTTTTTTTCTCCTCTCGTCATTTTCAGAGCCTACCTCCTCACTTAAAGGCAATGAATATTTCGCAGATGCGTGCTGGGCAAGTAAATGCCCTGGAAGTTGAGGTCCAGGAGAGACATGAGGAGGTATTCATCAAGGACAAGCTGAGAGAAACAGAGGGGCTTGACATCAAGGAAACACTCCAGGATCAGATTGGCCAGTGTTTCATCGAGTGCCGGTGAGCGGACATAAACACTTGCCCATTAATAAGTCCATTTGCCCCAAGGAGTCTAATTGTGCAGTTCTTTCAGATTGCAAAATCCATCTTAAGGTGGTGATCCCAGTCCCAGCTGCAGAGCTAAGTTCCTGAGTGACAGGACTCCTAATTAGGGAAACCAGAATAGTACATCACTCCTTGCACAGTCCAGCAGGGATCAGAGGTGCGCCTTGAAAGACTGACTGCAGAATCAGGTCCACAGACCTGTGGGGGCACATTTAGATTGCCTGTTAGCTTGGGCTCCGGCTTTGTAATTATAAGCAGCATACTTAAAGTTTAAGAACACTGACTTTTTTCCCTGTCTGAATACATAAGGTTTAAGAGAGAGAATGCAGTCTTCCATGAGATAGAAGTATAATTATTTGCCATAGCAAATCACATCACGTCACTGGTACTGCAGTCCAGGTGCCTGCTGCTGGTATTATCCAGCAGCCGATATGAATCTGAAGTACTTTTGTACTTGAGGCCTGACCTTCTAGACACTCCCCCAAATGTAACTTTACTTAAGTAGTGCTGCTGATCTCAGTGAAACTTCACGTCTCAGTAGAGTTAAGCACATACTTACACGTTTTTAAACTGAGTGCTGACACCTATAGTTCTCTCAGGAAGTTTACTTTAGCTGAAGAAGTTTTGAGACTGGCAATACTATAAAGCCTTGTACTAAGGAATATAGGCTGGTTTTATTATATAGGTAATTTTTTCCAGGATTTACCACATCCAATGGGTTTGTATGTAAAAGTAAATTGGGAAGCAGCACCCAAAAGTTCCAGGATTTAGCAGCAAGGTTTCAGCTACTCTGCATAAAACTGCTCTGCAAAAACACTTCCAGTGTTACAGGGCTCACATTTGTCTTGTGGACTAGTGTCATGTCCATTAATCGTTCAGCATTTTTTCAGTGTACCTGACCTGCCTTCAGCATGCAGTTTCCAGTTGGAAACACAAATGCATTCTGATGAAATCCTGCTCTATTTATTCCTTGACTACTTTAATCAGGTTTTGGCAGCTATACAAGAGCGTAGTGTTTGTTAAAAAAAAAAAAAAAAAAAAAGGCAATCAAAAATAGCACTCTCACAGGTCTGCCACAATCTATTTCTCTTCTGTCTTGTACTTTTGCCTCTTATAGACACTCAAGACTAGTACATTTTTACCCCATCTAGCTCTACTTTAGAAAGAACTGCTGGGTTTACAAACCTCAGTTATTACAAAGCACTTCCCTTTTCCCTAAATCAACCCTGTTTCTAGGGTCCACTCTGCACACTTCTTGAGCTGCCATTTCCTGCCACTCCCCGCAACTCCCAGCATGTTCTGAGGTACAGAAATATCTTATTTCCTTTGCTTAATATTACTCATCTAATAGTAATTCTCTAACATAGGTCAGTCGTGTCCAATTAACTTGACTCTAGAGCTTGAGGAGAGCTAACTGAAATGCTATGTGAACCAATAACAATGTTTCTATAGGAGATTAGCAGCGAACAGTCAATCTCCCAGAGAATAAGGCTGAGCCATAAACCTCTTTAAAGACAGTTATGAGACATTATTAAAAGTAAAATCCATTCCATGGAGACACTTAACAGCAGAGCCAACCAAGAGCCTAACCAATCCAAAGGATCATTTGGAGGAAGCCAAAGCCATCATTCGATCAAGGGAGATGGAGAGGAATGGCTGAATGAGCAGTTCATCAAAACCCTTGCTACCTAATGTATAAGCGACCTCAGTCTCATGTATCTATGAAATACTCTGAAGACGTAAGGTGGAGAGTAAATGCTGAGCTTTCTTATTCTGGAGCTCTTACAAGTGAAATGGGACCTCACTGCTACATTTATATCCCAGTTGTGCCCAGGGGCCCAACTTTAGGTGAGACTTCAAGGCTATAGGCAGACATAGTCAGTATCCCAGCATATAAATATGTGATTAAACAAGTTAAAAGGAGTTCTTTAGCTAACCTTTAAGTTGTCTGGTCTGGTCTAGTTGGGTTCAATAGTCTTGAATCTCATCTAGACTTGAAAATTAACAAAGATTAAAGCAGATGTTAGAATATAAGCACCATGTTAACTGATCTTGGATAGCTTTATAGGTATGCTTTTCCTGAGCAAGTGATTATATTAAATGGGACTAAAATATACCCGCACACAGAGTTAGTTAATCAATGACACCACTGCTTACAGACAAGCCTTTAGTCAGACTTGTTCTGCTGCAGCTGAGATGGACTGAGAAAATGGCTTCCCTCCAACCTTGTAGTATAACCAGAGCAAGCTGCTTCTCAACTCACCCCTCTGAAACAATCTGATATTAAAAAAATTAATGAAAAAGCAGTTTTAAGCTAAATCAGACCATTTCAATAGAGAACAGTTAAAGAAATGCTGCATGTGCAGTTATGTGGTGTGTCTGAGTGCAGGGTCACCTCTGATGGCAGAGGGGCAGTGACAGACTTGGTGCAGGCAGAGCAGTGTGTTTGATCATACTCCCCTTTACTCTTCTTTTAAACTAACTGTCCATCGTGATCTCTAGAAAGCAGTAAGGCATGTTTCAGCCAAGACTAGACAGATCTCATTGATAAAGAAATATTCTGGTGATTTAGCAGTGTGGTAGATAAAATTCTGCCCCCAGTGAAGCCAGTGGGAGAGCTGCCATCAGCTTCAGCAAAGGCTGGACATCACCCAATATTTTAGTTCATTTGAATCTGGCTGAGTGATGCAGTGATTTATGGGACTGAGAGGAGTCAGAGTGAGCTGCCTGCCATCCTGCTCTTCACAGGAGGCCTCTGTTTAAGTCACCAAAATAATTTTCCCCACAGACATATTTGCTTACATCCAAAATAGGTTTAAAAAAAATTAAAAAATCAGCAAATTTCTACACATGGGGATCGTGTGTGTCACACAGAGCCAAGCTTTCCATGTGATGCATGCCAAAGACACTGCAGAACGAGCAGGAGTTGTGTCCTGCTCCTGCCTGGCCTGCTCAACAGTAGCCAGATCTGAAGTGTCAAGGTTTACATTAATTATTACCTGCCAGGATATATTTTAGCTCTCCAGTAAGCCAGTCTATGAGATCAACAGCTAAATGTAGCTTACAAATTACTATTTAACTAGGCTTTTTGACAGTTTACCATTGTCCATAGTCTATTAAATAAACAGGTAGCTAAAGAGGAACAAAGATTCTTTTGAATAAAATTTGCTGTATGTACTAAAAAAAAAAACAAACCCAAACTTCCATATTTTATCCTTCGATTGGAAAAGGATATGATAGGAAATACAATTAGCAGGTATTGTCTTTTAGCGCAGCTACTATTAGATGACAAAAGCAATGAGCACGTATTAAGTTTCTCCACTTGCAAGAACTGCTATAAATATTTACCGCTTTCTTTCCACAAGGGAACAGGCATAGCTTCGGTCATTTCAAGACCCAAGACAGCTTCTTGTGGAGATAGGTTCTAAAAAAGCAAAATAAAGCAAAACCCAAAGGAATAGATTAAACGAAAATGTTCCAGTTGCTTATAGCAATCCCACTGCAGAGAAGACAACGTATTTTTGATATAACACTGTGCATTACACAGCCTTACCATCCATCATTCCATTTATCTGTATTGACTTCCATGGAGCTGTTCTTATTTGGATTGCAAGTGATTCACATAAAGCCTTCTAGATTTCTATTTGGCCTTGTCCCTATGCACCACACTAGAAAAGATAGATAATTATTTTTAATGCTTTTTTATGAAAGCATCATGCTGTATACCTTCAGTCCTCCCTTTTTTTCCAAGATACCTATATGATTTGTAGAGCAGGAGTCCAAATGTTCCAAAATTAACAGTTGCTATGATTATATGCATCTGAGTCTGGATTTTAATCACTTGGCTCCCACAGATTCCCTCCATTACATTAATAACAGCGTTTCATTTTAAGATACAGCAATTGCATACCTGGGGTTTTCCTTTCAATTTCCTACACTATTCCAGACCAAAAACATTTTTCTCTAATTTTACATTTAGGGTTTTGCACTGCATATGCAAAAACCGTCATCATCATCTTTTCCACTCTTTACCCACTGTACATACCAACAGTTCCCAAATCACAAATCTTCCTTGGAGTCATCCCTAAAATAAATTTTAAAAAGGGGTGGTGAAGAAAAGGGGAGAAGGATTCCCTTGTACAGAGAAATATAGTAGTATCTTTGTCTATGAAGTCTTCTCTGACAGAAATCAACATGAAGGATAAGAAATCAAGATGAGGCTTTTATTACCAGAGATAGCCTCAAGAATCACAGGGGAGAGCCTAATACACAGGCTTTGCTGTAATGTGTCTTATGCCCTCTAGCTGTAACAAATTATGCTGTGAATTTCTTGGAGGATTTATATATCACTGCTCAGTGCTCTGGGGAGCATTTCATCAGTGGCATTGCTGACCTAATAACAGGGGATCTAAGTAATAGCAACTTTTATGTACATTATGTGTTATTCCCACAGATTTGGGGATTGGTTTTCTGGAGGAAGGAGGAGGCAAGGGGTAAATGTGCTTTCATAATAGGTTTACACTTTACTGATTAGCTTTGAATGATCTTCTTGCTCTGCCTGCTGACTTGAGTACTGTCAGAAAAAGAATTGGCCAAGCTTCGTGGTGAGTGAATGAGACCCCTTCTGAAGCAGGGGGTTCCTGCGCTTTATTTATTCATTTGGAACATTCCTGACAGCCAGCCCAGGCTTTGATGCAGAGGAAAGGAGAAAGAAATAGGAAGTGATCATGTTATATTTCCCTTTTTCACAAGACTGTTTTGTTGAGTTGAGTTCACTGCCAATACGCCTGTTCACGGGGCTCCCTAGGTAGCAGGGGGCGGGGAAGGAGGCGGCAGGAGGAAGATGAATGGAGAGAGAGGTTTTGCACTGAAACTCCACAGAATAAGGAGAGTATTCATTTGTGTCAGGCACTGCCCGTATCACATTTCACACTCTGTACACACTGCTTTTTATGAAGTTAATGTTAACGTGCCTGAAAGCTGCCAGGCAATCCATCAGCAACTGAAGTCTTGCCAACAAGACAGAGACAGATGACACCTCAGCAGTGCCAAGCAGTGGCACCCCCTCCCGGTACCACCTCAGCCCTGGTTCAGAGGCATTGTTGCTCTAAGTCCATCCAGACCTGTGTTGTGTTTCAGTCCTCTCTGGTTCATCATACGTGCCCTCAGCCTGCCAGAAGTGCCTTCCAAGTAACCAAGGAGCATGGATTGCTGTCTCTACACAATATGGCAACAGTTCACAGAACAGCTGATAGGAAAATTGCTTAATAACCAGTTTTAGTGCAATGAACCACTACAGCAGACAGTCCTCTTGAAGAGCAAGCTCCAGCCTGGAAATCCTTGGAATACAACCAGAAACATCACCAGCCTCTTAATCAGTCCGCTTTCCATACAATGCCCTGTTACTCTAGAAAATGCATTCCCTTCTCTGCCACCCTTGCAAGGGCATTTCTCCTGTAGGAACCTACCAAAAAAAAGCCTCTCTGGTATCTAGTACTTTATATTCACCACAGACAGGAGTTACTGCCTACAGGAGCCATTTTATAGATGGGTGATGAACCGCTCTCTTTCACCTAATCCATATTGTCATTACTTGTTTTCCCTGTCATCATTAAAGGATTGTCACACAGTCACAAGCCACTTGTATGCGACATTCTACTCAGGAGCAAAAATTACCAGCCAGAAGCAGCTGTGAGCTCAACGTGAAGATCAGGAAATTCTGCAAATGAGGTTAAATAAGCGGTTGTCTGGTAATTCCACCAGATGAGGATGAGCTGAACTAAATTAGAAAGAGGTCTGTATCTGCACCACAGTTTTCTCCTGTCCTTACCTGTTTTCACTGGAGCTGAATATATCTTCTCCTGCCTTCCTTGTACTTTGTGCACCAAAAGCCTACACAAACCAAATTCATCAGGGAATAGCACAAAAGAAGTAGAAGCTCCTTCTGAATCACTCTACAGCCAGTCTGGGTTCTGTCTCTTCTCTGAGTCTTCTCATTTTCCTCGGGAGAACGAAGACAAGCTCTGGATTGTGGAAACGAAGCTCTGAAAGGGGATGGCACAGGCTTGGGTGTCCTCCTCTGCCCGAATACTTTGTCTTCCTGCAAAACTACAGAAACATTAATAGAAGAGACAATGCCCATTTTCTCTATCAGTAGTTTCACGTCTGTTTTCTGACAGAGCTAGCTTCAAATTTTGTAAAGGCAGTAATCTCTGTATCATAACAATCAGTGCTGGTACAAAGTGCTCTCTCTGAATGCCTTTCTCCTATGCCAAAAGGCCACTCCGCAGGAACAGCTTACATTTAACATCAGTCTTCCTGAACACGGCTCAGCCTGCTCCCAGATGTTTGACTGTACCTTGTGTAGACAGTCAAAGCTAGCTTCAGAATCCAGTAGGAACAACACAGCTGTGACAGCACACAGCTCTGGCAGCAAAACCTGTCCAGGACCCTGGATAAATATTCTGGCAGCTAGACCATGCTGAGCTCTTCACTGCAAGCAGCCATGCTGCTGGGTTAAAGTACATCTGTGAGAACTAAAATCCTGCCTTTGGGCTCCTGGGTGAGACAACCTCTAAGACTGATTAATTAACATAATTAGGAGCTGTAAACATTAATGGGTAGTGTTCAAGCCTTTCCTAACACATTCTTAAAGCTTCCACCAAGTAGTTATCTATTGACTAATTTTGGCAGGCATCTTTAGGGCTAGAGGGAGCAAGGGAATGGAATGCAAATGCATCACTGGCTTACTAGAGGAGTACCAGAGCAAATAGCCCACCGGGTTTCTTTGAACAGAGGGAAAATAAGTGATCGTAAACAAGAGGATTGTTTGTGTATGGCGGGAGAGAGTAGATCCCACAGTTCTGCAACCTGTTTTCCTATTGATTGGCATCAACTATCTAGCTTCAA
This sequence comes from Aquila chrysaetos chrysaetos, assembly GCF_900496995.4. Taxonomy (NCBI): domain Eukaryota; kingdom Metazoa; phylum Chordata; class Aves; order Accipitriformes; family Accipitridae; genus Aquila; species Aquila chrysaetos. The sequence goes on along the minus strand of NC_044009.1, from coordinate 12,553,103 downwards.
CAGCCATTTAAAAACAAACAAACAAACAAACAAAAATAAACAAACCCTCAGGCCTTCTTTCTTGCTTGTGGGAACACTACATTGTCCTTTTTTAGAAAGTGTGAAGCCCTCTAATTCCAAAGGAGGGACAACCGTTACTAAGTCCATCTGCAGTTAATCTACTTTATTGGGTGTCCGTGGATTTACAGGAGGCAGGGGACCCCTCTGGAAGCTTCTGTGCAGTGGCAGAAGTTGCCTACTTCAGTGCATGCTAAAAATTTACGAGTGTGCTGACATTAATGGAGGTGGCTTGATAGCTTTTGGGGGGGGATCAGCCGGAAGCCCCTGGATTCACATATTTCTCATACTTGGTGAAACACAGATAAATCTTGGCGGCAGGTATCTGAAACAGTAAGACCAGTTGAACCCTGGTGTCACACCTCCAGAGAGGCATTGATAACATCACTAGTTCTGCTTTCTAAGTCACCACAAACTCTGAAATATGTTGCCTTTCCAGTTTTGTAAGGCTCCTTGAACTTACACTTCAATTTATGATTGCCGCCTCTATACAGTGATTAAAAACATATGCAAAGGACTCTGCTGCTGCTCCTTAATTTTGTTCTGTGAACTATCAAAAGTTTGAAATAATTAAGGAACAGAAAGAAGATTCTTAAAATACCACAGGTGCAAATCAAGCTTCCCAAGGGGTTTTCAACATAACAAGTCATCCTCGTGAACTATGATTTAATCATCAAGTGCACCAACGCTGCACATAAGCACGTCTTCACCAGCTTTCCAAACGCTACTATTCCCTTCCAGACAGACATTCAGATATCTTAAATCAAAGTGACTAGCAATCTTCCCTGAATGATCTCTCCTTTCCCCCATAGTTTGCTTGCTGACTTTGTTACTGAAAATAGGGTCAGGTCCTGATATTATTTAACAGAACTAAGTCGTCATTCTAAGCAGACTCCCATCAACTTCCAGAAGGATTCATAAAATAAGACACTGTTGTTTCTGAGCAAGTTTATCAATATCAGGGCTTTCTCAAGGGTGTTAAGAGACAGGCAGAAGCACATACTCTTGCTCCCCAAGCAGTTCACCTCCAGTGTGAGATCAGGGAAAACTATTTCAGTGCCATGGCACTTTGGGCTTTTCTGCTGAAAAGCTCAATCATAGGCTTTCTGCCTCTGATGGGGCTTTTCCTCAGCACTTTGCAGGAATGCTCAGAACTTCAAGCATCTGCAAGCACATATTCATCTCTTCATCAGGCATGATTTGCATTGCACACCTCTTGCCATGCTTGCATATAAATTATGCATTAGCGACATTAAAAGCTCATTCAGATCTGAACAGTCACACATTAGCAGAGCCATAATGAGCATGGTCCTTCTTCAGACCAGTCTCTCCTCCTCTACTTTTCTCCTTAGAGTGCTTGCTTCTAAATCACTTTGCCCAGAAAGACTTAACCTTTTCCCCACCCCGTTTTAGTCCCAGTTTCTGTCTCTGCAGTTTTCAGCTGTAAAGCTCTAAACACTCTGATGATGGTACACCAAAGGCAAAATTGTCCAGAGCCTACTAGCTCAGCCTATGGAGGTAGGATTTTTACAGGGATGGCAAAGACATTTCTGTTCCGAAGGGCAAGATGAAACTCCTTGTTCTAAATCTTGGGAGCAAAAGGATGGGTCCAGTTAGACATTTTCATTTATTTAGCATAAGCAAAATTATGTCTTTAACTAGTCTCCATCTTGGGAAAACCTGACTCATTTGAGACAGTATTTTCAGACCTATCTATTGTAAATTGAATGCTCAACATGTAAACTTTCAGTCCAAATGGTTAATAGCTTAACAAATCTGTGATCAGCTGATAAAGAGCTTTGTAATGGATAGTGTCAGGCAGTAGCACCAGGGAAGTGCTAAAATCAGAAGTGGAAAATTAGTACAGCTGTTTGGTGCTGTCAGTCCCTGCCCAGTGCACTGCAGAGAGTGCAGAGCTGTTCATGCAAGACAAGAACTTGAGATAATGTTGATCATCAGAGGTTAGAATGCAAGAGGGACAAAAGCAGTCAGATACTTGAGCACACGAGAGACATCCCCGAAGAAGCCCCAGATAAGGCACCAATAGATGAGAGGAAGCAGGTCTTGCACCACCTTCCCCCACAATGCTGCCAATGACTGGGCTTTCTGAGTCCCATTTTTGGTGCATAACTTTTCCAGATATTTCATAGGGATCCATAGCCTCCCCATTACAGGCCCAGTTCCAGCAGGTTAGGCAGTGTGGTGTGGAGACAGCCATAGGTGTAGTTCTGCACATACAAACAGGACATCTCTTTATTCTCGCTCTCTCATTCCTAAGAGCACAGCATGGGACATGGGAGTAAAATGGACGCAACGAGTAAGGCCAAAGCAGTAAGTCTCAGCATGCATATTTGGTGGTACATCTGCTGTTCAGCACAAAGAAATTAGAGGACCAAAACCACAGTCTTGGTACAAGGGCAAGTTGCTCTGTCCTGTCCTGCCAGTCATTTCTAGCCCTGTTCTTACAGACATGCCCATCCTGACTACTATTCTATAAAGGTGAATTCCTGCCTTCATTTGCTTCCTACTTTTTGACTGTAGCACTACAGAAGCAACACTGACTGTTACAAAAAATTTAGGTTAGATTCCCTTTTCTACTTTCTTCAAACAGCTGAAAGTGACCCACAGATAACCCACAGTCCATTGACCTTGAGTCTAAGCCTCCCACTTAGCATTAAAGCTCCTAAAAATAGTCACTTCTTTGTACATCTAGCAGTCTGGAATCAGCTAAATAGCATTACTCTGAGTTGGTCCCATTTGCAAACAAGAAGAAAAATCTTGTAACTAATTAGTTCATTTTTCCTAAAGTACTCATACCCATCTATAGTAATACTTGGGAATTAAAAGTCTGAAAATGCTAAGTGCTACTGACATAATGCAACAAACCCCCCACTGATATTCTCAAGGACACTTCCCAAACATTAGATTTATTTGTTGTCATAGATACTCACAGACACAAACATTGATTACATGCAGGGACTCAGTCTTGCCAGCAGCTTATTATAATATAGCTCTACATGTTTTGAAGACCAGATTGGGCTTTTTCTGGAAAATGCTGCAGTAGTGTGCCCTGTTCAATGGCTATGTTAGGTTGCAGGTCTCCCACACTGCACTTTCTTTATTCCTTTCTCAAGCAGAGTTCTAACATAGCAGACAGGATTTCCGAAAGCAGAAAACAGACAAATGGGGTGTTTAACACTGGTAACTGGGGCCTGATTTTCACCTCAGAGCTGGTTTCTGTTCCAAGTAATCCAGCTAGATACCTACTATGCTTGGCCCAGAGAGGCCTGCTCTGCCATCTGATCTATTCTTGGTTTGACCAGCATAGCTTAGTCCTAATCAATGAGAAAGAATAGAAGGGAATGAATCCCAAGGGGAAGAGGAAGAGACCCTGCCCAGCTATTTTTTTTTTCACTCCACTGTGATAGGGAGAGGTGTCTTCCCCAGCAAGTTAATACAGAGCAGGTGGAAGAACCAATTTTCCCACTTCCCCATTTCCAACAAGCAAAGTGAATGAAGATGTGCTGGGATACAGGAACAAGAAACAGGCAGAGAAAAAAAGAATCAGGAGTCCCACTGGTGCCTTATAGAAGGACAGAGAGGCACTGAAGAGCCAGTGGCTGGCAGAGGAGAGATGTTTGAGGGATATTCTGGGAAGAGAAAGACTAAGGTAAAGCTTAGAAGTAAGGAGAATAAAAATGAACACGAAGCACAGAGCAGTGGCTCCCAAGCCAGAGCCCTTGCTCCACAAAATGATCTCTTTGGAGAAGCAAGCAGAGGAGGTAGAAAAGACATTTTCAGCCTTGGCTCTGTAGAATGCAAAGAAGAAAGGAGGCAATTGAGGAAAAAAGAAACATGGCGTGGACTGACACAAGCAGAGCAAAGGGGTAGCAGAAACAGTCACGAGGAGCTGGAGAGGCAGAATCAGAAGAGGAGGGATGAAAGAGGCATATAAGTGGAAAAAAAAAAAAAGCCCTATAAGCCCCCTAAAAAAAAAAAATAGGGACAGTTAGAACTGATAGAAAATATTAAGCATGTCCAAGGCAAAGACAAAAGAGCAGTCCCCCAAACGTGTTTGCCAGAAAGCAAGCTCAGGTAGCTACATTAAAAAAAAAACTTGATTGTCAGGAAGTCAGATTTGACTATGGAGAGGGTGAAGGCATGCAAGTTATGGCTGGGAATGACAGCCTATTATTCTTTCTCACAAGAGAAAAGGGATATATTTAATTCTGAAATACAGTTGTTTCACTGTTTTCACTGGCAGTGGGTTTTTCAGAGTTTACATACTGGGGACCATAGCAGGAGAGTGTCCGATGGAATATAAGGCTGATTCAGGGCATTATGGCTTCAGTATGCCAACATGTTTATTTAACAAACTCTTGACAAGTTACTTAAGTGCTGAATTTCAAGTGAATTTCACACCCAGGAGACTTGCATCATCTAGCATAGAAAATCCAGGCTTACACTGGAAATAGGTGTAACATCTACCACACCGCTGAGAGTGCTTCCCCTCCAGTTTCATTTCTCCTTGCCTTCCCTCACCTGTACCTTGGACAAAAAGCTCACGTCTCCGAGTCAAATGTCAAATAGGCAATTAGACTCAAACTCAGCTGCCATAAGGTACCACTAAGGTCGAGAGTACAACTGCAGTGAAAGTAGGTTCTTAGGTGGTTAATAAAACATCCAGAGGCATTTAAATAGAATGAGCTTATGCCCTTCAATTTGGGGTATAAGTCAAATTCAATAGGGTTAAGCAGAAATGATGGGCAGTTGAGGCAGGGGGAGGACACAGGCAGAAGCGGGTTATCCCATCAGCCTCTGGATCTCCACAGTCGACTAGCTGGTACAGGCTCCAGATGACAGCAGTACACTGACTGCAGTCCCAGGGTTGGCAAGCATGTCAAGGGCACATGAGGCAAGGCATATTTTTTTATTTGAGCTGATTGTCTCTCTTGAGAGCACCAGAATACCCCTTTGTCAGGTGGGCAGTATGCTGCATGGTTTGGTAAGCATCTAGGTAAACTCTTCCCAGTGCAAAGTTAGCATTAAAGTTGGTCCATCCAAATCCTATACTTGGATTGAATCTCGACTTAACGCTGAAAAGGTTTGAAGATAGTATTTCTGTGGGCAGAACAAGAACTTGCCTGAAACCTGAGTGTCATCTATTCCTTCCAGAGTCAATATGTTTCAGTTTTACTGAGAATTTCAACACATGGGAGATTAGTCAGACTCCATCAAGCAGGTTGTTTTTATTATCCAAGTCAGAGTACAGGGCTTTTAAAGCCATGCTACATTTCAGTCCTGTGCAGATACAACAGAAAATCTAATTATTTATAGTAATTTACTTTAAACACACCCAGCTATTAGCATCACAAACTCGCTATGTTTTGTCTTCTGTGTCAGGCATCCTTAGGATTTATGCAGAAGCAGTATTAATAGTTACCATCCTAAGCTGAATAAGAGACATTTAACAGTGCATATAAGGGAGCTTACTAGTTCTCCTTAGGCTCTACTTGTACAAAATAACTATATCAACATAGTACCTTTCAGTAATATACCATACCAAATATAATATTGTTTGACTTGGGCAAAGAGCATAGAACCATAAAAAAGCTGGTGCAGTATTTACTGAGATATTTATGTAATACCAGGAAACTGCATTACCCTTAACTAAAATCTGTTCAGATACTCCCTTCTCTCCTCGTAGAGTGTCTTACTGACTCAGTAATCCTTTGGTGGCTTGGAAAGGAAGTTTACTGTCGTTTTGTATTCCCCATCACACAAGGAGACTGGCTCTTTCCTGCAGATTTTTCTGGAAAGCATCTAATCCAGCAACCAATTTTGAAGATACTGGTTTAAAGCATGGCTATAAGTTAAAGGCTGCAGTCTGTGTAGCTGCAGGAGTCCTCAAAGTATTCCAAGTCAGAATACAATTGCTCTGAGGGAGCAAATTCCAGAGCCGGAGCTCTGCCATCTTTCGTATTGCATACATGTGCTTCCCATCATTGGCTCAGCTCTCATAGCTGCTACAGAGGGGGTGATGCTATGCCCAAAATATCATTTCACCTTCATCCTCTTCTGGGAAATCATGTATAATGCATGGTTTTATTCTTTATGTATTGCAAGGTTTGCAATTGTGGGAGGCCTGGGAACTAGCGGGAGCAAAGGTGGGAGCAGCTGATTGTAGCCTCTCCCACATATATGCCTGTATTTCATTCCCATGCAAACCTAATCTTTACATTCTGTGCCTGGTGGAGCTCTGCTATCCTATAATAAGGCCATTCCAGACAACTGATACTCTATACAGGCCTGTGAAGCAATACATTTAGATCACCAGTACCAAAAAAAAAAAAAAAATAAAATACAAGAGAACCCTAAGATTTAGCAAGTGAGTAAACCTGCCCTTCAAGTCTCAATCTTCAAATTGCACTTCCCACACCACCTTACCTGTTACACCACTTTGGTAGGAGGAAACTACTGACGTGTGGGCACTTTGCTTCTACCAAGAGTGGGCTGCAGGTCCAGCTCCAAATTCCCAGAGAACATCCCCATGCCTGTCCCTTGGTCTCCAGCCAGGTGTCTGCCTCTTCTGCCACATTGCCAGCAACTCTCTGTAGCACTGGCCCCATCTGCCAAAGAGATGCTTAAAAAGCACATTATTAAGCCATCATATAAACGAACAATAATAAAAATCTCCATTTTGTGCTTATAATTGATTAAATTTGAGTGCATCCCACTGTGAGTAGCACATGCAGAAGATTTCAGTCATTTAGAGAGGCAGTGCGAGAGTCCTACAAAAGGCATTCAATTCTTCATCGGTCTCTAAGATTGTCCACATTTTCGGTCAATTTGAAGAGACACACCAAACAGGTACAGAAATACTGCACTCCAATTTTTCTTTCACAAAACTAAAAGGTGAGGGTTAATGAACTTGGCATCTCAAGGCATTACAATGTGTTTCTTAGACTGCAGAGATGACTGGGTTTTTCAGCTAACACTGTTGATAAATGGGTGCTCTTAATACCAGCCTAACACTGGCTTCTAATTGAGCTCATTGGAATGTTTCTCCTTGTCTTTTCTCACACTTTAAATTGCCAAAGCAGAGACTCTAAATTCTTTTTCTTACTACTGAACTATTTGGTTATTAGCATTGACCATGAGTCTATAAACATCTCTATATATGGATTCCCTACAACATTCTTCAGTATCAGTCTCAGTTTTTTCCTGGTTTTACACTCTGTGTACACCTGATTGTGATTTATTCAAATAAGGCTGCACAAGCCAATTGGGATGAACATTGAAAAATCAAGCACTGTGACTGCTTTCATATGCATGAAATTGCCTCAGATTTATCATTAAATAGTTCATTTAAACACTCATGCAAACCACAGAGAACTGGATCTCTTGAAGTGGACAAGAATGTTAGCAGCAGTGAAACAGCAGCATATCCGGTTGCCTTCTTTAAAACTTAGGAACACACTATGTGCCATTTTGAGCTTCTCATTCCCCACTGAAGTTTTTCTTCTGTATCACAAGCGCTTTTCAAGGAAGTGCAGTCTTAGCTACAAGTAGTGCCATTAGCACAGCACTACAGTATTGGTCTTAAATGAAGTAGCAAGCCACTCTCCCAAGCAGTAATGTGATGCCTGACAGATGCTGATTACACATTGTCCTTTACAAACGCTTAAAGTCAAATCATGGGCAGGCAGCAGGTTAGAGGCACAGTGATCCATGAATGGGACAGCCATGATATAGTGGTTGAAGAAGACAGTATGCACATACAGATCATTTTAATCCAGGGAGGTAAAAAACGAGGCGAATTATGCCAGACTGGACTGTATTTCTGCATTGATACCATAGATGGAAAGCAGACTTAGAGATCTAGCTACCAAAATGTGTCTGATGCCACCTTCAGCATCACCTCAGATTTACCCATCTTCATCACACTGTGAAATGATGCAAGCAGTTAAAAACCAGGTTAAAAAAAAAATCATATCATTTTACCGCACTTGCATCAGGCAGGCTGGGTTGTTTTAACCACCAATACAAAAGGCTACGTATTACTCTAACATTCTGTTCTGTATTTATTCCAGTATTTCAGTAAGGGTAGTTTCAAAGCACAAAGCTCCTCTGTTCATTTTCACGCTCTTAGTCCCCAGTTTTCCAGACACATATGAAGGGTGCATGTCCTGCATAGCATGTGCAGGGAGTTTGACACGCCCCAAGTGAGTTGAATTTATTATGCATGTATGCAACTATCCATCCAGCATATAAGCAATAGGTTCAGGGAGAGTGCAGTCATTTCAGAGAGTTTTTAATCAGCTAATACCGCTAATACCCTTGAAATACTTCAAGTACCTTTCACAGTCAGGTGGTGGCAGAAGAAATATAGCATATGCAAAACCATTTCAGAACGAGGAGGAAAGCAAAGTCCTGAGAGAGCTGACACACAGCTTGGGTGCAAGCAGCGCTTTCCCAGGTGGGCAACCGGTCCAGGGCACTATTTCTCAACCCTCCCCAAAGCACTATCTTCAGGCTAAAGTGATGGGCCATGGCAAAACAATTTAAAGCATTAAATTTAAATGCCCAGTTTACAGCCTCGTTTTCCTGCCAGAGAGATGCATTTTGTTTCGCTAACACCTTGACTTCTAAGAAGCAAAAGCGATTGCTCGAATTTCTCATAACCAAATCCCATAAGACAAAATGCTCTCTATACTCCATTTCATTCCAAATCCCAAAGAAACTTGTGAAGTTGGAGGGCAAGTTATTTCTTTTGGTTGGCCTTGCTACAAAAATCTCATGCTTTATTTTCCTCTTTACAGAATTCATATTGTGTTAATAAAGTACTGTTGATTCCCTCTGGCTGACTCTGCAGGAAAGCTGTTCTTGAAAAGCTTCTAGTCTGAGTTAAAGTAATCTTGCTTAAAACTGGCCATAATTGTTTCAGTCTCTTAAGTTTAATACTAAGCACAGGAAATATTGCCAATTTGAGTCAGGATTTAGCATTCTGTGAAGGCAGGATAAGCTGACCAAAGGTAAGGAATTCAGTAAATGCAAGGGGAATTTGACCTGGCGTTTCTTTGAGCCAGCTTCTGTATTTTTGACCTTGCTCTAAAGAGAATGGAAAGATAGAAGAAAATCAAAACAGATGAGAGTTTAACGACAGTTACGCACTTCAGAGTACTCATTACTCCATCAGCCAAGTCCCCCAGACATAGTGCTAGGCCCTGAGGGGAGTTCTTCCACCGCAGGAAGGATTGCTCAAACCCACTCTCCTTACAGCTGGGTTGACAGGATCGCATTCCTGAAAAGGCTGTAGACAGTCAACAGGAAGCTGACACTGGAAATAAGCCTGGGGACAGTCTGACTTTGAAAGAGGGGGAGCAGCCCTTCACCTTTTGAGACAGCCCCTTAAGGAAGACAGCCTGCTTCACAGCTCTGGTAAACATAGTAGGATGAACAATTCCAAAAGAGAAGGACAGGCACTAAAAGAAGTGTAGACCTAGAAAACAAAACATGGGTGCAGTGTTGGATGTCAGTATCTGTTCTGTAGCTTTCAGAGAAAAGAAAAGGCAGGATTTCTGGTTCTCGCAGGCCTGTTTCCGATAAGCAAGATTTTACCCCAACACAAGTACATACAGTCAATTTGATGAATTCTTCACTAACAAGGCAGTTACTGGTAGGCCTGACAAGACCAACAGCAGAAATACTACAGACTAGAGACCACTATGTGACACCATGATGTGCCCTGCTCCTAGCTCAGAAACCATTCCCTCCAAGGGCAGGGATGGGACAATCCAGGTGTCCTTGGGTCCACCAGGAGATGCTTTTACTGTTACTGCAGAGAGCCTCACACCAGGCTTAGCAGCTCCTCTGCCCAAGACTGTTCTGCATTGCAGGAGTCAAGCCAAAAACCCCTAAATAACCTTATAGGAATCTGCTTTCCAGTCCCTTTAATCTTATTTCCATTTCTGTACCATGGTGGGTAAATTTAATACTCTTCTTCTCTAGGTTTGTCTAAGCTTTCAGTATGGGTTGGACATTATTAGCTCTTGCAAAGCAGTTCAGTTATGTAGGTCATGACGTGATTTCTCCCAATCCTGAGTTAATTCAGATTTGAGCTATGAGAAAACTTCTGGCAATATGTTTTGAGGGCAGAGAGGGACATGCAAAAATCAGAGTACCAGAACATTTCGTGAGTGTTGATATTACCAAATTTTTGTTCTGATTTTTCCAATTTTTTTTTTAATTTAATATTGGAACTGTAAAATAAATCTGTTTCTCCTTGGCATTATTTGTGCCCATATTCCCTTTTATTTTCATTCAAAACCTTAGCAGTGCTACCTTCCCACATCTCTGATTCAATTCAAGGAGAAAAACGTATTACCATTTTAAACCAGGAATAATTTGTCAGAATTTTGAAGGTACCCATAGGTCAAAAAAATCCTTTTCCCCTATGTTTTACAGCAGGGAGCAGGATAACCAGGAGTCCTGGCAGAAAAAGCTTGTGCCCAAGTCTGTCTGAAGGGGAACAGAGATTCCCTTTTTTCCAGTAGACTAATTACCTTTTGCTATCCTTAAAAGACCAGGAGGATTTTTTGAAAAGGTAAAATAACTTCATGACAAAGCAGAACGGACTATTTCACTGTAAGAACTCAAGAAGCTTAAGAACAACTGTAGTAGGTCAGCCAAAGGTTTACCTTTCCTGGCCAATAATACTACATCTAATAAAACTATCAGAGAGAATTACCACATTCCACATTTAGATCTGTCCCCTCCAACAACTGTTTCCCAACTATCACTTGGCTTTGAAGCTTACTTCTACCATTTCAGATCTAAGGCAGGCATTGGGTACCCAAAAGACCATCTATTGTTTCTAATTATGATAGTTACTGTAATAAAGGATATCACCTTTCCCCACAAACCTTTCACACTCGTTCCTCCATGGGAATGTTTCTTCTTGCATGTTGTTGGCCTCACAACACTTGATCTTAAATTTTTAAAGCTGAATATATATCCAGAACAATAAAGTTTCCAATCCTCCAAACACTTCTCCCTGCAAGTCACTCCACTGAATTACTTCCATGCATAACAATCACATGTACAAGCAAACGCTTGGAGGATCAGGACCTTAGATAAAACATAAGTTGTAATATGTCTGTGTCCAAACCCATTAAAGATGACAAGAAGCCTGGGGAAATTAATCTTGCTTTATAAGTAATTCTGTATTTGCATAGGTTATTTTTTCTGGAAGTAGTTTTCAAAGAGCTAAAGAAAGCACACACACAGAAGGAAAGAAAATGCCACAGCAAAGGCACTTAAAATAAACCAACACTGCTATTTAAGCAGTTTGAGAGAACCCATATCAGGTAGGATTACAGAAATAGGCAACAACTACAAAACAACAAGGGGTTTATTTCTTTAAAGGGTTCCCCCCGCCTCTTGTTTTTGTTCCTTTTCTGCACAGAACACTCGGCTGTCCCTCTGCCTAGAGCATACAGCCATCATTCATGCCTTTTCTTCTGCACACAGCCCACATCCTTTCTTACCCTGAAAAAGAGTTAAACACTCTTTTTCCTCCAAAGAACAATTTTTTATTTTCCCCCGACAAGGCCTTTTATGCAATTAGCTAAAGAAGCCATAGCCAAAGAGAAAGAATAACACATGTGAAATCATGGCAGAGAACAGAGTAGGTAGTAACTTGTTGAGTCTATTACCAGACAAAAATGTTTAAATCAATGGTGTGTTCTCATAAATCAACAGCCATATTTAGCTTTAACTATAACCATCCCTGAGCAATGCGGAGTAGAGGAATCACTTTAGAGAAAAAATGGTGATGGCTCCTGAAATGAGGAGGGGAGGAAGCAGCAGATGGGACAAGCACAGTGTAGGGTCATTTCCCAGACAAGGAATTTATTTTATAGGTCGGAATTGAGGTGCCACAGCATTCAGGGCTGAGCAGACTTCAGCAGACTGCCAATCATACCAACTCATACCAAGTCTGGTGGCGATTTGGAGATGTTAAAGAACCATTTGAACCTAGTTAAAACTTGGACATTTATGTGGGTTGTGCACTAAAACAAAAATTGAGCCCAGAAGAGCCAGAACTCTATGCTACACAATCACAGACAAAAGGATTTGCACTGCAGACTATAAAAAACTGTTCTTTTTCAATTACACTTGACAGATCTAACTTATTATAAATGAAACAGATTTGGAAAGGGAGATAGCAGTAACAGTGAACCAGGGAACAGGATGTGACTCAAAAAACACCGCAAAAATCTCATCAGATCCTTTTCTTTTTTAGCTGGGAGTGGAAGACCATCTTTTTCACTCTTCCATCCTTGTTCATCCCCTTACTCTTCTGCTTGAGCTGGTTTGATTCAGATTTAGGGCCCCCATTCATTCGAATTAGATGGCTTTTCTGTAAAGCTGTTTAGCAAACCCATGCCATGCTCCCGTTGACATGTTCACTGCTTTCCAGAAGAGTAATGGATTTCCCACATACCACAGAAGGTCCTTTCTTCAGCAATGTCCTCCGCAGCACAGAAACATTTAGTAGTTCTGTTAAAGCAGTGGCTCTGACCCAAAGAAAGATATTTTGCTGACCGTGAACTCTGGCACTCAGTTTGATTTGCAGCACTGCAAGCAAAGCTCCCAAACACAAGTTTCTGTTCAGTGGCCTGTGAATACACAACGGGGAGCAGGTCACCCGCAAGAACCATCCTCAGCTCCTTGCCTGCAGACTGGGAAGCAGCAGGCTTTGGGTTCCTTAGTCTATAAGGGCTTCCCTAGGCTACTGCTGAAGTTTGTTTTAAGGTTGAGGTTTCTTCCTAGCCCTACCCTTCTGTCTCACCTTCCTTGCTTCTGAGCAGCCGCCAAGTGCGGTCCTACTAAGCAGCCATACTTATTACAAATTTCATTTGTTCATTTATGCAAACTGTTTTACTACAACTGCATCCTCCATTTGAAATCCAATAGAATTTGCTTTGCTTTTGCTTGCAGTCCTTAACACGTTGTCAGCACTCCCACTGAAGCAATTGTGTGGAAAATAAGAGTAGCTTCTTCCAGTTCTGGCATTTGCACAGTTTTATGAGATGCTGGAAAAGCAGTTGGATATTTTTTTTTCCCTGCAAACATTGAGACAAAAGTAAGAGATTCATTGACTTTTGACTCGCCTCAGAACCAGGTGTTTCTGACACGTACCATGTCTCAAAAATGTTACACACTCCAATACTCTTCTTATTGAGAGCTTAAGGTTTTTGCAGTCTCCTCTCCCCATCAACATGCAACAAGACTTTCAGACTTTCCTGACCACCAGTTTAGTTTTTGCATACTGTTCCCTTTTCAGGGACATTCAGAGAACGCATCAGTGTGTGTGAACTTTGTGGGTAATCTGGCAGCTAGATATAGTGACTGACATGCAAAGAAAGTGTTAAGGTACTATGAGTATCGAAAATAAATGCTGGGCAGATTAGAGGAAATGCACACCAAGTACCTTTCTTTTTTCACTCAACCAAGAAAGCAATCTAAATAACAAACACCAGTCTGAAATTCACATTCAGTGATCTCCAGTGGGTTTGCCTTACAGTGACTGTAGTTGCAACTCAACTTTTAGAGTCACTGAACAATGCAGGTGTAGGTATAATGCTCTTCTACTCCCCAGTTCAATTTCAGGGCTAGCTGCTGACTATGGGAACCTCTGCAGCTCCACCTTCTCTAAGTCTTGATTTAGAGCATGGGTAGTGCCATTAGTGCCACACAGGTGGAACCAAGAAGAATTTCCACCATAGAGCTCTCCTCTACACTTCCAGCAAAACAAAACAGCACACTAGGCTCGAGTTTGGAGCAAGTCCTTATATTTGGAGCAAGTCCTGGATTAATTTTCTTTCAGTATTATTGCCTTAGAAGTGGCTCTAATAATGAATACTTCATTGTTGCTAGGAAGTTTCAAAAGGGGAGGGCAGTTTAAAATTATTTGAACAATTATTATTGTAAAGCAAGCTGAAAATCATTCTACATGTTTGGGAGATCTCCTAATTCAAGAGCTGTTCACTGCTCAATGTGGGACATGCCTGGTGGGACCCTCCTGAGGCATAGATGATTGTAGCTTGTTTGATAGAACAAAAATATAGGAATATCCTTGGCTGTTCATGGAGTGCATGGTAGCTGCTCATTTCATCCTGGTGTTTTGCCAATATCAACTGTAAAACAAGCTTATACAAAATAGAATCGTAGAATGAATCACAGAATGGTTTGGGTTGGAAGGGACCTTGAAGATCATCTAGTTCCAACCCCCCTACCATGGGCAGGGACACCTTCCACTAGACCAGGTTGCTCAAAGCCCCATCCAGCCTGGCCTTGAACCCTTCCAGGGATGGGGCATCCACAACCTCTCTGGGCAACCTGTGCCAGTGTCTCACCACCCTCACAGTGAAGAACTTCTTCCTTACATCTAATCTAAATCTACCCTCTTTCAGTTTAAAGCCATTATCCCTTGTCCTATCACTACGTGCCCTTGTAAAAAGTCCCTCTCTGGCTTTCTTGTAGGCCCCCTTTAGGGACTGGAAGGCTGCTATAAGGTGTCCCCAGAGCCTTCTCTTCTCCAGGTTGAACAACCCCAACTCTCTCAGCCTGTCATCACAGGAGAGGCTCTCCAGCCCCCTGATCATCTTCGTGGCCCTCCTCTGGACCTGCTCCATCAGGTCTGGGTCCTTCTTATGTTGGGGGCCCAGAGCGGAACACAGCACTCCAGGTGGGGTCTCATGAGAGCAGAGTAGAGGGGAAGAATCCCCTAGTTTAGGTCCAGTTCAGTCCACATTAGCATCTTATGACAAATGCATCAGACAACCCATTGTGATGGTTCTGAGTAGAATGCTGCCAAACAGTGAATGGAGAATGAAAATTGAGATTCATTACGTTTAAAATGGACTTTTGACCAGGAAGATCAATGACTGCATTTTTCTGTGCAGATTTACAGGCCATATTAATCCCTGGTTTAACCTCTGAACTCAGGGGATTTCATCAAGAGAGGAATTTGTCTATAAGGTTCATGCATGTGCATGCTTTACAGGTATTACAAGATTGAAGTTGTAGTTGTTTAAACCTAGAAGATAAAGAGGAAGACCCACAAGAAGTTGGATAGGGAAATAAGCCTTCAGAATACTACTAGCTGACCATCAGACAGCAATTGATATGCTAAACAACAGTACACAGGAAAGGATGAAGTCCAGAAAGGAAAAAACAGATGTCCCTGAAGAATTAGCACAACTGAAATGTGTGGTAGCTGTCTGCTCTCAGGGTCACTGATGACCATGGGAACTTATATTCTGCATTACCTTCAACAGAAGACCCAGTCCATGCACAGCTGACTGGTTAGTAAGTGGCTGACACTTTTCTTCCACTTGTGTGAAAAGATTAGCATTGCCTTCTCCTCACCTCAAGTTATTTTTCAACATAGCACTTGCTGTAGCTGCTACAAAAAGATGAGATGAACCATGTCACGCCAAACAGCTGCACCAGCTGTGAGCAGAAGAATCACACAAAAAATACAGATTATAAACAAACTGGAACCCACTTCCAAATTTCAGGATTTTAGAATTTCTACAGCACTCAAATATACACTCATCATACATACCCACAGGCTAAATACTTCTGTCTTCAAGAGCTATAAATGATTTAGAAGTGAAAAAGCTAATACAACTACCAAATGTAACACTAATAAATATTGAAAGCTGGCAGTGATACCACATTCAGGGGGCAGTGGACTCCAAACTGATTCTTCACCCGTGCATTGCCTTTCCTTCCTCCCAGCTGGCATTAGTAAAGTAGCAACAACCTTAATATCAGGTTTTGTTGCTGTAAGCCAGACTTGTAGCAGCATTTAAAACAAGACTGCATTTAACAAAATTGAGCTATTTTCTGGCTGTTTGTAAAAAAATGAAACATGATCTAACACTAAATAAACTAGATGATGCAGGTTTTTGAGGCCAAAATCCCATTCTTACTAGATTTAAAAAAAAAATAAATAAATAAAAAATACACTAACAATGACACCCCTTTGTTCGTTCAGACTGGTTTCTGGGAATGCAATGACCAAAGTTTTGCATCTGTTTGCATATAAAACTAGTAATTGTTGAACATGCAAGTCGGAGCTTACAATCACAGTTGAATGTTTGTTTATTCTTTTGTAATTGGTATTACATTAATACTAGCTAGGATCCAAACCCTACACATGGTACTATAGAAACGTAACAGATGCTATGTTCCAAGGATCTCGGTTTGAAATTGAGTCTAATGCTTAACAGTAGACTAGGAAAGTCCCTTAAGGTACCAGTTGTTCTAAAAAAAATGAAAGCAATTTTTATGAATCACATTGACCTTTCTGAGCTATATTCTTCTCAAGGGAAATTTTGTTTCATTTAGAGGAAACATTACCATTCTATTTGAAAGTAGCACAAGGATTTTTCTGAAGTGTCAGAATTTTCTTTGGAACAGAAAGTCTTCCTGATATTACCAAACAAACAGAAAATCTTACTGATATAATCCAAAAAGCTACAAAAGTGAAAGAATTTAAAAGTGTCTTATCAATACAAATGGCCTTTGGTCTATAGTTATTATTTATATCTTTTAATCTCTTTCTGAAAGGTGTGGAAGCATCATATGTTATCTGTGCCATCTGTGAAACCTTACCACAAAGTCACTTCTTGCCCCCTCGCCAGTTTCCATCACCACCTAATTGTGCAAATACGTTAGAAATTTTTGAGGGTGGAGATCCTCACACAGAAATACAATCTGGAATTTGTAGATCAAAACCTGATTTAAATAATTTTTTTTTTTTTTTTAAGAAGCTGGCTGTTAAAAGCAGAGAGCAGAGCTATAAATGTAAATACTTTAAGCCAAGTCTCTCAGGTACAAAGTGATGTGCAGTCCTAAGAAGTCCCGCAAGAGCTTTCAGTGTTTGATGGCGCATGGGACAAGAGGCATGGGTTGGTAACTGTTCTAATGAGTTTACTGGACTGTCATAAGAAGCCACTGTCATGAGAAGCGATCCAGCTCTCTGTTTTTTGAATAGGAGGTGAGGGAGGGTATGCTTCCCCACCATCTAACATCTTTGTCAACCAGATGAAAAAGCATGGATTAATTCCTTTTCCACTTTTGTTTCTCACACAGGCATATCATAGGCAAGTTTCCCGACTACCCCACTGAAGAGGCAGGAGGTTCAATGGCTATTCTTTCTCAAAAAACTCCAGAGCAGGTACTGTCACCCTGTTAATGAAAAAGGTAAATGGGATTGGGAAGGAATTGCCACAAAACATGTCTGTTTAAGTAGCAATTTTTCATGACAATGGCCTCTTGTATTCCAGGAACCTTACAGTTAAAAAGCTTTTTGCTGCAAGTAAAAGGATTGTTTTCTTCCAGGGTAAACCACGGAAGCCACATACTAAAATTTGTTCCCTTTCAGGATGTGCACCCACTTAGTAATGGCAGAAGGTACTCAGGCACGAAAGTTACAGACAGATAAATGTCTGAGGGAGCTAAGAGGAAAGGGCTCAGCTGCAAAGAGTTGCTCTCCTGTTGCAAAATCCAGGTTGTTAGACTGGTGCTAGCTACTAGTAGAAATACATATTAAACAGTTTAAAGACCCTCGGTTTAAAATAGGCCTCCAAAGCTACCCCAGAGGCTGAAATTGGTTCCAGTGTGTTTGCATTCAGTATCAGCACAGTCTGGCA
This sequence comes from Aquila chrysaetos chrysaetos, assembly GCF_900496995.4. Classification (NCBI taxonomy): domain Eukaryota; kingdom Metazoa; phylum Chordata; class Aves; order Accipitriformes; family Accipitridae; genus Aquila; species Aquila chrysaetos. The sequence goes on along the minus strand of NC_044009.1, from coordinate 12,535,314 downwards.
ATAATCAGTTTTAGCAGAGAAGAGTTTCTTATGCAGGCAGGCCTAAACCTTGATTTACTGCCAAGGATCCATTAAGCGAGCTTGAAAATTCAAGTAAAGGAAGTATGTTTCTTATGCATTCTTGTAGTGAACTCAGTTGTTTTTCCTGATAAAAATCCCTCTTCTGACTTCTCTGGCTAGTAGAAGTGGCTGGTAATCTCTTCCTCTGATCATCTGGATGTCACACTGAGAAAGTGATTAAGACCAGTTGAGACAGTAAAGGCAGTGGTCAGCACTCAGAGCTGTTTCCACCCACCACAATGATCTTAGCAGGATGATGAGTCTGTTGAGGGAAATTATAGACAGGAAGCCCTGCACACAGGAGCAGGATTTGGCCCCTGAGTGAACCAGGCGTGGTGGCTACCAGAGGACTAGGAAAACTAACTGGTCAAAACCTAACCTCACTAGTCCTTAAAGCTCCCCTGTTGAGACAGACTGTTGTGTTCATCAGCTGCCTGAACTGATGATCTGACGCAAGTATGGTAAAACAATATTTTTGGATTCACTCCTTCCTGGAATCATAGGGAAAAGCCTGGGGCATACGTACTAGCAGTCTCTGTGTGGTTTGAGGGGTGGTAAATACAGACTAGCCCAGCATAAAGCACAGTACTCTAACCATTAGTTACTTTGCTTACAAAAATATGCAAGGAAATGCTACAAGCAGCTCTCCGTGCCTCACTAAAACTGAGCTCAGGGCATGCTCCTGGTTTTAGCCACGTTCAGAGTATGCCAAGGTCAACCCTGCTGGCCTCTGTGTCTAAGCCACTCAGTTGTTCAGTCCCAGACAGAGTGAAGGAGACCCACAAGTTAAGTTTTCAACTTCTGAAGTAGAAACACACGCCAAGTCAAGAAGGCTTTGTTAGCTCACTGAGCAGCAGGGGAGCCACCCAGCAAGTATGGCTTATTTCTGGAGGAGACTTTAGGGAACACGATGCTAATTAGACCTGCTACCACCAACAAGGATAAACACAACTCAAACAAAAATGTTACAAGAAATTATACTGAGCAAAACTGGATATGGTAGTAGATTCTGGAGAAATATATTCTTCCTGTCCTACTCCCAGCTTTGAATTCCTACCTTCAGCTATTTTGCTGTTGTTCCAGGGCATCTACTTTCTCTTTGCATAAAAAAAATATAAATGAAGCCAAAAGTCTAGAGAGATTGCTTTACTGCCCATTTTCCCTACATAAAAGAAAAATACCTGGAAGAAAAAAAAAATTGCCTCTCTTTTCCCAACAAATTTTCACTAGCAATTATCTGATTTTCAAAGATTTTTGGTTCTGTTTTTCCTCCCTTTTTAGCCAGCACAACTGAGAGCAGAATGCACGTAATATAACCTTAACAGATATCCAGGATGCAGTTGGCAAAAGAAAGTTCAGTACGATCATGATTTTACCTGAATGTCAGAGGAGTAAAGCATATTTTGTTCAACTGAGTCAGCTGCATATTAAAAATCCCTAAGGCAACTGGTTTTGTTCCACACTGGTCTACTGGGCAACATAGTAAATGAAATCCTGGCCCCATTGAAGTTAATGGGAGTTTTGTCCTTGACTTCAGGGGAGACGAGATTTCACCTCTTGTATATATTAGCTTCTGTGAATGGGTTGGTTACTCCCAAGTTAAACTCCATGAAAAATCAAGACTGAACCGTATTTAAAAAGTGAGCATTTTATAAGACTTAGGTAAAGACACTTTGGGGAAAATAAAATACAAATTAATCACTTCACGAACCATTGCTGCATTATTATATATTCTATATTTCTTTATCCTTTGACAACTCTGACCTTACTTGACTTTGTAATGTAGCTGGCCTTCTACACAACCTGCTTTCATGACATTTTACAAATACCTTTCAAAAAGATATGCCAAAGAGATCCCAATGCAAAGTACTTGGTTTAGTCAGAAGAATACGTATGGTCTCTTGACTAAAAAGCAGCTTTTCTCTGCTTTACATACTCTTTAAGAGAAATTTAAGATTGTGAGACATCAGTGTAATCTCCCTGCATCTGTTCAGTTGTCTATCCCTAATGGTTTTTTTATGTTTTGCTCTGAAGATAATCATCAGATGTGACAATTTTTAGCTTTGCCCTTATTCTGCTGCCAACAAAATTATGATCTCTTCTTGTAGTTCGTTAAGTCTCATCATCATGAAAATAAGCCAAGAGAGCTGCCATTTAGCAGGCATTCCGCCTCTCCCAACTTCCCCTCATTTCCAATATTAAATAACTTATAAAAAAAAAAAAAAAAAAAAAGATGCTTACTTACCAAGATTTTGGTTGTACATTCAATTGCTGCATGGAGGACAAAGTCATTTTCACATTACTGTAATCACAGTATCTGATCCAGCAGCACCTAAAGAAAGGGTAAGAAAAAGTATGTGTTAGCTGCTGTGCAAACGTATACTCCTGATCCTCGCTTAGCACTCTGTGCAATACTGTGCTGCTAATTAGTATTCATTATTACCAACACCTAAAGATCCCCATGAATCCCGGTAATCAGTTTGATTGTAAATGGCAGTGCGAGAGATCCCCATTAGTTAGTTAATATTTAGTTAGTAACCCTGACTGCTTCCCAGGTAGGGACAGTAAAATGCTTTTATGCAATGAGGTACTGCAGTATTCACACACACACCCCCAAATATAAGATCTTACTTGTTTTTACCAAATGAATGTATCACAAGTAGCTTTAAAGTGTCGGAGAAGGACTCAAGAGGCTCTGTAGAGTTGTACTTTTTTGTATCCAGCATTTTGCAAATATGCTTTTATCCTGACAGCAAATACATGAAGTATACTTTTCAGTAATAGAAGCAGATGCCTACAGTTATGCTCACCTTTATTTCTTTCCCCTGTTTCACACTATTCTGAATGCTCCTTGTAGAAATTATCAGGCTGGATTTTCACAAGTGATAAACACACAGTGCCATCAGCTGGAGCTGGGCACCTCAGAGCCTTAAAATATTGTGATCATTTCAAGTTAACCATGCAGGAGGACAGAAATAGTACTCAGTCTCTGTTAAGCTACGCAACAGGCAGGTGTATTCACCTCCAGACAACAACTCACTGCAGTGAAGCCATTCAGCAGGTAGACTCCTAGTCCAGCAGCTGTCCACTGCCTAAGATCATGATCTCTTTTGGCTCAAGTCAGTAGTCTAGATTGTATGCCTAAAGCCAGGCAGTATCAACAACCCCTTTTTCACCTCTACCACCCACCTTTCCCCCTCAAATAAACCACAAAACAAAACCCTACACCAAGGAAAGCTAACAAATTTTTCATAAACGAATTCAATGGAGACTAACATTTTGAAGTGTTTGCCAGAAAACGAACAGAACAGTGAGGGAGTTTAACTGGTGAGTTAAACTCCACTTGGGCAACATCTGCCAGATGGAAAAAAACCTAGAGCATGTTATCAATCATGGACTGAAATGCATGGCAGTCTTGTTAAAGCCAACCATAAGATTTTGCAAGATCCCATAAAGCTATGAAATCCCACCCAACATTTTGAATTCATTCCTGCAAGAAACAGATCACTGGGGTTGTTTTAAACAGCTTAAACTTTGCTTGCAGGTGCACACCCAAAAGTAAACAACACTCAGAAATGCCTTGCCAAGAGAACACTACATTATTAAAAGCTACACAAGCGGATTTGCCTGTAAGAGGGAATGAATTCAGAACACTGGCCCTCCGCTAGCTAGACTGGGCAGAGTCCCAGGCCTACCATGATGAAAATAACGTCTCCTCCAACTGACAAAAAAGTAATATCACCTTACAGGAATAATCAGCCTATAAAAAGGGTTGCAATTAAGTGTCCTCAAGCTAGGGGTGCAGGATAGGGGGAAGCACATTTACAGCATACTGCATGTTATGTGCAAATGATGTAAATAGGCAGTCCAATGTTTGGCATGCTGCTCTGTGACATGGGGATGGCAACCCTTCCCATCTCAAACAGTCCTGTTTTCTTAAAGAAAAAACATTTCTTTTGTTAGATTCCAAAACAGCTTCTTCCTGTAGAGTTAATACTCAAAAGACAACAAATTTTCTCTCTGGGAACACTTAGGCTATGTACATATAAAGTGTTCCTGTTCAAAATGGTTTTAGAGCTAGGCTCTGAGACTGGTTTTCATCTGCCACAGCTAGAGATCCAGAATTCCCAAACTCGCTCTATCCCTGCTTTTCATTTATGCCCACAACACTAGAAAGCAAGAAGTTCAAGTAAGGTCTTCTGTCAAAGGATGAAGGAAGGGCTTATTCTTGAGGAAGAACATTTACCTCAAGTATCAGCTTGCTTGAGCCAACACCAAGCTTTCTATGGCTGAGGACAGCAGAACATAAGTGAGTCCTACTAGCAGCTAGAGGTTTTCATATACTTGGCTCATGTAAACCAGTATCAGGCATCTCCGTTCATAGGCTGTGTTCTGTTTTAGTGCCCCTCTCTTTCCCCAAAAAGGGGATTTGCTCTGCCAAAGTTGTGAAACACACTTGAACTGATGTATGAATAGAAAAGTCAATTTGACTTTTGTGGGATATCAGTTTAGAGGAAAATACATCTTTTCAGCCTCAGAAGAATACGTTACTGGAGAAGAGTCATCACTAGAACAACAGGAGTCCTGCATCAAGACTAGGGGGAAAAAAAAAAAGGAGGCTAAAATTCATCTGCTCTTACTGAAACACATTCTCTTCCTCAATATTAAGAGTTTGCCAAGTGCTTTCAGCATCATTGCAAAAGGAGGCAACCTAGCAAAGAAGAGGGCAGTCTAAAATAATTTAAGACGACATCAGCTTTTATTTCCACTATTAAGTTTTCTTCAGGGCAAAAAACCCTGTATTATAATGTGGGTGAATTGCTTAGTATCTCAAACTAACCTTTGCTTGCCCTTCCCTTTCTTTCCTCCTCTTTTGTCAGATTCTTCAGGCATCTTCTTGTAGCTGGAGGGGAAATTGTTCTGTACAGAAGAGTACAAGCCATTCAAGGTTAGATACACAGCCAGCTTCACCCCAGCTCCCAGTCCTCTGCAATTACAAAGCTGCTTAGAGCAGAGGTGAAAGCAGAGCTGGAGAAGCTGCACCAAAGGAGTATAGAGACGAAGATGTATCTGACATGGAAAAAATTATATTTACTCTGTCGTTCTCTTTTGGGAAGAAGAAAGCCACTTCAGAAAAAGTCAGGCTCCACATGCCGACAGCACTGCCAGCTGCATGGCTTTGGAGCATTTCACCAAAACTACTTGGCACCTCTGATGACATATATTGCTAAGGCATCCAGGAGAGGGACTGCACAGGTGTTATTTAGATGCATGCAACCATCTGCCTGCAGTCACTGTACATGTTTCTAGATGCAGCTTCTTGTCACTGCACATTTCATTCAGTGCTAACTACAAGCACCGTTTTTCTGTTCCCTATATGAGCAGTTAGGTCAAGAGTTAGCGCCATAGCTCATACTACAGTTCTGAAAATAGTAAACAACTTTTTTCTTGCCACCTTACAAAACAGTTGAAGGCAAGACAGAAGGATGAGGACAGTTCAACAATTCAGTCCCATTATAGCAGGTTCATGAGAACAGAAACGCTATATAACCCTTGCAGTATCATTCATCTTTATAAAAACATGAAAGCAAATCATTCCAATCAGAGTCTGGATATACTTAAAATATCACCAGTAGAACTCAAAAAACACTGTTTAAAATTAAAACCTTTGTCAATCACATGTGTGCTTACAGGTATCCTGCTGGATAAACCCACCCCTGAGGTGCTGGAAACTTACGGTTACCCTTTGGTAGGCAGTCAAGAGCAGAGGGTGGAGGTGACAAGGTTGGATTTCTGGCAGGGTATTAGCGCTACAGTAAAGGATACACTTTGAGTAGTTCTGTTGGTTTTGGATACAACAGGCCTGCTGGGACACTAAAAACCTATTTTGAACTCTAGTCAATCTGTTAATCTATCCCAGGGAATGAAATGCTTCACTGCTTATCACCGCAAGATATGACTGAATGGTGCTTGGGGTTTAAATTACCATATTTAATTAAATGTGAGATAGTGAAATGCTTGGGGAAATCTACTAATGAAATTTCACTAGCTGCAAAGTATAGCCCTTGTTGTCATCTCCCTTCCACTGTCCAATCTTCAATGCATTAAAAGGCATTCTTTAGAAAATAAATATTTTTGCTGTTACAGGAAACTTGTCTTAAAACTGAAAATTTTTTATTTTCTACTCTTTCATGGTACTAGCAGTATTAATGGTCCATTAATAAGCTTCAGTGGCCACAGATTTTCTGATTTACACTCATCAGCAGATGATCTTACAAAAGAACACAATGAAAGGCACCTGGGAACAAGAGAACAGTAGAAGCGACAAATTTAATCCTCCATCTTTTTCAGATAATAAGGTATAAATGGCCAGGAACTAAAATTATCGAAAATGATGTATCTTTACTCAGTTATCAGCTGCTACTGGCTTGCAGGGCTAAAGATGCTGGGCAATCCACGTATATCTGTCAGAGTTTGTCACAATATCTCTATCCAATCTCTCTCGCACACTAGAACAATTTCAGTCTTTAGCCACGTATTGAAATTAGACATGCCTCAGGGCAATCTCTCAAAATCCATCTCTATAAAATCAATCTGCCTTAGAAACGCTAAGACAAATTCATAATCTGAGTCCAAGTCCAGAGGGAACTTTAAGTTGTATGTCATTAGGATATTGTGCTTCTGGGTGCTTTCAGGAATTGGTCTTACTCTATAAAAGCCTTCATGGTTTGGGACAGAAATCACCTCTTTTCCAATGATATATTGGGATAGTCAGCATCTATGTTAAAGTTTGCAGGTGGGAGTGCCCTCAGCATAAATTAAAAGGACTTCTCTGTAATGGTGAGCCACTCTGGAGTTCATAGAGAGCTACCAAGCAATATATTGGATATCATGTTCCCCCAATACTGGAAAGATGAAAGCAAGGGAGGAAAAATACACACTGGTTCATAACTCCACAAGCACATCTGACACCTTGCACATGAAAATATTTGACCAGCTCTTCACATTCCTTTGTCTCTTTCAGGTCGCTGCAGAACTGGCTGCCAGAAAGGAGATGGCTTTGCAGAAAAAAGCCCAAAAGGGGAAAAAAGAACAAGAAGGGAAGGAAAAAACAAAAGGAAAAAAGCCACAGAAATCTGGAAAGAAAGTAAGAGCTCCAGGAGTAAAAATAGTTAGCAGTTTGTGAAAACAGCCAAGTCCAGCCTATTAAGCCATGTGTGGGCAGAGGCTGTTAGTTTACATTAGACTGGTCACCAAGGCTTCAGAAGACACAGGAACTGCCTGAGGCCAGTCCCTCTCAGCCTTTCAATTACCTTGATGATTCTGGGGAACTGAATTTTACCTCTCATGTTTTAGGAATGACCATTTGCACAGCTATGACTTAGCTCAGTGGGAAGAGCTGATGTAGGTACAGACTGCAAGAGACACAAATGAATTGAAAAATACTCTTTATGGCTTTGACATTGTTGCCAAGACAGCGTGCGTGCATTTTTGCAAAGCACTGTTGCTTTTTTTGTGCAGATAACAAAATGGTGCTGAGCTATCTAACCAAATATTTCCACTTTTAGTGTTGGGTACAGAGAAGTTAGTTACTGCCACCCCTTCACACAAGACCTAGGAAGTGAGAACCTTAGCCTCAAGTCAGATACCTGCTTCAGAGCTTGCATGCATTTCAAACTAATTTATAGGTACAGTTCCATATAGGCCAGCTGCATCTTTTGTACTGCAAGCCAATATTTTGTAAGCCTGTAAATAGCAGTCATGTATTTTCAGTCCACATTCTTAGGGTATGAGCTCTTCTTTGCTTCAAGTCACAGTGGACACCACTTAATATGATATACTCCCTGAAACCTTTGATATACTAAGGTATGGTTTCACAGAAGGTATACTTCCAAATTCTTTCAGGAGCAACTTCACTGAGGAAAACACCTGTGAAAGACCAAAGGGCATCTTCAGAAGTGAGCTATGCAACAAAAATTGTAGGCTTTTGCTGAAGCAGCAACTTTTGTTTCTCATTTACTTTATAAACAAAGTTGAAACAATGTATTTTTTTAATAAGGGTCATTAATCTCTCACCAAGTATGTGGAGGAGAAGGGTGAGTTTTCTGGGGCAAAGTTTACTCTTCAAGTTTTACACAAATTAATTTTAAGTCCTAACCCTAGAAAAAACATATAACAGAAGATGCTTTTCTTGGACAACATCCATTAATCTGGCCAAAGCTCTCATTACAGCTACCCAGGAACCTAAACTACACAAACTTAGGATGCATCAATCTAGTTGGGAGGTAGTTATCTAAGCATTGACTTGTAACTTAGATAGTGTTTTCAACCAGAAAAGATGCTTTTTGGGTCATACAAAACAAAGTGTGGGGTTTTGGGGGTGTTTCTTTCCCTTTGTAGATGAAGATGCACAGCAGGCTGAAGGAGCAGCATACATAAATGGGTTTTCTGAGCTCTTTAAGCCTGATCTTGCATTGCCAACTAGGAAGGGTAGTGGTTGCTCCTGTGCAAACAGGAATTTAAGTTCCTATCACACCTGTCTTCAGGCAGTAGTTTGCCATCAGGGTGCCACTATCACAGGGTGCAGTGTCACAGCACTAGTGAAGGCATAATGCTGCAAGCAGTGTGTAGTGGGTTGACACTGGCTGGACACCAGGTGCCTACCAAAGCCATTCTATCACTCCCCCCGCCACTTCCCCTGAGCTGGACAGGGGAGAGAAAAATATAACAAAGGGCTCATGGGTTGAGATAAGGACAGGAGAGATCACTCACCAATTACCGTCACAGGCAAAACAGACTCAACTTGGGGAAAATTAACTCTATTTATTACCAGTCAACCAGAGTAGGGTAATAAGAAATAAAACCAAATCTCAAAACATCTTCCCCCCTCCCCTCCCTTCCTCCTGGACACAACTTCACTCCCAGATTCTCCACCTACCCCCCTCAGTGGCGCAGGGGTATGGGGAATGGGGTTTATGGCTAGTTCATCACACGTTATCTCTGCCGCTTCATCCTCTTCAGGGACAGAACTCGTCACACTCTTCCCCTGCTCCAGCGTGGGGTCCCTCCCATGGGAGACAGTCCTCCACAAACTTCTCCAACATGGGTCCTTCCCACAGGCTGCAGTTCTTCATGAACTGCTCCAGCATGGGTCCCTTCCACGGGCTGCAGTCCTTCAGGAGCACACTGCTCCAGCATGGGTACCCCATGGGGTCACAAGTCCTGCCGGAAAACCTGCTCCGTGGGCTCCTCTCTCCACAGATCCTCAGGTCCTGCCAGGAGCCTGCTCCAGCACAGGATTCCCACGGGGTCACAACCTCCTTTGGGCACCCACCTGCTCCGGCATGGGGTCCTCCATGGGCTGCAGGTGGATATCTGCTCCACCGTGGACCTCCATGGACTGCAGGGGGACAGCCTGCCTCACCACGGTCTTCACCACGGGCTGCAGGGGAATCTCCGCTCCGGCGCCTGGAGCATCTCCTCCCCCTCCTTCTTCACTGACCTGGGGGTCTGCAGGGTTGTCTCTCCTACATGTTCTCACTCCTCTCTCCAGCTGCCGTTTCTGTGTGCCCCACAACTTTTTTTTCCATCTTAAATATGTTATCCCAGAGGTACTACCACTATCGCTGATTGGCTCGGCCTGGGCCAGCAGCGGGTCCGTCTTAGAGCCGGCTGGCATTGGCTCTGTTGGACACAGGGGAAGCTTCCAGCAGCTCCTCACTGAAGCCACCCCTCTAACCCCCACCCGCTACCAAAACCTTGCCACAAAACCCAACACACAGTGGAAGGTGATTACTGGTACCACCTCATTGTATCTTAGTGGCGGAGTGGAGCCAACCTGGAGGAGCAACAGAGGAGAAAGTGTAATGGCCTGCAGACCTAAGCCAAGTAATACTAAGTTGTTTGTTATCCATAAGACTTCTGGTGACTTGTACTAGTGCTGAGTTCAGCTCTGTGGGACCGCTTCATGGTGTAACCCCTTAAATCAGCACATACACTGCAGAATTCTATGGGAAAGATCAGATAAAAGTACGTGTGTGAAGGCAACAGCTCAGAAAAGCTTTTGAAATTAGAGACTTTAAAGACCATTGTCATTCACAGTTATAGAACCCTATAACATCTCAGACAGACAAGTTCCTTTGGGGAGTATTCACAAGGGTGTCCTCTAATGGCTTTGCCCTTGTCCTCACTCCTTCCCAGCTCAGCTGGCCCAGAACAAACCCCTGTGGTGCCTCTGGTCTTGCACAGGCAATGGAAAGGGCTGGCTGTTCCAGACACTTTAGTCTAAGTAAGTCAAAATGAGATATTAATGTTCAGGCATGCTGAAACCGCCAAACCCAACCCAAACTTCTGAAACTGGGTAGCAACTCACTCATCTGCTTAAAAATCTGACTTTCACAGGGTAAATTTGATTCTTTGTTGGTTTTGCACATTTCACTAGATAAGAACCAACAATACCAAAAATGAATCTCAATACCCTCACAGCCTCCACAAGGTTGTTTTGAAATGGGGTGAAATACCAATATAGAGCTCTGGGGCTTTATAACTTGATGTCGTTCTCATCTCTTCAGCCATCACAAGTCCTGTCAAGTAAAATTCTAAGCCATTATATCAGGTTCTCTATGGTTCATTGAGAAAGAACAAAGGGAACATTCTCTCCAAGGTTATAATACTGACAGGGGAAAAAAATAGCATCTAAGACCAGTTGAGAAGTATTTTGAAAAGTTCTAACAGCAGGATTCTTATTAATAAGTGTAGGCTATAAGTCATAGTGATGCAGGCAGAAAAAAGCCCTGCTCCTAACCTCAGTACTTAAAGAAAACAAGAGTTTGATCCCAGAAGGAAATTTAAATATTTCTCAAAAGGCAGATAGCAATCTTTAAAAAGGTGTATTTGATGTCAAAGTAACTTCACTTTCTTTTCTCTGTAAGGTGCTGATTTGATTTCCCATTGGGCACCTAAGAAAAAACAAAACAAAACAAAAACCCCCACCAACTTCAGCACCGTATGATCCCTCTTTTCAATAGCAGAACACGTCAGACCAGTCTGGACTGCTTCGCCCAGTAGCGTGCTGCAACCTGTCTGTCTCACTGAACATGAGCAAGGCTGTGCATCCAGAAATGTTTAACAGTGAGGCACATTTTGTCCTTAGGTGAAACCCATTAGCAAAAATCTCCATAGCAAAAGTGCACAATGGAGTCAGTTCAAAATTTTCCCTGCTGTTGAATGAGAATCACCTAGTGGGGGCTAGGCTTTGGAAGGCTTCAGAAATATATTCAAACTGTTATTTCCATATGTCTCCTTTGAACCAACAATATATGTTTCAATCTAAGTGCCTTAGTGCACTTAACATAGAACAAGCATGGAATCAATCATCTGAACATAGAAAAATATATCAACTGACTTCAAGGAAAAAGAAGTTCTTTATATTACATTGACTCTTACGCTGTTAATAGAGGCAGGAGGGAATACAGAACAGCATTCTGCAACTGTCCTTTAGACTTGGAGTGGTTTTGATTAAAATCAATGAAACTGACACAACAATATTATTTATATCAGTGTATAAAATCATTGAAGCTAGTAATTAAAATGATTTATTGGCTTATTTGTAACAATAAAAGAAACATTAGTGTGTCCTATGCTATTAAGAGGCTAAAAATGAATAACCCATTTTTAGGCAGTTTGGGGGGGTTAATTAATTAGCAATTATCAGTATTTCCTCTTAGAACATCATGTTTTAATAATAGTCTATAAATTATGGAAAAATATTAAAAGAATGGATTCTGCTTACTGCAAAAGATCCAAGGATGAATCTCAAAATGCCACACCCTGCAAAAACTAAGAATACATTAGAGTAACTGGGAATTTGAGCTCTGGGTGTCAAATCCTCAAACTATTGCTTATATTTCGCCCAAATGGTTCTTGATATTTAGTCAAGAAACTCCTGAATCTCTTTCAAATACATCTATAGAGCATAGAGTAGAAGTGATAAATGTATTTAGGTTTTGCATGTCCTTCTGGGCCCAAACTTTAATTACTATAACAACACTTTAATTAAAAACACATTTAATAATTCACATGACCTGGCTGCAACTGTATCTGCTGATAGCAGGTATGCCATGGCACCTAATTACAGAGGCATATATAGGGGGTTTGTTTCATTTTACTTATTCCAAGAACTACACTTTATATCTTACTGATAACCAGGGGGTTACAGACTACACATTGGTTAGCAAAGTCTGATACAACTTACATTGTCTTGCATAAATCCACATTCACCTCATCCCCAAACAGCGATCTAATTTGCCACTAATAACTATTACCTTATAACATTTTGAGGACTTATGACTGATACAACATCAAGAAACTTTCATTGTTTTCTGACAAGTTTTTCCATCAGAAATACTGGTTCAATGAAATTAAACTGTTTCAGGAACATGTCAATGTCATTTACTTTAGAGAGAAAAATGTCAAAATGTTTTGATAAAGTTGAAACAAAATATTTTGGTTTGCAAGATACACCAAGATCACTATTTTTCTTTCTAATTACAGATTAAAATGAGGTTTCAACAGTTTTGAATTACCCACAAGTTGGGAATTCCTTTTCGGGGGGAGGGAGCAGCCCTACAATAAGATTAACTGAAAAAATACCAAGGTAATTTCATTTATATGTTGCAAGTCTCCTACCTATATTACATGTTCAAACAAGCCTGAGTTTAATTCTTGTGACCTCAGTAGGTCAACTGATGAACAGACACCCCCTTCTCCTCTCCAAAGGGATAAAACTTCCTTATAGCCTGCTAGGAAGATTTTTGTTGATGAGACAACAGCATCTTATTCCTCAAATTAAAATTAATCTTTAAAAATCCAATGAAAATTATTACTTTTTTCATACTTGAGAAGTTTCTACATCTTAATATTCTTACTTTTCTTTTCACGCCACCCCAATCTAGGAAGAGGAGGAAGGGTGGAAAATGGCTCCCAGTAATTTCCTTTCAATGATGGAGGAAGGAAACAGTCAATACAAAGGTCAGTAGAAAAAGATAACAATTATAGCTGGAATGTTCTTCTAATTCAGCCTAATTTGAATGTCATTCCTATAGGGTCAAACAGAGCAGCTACCCAAACTATGGAACGTTATAGAAATGAGGACATTAGATAAAAATGGTCTTTAGGAAGGGAGCCTCTCAGTACCTCAAGTCTTCTTAGAGTCTCTCAAAATCATCAAGCTAATCACACAGGAAGGTACAATTCCATATGAGTGAAAGTGGCCAAGCTAGAATCAAAGTGCTTTGATGTTCATGCAGGGGCTTTCTTGGATTTTCTGAGGGCAACAAAATAACAACTGAATAGCAAATAGTTCAGAAGCACTATTCTGTAGATCAGGCTTCAGCATCAACGTTTTCATGCTCCTGTAACTCTTTGTCCTGTCTTCCTCTCATTCATGGAAAGCATCCATGGATTCATTCACCTACACAATCTACAGCTAGTCAAATCTTTTTTGATTAGTTGTTTTAATAAGAGGATCATCTTTTCAAGCAAAGTCACAAAAATGCTGCTGGACTACGAATACACTTGCTTCATTCAAAGTGTGTGCAACTTAAACTTAACTCAGACTTATAGCTAGGAGACCGGCTGTTTTGTCACTTGAGAACGCATCCAAAAGTAGGGGTTTTCAAATTTTAAAAATGGTTTTCACAAAAGGACATCTTGCTCTTTTCTGTATCTCTTCTACCCTCTTCTCTACGCTTGATGCCTTTGCCTATCTCCTAACCACTTGTCTTCAGCGTGCACCCTAGATAAACAAGTGAGTTAGCAATCACTTATTGCTGGGCCTGGAAGTGAGCATGGAAGTCATGCACTTGTCTGAAATCAAAAGGAGCACCTGTCTCATGAACTATAAGTGAACAGCATGATAGGACTCCAAAGGTCAGAGAAGCCAAGTTGAAGTCCTGTGTCACAAAGTATGCCTGATCAAAGCTTATAGGGGTTTTGGGTGGGTTTTTTGGTTTGGGGTTTTTTTTGGTTGGTTTTTTTGTTTGGTTTTTGTTTTGGGTTTTTTTTGCTTTATTTCATGCAGATTTTATTCTCAATTATTAAAAATATCTGTTCTTCTCCCCACACTGCAGTGTTAGGAGCTTGCTAAAATTCCTTATGTGAAACATCTTCATTATTCCTTCCTGCTGACAAATTATTGGCATCAAGTTTTTTTTCCTGATTTAGGTTGGCTGGAGAGAAAGAAGCGTACAACTTACTTTCTAAATATACACCAGCACAGCTTTGCCTGACGTCTGACTTCTAACAATTAGGATTTTCTTACACGTTATACATCATAAAGCAGTTTTATGGCTAAAGAGGAGTTCTTTGTCCCAGGCTCTACTCCCGAACGCTACATCAGAACCACATTGAAGTCAGTAGGAGTTTTAGATAAGGATCAAATTCATCTATGCTTCTTTCCTTAACTGGCCAAGAACATTACTTGTGCTTTTCTATGCACTCAGGATGAAACGGCACCTTGCAACTGGAGACCAGCAATAGCAAGCCCAGTGTTTCCCATCCAGCAAGTCCCAAGAGCAATAAAGGAGCAGTGTAGAGACCCTAACTGCTGCAAAGTAGCAACAAGACAGCAGGAAGGCTTCACATTGCTACGTAGGCTTGGCAATATGCTCATCCAGCGCTCCACTAAGGAGTAGGTGATGTAGTAGCTGTGCTTTCCAGCGCTCCCACAGTGCTGCTTGTATCCCCTGCTGAGGCTTTACAGTCTTCAATACAATGCTGAACTGCAAATTCACAAATTCGTTGTATTTGTGCAAATAACTCTCCTCCAGGTTGTAGAAAACATGTTTGGCCGTAACTTCACACAGAGGCTTTAAACAGTGCTTCCCAACATGGCAGTGGATGCCAATGTTAGGAATAAAAACACCACAGAGTTCAATAGGTCAGTTTAATAGGAACAGACTCCCAGTTTTCACAACTATCTCAAGTAATAACAAGTCAGGGAGTTTATGAGAGGATGGGGGACACATTCGTCATCCAAACTGTACCTAAACACCAGTACTTCCATTCCTAATAAGATACCTGCTTTAAGCTCTGCAAGTATATAACATTTCGGGATTACTCATGCTAACTTTTCGCACAAAGATGAGTGCTGAATTGGGGGTGTTGTGTTCCTGTATATCTCACAAGGCCTCCCAAGGGCAACTCAGCAGCCTATTAGCTGTCTGCGGAGCCTGTGTTCCTATTCAGGCACCTGAATTGGATGCCTAAAGCCAGTCAGCGCTAGTACCTCCATCTTCCCATTATGTACTAGCAGCACTTGCAGGTAACACTGCAATAATGTGCTCAGGTAGGTCAGCAGCATGGGCAGCATCCTTTTGTGGTAGATAAAGACTCCAGCCTGGCATTCAGAGTTAAACACCAATGCTCATCTCCAGCCCATCCTGCCAGAGCTGACAGCTATTCGCCTAGCTCTAAAGGCATATGAGAAGGAACCATTTTCTGCACAGAGCACAACCAGAGATCCTCAGAGAGGAAAGAGCTCTCTTGCAAGCTTCAAAGAATAGCTGCAGTTCTGTCTTATCCACAGTAAGAGTCTATAGCTGTTCAGTTAAACTTCAGGTGTTGGTTTTTTTTTTTCCTTCCTAGTAAACCAAGTCTATTTGACACCATATTTATTTTTAGTAAACAGCTGTTAATTCCTCCATGCAGCAGTCCCCTGCTTCATTCACAAGCACTTAGTGCTTTTTATTGCAGGACACCATTTATCACAATACTACCTGGTGGTTGTTCAGAATAATTTTGCTTTTAACCTGGCCATGCATAAGGTTCCTTTTTTTCCAAGGCCTCCTGAATCAAATCTAGAACAACTTCTGACCAGAACAGTACAAGCAGTTTCTTGTATTTTTAATTTTAGCCTGCTTTCATTTCAGTAGCATAATCGTTTAGAATAAAAGAGGTTTGAATTTAGTCTTTCTACATTGGGAACTTTTTTCTATCCTTATGTAGAAATAGCTCAATTACCATCACAATTTGCACAGAAGTTCAACTTTATTAGTGCATCAGTCTTGAAAACATCATTGAAGTGAGGGAGCTTGATTAAGAAAGTTTTATCCCAGGTGCCTACAATGAAGTCATTTAAAGACCCTTATGAGCATATCTGGAGTTCACCTAAATGGTAGCTGACCAAACAACAAACATTTTTGTTTAGTCACACACATTCCCACCCCCCCAACACATACAATTAAGAAAGTCTTCCCATCCCCTGAAACTAGTTGCTTTGCTCTTAGGTTACTTGAATACTTAAAAAGATGTAGATTACTTTTCACAAAGATCTAAGCATTTCAGTTACAGACTTTTTCCACCCCAATTTTTTTTTTTTCCTCCTCCACCAAGCTAGAACTACTACTTAAACTTCACTGGAACTCATGAAGACTTTTATTCTTTTAGCAACTAGCAAAGCTGCCAAATACAGTTCTAGACTACATTTGCCAAGCTCTATCTAAAACACTTACTTTATATACTGTTTTGGAAACAGCCAGTTCTATGTGACATCTACTTTTACACTGGAATAGCAAGAGTTTATGTGGAGCAAATGTACATAGTCTGAATCATTACCTCCATCTTCCTGGGTTTTATTTTTGCAGTAGCCTGTGCTGCAAGGCAGAGATGTGCTATTTCCCCCATTATACAGAGGGCCAGTTGATATTTACAACTTGCTCAGTGTTGCAGAGCATATTTGAGTTCAACACAAAGACTCCATGGCCCAAACTTTAAGGTGTGGAGGTATTATGTATCTTTAACCATGCATCAAAAGATTCAAATCCTTTTGCCAGGAGGTTGAAAGTAGTAATTTTAAGAAAATCTTCATGCTTCAGATAAATCTATTTCAATTATTAGTCACAAGCGGTTCTCTGAAATTCAGTGATATTGGAATTACCTACTAGTCTGCAGAGTGAAAACTAATGCTGCTGAGATGATCTTAGCAGTCGCGTTAGTGGACTGGGCTGTCTTTTGAGTCCTGAGCTAGAGAGGTACGCATACAAAATAATCCAAAGATAAGTATACACTGTTTTAGAAGTGATATAAATTGCACTGCATACACACACACGCAAAAATAGCTCCCATAGCTGGATGACCCTGTCTGTAACAGAATACCAGGCTCTTTTGACCAGCAAGTGAAAACATAACATCCTTAGCCTCCTGACCTTACTTTAAAAATAACTTTGAAGCATTTTGTTGATCTATAAAAGAACAACATAGCATCTAACACCTATGATTTATTGATCTCTTTTCTAAAATCAGGGACCTCTAACCTAGTAGCTAATATAGCACTCAGAAAACTGGTTGCCAGGTAATATCAAAGGCAGCTGCCTAATCTGCAGGGACTGTCACTGGTTTGCCTGCAGTAGATATTAACGACTAATCAATTTACAAAATGACAATAAACAATTATGAAAAAAAGAATAAAAAAATCTATGAATCCCTCTATGAAAAATAAATATCTAAAACCTAGCACTCCTGTACAAATATAGCACTTGCAACCTGTTGACCCAGTTAGGAAAATGTTTAAAAATTCACATAACTCCCATGTAACATCCCCTTTCCCCAGGGCTGAAATTCCAGGCTAGTAACCCTGGAGGAGGTACCTTTTAACTAGGGCAAATCAGCTTTCCCTCTTGAAATATTACATGACATGTGTCATGCCATCTGATGATCTGCAAGTAATTTAAAGAAATTAATATCTATACCTTTGAGTTTCTTTCCTCATTACCAAAAATATCCACTGTCCTTCTCCATCTCTACCATTTTCAGTTATGAAATTAAGACTACTCACCTGCAAAAACTATTCCCTATGTGTAAAGCCACAAATACTCCGCACATAATTGGACTCTGAAAATTTGTAGGGGATGGAAATAGCAGCCAGTATTATATTAACTGGACTAAAACTTGAATGATCTCATATGGGTACTGTGAAAGCCTTCCTGAATTTATAGTGCCTTAGAAATGGCAGTGGGTACAGGAAGGAGTACCCTGTACAAAACAGATTCATAAAGGAGCCTATGTCTTAAAGTGGAAAGCTGTCATTTTAAATCATCTGGAAATTGAATTAGCACATACTGCTGGAGATTAGCTGTCATTTATAAAGATACTATCGGGGCTTGAAATGCAAGATATGAATTGTCTTCCTTCAAATTAGCTCAAAAAATGTGGAAAGAAGAGAGGCATTTCCATTAAAAAAAAGGTACTTTTGCTAATAGCAGAGAGTTGAGATATGCACCGAGCTTGCCAGACCTCATTTAGTTCTCTTTCTAAACAGCAAATTGCAGTTTGCCTGAACAAAAATAAAGAGCTGCAGCTCAGGATCATTAGCTACTTTATCATAAACAGGGCTGGGGTTTTTTTTGATCATCAGTTTGCACAAGCTTGTTTTGTTCCTGGAGTTAGGTCTTCTTACTACTTATCCTTTGCACAACACTAAGAAATAGAGGTTCTGTATCAGGTGGGCCTTGTCACCTTTCGGAAAAGACTTCCACTGCATCTCAATTACTGCATCAAGCTTAAAACTCCCTGAAGTTAAAACTCCATGTGGCGATATGTCACTTGTGGGTTGGATGCAGGTTATTGCTCTGTCGGACTCCCTGTCCCCTCACACTCCCATTTCCATGTGCTCAGCACAGGCTTTTATGCCTATTCCAGTGCTCCTGGCCCATATTTCAGCCTCATGTGAATTACTACAACGGCTAACTTGCAAGGTTGCAGCAGCTTTAACTTAGCATTAGATAACTGAGCAGGAGAGAACAAGGAAACTTCCTGGTTTAAACTAAACACACCTTCCTTTGGTCCCCAAGCCTGCACTACACCGCCCAAGGGACATGCATAGAGAGCACACTCCTCAGGACAGGAGTCATCTTTGTGACTTCTTCATGGTAAAGATTTAAGCACTATGCTATTAAACAGAGAAAAAAAGAATGCCAACATCAGGCACAATATGGTTTGGCCGATACTGTACTACCTGCTCTTGAAGATGAGCAACGCTCCAGGCATTCAGCTTTGCAACCAGAAAATTACAACCTCCATATCCCATTATCCTCCTGAAATCTGATACTAATTTACAGCCCAAGACAAAAAAAAAAAAAAAAAAAAAAAAAAAAAAAAAAAGGTTAACCTCAAGATTTACAGATCCTAACACAACAGGGCTCTGAACTTGGTAAGGGTCCCTAGAGCCTGCTACTTTCATACAGCTAATAATTTAAATAAAAGCTGCCTACAACTACCTGTTTTTTGCCTCCAGAAGCAGTTGGAGAAACCAATGCCTTCTGTAACGTTTTTTCCCTTTTTTCTTTCTTTTGGATAACAGCCATTTGGCAGAACAGAAGCGAGGGATGGGATTTTCTCCAGGATCATGACCCGGAGCTGATCAAAGAAGAGAAACGGGAAGAAGTGGAGGAAGAGATCAGAGTGCAGGTGTGCTTACAATAGTAAGAGGACACTAATAACGTACATTGCCTGTGTACATTTCTCTACAGCTGCAAGAACTGGCCCTGGCATAGGCCTTACCTCCTTCCAGAGTCCCTACTATCTGTTCCTTGCTTTAACACTTGTTTAACTGAACATTTGTCTGAGGTGTGGTGGCAGAATAGAAAACATAGAAAGATTCAACTGTATTTGTCTGGACAGGTGGATGAATTGATGCAACAGAAACTGGAGAATCTCAAACTGGCTGTGGATGGAGAAAAGAGTGACAAACAGAAAAAAGGAAGAAAAAGTGAAAAGGTAAGACAAGCAAGTTTGGAGAATTCAGGGTAAATCTCAATTCTCTGCCCAAATACAGTGGTATTCAGTGCAAACCCTAGTCTCACAGACATTTACTGGATCTCAAGTCAGAAGCATTTAAAAATCTATTCACCTGTGGCTTTTTTCAGGGCCTTTTCCTTTAGCTATTATTATTCCTTAATCTTTATAAATAATGCTTAGGACAAGTTCAACTATTGCAGAGATAAATCTTTAAAAGATAGATCAGATTTTCAAGAGGGATACACACCCTTTTGAAATCCTCTGATCCAGTCAAACAGGAAAATCCAAGCAATCCCTCTCTTTAAGGTGACAGGTTCAGATTAGTACGGTCTTCCAATGAAGGCATGGATCTGGGTGCCACTACGTTTTCCAGCTGCTGGCTGTCTTCCTCCTAAATGAGGACTAGTTAATGTGTTTCAAAACTGTACACAAAAAAATGTTTTGGTGTTACCTTTCATTTACCTGTAACACCACATAGATCACATACAGCCAGGTACACATTAATTATGTTACTACTTACTATTGAAGCATTTGGGAACTTGCAATTAAGCCAAGTTTATTTAAGCATATAAAATAAAGACATACATTCTTTTTAATGTGTGTTACCCAGTGAAACACAGCACACATGTTCTCATCTAGTTTCACAGCATTACCACATGCAGAATTCCACAGCCCGCGGTTCCCGGAATTCCTTACCCAAGCATTTAAACTATAGATCATGTCAGTGCAAAATAACTCAAAGCTTACAGACCCTACCATTCAATCAGCAGATCCACTTAAAATCCTCAGGGCAAATAGCCAACCCTAATCTCATGTTGTATTTCATTTCTGTAATCCTTTTAGCATGCAAATACTTGCTGTTGCTGTACTTCTACTCAAATTATATTTAAAAATGCTCTTTCACCTGACAAATGTGCAGGGGCAATTTAATAATGTAAGACTGGAGCAACTATGAAAGCTGATACCAATTGGATTGCTAAATCCATTTCAAAAATAGGGAGGCTTAAGATACACAGACAAAATATTGCAACAATCTTCCCAAAGTTGTCATGGGCAGATGCATTTAGATCAGCTAGTCAAAACTGCTTCAAAATGTCACTCTGGAATTATAAAGCTTTGTTAGGGGTTGGGGTTTTTTCTTACAATACAGTGTTGGAATGGTTTTGGGTGGAGGCAGGTTATTTAACTTTTGTTTTCCCAAGTTGTGCCAGTAACCTGAGAGAATGAGGTGGGGGAAGAGGGGAATAAGTACTAATTAAATAATACAAGTTCCCTAAAGATTTTATCTGGGGGAAAAAAATGAACAAAAACCTGAAAAAAACAACAAAAGAAAAAAAACGTTCTATTTTAGGGGTGGGGAATGGAAGGATGTATCCAGTTTTAGTCAAAACACATCTTCCCTATGCAAAACTATTTGAAATGTCCAATCAACATTGGCAAAGGCTTTTTCTAATTAGCATTTGCGTAAATATCTCAGTCCATAAACAAACAGAGTGCATGCATACCTGTGCACACAGATTCAGATCTGCTTTATGAAAATCTGGCTTATTTAACAAGAATAATAATGAGCTGGAAAGTTTTGAAAGTGGCTTATTAATTTGTTATTCAGCAAAAATCCTCTAGTTTTTCAAGGCGCGTGTTACCACATCCTAGGTCCCATACATCTCCCCCCCAACTATGCAATGTGAAATAACAGTGGGCTTGGATTCTCATTGTAGCCATGAACAGGTCTGGAGCACAATGCAAAACATTTCCCTCCCTCCCCACCTCAAAGGGATATTCTGCAAAGAAAAGCATTCTCAGAAGGATTCAACATTCTTCAGAGAATACAAACATTTTTCTGCACTCTGTCAGTGGCAAATGGGCAGCAAGAGTAATTTCTTTAAGTGAAATTTTACAAGTGGAGTTTTCTGTCTAGGGGCAGTTACACCAAAATCACGATGCTGCATTTGGCCATCTCCTGTCTTGTAAGGAGGGATTTCTTCTACTTTCTTTGCAGGAAGACACCACAGTAGAACTAGGGCTTTTTTTGTTGTCAGGGAAAAGTCACTACCCAGGGGTGTACAGTATAGATGTCCTCTGCCTTTTCAAGAGCACCTTAGGATAAGTAGTTTACAACTTTAAAAACTCTGTCAAGTCCATATTAAAAAAAACCAAAAATCTGTCTGACCCACAGGAGATAATTTGAGTTTGAAATCCCTGTTTGAAAGTCCCTTTTATAGAGGGTTCAGCAAGGACATTTTGGAATTGGACTCTAAAGGAAAAGCAGAAGCTCCCTCCCAGTCAGTGTTTCAGATGGCTTAGGTCTTAGATAAACAAAATTTAACAGCTCCAGGCATACCAGCAGGCCACTCCTTTATTTCCAGGCACTGTACTTTCTAGGCTGAACTTTACTACTCACTCCCAAACCTTCAAATACCACTCACTGCTAAAAGCTGACACTTAACCCTACCAAGAATTGTTCTTATTGCCCCTGAAGATAAGAAGCCCATTTGCCACCTTTGTGAAAGAATCATCTTGAGTGGAAAGGCAGATTGCTCTTCTCATTACAAATGGGTCTCCAGACCAGTAGGACTGGTCTGAAAATACCTAAACTAATTAGATTGCACCTAGTATGCAACAAGTCACACTGCTATCATTTGAGGCACAGATCCTGTGCCTCTATCCATGTTGGAAGCATCTCACCCCACAGACTGTCCCACTGTTGTCCTTACGGTCCAGCATTGATAGGGTATAGAGCCCAAGTGTCCTTGTTAAGAGACACACTGTGCTGGACTCCAATTGCTCCAGATCTGATGACTGTCACAGGAGAGGGGATGAGGATACAGCAGAAACAAAGGAATGTGGTTCAGCTCTGCTGCAAATTGCATTTTTCTTCACTATGCACAGTGGCAGCTTGTCATCTGCCCAGCCATGGGTCAGCAAGCTAGGATTGTAAGCACCTGTGTAAAAACAGGCTGAGGAAGGATTTGAAGGGAGATTGCCTCCTAACAAGGGATATGGCATTGATGTCTAGGAAGGCTGGCAAAGAGATGTCTGAAGGTCTAAGTCCCCACCCAGCCTAGAGGAGCCTGTTATAAAGCACCTGGAGTGAAAGAGAAAGTGCTAGCATTTTCCAAAGTATTTGATTTCTAAAAAGTTGGTGGCATCCTTGTGCCAGCACAAACTTTTTAGTGAAATGTTGTTGTTCCAAGTCTACCCCTTTCTGCCGACAGCCCAAGCTTGTGATTTGGGTGGCTTAACACAACCCACCAGCTTTACAAGTATTTCTTCTAGATGGATGCCACATACCCAACCACGGTACCCAGAGGACTTAGCAGCCAAGGGTGTTTCTCTTGGGAATCTGCAGCCAAGTAAACCACCACAGACCTGGCTTCTTTAAAATGGCTTTCCACCCAACATAAGAGGTGACAGATCAGCCCTCTACAGTTACTGACCTGGAAGTTACATTTGAGTGCTTATCAGAGTGCTTTTTATCAAGCCCATTGTGCTGCATTTCCTGCTCTGCTCCCCCAAGGATTTGTTTCCGATCCAACTGCAGGTAAAGCAACCCATTGCAAGTGAACACACCCACACATAACACAAAGGCATGGGCAGAAGTCAGACAAAACAGAAAGAGGGGACATGGGAACCTAAGTGTGTAAAAGTTGCTTCTGAAGTAGGCTTTGCTAGCATCTCAACGCAGCTTTGGATATTCCTTTTTGATGCAGCTGGGCAGAAGCAAAGAAAACCAGAAGAGGTTAACTATAGCAATGGCTATGACAAGAATATTGACATCATTCTAAAGACTTGGTAAGAGCAAAGCCATAGTGAATAAGGCCAGAAGACAGGCTGAGTCAGAATTGAGGAGAGCCTGGGTTTGAGGACAGCGATTCACAAGCCCTGTTGGATTTTCTGTAGCTAATGGAGATTAGCACCCAGAGCTCTCAGCCAGCTGCAGGGGCTGCAACCTCTTTGGATGCTGTAGCTAAACCCAGAGATTAGAGATCAGAGCCCCTCATTTAGCAAGAGCTTAATAATCAGTTGGAACATCTTCAAGGACTTTTTCTGTGCAAGTATCAGAAGCTGCTCTCTATATCTTGGCATTGCCAGAAAATACTTCTCAACCCAGAGCAGATGCACACAGTGCAAATCTGCGCTTGCTCAGCCTCCCATCCAAGCATCACACATGATGCAAGGAATCCACACAAACACTTCATAGCCTGCTGCTTATATGCTGTCATTTCCCTTAAACCACAGGAGTACTTTCCTCCTGTTACTTTTCCACATACTTGGTGGCAGTAGCTGCAGACAGCTGATGGCAGCAGGACTTGTATGATCATAGCCAAAGGGTGACACACATCTTGCAGTTCCAATGTGGAACAGTTCTCTCAATGAGACATTTTGGCTACCCTCTCCCTTCTGGTGCCAGAGACACTCTGCTCTGGAATCCGGTCTGAAATCAGGTCTGTATTTGCTCATGGCAACCTCTGAGCTACTCAAAACATTTTCATGAGCCCACACAGTAAGACAAGATACCACACTGAGCATGGAAGACAGTCTTCTGTCATCTGCCAGCTAATAGCTAATGCAGTTCACTACATGTGACTTATCAAAGCAGAAAATAACCAAGTAAGTGGATGGCTACACAGAAGCTAGACTGACATTTCAGAGATAGAAACAAGGAGATTTCCATTATAAATGATGAGCATGTTCACATTCATTAAACATTATCATTTTCTAAATAAAAGCAGTTCCCAATAAGACATTTTGGAGAAAAGCCATTGTCTACAATTCATATTTCCCCTTATCACATCTCAGTGTTTGCCAAATTTCCCATAAATGCTGATGTTAATTAGGAAAACACATTTTTCCCCTGCATAGTTCATTTTTGTTTTGCTCTTGAGTTACTTTATTGGTGAAGCTGCCTTGAGGACAATACCAGTTGGCCAATAAATTCAACATATGCTTAGTGTCTTTACATAGGTAGAAACAAGCTTTTCTTCCCAGTCAGACCCATGATGTGTAATTTCTAGCTTGTTGGAAGAAAGAGACACAAAGCTAGAGGAACAGCAGAAATAAACCACTGACAGTCTCGGTATTTCCAGTTGTTAAAACAGCATGGCACATGCTTTGTGCTTCCCATTCCTTTTCTTTAGAGAAAAACTCCACTGGCACATTCTAACAAGTGTTTGCTGCCAAGCTTATTTATGTAAAGAAACCCAAGGTGTACTTCTACAGATACAAGAGTTGTTTGCATATTCTAATCCAAAACTTAAAAACTTCACCTTTTTCCAGTTAGCTTAGCCATATAGTTCTGGGTTTAATTTACATTTTCATCTAGATTATCTTTGTTGCACTGTAAACAGTAACAGGTGATTTACATTGCAACTGATCTTGGAAACTTAAAATTGATATATTTCTGAACACTGCCGATCCATTCTAGGGAAAAAAAAAAAAAAAACAAAAAAACACACAGCATTTTCCAGATAATTGGATAGCATTTTTTAACTCAACAACATAGCCTCTAGAGCTCTGCAGAAGTATTCACTATTAAAAAAAGAAAGTAAACAACTCTACTCCCAAGAAAGCGAACATAAACTATTGGAAAGAATAAGCTGTCTCGATCAACTAAGCATTTAAGCACATGCTTAAATTTAAACTGTTGAAGAAATCCCATGGTGCACAAATGTCACTGTGTAAATAGTTTCACTGAAGTAATTCTAAAGTGCTTTGCAGAACCTAAGTACGGATACCAGTGGTGGGCACTAATATGGATTAATGATGCCCTCTCCACTACTAATTATCCTTAACCATATTTATGGCTTGTGAGCTGTAATTAATGGAGGGGCTTGACATTACTGATTCACATCTTTCTTATTTACGTTTTCCATGGGTTTTTTGCAGTATGTAAAGAAACTAGTCACACAAGTCAAAACCTTCCCATAGTGAAAGTGTGGTGAAAATATCAAGAGTAGAAAGAGCAGGTCATGTTTTTCTGACCTCTTCAAGCTTCTTCCCTGAGGCATTAGGAAAGAGAAGGCAGAAGGATGTCTAATGGTTAGGAGGCTAGCCAGAAACTCAGGAGGGTTGGTTTCAGGTCCTGGTCCAGCTGTGAGCACCCTGCATGACCCTCAGGGAAGCCGCCAATTAAAAAAAAAAAAAAAAAAAAAGCATGAATGGTCTCTGGAGCAGCTACTTGAACCCCACACCCTTTTCCTTCCTGCTTCCCTCTTGGGTAAGGGCCATACCCACTCAACCAGAGTTGTGATCCAAAAAGGAAGGAGAAGAGTTTTTTCTTGGAGCAAATGACCCTCAGATTCTTTTGTATGCAACCTCTGCTGGAAGGAGTGGGACTGATCACTTTGAAGTATGATGCTCTTGGGCACTCACTGGGGAGGTGACAGTTGCAGCTCAGGTATACAGGCTCCCTGAGCAGTTGTATTCTAGACGGAAGCAGCAACCACCAGGTTACTCCATGCAGAGTCCACTTCAAGAGCACCTGCCACAGGATCTGCATGAGACTTGTAGGATGGGCACAGCTCCTCAGCCCAGGGGTGCTTCACCTCTCCCACACCTTGATGAGACACTTTTAAATGGGAACATCTCCTGTGCTTTTATAAATGGGGACATTACTTCCTTTCCCTCAGGGCATTCAAGGATATGATTTTTTCTGTTTGGGTTCCTTCAGTAACAGTAACACTGAAACATTTGCTGTTCTGGCCCTCACTTTGCTTCAGTACATTCAAATATATATATCTGCACTAAGGTCACTAATTCCTCCCTGGTTTTGTGGTCCTCAGAAAAAGAAGACGACCATGAGGAAAAAGATACCCGAGATGGAGGAAGATCTTACTCCTGACAGGTAAAGAGAAGACCTGTTTACCTGAGATTCAGACAATGAGACTGCATCCTCTTTGCATTAGATATGCTATCAACCCTTTTAGTTTTTAATTACACAAGGAGCACCTCAACACTGCTACGCTTACCAGCATCAGGAGCCCTACAATATATAAAACCTGTTTACTAACAGCTATAAATATCCATAAAAAGCCTAGATGATTAAAAAAAAAATCTTTTACAAACTTGAAGCACATACACTTCAGCTAAAACCTTCTTTGCATTCCCAGTGACCACTATAGCCTTCCCACTGCCCCCCCCCCCCCCCCCCCCCCGGAACTGATGGTTTCACAGCACCACAAACAACAGGGCAACAAAACACTGCCTTAATGCTACACAGCACAGACCTTGTTTTCCCCCCCCATCTTCAACAATGCATACAAATTAAGATCTCCATTCTGCAACACACCACTAGGGCCAGTCTCCATTAACTTCAGTCAGGTTAATTCCAGTATGCAAAGCTAAGCACATATAACATTTATGCAGGATATTGGCCCTGTTTGCCTCTTCCACATCCTCTCTGCAGGTGCAGAAGCACCTGGCAGTTTTGTTGACTGTCAGATTTTCCATCTCAGCTGAAGCCTGATAAGGGAGGCTGCAGACAGGCCCCTGTACTCTATAAATCACCCTTCATGTCTGAGGTATAATGTGCATGTCATAAATCAGTCTTATTTATCCATAAGAGTTCTGGCAGACCTGGCAATTTCTTGTGTACACTTGCTCTTAAGCACCCTTATTTTATTTGGGGGATTTGAGGATTTCTTCTTTTGACATTACATTTTCAGTGAGCTCGTGATGCATTCACTGATAATTTGGCCATTTTTCACCTGTACACATAATAGATACACCTACACAGAGATATCACCACAGGGACCTGCTGACCCAGCAGCAGTGCACAGCAGGAGCAGACCCATCTCCCAGGAGAGCAGAGCTGGAGAACAGCATGAAGATGCACACAGTCAATCACTGCAGGAGGAAGCACATGGGGTTCATCCCACAAATCTATTTGTACAAGACATGCACAGCAAGACCTGGACTAGATCATTTGGTGCTAGCACTACACAATCAGTCAATGATCTCCTTACCCACTTTAAAAAAAAAAAAAACAAAACAAAACACCCCCCCCAAAACTCTCCAAGCAAATATTTAAAGTAAATGTGTCATGGATTATAGCAGAGCATGACCTCTCTTACAAGAGCAGTGCCAAAGTCTAACAAGGATGCATATATTCTGTGCTTTTAAAGTTACTCTTGCACATACCTGCTTCTTTTATATATATAAACTTAATACAACACACAGGCATTTAAGAACACAAGCGTTTTAGTAGCTGGCTTTTAATCAGAGTTTATGTGGCATTTTGGCTCCATGCTTTGCTCTTCCCTGCTGAGCAGGGAGGGAGGAAGCATTTTGGAAATAACCAAGAGAAGCTCAGGTTCATCTGTATTTTGGCATGGTGGAAGGGGCACAGGGGGCTTTAGTCAACAAAGACTGATCACATCACACTTACTTGGAGGAGACTCAGGGCATGCATCATTAAGCTTGCTCAGTAAAAATAATAAGACAGGAAAAGTAGAAGTCATGCTTCCAACAGAACTGTCAGGTTAGTCCCATTCTACCTTCTGCTTGTTTTATGGTGCATACTCAACATAAAATCACCGAGAATGAAAGCAAGAGTCAGAGTGGCAAAATCAACACTGTTGAAGGTGTGTTAAATTTCGTATTTGCTTATTACTACTCCTATATTAATTGTGCCACTAACTGCATAAACATAAAACTTCCCAGCTGAAATGGAAAAAGGCTGCAGACCTCAAATTATATATGTAGTTTTATTAGCCAGCTGAGAGCTGCTATTAAATACTTTTATTGTAGCCATACCAGAACATCCCAATTAAGATAAGTGACAAAGACAAAAAAAGCTGAGATACTGAAGGAAGAGGATGTGAAAGCGCACAAACAGCAAAAGACCTAAAAAGGTTCAAATCAGTATTGTTTATACTAACAATACCACAAGAATTTCCAACAGGCATATTCATTTTATGTAGTCCTTAAAGGAATATCAATCTGTTGAACCTAGTGCCAAAAGTGTCATTGAAATTAATACTTAGAGAGAACTCCAAAAGAGAGAGTGTGTACAACGTCCACACCAATAGAAAACCAGATACAAATGTACATGTATTAAATCCTCTATTACTGGGAGCTATTTCCAGCCACTAATGGAGATAGGAAGAAACCGTCCCACTGGAGAAGCTATACCTGTTTCCACTGTATGTTTTTTCCCCCCTCAATCCTCCTTTGGCCAGCATCACCCTAACACTGCAGTAGGTGGACCACTGATCGAGTCATTCCCAGTATGTTCCTGACAAGATGAGGCTGTCTATTGCAAACAGAATAAATTCCAAGAAGAACTAATGAATTACTACTAATTGGAGAGCTAAGTGAATAGGTATAGTAGTGTTAGGATTGCTATTATTGTATAATTTAAAAATAATTTCCCAGTAATTGATATTAATGAATGAGTCTATTACACAAGTCATAACTGATCTTGTATCACCTGGAAATGGGTAATGGAATCAGTGTGAGAGGGAGCCATGCAGTCTGTGAGGTAATAAAAGAAATTCCTTGCCATAACGCAGAAAACGGTATTTATTGATTTCATATTGATGGCACTAATCACCTTTACCTCTGAGCTACAAAATACATTTATAAAGCTGAGGAAACATAAATAACTCTTAAGCTAGTTCAGTTATTGAAGGACTGAGCTTTTACTTACAGTGCCCTAGAATTTGAGTGATGTCTCTTGTCCATAGGACCATCGATTCTCTGTACAGGGAACTAGTGGAAGAAGGATTACTAATAAAAGCCAAGACCGTGAATCTCTCCGATTATGTTGGTAAAGTACACGTTTTACGGCTAATATGGTGTTTAATCTAACCAAACCTCCAGCCATTCAATGTTCACTGACCCCTATTTCCAGTCACGAGTGAGTTCAACAGTAATTACACTTTCAGGACTTTCAAACTTGAATATCTAAGGCCATGTATGCAAATCAAGTTTGTTTCTGCGGGGTGCTTAGTACCTTTCACTTCTGCTACTGAAACCAGGACCTGTTTGTAAAGCTGGTGGTTAGCTCCAAGCACTAACACCTGGAAGCCTTGAATGTTTTTGGATGTCACAAGCCACTCTGAGGTAGAACCAGGACATCCTTTAAGGAGCACTGGCCAGGCATTGGCAAGACAATGCAAGTCTATCAGACTAGGGGTCATAATCCGTCCAGAGTATTTCCCAGAGAACAGCAAAAACCATACCTTCAACATTTGTTCATTCAGCAGAGAAGACTCGCTCTCTTACCTCCACCTCCCTGACTGCCCATGAACTTTGAGCAGTGCTTTGAGGCATATCTGGCCCTTGATTTGAGGAAGGTGTGTCTCTGTCTAGTTCTGCATTTCATAGTCCTCTTGCCCAGTTTGTTACCCGCAGCTGCAGTCAGACATGTTTGCCTATGCTTACACAGAGCAAAAAAAACCAAAACCAAACCACTTGCAGGCTACACAGAGGTCTGACACCATCTCCAAAAGCATTTGGTGACATACAGCAAAATCACAGCAACCTTAACAGCAAAAAACCCAAGATTCAGTTGTTTCAAAGGCCACCATTATTTGAATTTGCAGACATCCAGAAGCCACAATGCCACAGGCTGTTGGTACATTATGTATTGAAGCCAGAAAAGCTAGATTGTTGTACACCACCTCTAAATGCCATGTTTAGACAAACTCTTAGAAGCACCAATTACTTCCTTCAGAGTCTTTACCTACTCTGTTGAAGGCTGAATTAACAAGTATTCCGTCCATTTTATGCTCATTAAAGATCATGAAGTAAAGTAATGGAAGATTTTCATCATTCCTTCGTTCAACCAACCAGTACCATCAAGGTCACTTTTGTCCAACAAACATTCCCTACCACAGATGTTTTTAAAGCATCTTAGCCAGTGGATAATAATTAACAGCTGGTAACAAACTTGGAAACAGGCTGAGATGGCTTTGGGCCATCTTCCCTTGACCCTGAGGTTTGAAGCCTTGGCTCCTCTGCAGCATAGAGCAACACAAGGGCTGCTCCAAGTTACACCAGCAATATTCACTTCCCAGGAGCAGAAGATACTGGGCATAGAAGTGCTGAGCCTGGCAATATTCACCTGGCTGCCTACACCCATGCCAGGTCCCCCATGTGTCCCAGCACAGATGCTGGCCCATACAGACCAAGCAGCAAGGAGATGGCCCAGACTGTCAAAGCCAGAGCTCTTTCTCACTCAAAACTCAGTCATGCTTCTTGAGCTGCCAGAACAAGATAAAGAAGGTATTTAAAGTTGGCCTGGGATCTGGACTTTTTTTTATTGTTATTATTACAATAAAAAAGCCCCTTTAAGGGTCCAAGGACACAGTCAAAGCCTGCAGAAAAATAAGTCCTCATCTGCTCAGCTTTTACATGGCTGAAGTCTAAGCCCAGTCCCTGGCAAAAGGACAAAGAGTGGAATTGTGCTACACAGCAAGTAAAGGCACTGAAATGTCCCCCCTCTATGACAAACCGACATCACTGAACTAATTTTCTTGGTGACCTTATCTAAATTAGTCAGAGAATATCCACTGTGATTTATGTTCAGTTGCAATTAAACCCTTTGATGCCTTCTAATTAAATCTGTGAAGATTAATTCCTATCCAGTTCTTTTGATTTCTCCTTAAATAAAAGATAAAACCTGAAATGAATTTTATTCTTCAGAGGGGAGGAGGCAGCTGCACCAGGGCTTGTCTGCCTTTTTGCCCCCAAATTACAACTCCACTTTCTCTTAACCATTGCTAATTTACCTCTGCTCCAGAGAGCTCTAGTGCTCTCCCTTTTTATTTCCAATAAAACATGATATACTATTATTTTTCAATAATGTAATTTATGCTAAAAAAAAAAATCATCAACTACAGTCACAACTAGTTTTCCTGCTTGTGGCCCATCTTTCTGGATCGTTGTTCTCTAACATGTCTTGTATATGGACTTTGACAGGGCAAGCAACATGATTATGGCTCTGTGACAAGAGCTGAGGGAAGATTAGATCAGATCAGTTCAGTTCATGTTGGGGATTTTTAGTTTTCTTGGGTTGTTTTGTAGAGGTTGGGTTGGTTTGGGTTTTTTGTACAGAAAAGGTGAACTGCAAAGCAAAGAGCCCCACCAAATTAGGTGACAAATGTCTAACATAGTGAGAAGCTGAGATGTGATGCAGCCAAGGGAAAGCTTGTTAAAATATTTTTTTCCCCCCTTTTTGAAATCCTTTTGATAGAGCATGGTTCACTGGGATTCCAGCCCTGCAAAATCCCAGATCTAGAAATCTTTTGCCAGCAGTGTGATTTATTGGTGCTACTAATGATTCTTCTCCACAAAGTTTCTTTAAAAGGTTACTCGAGACCGACTGCTCTGCTGAACACCTTCCACAGCCTGGAAGGGAAAGTCCACAGTGTGTTTAACTTCATTTTCCTTTGCAGTTCACCTTTCAAATTTCTCAGGGCCACATTCCACAACAATATCGCCCTGCTTTAGTCCCTCTCCCTTGACAGTACTGGGTTTGCTGAGAGCATGTTATATTGGTATTCTATGGTAGTTTTTCATTACTTGAGTTATGCATTTTATAACAATGCAGTGTCACATTTATTAAGCCCATGCTTCCTCCCTACAGGCGAGTACAGCTATCTGGGGACCACACTTCGTCAGGTAGATATAGAGCCAATGCCCTCTCTTGCAGATGTCAGACAGCTAATAGCACTGTATGGAATATTGCCATTAGGTAAGAGCACAGCAAAAATTACTAGAGGGCAGAATGCAATGGCTTTGCTTCCTGTCAGTAACATGCATTTTTACTGGCTTTGACAGGGCTTGATTAATCGTAATCTAAAGCATTTTGCAGTATAATTGTTTTTCAATTAAGCCTTCTGAGTGAAGACCATATCATTTTAATAGTGCATAAAGGAGTTTGCACATGCTATTGTCAGGTATTGCATTTCCATACCATCTCTGTTTGCATGTTAACAGTTTGTGAATGGCAGCACATAAAAGGAAATCACTTGGGAAAGATAATAGCTAAAACAAGCTCCAGTGATCAAAATTAATCAAGTTAAGGGAAGGGCTAAGGTTGCAATTTACCTTTTACAAGCTGGCTAATGTTACTCAGTACTAAACAACGCAATCATTTAAGGAATTAGTCTGAATACATTTTGTACATCAGAGAGAACACTTTTAAATGCCCTTGCAGTTCTAATGCCAGACTTAGCCAACATCTAACAAGGCTTTGCTGGGTCAGGTTGTTTGCTTTTAATGTAAAATCTATCCCATATTTTACTTGGGAATGGCATTAAGCCAAACTCTAGTTTGCAATCTAGTTCTAGATTGCAAGAAGTGCCTGTCTCAAGGGCCTCTACTCATGCTTTGCTTGCACCCTTTTCCATTCCTGTTGGATATTGGGGAGATTTTAACTAGGCATATCCTCCCCCACGCTGTATCATTGTCTGCTGATCCCCTTTATAGGGCAAAATAGCTGACATCTCCCTGTCTCCCATTCTGGCAAATGGAGCAGAGATGACACAGAGCTTCTGCTTTTCCCTCCCGTTTACACACCTTTCAGAAAGGCCAGTGCTCGGACAATTCTGTACATCCATGCTCTGTGGCTCTCCTTGGGCATTTCCTGGCTCCCCCTGTCCCCAAAGTGGGATCGATATGTTGTAGAAAGCTTGGTGCAATAGTGCACAGGTCTGCTTCATTCAAGTTTTGGATAGAGAAGAGTGCTCCCACTGCCCTACAGCTCAATCTGAAGAGTGAGGTTAACAAACAGGATGCTAGCAGCACCCTTGCCTTCAACCTAGATGGGGCTCTTCCCGTGTAAAACACTCTCAAGCTGGTTTTGGGTAAACCCTCAGGGGCAGGCTGCAGGTTTGACTGCAAACAGCTGAGAGCGAGCTCAGCAGTTATCCCTGTCTGCACTGACTGCAATGTGGTATTTCACATATCAGATAACTCCTCCAAGGTTATGTTTTAACACCATCTAATCTAGCGAAATCAAGCCCCATGACACCCCCGAGGCAGGAGGAAAGAGAACCCATAAATTTTCCTGCCATTTATACAATTGGCAAAACTTCTAGGGAGAAGAGACCTTGGACTAGTTGAACAAACAAAAAGTATTTGCAATAGCAGTTTGAAAAAATACCTTTGAGTAAAAAAAAGGTATTACATGAGCCAAAAAAAAAAAAAAAAAAGCAGCACAGGAATGGTTTCACCTTTTGGGTGATATGTTATGGATGACATTTTACTTAATTGGTCTCAAAACTAGTTAATCATTATGTAATTGTGTATGTGTAGAAGTGGAAGTTTTTCTCAAAATAGTCACCGGATGGCAAGGAAGGCTCCAGCTTAAATGGCATTGAGAAAATTATAAGCAGCTGAAAGGAGAAATAATAGTAGAAGATATACTTCATCTTTAACCACAGAGGAGTCTGCTGCTCCCCTCATAACAAATCTGTGTGTAATAGTAATAGATTGGTATGGAACGACCAAATATTAATAAAGCCTGGGTGGCTGACAACTTCACTACATCCTGCACAGTGCTGAAATAATGGCATTCATCTTAGCACTCAGTTCATTGTCATTTATTTGGGACGTTAAACCATTAGGACACAGATAGGCAGCCCGATTGGATTTGTTTTTAAATACCATTCTTACCTAGCTGTCCCCCTTAACCTGGAGAACTTTTCCAGGCTAAGCCATAGGCTCCCTCTGCAGCTCATCACTTTTGGGGCCAGTTTACCCCACTAATCCCATAGTCTGGATAGACACCAGTCTCTTCTTCAGAAGTAGTGGGTGCTCACACAAATTTTTCAAATCTGACTTTGTAACAACCACCACTACTGACACAGGACATTTTTAGGCAGAGGCAGTGGTGTTACTGGACTACCAGTGGGTATGGACAAAGCATTTGACATTCGCTGCTATTTCCATCTCCAGAGGTTCACCTGTGCCTAATTCATACAGTGACAGAGCTGCAGGGAAGACAAGTTCTATCACCACCAACCACCTAAATCTCTCTCTGTGGTTCTGTTTTCACAATGCAGGCATTTCTGCTAGGCTTTCCCAGGTGATGGAGCATATTTCTTACAGCCCAGAATGAATTTACGTGGAAGAGCCAGAGAGACAGATGTAGAAATGCTGAGCAGTCAGTGCTGCTAGCAGAGCAAGTGAAGCATAGCAACCCTGGCATTTGCATTTGCTCACCCAAATAAAATTAAGGGAACAGAAAAGGATCCTCCTTGTAGCAGATACGCCGTATCTGCTCTGCAGCATGCAGCTGCCATGTTCCAGACTGGGGAATAACATTGGCTCCTCTACAGATAAGCTAACACTACTCTCAGCAGGTGTGCTTAGAGGTGATATCAGCAGTGAAGGATTTTGGAGCACAGCTATTTAGGTGATAGTCAGTCTCCAATGCTCACTGAACAGCAATAGCATTTAAGAAGAAAAATTACCCAAAAAAGGGAGGTGTAGGCAGAAGTTAAAGAAGAGCAAATAAAACACATGGTAACATCTGGTTTCAAAATCACTGACAAACACAGCTCCAACAGATAGTCCCATTAGCTTGTTTTCTTTAAAGACGGGGAAGCTGGAAATTGTCATTTCGGGCAGCAGGAGGAAGGAATTCTGCTAGTCCTATGTGCAACATGAGTCTATGCCCTTGTCCAATTGCAGAAAGTGAGGACCTGCTCTGACAACAAATGCAAAGCTCAAAGCCACAGGTACATCTCTAACTCTGCCTGACAGCTGAGGGAGGGAGCTGACAACTGCTGTGTAACTGAAGGCAAGTGTCCCTGTGCAGAGCACCAGGCTTGTCTGTACACATAGCCACCAGCATCAGTTCCATATCAGTGCTCTTACCTTGTGTCCGTCCTCAAAAATTTACTGATGATTTACCTTTCTTTTAGCTTGCAGATTTAGGCAGAAGTTTGCCCGTCAGAAGGTACAAATAAGGGTGGTTTAGTTTTGCTACAAACAGGGATGTTAACTCAAACGTGCTACAGCCACAGCTCTGGTTATACAGAACTGAACTCAAGAGCACTTGTGCCATATTAAGGAAACAATGAATTCATGTTATAAATTATTTACAGTGAAGAAAAAAGGAAGAATCATTCCATTACCTTTATGGCAGACTTAAATGAAAGCAATAATAGTGCCATATGACTTTTTACAGGTTCCCAAACTGTCCATGAAAAGGCTCCTTTGGTGAAAGCCTTGT
The DNA here is from genome assembly GCF_900496995.4 of Aquila chrysaetos chrysaetos. NCBI lineage: Eukaryota > Metazoa > Chordata > Aves > Accipitriformes > Accipitridae > Aquila > Aquila chrysaetos. The sequence continues at coordinate 12,499,271 of NC_044009.1, read as the reverse complement.
TACTAGCTGGACCTGCTGGTGTTGGAAAGAAAACATTGGTCCATGCCATCTGCACAGAAACAGGAGCCAATCTCTTCAACTTGTCTGCTTCCAACATTGCTGGGAAATATCCAGGCAAGAATGGCCTGCAAATGATGCTTCACATGGTTCTCAAGGTACTGTGTTTTGTGTACTTCTCACCAAGTTGGTTCAGTTCATCACATCTTTTGTGGAACAAATAAGGAATTGAATTGTAGTTCCTCCATACCAAGGAACATATATACCAGTCACACAAGGGCAAAGCTGCCCAAGGTCCAAAGGACTGCCAACCCATTTTGAAATTCCCTCCCTGCTTTTAAGTTTTCAAAACCGTTTGTTGTCAGCCAGTGTATGCACCACTGCAGAGGATTTAACGCCCCTTGAGAAATCACTCATAGTAGCCATATTTTTCACATTAACATTTGTGCAAGTTTTGTGTTACCTTGAATATGAAAAGCATCATAGATAAAACAAATTCTGTTCTCTATTTATATGCACATCAGTCAGGAATGCTTGCCATGCAGCATTTAATCAAATACTAGACCAGGGGTGGTCAAAAATTTCCTCTCTGGGACTGTTGCTGTAAAACAGCTCTGCCCTATACTGCTCTCTGTTTACCTATCAGCAAGCTTTTCAAAAGAGGGAATCCTAGCTCAGGATTACATTAACAGAAATGTATGAGAAGTCTGGAAATGAAAGAAGGCATATGAACTGTGAAAAACATATCCCAAATCCTCTTCAGAAAAAAAAAGACACTCCTGGCAGGATTTCTTCCACATTTTAAGTCCTCAGCATTTTTGCTAAGGAAGGAAGCTGGTAAACATTTCCAGACAAAATACTCTTAGAAAGAAAAAGCAAAGCACACACACTAGAAAAAGCCAAATACAATATTTTTCCAGTGCCAGAGGCCTACTAAAAGACTGAATTCAAATTGGTTTCCCTGAGATTTATCAGATGTATTTTATTAAACCCAGTATTATAGGAGGTTTTGTGACAGGTGCCTCCATCCCCAGAAAAGACAGGTTTCACAGTTAAAAGCAAAGCAATCCCCACGGACCCCGTTTCTTGCTGGTCAGAGCAGTGCCTAAGGAAAAGTGACGGTGCTGTGATCATGCACCTTTGATGTCTTAACACTAGCACTAGGTCTAGCACTCCCTGACACAAGCTAGTGCCATTAGACTGAGCTAATACTCCCTCTCCTCCCTCCGCTCTGCACATTTCACCCTTCTCCATTTCTGTGCCCTCATCAATAGCAAAGCACATGCCTGGCTACAGGCACAGCACACACACCATCCTTTCCATCATTTAGTCCCTGTTAGGGCACAAGGCCTTTAAACACAGGAGAAAGGAGGGCAGCCTTTTTACTCCTATAGAAGGTTCCAGCTGAAGACATTAAGGATTTTTGTATACATACATATGTATAATTTATACAATAACTGGAACATACATAAAATGTGTGTGGATATCTATACCCCATTAGATAAGTATATATACACATGTATACACGTACATGAGTCTAGACACAGGTATATAAAAACTATTACATTTTTCCACGTTACTTAAGAACAAATGGAAACATTATTTAACACCTTCCCCAAAATTACAGGAAGCAGTCCAAGCTTACTTCCCTACTGTAGCTCTTACAAAAGAAGAAATGACACTTTGGTGAACCTCCATGAGTTACTGGGATGGAAGTTGCTCACAGTCAATCACATGAAATAAAGGCTGTCCAGGCATTCACTTATCAAAAGGTGACTTGTTCCAACTACAACAACACTACTGCTCCAAGATCTGCTCCTTTAACAACAGAGCAAATGGCACAGCACAGAGTATCTCTTTCCAAGGGATACAGCATCTGCGTGCTCATTTCTGTGCAAATTCATATTGACATAGCACCAGCCTGTCTTAGCATCATTCAAACCAAGTATGCTCAATTTCCATTCCTAATTCCTTTGGTTGTTTCACCTCTCCCTGCTGCCTTCTGTCCCCATGGCCAAGTCACTGATTTGTCCAATCTGCTGATGATTCAGACTCAGATTCTGTAGGTTCCCAGAGCCAGGCTGGAAGCAATCCTCCATCCACACAGGCTCTCACCTCTGCAGTTACAATCTCACTTTTTTTGGCCTTGACAATGTCAAATGTGTCTCATTTTCCCTGTCTCCGGGAACCCTCAAGTGCCTGCCACAGCCATCTACTCCATTTGTCCTGCCATCAGTTGCTGCTTTTTTTACAACATCAATGCTCCCATCCAGTATCGTAGTCCTGCACCTGGGATGGAGTAACTCCATGCAACAGCACAAAGAGGTCCAGGCTGTAGCCCACCAACTAAACAGCAGCTTTGCAGGAAAGGACTGGGGGTTCTTAAGGACAGCAAGTTGAACACTAGTCAACAGCATGTCCACACAGCAAAAAAGTCAGCCAAATACTGGCCTGTATCAGGAAGAGTATAGCCAACATCTTAAAGCGATTAACGATTCCCTGCTCTTTGGCACTTATGAGACCACAGCTGGACACTGTGTCCAGTATTGGGCTACTCTGTTACAAGATGACAGGCACTGACAAGCAAGCAGGTCCAGTGGAGAGCCATGAAGATAAGGGGGCTGGAGTGCACGAAATAAGCTGAACAAATCCACTTGTTCCAGCCTAAGAGAAGGCTGGAGTGAAAGGGACTCTAACTGCTGTTTTCAGGGGCTTCATGGGATAATACAGACAGAGCCACACTCTTCCCAGAGGTGCACAGCAACAAAACAAGAGACAATAGACACAAGTTGCAGCAAGGGAAGTTGTTTAGTGTTAGGGGAAAAGTTTCACAAGGAATCGAAGGATAAAGAATCTTTTATATCCAGATTTACATGAATCTACTGTTATTCAAGCTGAAGCAAACACAAGGGCAACACAAATTGAAAACAAATTCCTTGACAAGAGGAAGCTGAACACTGGTATTTGCCCAAAAGAAGTTTATTTTTCACCATGGTAAAAAAGTCTAGTGTAAACATATTTGGATTATTGTAAGACTACAATATACAGTGGCACATACAGCAGACAAGCCATGAAAGCAAATGGCATCTTGCAGCTGACATGCAGTATTTAATATTCACAGCTCTCAGTCTACTATGACACACCATAGTATACCTTGTTGAAGTGCCTTGCATGCAGATGATCACTGAAAGATTCACCACATTTCCATAATCAGACACTTCTGGTCATGTTTTTTGCAAATAGCAACTGTGACTGTTGTCAAGCAAGCTTTCTACTCCACCTTTCCCGATGTACCTTTATAGAGAGTTAGTCAAGCAGAATGCAGACCTTCCACTTACAGTTGTAAGTGAATGACAGGAAACGTGACAGTTCTTTTTCTGTTACCTTATGACCCATGTAACCATCATTAAACACCAGGATTTAGTAAAAAAGAATTAATGGTGCTCTGTGATAAAGGTAAAGTAACCTTGCACTTTCGATTACTTATCGCATCTGCAATGAAAGAAAACTCTGGAGAGCATAAAATGACCGTTAGGAAACTTTCTGTCCATAACTGAGTGTTGGCTGCTGGCAGTTGTTTTGTGGGAGACACCCTAAGCAAGTGAATAGCATTGGGGGGAAAAAAAAAAAAAAAAAAAAAAAAAAAAAAAAAAAAAAAAGAAACTTTAATTTGTTTCAGATGCAAAAGCCAAATTCTTTTTTCCCCCCTCCCTTATTTTGGGAGGAGACTTGCAAGAGACATACCAGCCCTGATCCAAATGAGACGCTTGTGTATTACTCAAAGCATGCATTTGAAAATGTCATACGGAAGAAATGACTTCTCATACCAGAACAGGAACACACCAACATTTCAATCTGCCTATTCAAAGGAAATGTAACGAAGATTAATATTAAATAGGAAAACTATTGAAAGAAGCTGCAAACACCAAGCCCAAGCACTTGTGTTCTCCATAAAGATACAGCAAACCCTGCCAGGTCAGCTCTGCTTCAGAGTGAAAAGAGAGGATCTGTCTCTAATATAGAAGCACTTCCCAGCAGTCCCCAAAACAAAACTCATCCTTCAAGCGTGAACCAGAACGTGCTGGAATATTTCAATCAAGCCACATTTTCCATGCATTAAGCCAGCCTCAACTCAGCAGAGCTCTCTACCAGCTTGTACCAACCAACAGCTTGGCTCTCCCGCGTTCCCATCAAGGCACAAAACACTGCTGCAGTACAACAGTTTATATAAAAGATGCAAAGAAGGCTAGTGAAGGATGCATAGAAACAAAAACAAAACCAGAAAGGATCAAGAAGGTAGAATGCCTGACTCCGTGACACAGAAGTGTTAAAATGCAGGTAGTTCATAAGGCTTAACTCCAAGGCAATCAAAATGACAAGCACTGGCCTTCCATTAGCAACCATAAGGCAGCCATCAGGTTAATCACTACCAGAGGGAGACAACCCCTCTCAGGTCCTTTACCAGGGCCGCAGCAGCACACAGAAAGCACATTGTACGAAAAGCCACACATGGGAAAATGTTATTAGTGCAACACTGACCAGGCTAAAAGGTTGGGAAAGAGCTGGCCAGGAGGAAATACCAACAGAGAAGTCGTGTATGTGTATCAACAGCTCAGCATGTGCTGTGCAAGCCGTCTCTACCAAGCAAGGAGTTTTACAGAGCAGCAAGCTGCAGAAATATTTCAACACCATCACTGTTAGGGGACTCTGTTGTCAGGCTATTTCATTAGGCTATTTAGCAAGTCAGAGGTGACTATGAAAGTGTTATACCAAAAAAGGAATATGATGAAGTTTATTTAAGATTAAATGGTATAATCCCAGCATTTAGAGGCAACATAATTTTGAAGTCTGTCATTAATTTTTTTTTTTTTCCCACTGAATCAGGTTCATTTATTCGTAACCACTGCTGTATTGTCCCTTCAGACAGGTAATTTTTCTGGCAGTCTGAAGAACCAGCTACAGTTTACCCTAGTACCTTACTCTGTGTATTTAGCATTTCCATGCCACACAAGACTTTTCCATTACAGTTGAGGTTTGGGAACAGTACAGTCAGCCTTTCTTCCAGGCATCCCAGAGCAATGCTTTTCTCTTGGTGCAGTTCAGTCTGCTAGAAGCCTAGATCCTTGAAGTGTTCAATACCACCAGTACTCAAATATATAGTGTTATTTCTGTGACAAAGCAGCTTTACATTGTGTTACTCTAGTGTCAAAAAATGAAATGCATGCTGTTAGAAGACAGTATTTTATAGTTGTTTTCTATCTAACAAACAAGAATACAGTGGCATCATCACTGTAGCACTGGCATGTTTGCCTGGTGAGGCTCCCACAGATAAGGTCTAATCACAGGTTTCAGCATCTTGCTGCTTTGAAGCATTTCTGTAATTATAAGCTACAGAGTATTGAGTGGTTTTCAGCAACAACTTGAGCTTCCAGAAAACCTCAGTCTTGGGCATTTTAAAAAAAATTCCATCAAAGCCTTCAAGTTTGGAGGAGCCTTGTGCACATGTGCCCTGCAAGAATCAAGTTTCTGCATTTTCAACTGTAGCAATTTAACTGTTAAACTCTGGCTCTCAAGTTTGAAAAGTTTAACCCAAGGCTTTCAAAAATGCCGTTTGATCTTTGTTGCATGTTGACAGACAGCAGGACGAGAAGGCTTTTTCTCAGTGATTTTCCTGAAGAGCAAATCAAGCCTTGGTGACCCATCAGAGAGGGGTTTGCTGCGCAGGCAGCTGCTGGGTCGGTGTGGTATTAGAAGGGTTAAGGAGCCATCTGCTGGCAGCTCCAACAAATTGTGGAATGCAGCAAAGCTAATAAAATTTCAATTACAAATTAATTATGTACAGTGCATTTAATTATCCATGGATTCAAACTGTCCATGGATAATTCAAATGAAGCACTTTCATGGGGGATATACAGTCTGCTACGTATCTGCCAACAATTTAAATTAGATGCCGATGGATTCTGGGTGTCTGATATGTCTTTAAAAAAAAGAAACAGCCGGGCCCACAGTGTGTTGAATTTAGTCATATTAATGTGTATCGGCACCAGAAAAATATATGCAGGCCTCTTTATACATTTAGATCATTGCCTCAAAACAGAAAGCACAGGAGAGTATGTGTTGAAGAAAGAGCCAGACCTGAGGTTATTCATTGTATTTCCACTTACTCAGTGGGGAAATAAAAGGGACAAAAAAGGTGACAGGTATGACAACAGTAAGCATTCTTCATTAAGAGTTAAAATGAAAGTATAGTCTGATTTAAAACTTAAGGCTCCATTTTAGAGGGCTGCTAACCACAGAAGTCATCTCTGAGCCAAATGGGGAAGATTCTGCAGCTCCCTGACACTGGAAGGACAACATGGTTCCCTTTGAAGTACACAAGCAGAGTTCAACCATTGCCAACAACTTTTATAGCCTCTGTAACCCCCCTCCCCCTTATTCCCCTTGTCACATCATACTGCAGCATCAGACACACAGGTATGGAGACTATTGCAGAACAGCTACGCACGTCCCCAGACGTCGTACAGCTGCATTACCCGTACAAAGCAAAAATGCCAAAAGGGGACTGTTCTTAGGAAGCAAATGCACAGCACCTCTTTGCCTTAACATTAGCAGAGAAGTAACCCTTGTCAGCAGCTGAGACATTAACAGGTCATAAACACAAGCAAAGTGGGGAAAAGCACCACAATAACAGCAGATCCCACAGTGACAAAGCCTATTGGGTTGGTAATGCGTGCACGCACAGTCTACGAACAGGAGTAGACAGCATGCCACCAGCCCAATCCTCACTCAGGGGAAAGGCAGGCTTCAAGGGGAACAGTCTCCCACTGCCTCATCTCCCTCCTGACATCCTCTCCAGGCACACACACAGAACGGGAGCGAAAAATGGTTGTTATCTTATATTTCAGAATGCAAAAGTCACCATCAGAAACATCAGAAAGCCCCAGCTGATAATCCATTCATTAGCAGTGCCGAGTTCAGTAGGGGTCTCCGAGTCAGAGTTTCCACACGTCACAGTAGATTTCATAGTGGGTGCACGAAATGCAAATGCAGTTCTTTAAGCTGTAGGTTTCTTTTAGCAACTTAAACCACACCTACATTTTTCTTTCCAAGTCTTAATTTCACAAACAATGTCAGTTATCCCATCTCTCCTATATAATCACGCTACCACATTACACTTCTTTCACCACTTGTCTCCAAGCTTGTTTACAGACATCCAGGAGCTAACCGAATTCACCTGCAAGTATGAATCAGTAGGACTGACACGCATTTTTCTGCAGGTGTCCGAGCCCTTGACTAGTAGGATACTCAGCAGAAAATACCTGAGTCTAAGGCTGCTGCACAGCTCAGTTCAACAAAAGCCACAAACTTGCCCTCTCAAATGTACTTTGCAGAGTGCGTGCAGGCTTAGGAATATGTCAAACATACCTCTGAAAATAGATAAACAGGAGATGGATAAAAAAAACCTCTGGCCTTAAAATGGCAGATATTATTGCTGTACAATTTTAATCTGTCATTTCATTCCAGCTTGTATACTCAACACACTGCTGGACTGAGAAGTTACTCCTTAAGTTGTACATGCAGATAAACATTCACATAACTGCCTGGGTCCACACATCAGTTTCTGCAGGATTTTCATATTATCTTTCATTATATGATGTTTTTATTTTTTAAATCCTCATTATTAATGCTAAACATTTGAGTTCCTGCCTTCCAACAAAGGGGGAAGCTCAGTTTTCCTCAATGAAATGGTTCTGAACTTGGAGGTACCACCTGACATATTCTAGGACTGACGAGTTACCACAAATAAAGTGTCACATGCTGAAGATGGCATTGTTTCCACTTCACCCCATCAGCAGCACAGCAGAGCAAACAAGTTTAACAGCCCTCATCTACTATTCTTTTCTCCTATCTTCAATCCATTTTTACTGTACAGCCACACACTCGCTTGGTGCTTTTGATATGCATCCATAAAAATGAACTGTGGTGCTTTGAAGAAAAATGTTCATGACTTAATTCTTCCTGCACTGGCTGTCAATCAGACACTGAGCTTATGATGTATACAATCTATCGGTTTTGTAAGCTTCCTTCCTGGAAACAGCAGTTTCAACTGGGTGGGGGCAGGATGGGTGGGGGAAGCAGGACAGAAGAATGCTGTCTGTCTTTCATTACCCATTGACTCCTCAAGCCATCACTTTTGTTGCTGAGCAAACTAATACAGCTCTGAGAGCCACTGGAAAGTGATTAAAATTTGGCAGCAGAAAAATCTAAACCACCGGCGTTTCTATAGCAATAGGGAGAGTGCAAAATGTGAAAAAGCCTGTAGCATTGCTGCCATCCTGCTGTGAACCAGAGGTATAGTGCCTCTGACTTTGGAGCCAGAAAGCCCATTTGTATAGACACCCGCCTTCAAATTTAACAGGCTCTGTTTTAATTCTTGGGCTAACTGCAAATTAAATGCTATTTTGTAAGCCAGAAGATTGCACATCAGCCTATTTTGCTTAAAGATTAGTATCCTCACTTCTCATGCAACAGCCATGTCTTGCCTGTCTCTCCCTCTGTATCACCCTTGGAAAACCAGGGAGGGATCCTACCAGCAAAGGCAGTCAGTCTAAAGCTGCTGGTGATCTATTGTTTGCCATTGAACTCAAAGTCCAGGCTTCCTTTTGCAGAACTGCAAGTGAATTTGGGTTGAGAAATGGAAGATAAGCATAGCTCTCAAAATGATCCAGTTTGGGTTGGGTTCTTAATGTTAGATTCCTAACTAGAAACAGTTTGATTTGCCAAGGCTGCTGAGCAGACCCAGTGCTATCTATGAGCACTGAACATTTCTGGAACAAAAAAATCCTGGCTAATTTTAACTGCTGAAATATGGATTCAAAAGCATGATTATAGGCACCCAGGTATGAAATTGTAGCCATTTTAATCAACTTCTTGCCTTCTCTCCCCCATTTTCTCTTAGGTGGCTAAGCAATTGCAGCCTTCAGTCGTGTGGATTGGAGAGACAGAAAAAATATTTTCTAAAGCAGCACCGAAGGCTGAAGAGGCGAGTTGCTCCTTTTTTATTTCGGTGCAGATAATTTCTCCTGTTGCATTACAACCAACACAAAGGAGCAAGTGTATTTCTTAGCTTAGCACATACCAGTATGACCAGACCTGCCAAAGCTTGCTTTATAATAGCTTGCCTCACTAACATTTTTCTTTTAAGAGAGTCTTGTGACTTCTCAAGAGCCCCCAAGAGGTCACATTTCTCTCCTATGCCTATACTTGCTTTATTTAAAAATAGTCCAGTCACTGCTCATCAGTGCACTGAAAAGTAGAAGAGAATAATGGAGAATTTCAAAATATGAGGCAAGAAACTAAAAGTTACGATGAGCTGAAATTGTTCAGCTCTATTAATTTGAGAAATTGGATGGAGCCAAAGTGAACAATGAAGCAACAGGATAAATTTCCACTGTGAAAACAAAGAGCCTATGTTAAATAGTTATGTTTACAGATTATTTTCTTTGGGCTCCCAGGAGTCCTACTGCCATTCCTTCCTCTCTTGTGTAGCTTCCCCACAAGAAAGAAAATTAAAACACTGCCCAATAGGTACGGCAACTCAACCACTGCAGCAGAGAGCAATTCACCTGAAATCCTGATTAGATTCATGTTGCTTGCAAAATATTTTACTTTTAGAGATCCAAGTGAAAAATTAAACCTTTTTCCTTAAGGCAAGTCCTGTACATTTAGACTGTGAGATGGATACAAGCCTGTATTTTAAAAGACCAATGAAGCATCACCTCAGATGAGGCTGTTACTTCTATGAGGGCTGTATGAGCTGATAGGTGTGCAATGGTTGATACCCTCTAGTGGTCCCCACACCAAAAGGGAACCTTTCTCTTGGGCTCAAACCTTGACAGCAAGTGCAGACAGGGATTAAAATTAAGACCAGGGGCCAAAGACTGCCTGGAGTACTCATTATCTTTATCTGCTTTGATAACCACCAGTGTGGAAAAATTTCTTGTCCTGCGCACCTCAGTGTCAAGGGTATCACCTCTGCCCCTGCTATCGCATCCCGAGACCTGCAGGTATTTAACAAAAGGTCTCTTGCATTCTTGGTTGGAGTGGGTGACTCCAGGCTTGAAATCACTCATGTCCAAGATAGTTCTCACGGCATAACCAATATTTGGAACCAGAGAGCATGAAACAGGAGGGACAGGTAGTGGTAACTGGCAGTCTGGGGAGCCTTCCTTAGGAGCACTAGAATTTTGGAGAAGATGAGCTAAGCTCAGCCCTAAGAAGCCAAAGCGAGTGGAAGTCACTTTGCTCATCCCAGTGTGACATTTCTGGCACCATGACTCAGAACCTCGTAAAAAGAAGCCTTAAATTCTTCAAATACCCACTAAAAAACTAGTCTCTCTCCAGTCCTCCCCAAAGGATGCAAAGCAGTCCAATAGCAACTACGTTATGGTAAACCCAGTTGCCAAGGGCGATGTGGAAGCAGTTCAGCTACTCATAGTTAAAACAAATAGGGGTCACTTTCACAGTCCACCACACTTTTCTCCAGCTCAGGTCCACATGATGGCCAAAATCATAGCTTGCCTCTTCAACAGCCCTTCTTGCTACTGACACATTTCTTCCAAAGTGAAGGAGGTATTATTAGCTTTCAGGACATAACCCTGAAACGTGTGCACTATGGACGCACATTAGTTTCACAAACATAACAGGAGCTGCTGACACATAAATGCCAGTCTGGCTTAGTAGGCTTAACCTGAGAGTGAGTGTTTAGCTCAGTCTCTGATACCGGTTCAATCATTTAAAATTGAAAAATTAAGATTCCTACAAGCTGAGCAATGAACATGGGCTGTAACCAACTCTAGATCAGTGGGAATCCATGAATATCATTTGTCACCCAAATAAATTGAAGTTCTAAATGCAGGGGTTAAATTAGGACTTATTTTCACAAGTAAGAGGTGAAATAGGAGTCAGACAGTTGTTTTAAAAATTCTCTGCATCTCCTGATAGTCAGCTTTTCCAGCAGAAGATATACTGCAAGCCCAGAAAACACCATGTGTCACTTGAAGCAACTATTATCTTCTATCAGTCATTTCAGTGAGATGGGATGCCTCTACCCACCCACCCCCCCTCCAAACCTAAAGTAATTTGATAATTCTCACTTTTCTAGCAATATTGATGTCTCGAAACATCTTGGAGAACATTTGTACTTCCTTCCAATACACATGAAGAGGAGGAAATCTTGAAGCCTATGAGTAGCAACAGATATATATAAATCACAGAGAGTAATTTAGCCAGCATAAAAATGTGTTAAAAACAAAGTAAATCCACATTTCAGTCATTGCTGTGACCAGATCTCCCTGACAGAGGAAGGGTGGCAAGATTGGCTAAAACTTCCAAGGTAGATATGTAACAGCAGCTTGTTTAATCATCAGAGAAGTCAAGTTCATTACCAAAAGCTTCCCAACAAGGGAATGGCAAAGTTTGGATGAGAGCTTGTGATTTGAGACAGCAAACATACTGTTCGGGTGTGGACAGCGCAACATCCTTTCTTTTGGAGCAAGAGAAAAGCCAAGGCTTCTCCTTTGCTCTAGGGCAGACCTACTGTGCTTACAAGACACCTTCTTTGGGAGCAAGCGCAGGCATCCTGCTCTCCTGGGAGCATTGGGTGCATAGGCATGTCAAGGACGGGATGAAAAGATGGCAGCTGGCATTGAGTAATGGCCACAAGAATAGTTAATCCAAGAGCAAAAGCATGAGCTGGATGCATTGTCCAGGCAAGCAACATGCCCATGCTCCAAAGTAGAACCTAAGCCCCAGTGCTAAGGCATGTTCAGCTCATTATCATGATTAAGCAATTGGCAAACTTAGGAAGAGGCATAGTATGACCATGAGAATAAAAAGAATGATAAAACAGACATATTGTAATTAAGACAAGTTTAGCTAGAAAATTGCTGTGTGACTCTACCCCAAGACTTTGGGAATTTCTTATTGATTTCCCAATTTCTGCTCCTCCATAGCTTTCACTCCAAAGAACAGAGCTTTGTCTCCTTTCTGTCAGCCATCTGCTACTGCAGAAAACAGAAACATTGGATCACAAAGATTGTACATGCAATATAGATTCACAGGTGTTTATTATTGCCTTTCAGCTGAGAAGGTTTGCAGGACATAGTTTCTTCCTTACTGACATTGAGGAAGGCTGATCTGAAATTGAAGCTCAAGTTTCTCAGGGAGTTGCCTACTATATAGTTAAAAAAAAAACAAAACAAACCACAAAAAAAAACCCCACAAGGTGATCTAAAGAGTAAAGTTTTCAAGTGAGTGTTGGTGACTTGGATGTTAAGTCTCAGTCATTTCTGAAAAGAGGCTTCCAAGTCATTAGACGTCTCTGATACACTATCCTAACACAGTTACTCACTTACAGCTTTATTAACAGTAGAGTGACACCACAGCAATTTGATTAAGATTCTCCAACCAATACTCACTTGAACATTATCAAACATAACTATCCAATAACAGGTTTGCTCGATACTCATCTGTTCTGTAAATAGTAGTTAAATATTTGTTATAAAGTCCAATAGTAAATTATTGCAAAGAAATGAATCCTGAGTTCAAAGAGCTTGTGTCCTCAGGTTAGAGCCTCAGCAAGCTAAAAATGACAGTGAAAATTAGGGAGTGTATTTTTCACATTTAAACCATGGGTAGGAGTTGGCAGACCATAACCTCCAAGAGCTGTGAGGATTCCAGACCAGGTTACATACCCTGGCAATTTTTCTATCTGTTAAGGTTCATCAGGTGTACAGGTCCAAGCAATATTTCTCCTTGCACTGGAAATCAGGATTGCCTTCTTTAAATGAGTTGTTTCCTTCCTGCTTTTCAATAACAGGAGTAGCTAATTCAATAGTGAAAGGCACTAGCACAAACCCACAAATACCTAAGCAGAAATCAAGTGTTTACCTGACTTTCAGAAGACAGAGGCTTTCTACTGAGGTTCAGCATCTAGTCTGCTTATACTAAGTGCAACTAGACTACTAAAAGCACAAAATCCTGTTGCATGTAGCATGTCTACAACTACACCTCATTAACTCAACTGTCAGCATTAGTAACAACTCTTTCCTCCTTGTATTTACATGTACATGCTGAAGATGAACCCAAAACGACTGGAAAAGATCCTCCCCAAATTCCTTAAGGCTTTGAAAGCACAGGACAGAGTGCTGCTAGTGGGAACCACCAACCGTCCCTTCGATGCTAATCTTAAATCCTTCTGCAAAGTTTATCAAAAAATCATTCTGATTCCTAGGCCTGACTACGCTTCAAGATTTGGCAAGTATTTCAAGTCATCCTGATGATTACTACTGTTTAAAAATCCATGCTTATTTTGTCTGGTTATCCTCAGAACTGACTTTAAACTCAATTCATACCCCAGGTACATCTCAATTCCTGAAAATTTAGGTAATACTGATACAGGCTACCCCCAAAGATCAAATAATAGAAGTGCAAGTTGGGAGAAGAGTTTAAAATACTGTTCAGCAGTGTTTAACATTTTTTCATTAGTTTAGTGTGCACCGAGTTCAGTCCAAGCTGTTTTTTCCCCTGTATGAAGGATAAGAACCTATTTCAGTGCCCATTTTCTATTTTAAGCTTTTATTTTTTTTTTTTACACAGGGATTCTGAATTTGTTATTCCTATGCAGTTCCCATACTCTAAACAATATACTTCGGGACCTCTCCATAAACAGAGCCATGTCTGGAGGACTGAGTTTTGTTGCCATCAGATTCCATTTTTGTACTTACAGATTATGAGAGAAATTGTAGAGGCATCCAAGATTTTGCATGTCTAGTCTATCAAATGTTTACAGTGATAGACAGGTCCTCCCAAAATCTGACAGATTCATTGAATACCCCATAGGCTGAGACTCAAAGCTTGTAAGGAAAACAGTGTCTTTTATTAGACCAATTTACATGGCTAGAAAGAGACAAACTTCCAGGAATGCAAGTTTGTTTTCAGATTTGAATCACCTTGGAAGCCTGCAATAGCTCACCGTTGACTGAGAAGAAATGCTCCCAATTAAGCTTAATAATGTGCATCAGTTACTACAAGAAAAATGGTTGTCTGTCCACATCCTTCAGAATTGGCTGGTAGAAGGGCTTTTGTTCCTAGAAATATAAATTATTTTTTTCCTGTGGTTTAATGACAGGTATCATGTGGTTTAATACACTTTCCTGGGTACTAAGGAGTCTGGATGTGGTAACTCATGAACAGAAGGGCTGTTTAGATTCAGTCTAAAGATAATATGGAAAAAAGGTTTGGGGCTATTCAGAATGGCACCAAACACTTCAAGTTAGGACTCTCAATGGTGCGCTTCTCCTACCAGCAGCTCCTAGCATGAATATCTCTATTGATCACCACATCAAGGAAAACAGGCTCCCTTCATGCCACTGATCCAGTAGATCATGTCCCAGAACAACACAGTAGTAAAGGAAACCACCTTCAGTTCAGGGACCTCGCCATACAATTGTACCTTGACTACAATATTGCTCCGCATAGTCACCTTATTACAAAAATCATGCAACTGTATTGTGAAGTCCAGTTTCATACTGCCTTTCATGGAGGCAGCCAAGGTACTGAGATGATGCATGTTTGGGCAAGCTCAAGACAGGTTTTGACTGCCTAGCACATTGTAAATCTCTCCCACGTTCAATAATTTTCGTAGTGTGGATGGGAAATGGTTTCTAAGCAAGCTAACATGTGTTTCATGTTATGTTACAGCTCTGATAAATTGCTAACAGATAAGGGACATGAATAAGACCTAGACAACAGAGGTGATAGCAGCTGAATTTAGCTGTGTTCGCCTCTGGGGATTGAACTGTCACATTCTGGGATTCTCACCACTCATTTGGAGTAAAAAAAAGGACCAGCTAAAGGGATTTCAACTACAAACTTAAGAATGCCCCAAGAAGTTAACTCTTGACATTTTAAAGCAGATTAAACTTGTAGCTTTACTTCTTCAACATTGTCCCATTTAAGAAAGTGCCTGGCTTGCTCTTTAGCTCCAACCTTTCCTGGAGTTCAATGGAAATATGATCTTTACAGTACAGAGCACTTGTCTCCTATTCTTGACAATTTTCAGTACCAACACCCAATTTGAGAACTAAAGAAACTTGTTTTGACAGAAAAACCATGACATAACAAACATTCATAGCCACAGTGCACAGCTACCTGTCTGCTACAACCCTCCCTTTTGTTACAAACCAGAATATTCCAATCTATGCACAATGGAAACAGTAAACCTACTATGGAAATCGTTAAAGTGGAAGATTCACGGTCCTATACTGGTTTCTTGCTATTAATCACCCACCAAGTTAGTACCTCCTATTACGCATGATCCTACCTGCAGCACACAATATATGGCTGCACAGAAGTAGCGCTCACTGTTGTGCGCATCAATTCCTCTTTTATGAATTAGTGATTCAGCCAATAATTATTGAGCATAGATATAATTCAAGTGGAAGATCACAATTTGCCTGAGTGGAAAATGTACTACAAAGTTGTCAATAGTTATGGGCACAAGTCCATAGTATCGACATCGCAATCGAAGGAAGAATAAGGCAGGTTTTCTCCATTACATGAGTGCCGCAACATCCAGTACCATTAACTTTCCACCCAACGTTTTCATAATATGAGTGTTCAAACACACGATACTCAAATCACAAATTGTTTCATTCAAGAATGTTTTTAATCTCTATGCATAATACTAATTATTTTTTCCTCATGTTTTCCTATAAGGCTTCAGAGGAAAGCATAGTGAGATGGCATGCAAGTTTTACTAAGTTTCTCTGAGACAGACCATTACTTTACATAGGATAAAACAAGAAATGTTGTTACTCCTATTAATTTATTTGGGGAAGCAAAATCTCAGGCACTTCACAAACATTAAGAAAACCTTCATGTCACAGAGGTTCACAGCTAGAAGATACAAACAGGTTCACCATTTAAATAACAAGCAAAATGCCAATCACAGAAATTTACACCTGGCCTTCGCAAGATGTGCCTGCATAGCTGGAAGCCTTTGGCTTCTTTGGCTTCCAAACCAGACATTGAGTCCCCATAGCAGCCCTCAGTTCAGCAGGAGTAACTGTGATCAGGGTCGTGGAAATAACAACAGGCTGTTAATATAGCTACTTAACTCTACACACCCAAATGGGAACATTCTGGACAGGTTCTTTTTCTGTGTATACACACAAGCATATTTAAGTAGTTCTTTCCATTTTTACACACATATCCACCTCACTTCATGCACCCTTAAAGACTTTCTGAGAAGAACTGACTGGTAGCCAACAAATGGTCACTAATGGTTTAAGAACAGGGGCTATGCTGCAAATCTACAGACAAAAGAAACAGCAAACAAGGAAGATTTGAGTCTTGGCTTTCCTGACTGATATCCCTTATTTTCCTGCTTCAACTTCAAAATGCAAAAATATTTCTCCTGCTTTCCTTAATGCACGTCTTTGGCATTCTCTCTTTTTCTGGGTCCTGATGAACAGTGTTATGGAAACACATCATCCTGCAGAATGGTGGAGCAATCACCAACTTGCTGAACATAAGCTGCCTAGCAAAGGTGTCCGATGGTTTCACCCAAGGACACATCATCCAGGCGGTGCAGGCTGTCCTGAGCGAGCTACGCCTCCTACAGATGACCAGGAAGCCACTGAGGACTGCCGAATTCATGACTTCTCTGGCCAGACAGGACCCAGTGTACAAAGAGGAGGAGGAAACATTTAAGGTGACATTAAGAGCTATGTTAACTGGCTGTCTTTCATCATCCCCTGCCATGTCCTTGTCCAGGCACATTTGCTCTGGAGACCTGCTAATTCTGCTGATGGGTTGGCACATCACTATTTGAATGATGATGTATGGCTCAACAGCACCAAACACCCATCTCCCCCATTTTGGGATGTTTGGCAGCCCAGGCCGCTGGGCAGCTGGACATGCCAGGCAAACAGTCATTACTACAGGCAGCAACTCTGCACGGGCAACACGCCTGGCGTACTGCTTTGCTGAACCTACTGCCCACACCCAGCTCATGTTGAACAGAGCGACCTTCACAGGCATGGATCAGTTATGCAGGTGCCATTAGTACAACGCATTGGTCCTTTTTCTTTCAGAGCTGACATGTTCAACAAGCCTGGCTGTATTATCTTGAGAAGGCAAAAAAACCTGGACATGCAGGGTCTGCAGGGTGTTCCACATACGGATCAAGTTCTAAGCCCTTATTTTAAATTATTTCAAACCAGAATTTTCTTATAAGAGTTTTCATTTCAGGGTTAAAAAAAAAAAATAGTTTCTGCCTCAAACTCCATCCCTCTTCCCACCCTCAGGGCTATAAAATCCTGAAGGCAAAACCTAGTGCATTTGAGGTGCATTACATGTATCTCAAATATACATGGATCACCCTGCAAACAACTACTTTTTTCCACATGTAGCTCAGTAATAATTACTCTTTCTTTCCCTAGACAAGGATTATCTTTATGTAGTGGTTAATTTTGCTTTCACCATATTGCATTCGGTTTTCCTGTTGATCGGAACAGTTTAATCAGACTTAAGTACAGGTCTACCATTTATTTACTGTAGCGACTTCGGTGTAGCTTAGGGACAGCTGAACTGGACTTGAACTAGCTGAGTGCAACACTACAGTTTAGCAGCACTGACACCCCAGAAAAAATAGTACAACACTTGACTAAGGCATTTCGAGCCTACTAAACTCTAGTAAAAGCCTTGGCCACCAAACAGGAAAACCCTGCTGCGTACCAAGGAGCTGGAGGCGGCCCGCACCAGGGGCCCCAGATGGGACAGGACTTCTGTATTAAAGCCAAGAGACCCCAAAAGAGTTTTCTCGGTCCCATACCCCCTTATCTCCTACCCAGACCTGCTTATAAACCATCCAGTTCTCCTGGCTGAAAGGTTTCCTTTTCATTTTGCTCTTTGAATCCCCCCTGCTTTTGAATCCCCACAGCACCTCGCACAATAAACAGGATGTGGTTTCTCACAACTTTGTCCAAGTCTTCTTCCACTGCTAACCTGATGATAGTGCATATTTCTCCCAGCCCTGTTGAATACTTTCCAATTTCCATTTAGAGCCATTTGGCTCACTCAACATAAGCAGCATTTGTGATATTTGGCAAATTACTCATTTTTTTCCTCATGCTTCCTATCTAAACCAGTATCTTTCCTCAGGGAAAGGCTAATGGTTCAGTGTTGCAGCAAAGAAAAAAAAACCCCTATCATTCCCAGCTCCAAGTAGTAATCCATTTTTACCCTGAAACATGAGAGCTAGTATTTAGTGTGAGTTTAACTTGACAATACTATTCCACTTACTATAAATGTGCCTGTTTTGTACAGCATAAAGTATGCAGGCAGCACTTCATTTTGAACACGGCTAAAATGATACCATCCTCAGCGTCCCATGGCAATCATTTCCTTGCATTAATTACAGCCCTTAAGAAAGTATTTCCTTTTATCTATTTTAAATTTGTTTCCCTTAAATGTCATGGAACCTTGCCCCAGCACCTGTAATATGGCACAGGGGAAGAAGATTGTCAAAATGGCCTCGTGCATTAATTAACTCCAGTATCTTCATCTCTTCTTGCACAGAAGCCCCTGTTCCTGTGCCTCTGATCGTTCCCATCACTGGACCTTTTCTGTTGCTTTGCTTTGTCCTTTTTGAAGTGGGGTGGCTAAACCGCGGTATTCAAAGTGAATATTAGCACTGTGATGAATCTTTGATTTCCATTCACTGGAAACATGAATCTCCCTGTTTGACATTTATATTCTGCCAGTGATCCAAAATGAATATAAATAATGCAAAATTTGTGATAATGCGATTTCTTCATTCAATTTACTCAAATTTCTGCCCCAATTATACATGGACATTTTTTAAATTATAAATTATTGCACCAGTGATTGATACAAATCCTTACACAAAAATAACAGTAGTCCTAGAAGAGGAGCAAGGGGCAGTCCACTAGCACACTAGCTCTGCCTGGCAGTGACTGGTACAAAATATGTATAATATGTAAGAAAACCCATACCAAAGACTGTGGACATCATTCCTCCAACAATCAAACATTTTAACTCTGATCAGTTACTTACTGTCAGTAACTTATGTCTCCAGTTCAGATGCTAGTGCATTAGTGATAAATCTACTTTTATTTTAACTATATCTGGGGAGCTGACTTCATTAATCCCACATAGCAGTTCCACTAGCTAAAGAGTGAAAAGCAGCCGTTACCATACACTAACAGGCAGATTAATTTTGTGCATTGAAATATACGCACAAAGAACTGGGAAGAGAACAAGAGAAGCCATCACGAGTCACTCGGCTCCTCCTGCCACGTGCAGAGCCCTTTATCAGCGACCCAGAGCAGGCAGCGAGATGATCTCCCCAGTCTGCACCCACCAAACAGTGCTTTCCACCCTACCAAGGTCCCAGCAAGCTGTTGGCAGGGTTTTGTTGTTCTTTCCATCTCCCACTTAAGGTCTGGAGAGCATTATACCCAAGACAACAAACCTGGGGGGAAATAGTATTTCTGTGGCCTCATGGCCTATCGTGCACAGAAGGCCAGAGACATTGCTTGATTGCTAGCTACTCCTGGGGACGTCAACTCCTCCCCGAGCCAACAGTCACAACCACCACCTTGTCTTTCTTACCCCACTCATGTGAAGGACCAGAAACAACCATGTCCAGACCTCTCCCTACCCCATCCTGCATCCGTTCCCCCAACACAGAAACAGCTTGGCCCAAAACCATCTTTAGGACAGCAAAATTCAATTGCCCAGGCCCCTGCATTAAAAGCTCAGGGGTTCCCCCTAAACACCTCCCATGACACCATCTAGAAGTGGATGCGTGAGAGGTTGCACGATGTTTTAATCAGTGGAGTCAGGGTTCTTGGGAGGAGGGCTGCTCAGCTAGTTCAGGCAATTAGAGCAGAGAGCAGGGTTAGGGCTGCCCAGCAGCCAGCTGGACATTTGACAGCTCTCAGACTTCATTTACCTGCTGACAGTATTTAATCTGCAAGACAAGAGATCCAAATAGGGTGCCTGTCATCAGCCCCTTTCTGGGACCCAGAGGAAGCCTTTAAGCAGCATGACACCAAGAAGGACCGTCTGAGGCCAGGAGAGGAACATCAAGGGGTTTTCTTCCCTATACACTTCCAATACCTCTTCTCCCAATTACTTCTCTTGCTACTGCCTGTCTGTAACACATACTGGGAAACTGGACAAGGCAAATTCCTAGGGGTAGCCTTACCAGGCTCAAGCTGGAGGCAGCATTTTGGATGGATCATACGGAAAAGGCAGATTTCACAGGATGCCGCATTGATAAGAAGGGTGAAGGTGACAGGGGCCCAATCGAAGGGCAGAGGAGTCACAGTTGTGGCATTAAATAGTGGTCTGTGGTCAGCAGAAAGACATTCATTCCTGGGGCAGCACATGGATGAATACAGTCAAGATGGAAGGTATTTTATCAATCATGTCAACACCTAGTGGCATTTTAATCTCTGTTGTAGGCAGGCCTTTGTTGATAAAGGTTCCTGTACGTACATATGGGGAAAGACTAATTCCTACACACTACTAACTTTAAAGCATTGCCTTCTCCTTCACTTTACATTATTTTCACATGGCCTAGAACTGCCTTGTTGACATTACAGTCCAGGAGCTTGGCAAGTTTGCAGAGCGACTATACCAAAATCATTTACAAGTCACAGGACTGTGAACAGGCATCTGAAAGCAATAAACAGGTTTTTAATGTTCGGGGTTTGTTTTGCTTCTTAAGCTCTCTCATTGAAATAAAAACTGTCTGGATTGATTTGCAGAGCCATGAGAAGTATATGCTTTGTCTATTGCCAAGTTTCAGACCAGAGGGAGTTTTGACAAGAGCTATATGCCTCGGAAATAGGGTTGATCATAGAAGTTCTAACATTTCCATAACTATAGCAACACAAATGGCCCAGCTAAGTATTCCTGTTAATGAGACACAATTCAAGCAAGCAATTGCTATACTTCTTGTTATAATAATGTTCTCAAGAGATGGGAGGATTTCATTTCTGCTTCTCCACAAGCCAGCCAAGATTTTAAGAGGTGGGGTTTTTTTAAGGATTGCTTGATTGTACTAGTGAAAAGTTTAAATGTTGGTGTTGGTTTTTTTGGGTTGGGTTTTTGGGGGGGTTTTTTGTTTGTTTGGTTTTGGGGTTTTTTGTTTGGTTTTTTTTAAGTTTTAATAAAACATACACGTGCTTTTTGATTCTCCAGGCTTGGTATGCCAAGACACCACTGGGTAAAGCACGCATCAAAGCACTGGCAGACAGTAAGAAAGCAGAAAAAGGAAAAACAAAAAAAGGAAAAGGGAAAAACTAACTTCCTCAAGAATTTTGCATCTGGCAATACCAGCCACAGCTCTACTTCATGGGAAAGAGGAAGACGTTAGGAAAGCAGACATGTCAGAATAGTGCACCCCAAGTTATAGGTATTCCAGGAAAGACAATTCCTTTCTGAATGAATTTTTAAAAGTTAAAAAAATCAGGCAAGACATCAATGTGACATGTAGCTCTCAGAGGATAAAGAGTTAATGACCACTAACTTGCTCAAGCATTATTTATTCTAAGAGATTTTAGGGGGCAGAAGGGTTCATTACTCAGGACTGTAACATGCCATCAACTTTTAGGCTATACTCATTTATTTCAGCAAGTAACTCTCCTTAAAAATTGATGTCACATTAATGTCTTTCATTACTTTAATATCCTATATGCTTTATAAAACTAACTGCTTTATATATCTGTAGGTCTAATGTGTTACAGTTCTCAATAAAACTATTACAGCTATAAAGACTGCTTTTTAATTGCGATGGATTATAAGACACTTAATGCAATCTACCACAAGCTGAATATTTACATAGTCACATGAGGACCAGCACTGTTTCACCTTTTGATGCCTTATCATGGACAAATTCATACATGTGGATCTTAGCAGAAAACATTAATAAGCAGCACAAAAGCAAAGCAGTCAGGTGGTGTTCATTTTGGTGGATGTCCTGAAAGTCTATTTTGCAATAGAAAACAGTGCCCAATTACTTTGTTTGCACAAATAGCAATGTATCCGTTGCTTAAAACAAACCCCGTGTGTAGCAAAACAGCAGCTGTAATGGCAATCTGGAATAGGCCTGTTGAGCTTTCTAAAAGGTTGTTTCATGCTGTGTTAAACCCAATCCACAGAGACCTGCTTCAGCTTCTTCTAAATCCAGTCCTGCAAGCTCTGTTTAAGTAGCCCACTGGTGAAAGTCTGCCCCATCACGTTCAGACCCCACGCATGAAGCCATGCGCAGATGCCGCTTGTGGGACCACAGCAGCTCTTTCTGTGTGCTTGAGCAGGAAAACCTGAAGCTCTGTGGCAGGCATGCCTTCTGCACAGAAGGACCTAAGACACTTGGAGGCAGAGATTTCCTGGTCTAACGCTTTGATGTAGTGTCTCCTACTCAACAGGGTGCATTAGGCCTAATATTGAAATATCACAAATAGCAAGTGCAGGGAACTAAACCGTCTCAGAAACACAATGCCAATGCACCAAGTGGTCCATGATAGGATTTGATAGTGTTTCAGTTGATAGGCAATCTTGCTTGCGCACAAATCAGCAATTTTGGGGACAAGCTATTTCTAAACGGTGGTTAGAACACCCTAAAGCTTTGGAACATCCTACATGACACTGATGGAGCCAGCACCGCCTTTATGTCAAGTGTAGGATCTCATTCACCAGAGTCTTCTACAGATAAAAGCCACAAATACCTGTTTTCACATCTAACTGCAGCCTACCTATGTTGACTTGACAACAGGTAACTGACAATACCTGTTTTAACTGGAAACACAAGGCACACCATCCCCAGGGAGTCAAAGGACCTCTCTGTACCTTCTCTATAGACAGACGGCGAGGTAGAGGAGGGCTGCATTGCTGTAGGAAGCTGCTCAGGTTTCCTCCAGCCCAGACCAGGCCAACCTGCCTTTGTAGGAGGGCAGGCTGAGGACAGCACATCACACATACTCTGCCAGTTACAATTCACTCTGAGTATAGCACTGCTCACTGCTTATTAAGATCTTACTGATAGGTCTTCTACATAAAAGGTAATGATCACATTTTAAACATTTCTGCATCTTAGTACTATCCCAACCCCTTACTCCCCTGGCTTCCCCTACTAGAACAGTTATTTCATCAAAAATGTGATGGCAAGTGACTTGTAGAAAACGTGCTCTTACCCAGAGTGTCAGTACACAACATGATTTAGGACAGAAACCTTGCAGAAAGATGAAAGACCACCCAAAACCTACTCTAACAAAGCTTGCTCGAAGGGGATCGTATTGAGCCTCTCCTGCTCCTAAGAAGAAATCCAATGGGAAAAGATGCTCCTGGAAACAGCAAAGTCTGAACAAAAGCCCAGAAAGATTCCTGCAGGCAACTAATGGCACAGAAAACGATTCAAACAATCATATCATTGAGCGCAGCAGAGGGAACTGGATGGCTCTTGTTAATAAAGTGAATTTTCTCCCTGGGGGAAGAATAGGCTGCCATGCTATCACAGCACATAGGATAGAGCCACCCCACCTGGGGCTTTTTGTGGTCCTCTGTGGCTACATTTTGCTGTCCGGTACAGGGCTCCCCTGGATTTCAGCCTTCCAACCTTGAGGCTGCATCTCTAGCCCTGCCAAGGGGATCCAAACAACAGGAGAAGAGATGCTTACTGGATCTCCTGTGTGCTACACCTCAGGATATTAGTGCTGTACACAAGTCCTTCCCCCAGCCATCCCGGCAGTAATCCAGCTGCTGGAGCCTTGTCATGACCCGCACAAGGGACTCCGTGAGTATGAGCTGCCAGCCCCTGGATTTAATCACTTGCAGCAGAGCAGCTACGAACTTTGGCTTTCTTTTCTTTAGTGTTCCTTTGCAGACGCTTGCTTGGGGCAGGCTGCTGGCTTCCCAAATTTGGCAGCACATCCGAATTAAAAGGTACTCTTCAACTTCACCCTCGGTGAGGAGAGCCAGAATCTCCAAAGATGTGGCAGGGTTTGTGTTAAAAACCTCATCTCTGCTCTCATCTGCAAGAAAACTAATTTGGATAATTCCGTCCTCAATCTTGCCGACAGTGGAATACTCCTCTCCACAACAGGTTTGACAGCAGAATGTGATGTGATGAAAAGACCGCATTTAGGTTGGACGTAAGCAAGCCCATTAACTAATATTTCAGCAGGTTCAGTGCAATCTCAATAGCAAAGTAACACGCTGACTGGCAACATCCATCTCCAGGGCATGACTCCGACCCCATGCAGAAAGGATGAATGAACCTCTAACCATCCCAGGTGTGCTTGGCAGGGCAGAAGCCTGCAGTTTTTCTCCAGTATTCACCAGTTTATGGGGAAAAAAAGCACTGGGGCAATTTAGCCTTTAGGTTTAGCTTGCAACAGTGGCTGCTTTCAGCATAAACTGCATTTCTTCCCCCCCCCCCCCCCCCCCCAGCCATGGAGAACTGGAAGCCACAGCTGGTGTACCTACAAACAGCTCTGTGGGTGCAGGGGGGTGACAAAGAGGCAATGAAGCAGACAAACTGTGCCCTGTGTAGCTGCCAAGCCCTCGCTCTCCTTTAGAGCCCTCTCGGCAGGGGGTGGGGAAGGAAGAATGAGGAGCAATTTTAATGCTCTTTATAATTATTATTACAGAAAGTGCAGCTACTTGAAAATGAAGCTGTTGCATCAAGCAGAGCCAACACACTAATTTCGGTATCAATAGCTGAACTATTCAATTAAGCAGCCCTAGCTGGACCTCCAACACCTGTCCCGCTGTGAGGCTAACAGTGCTCTCACAAGCAACACTGCTAGAGATGCTCTACCAGGCCTGAGTAGGGCATCTCTACCCAGAGATCTTTCACCACAGAAAAAAAAAAAAGATTGTGGCTTTGCTAAGCCCAGCTGCAAGGCAATTGTGCTCCGCTTTCCAGCCAGAGCAATCCCAAAATCTGACCAGGGAGGAAAATCCCTTTTGCTCCACCCTGTCCCCTACTTAGTTTCCAGCAAGAGATGAGTTTTGGGGGATGGCGGAGTGCCAGGCTGCTTTGCCTCCTGGTGTGGTGGTGGGAGGTAATCCAGAAGCACCAGCAAAGTTGAGGAAAGAAGCTGTCACACTCATTTATATATGTAAGTGATCTAGAGAATTATCGGCTAAATTATTTAAATGTCCCATTACTATTAAATTACTGGGCATTCATTGTAAGAACAGTCATAATACAGTAACTAATTTGGTATTAATGTGAATGTCAGCGTTTCATTGCAGTTATTTTGTACTTCATCATAAGATAATTTACCAATAAATTAATTGGCTTAATTGCTTCCTCCAAACCCAGGAGAACTACATATGACATGACTTTCTAAAAGTGTTCATGCTCACTCCCCATCTTTCTGCTTTAACCACACCAAGTGGGAACCCCCCTTTGAAACACTTGGGGAGGAACAGCCGAGAAAGAGGGAGCAAAGTGTGACTTCACTCTCCCAGAGGCAATAAAGTCTTGGCATAACCCCGTCCTGTGGATTTTAATGTGCTTTAAATATAGCCCCTGAGGCCATGCTTGGAGCAGGAGCCCGGGTTTCAGCGCCAGCTTTGCGGGGTCCTTGGTGGTGGGCAAGGAGCACAGCCCCAGCACCCTGCCTCCATCCAAGCACCTGGGAGCCATTCTTGCCCACCTCCCCTGTTGTACAAATTCCCCTCATCACCTTTGCCTCCCCAAAATGCCAATAAACTCCAATCCCCATCACCTGGGCATCAGCCAAACCAGCCGGAGCAGAGACTCAGGCTGCGGCTGACAGACCTGCTCCAGTTGGAAATAAGTTGCTATCAATTTGCCCAAGGCAAAAAAATTGCCATAATCAGAATTTCAGGTGTGTAGGGGATACCCTGCCTCAGATGAGATGTCTGCCAATTGATTTAAACCCTATCAATAAGCCTGAGAAACAAGCAGTTTACCATAGCGCTTGGAATAGGATGAATAAGAAACCAAAACCAAGTGGAGCCTTAAGTCCTGAGGCATCACCTCCACACTGCTCTACAGCACCCACCAAGTGCCCAGGGAAGAGCTCCCGCCACCCCAGTCTCTTTGCAGATTCTAGTCTCCATCCCGGTTGGCATCCGTGCCGGAGATGCCTCTACCTCCCGGGGACAGAGCCGGCCGAAGGCAGCCCCAGTCCCAAGCAGCCAGGCAGGAGGGCTGCATCCTCGCAGCGAGGAGGGAGGGAAAATGGCCCTCGCTGGGTAAAAGGCAGCAGCCGCCGCCATGAAGTCATGCTTTCACGATGTGCCTCGAGTATTATTAGGTCCCTGGCTTATGTCAAGCGCTCAGGTTATGCCGCTGTGGCCAAAGCCCTTTAATCAGACACTGTAACTCCTGTTAAAAGCAGTGCCAGCCCTCGTCTCTGATCCCTGCCAATTTTGCATGAGCTATTTTGCCTTGCTAGCCTGTACCGATTTAGAGATAGGGTTATTGGGAGCAACCGCTGCCTTCCTGAAAGCCGACTCCTCCAGCACCGGGATTTTACAACCAGCACTGAAGCTCTCTGGCAACCGCAGCGAGTCTCCCAGAGCTCCCGCCTCTCCGTTCCCCAGGAGCTTAGGAAAAGTTTACTGCCGTTTTCTTCTCCAGGAGATGGAAAAAAGCTCCATCCAAAGCACAGTGGGTAAGGACAGCTGTTTTCTCCAGTTTCTTGGTTTAAATGTTTTTTAACAAATTTACAGGGCTCTTTTGCAAAGCACTGGGAACAGATTGCACCGGCCTCAGCGCTTTGGCACATGCTCCTCCACCATCAGGGAGAGATCAGCCCAACTGCAAAATGCTGCTAAATCTTTATTTATGATAATTCACCCCAGTCCTGGGCAGTCTGCATCACGCCGGGCTGGCAAACAGTCCGACTCCAGGTGGGAGCAGCCCAAGGGAATACATCTCCTTCCAGCACACCCCAGCCAGAGACAAGTCCCAACCACAGGGCACCTGTTGTAGCTTATTGTTTAAGTTGCCATCAGAATTAAAAAACAAGCCGACATTTCTCAGCAAAACCCCCCAAATGTGGTAATACAAAGTGAAGCTGACTGTTCTATTAACTCCCATCCTGCATCAGCAATTTTCTAAAGTGTGGAAACATTATAATTGACTTTTCTGCTAGTAGCAAAATGTCATTTTTTCTTAATACTTCCTAAGTCAGTAATGCATTTCAAAAGCCTCCAATGCCACTACCACAACAGGACTTACAAATTAGCACATTTTCAGCTTTTCATTAAACACAATACCCAAAAAAAGTCTCATCATATTAGGGTTTCTCTCCTCATTATTGAAAGTACTGCGACTTTGGCACTTCGCGCAGCAAATTATAATGCACTCAGCCTGGGTCCATTGTAAATCAGGGCTTCAAAAAAGGTGTCATGTAGTCGGGCCCTCTTTAAGCACTGAAAATATTGGAGTCTATTTGAAAACGCCTTATGTAGTCTCTCACTAGCCTTGCAAATCATCACAGCACCGGGTAGATCTTCCTTTTATTTTTTGCCTCGTGGCATCAAGCCATTTCTATTCCAACCAGAAAAAGAGGATTATTTCTTGCTGGGATTTCAAGAAAACCCTACACCTAAGATAACAAGCTGCATAAAATCCCCAAATCATTTAGGGCTCTCGTTCAGCTTTGCACAGCTTCTGTGGGGCTGTCCTCTTCAAAGGAGAAGGGGTTTCTCCAGCCAGACCCCTAGCTCGCCGCCCTGGGATGCCCCCAGCCAACGATGCTTTTCAGAGGCCACCGCGGTGCAATCAATGGCACAGTGCCTACGCGGTTCCGGCAAATTCCCGAGCTCCAGGCTAAAATGTCGCTACTCTGGGAGGACGCTGCAAAAGGGCCGTTTCTTTTGCAGAGCAAACAAGCACCATCCCATTTTCATGTGCCGTCACCTCTTGCAAAAGCACCGAACGCAGCCTTGGTTGGCCTTTGGCATTACAGCCCTCAGCTAGAGTACCCTTTCTTGGCAGAGGGGAAAAAAAAAAAAAATAATAGGGTTTGTGCCAGCATGGGAGCAGGAAGAGGCTTGCACCCCACTCCTGGACGCCCCCGAACCAGGTGCCGTCCCAGGGCAGGGCACTGCCAGGCGCTGCTCCCACCTACCCAGCAGCCTTAAGGCCAAATGATGGGAAATGCAAACGCCACACCCCTTCCCATTTTCTCAGTCCTCCAAAAAAAGGCTAGACGCATCCCTAATCTCTGCACGACTTCCAGCGATGCCAATGCTGTGCAGTTTCCCATAGGTGGGATGCCCCTCTCCTTAAAAGTATTCATGCTTTAAGTTGCTCAAACTAGCAAGAAAGTCATCATTAGTAAGACAACAAAGTGCACCCAGAAGCAAAGGGGAAGAGAAGCATGAAGTAAGGCTGTTTGCTTCTCAGGAGGGCAGCTGCAAGCCAGCAGCAAGGTAAAGGGCATTTCCTAACATCCTCTTCTGGCTCCCTTGCTTTAGTCTTCTACTCTGCCTCAGTTTCCCCATCAGAGGAAAGGCAAGCAGCAGCAACGCAAGGCAAGCATTAATGCAAACACTGGGAAAGGGTGAAGGACATCTCACAGCACAGGCAACAGTGGCACCAAAGCCCAAAATAAGCAGCAGAGAGCAAGGAACTGGAACAAGGAGGACCTGCAGAGGACAACCGGATACTATCATTGTAAAAAAAAAAAAAAAAAAAAAAAAACAAAAAAAAACCAAACACAAGGAACTCACCTTCTCTCCCTCGCAGCATCTACAGCTTCTGCACGGATGTACTTGGTGTGTGGACCACAAGAAAGGAAAATGATTGTAAGCAATGCTTTGCCCAAGAAACCACCCAAAGCCCACAGCCAACCAGTAAATCCTAGGGAGCTCAGGGGCTGAGGCTTTTCTCTAGCTCGGTGGATCACCTGTAAATGGGAAACCCAGGCCACCTGCTGCCCTCACAGCAGGAGAAGCTCCTCAGCTGCTGCAACAGGCCAGTTAGCAAAGCCAACAGGGCAAACAGGTCATGAAGCCTGAGGACCTCAGCTGGTTCTCCTCCACCATTTTCTCTAGCAGGTGTCCAGGGTGAGGTCCCAGCATCCCAGCATCAGGCTGTCACAGTGGAGTGGGACTTCTGCTTCCTAAGTAAAAATAACTCAAGATCAAACTCCAGGAAGGAAAAAAAGATGGAGAGGAAAGAGAATGGGCTGAAACAAGAGGAGAAACACCAAGAAAGACTGTTTGAAGAGCAAGGGAAAATCTAGGCATCAGCCATTAAGACTGGATACCGTGTGATGGGCCAAGCCCTAGTGTAAGCTTGCTGAGAGGTGAAGGTTTGGGTGCAATCCTGTCCTCGGAGGGGTGAATAGACTGGAGGATTAGCAGGAGGAGATGGAAATCATGCAAATGAGCCCTTTGGCCAGCAAAGCCAATAGCCCCACTCAGCACAATGTTTGGCTAAGTTACACCCATAATTGCTTTAATTAAAGGTGCACTCAGACGGGCTCCATCCCAAATGCCATTGCTCAGACGGCTCCTGAAAAGCCTCTCAGCCAGCGCCCTTCGGGTGGGTGATGGGTAGGGAGAAATACAAAAATGCACCAGGCCAGCCCGAAATCTGGGGACTCGGTTGCATCATTTCAAAGCCTGATGGATGCCTGCGCTGGCATGGCGGCACCCCCCATCCTACCCCCCACATTAGCCTAAAAACACCCATCAGGGAGCAACCCCTCCTCTCCCGTCGGGGTGGGTTGGAGGGGTCGTGTGTGCGGGCACACCGTGATGCCACCTCATGGCTCAAAAACCCGCCCCATCCTTGCGTCATTTTCTCCAGCCCAGCCAGGAGATGCCTCCATCCCCGAGCCCCTCGAGCGGGGTCCTGCCCTGAGCCAGCATTTCATTTTAGGCTTACAAAGCCATCCCCGCTCCATCGCCAAGATAAAGCTCCCAATTCCGGGATGTCCCTGACCCACCGGTGATGTGTCACCCCCGCCAGCAGGCAACGCATCCCCCTCTGCCCGCTAACGAAGCTTCTCGCGGCGGGGTGGCGGGGGCAGCCCAAAGCCCTGTCCCCCCTGCCATTGCCCACCCAAGCCACCCTCCACCTTCAGCGGGGAAACTCCTCGGTGCTGAGGAGGGCAGGGGATGCGGCAGCGGGGGCAGCGCGCTGACAGCTCACCGCGCCGGGTGCTGCTGATGTGACGGATGGTCCAGGTGCCGTGGCCGGACCCCGAGAACCGGCTGCCTCGTCCCACCGCAACAGCAACCTGTAATTTCCAAGGCGGCGTTTCCAGCCTGTGCTCCGCAAGTGATGGGAAGGGGCGGCAGGAATGAAGGCAGAGCCGAGCAGGCAAACCAGATGGCTCTCTCGTTAAAGTGCAGCTGCGCCAAGGAGAGGTCATAGCTGTAATGAATCGGGCCGAGTCCCCACTAATTAATGCTGACAAGCAAAGTTCAGATGTGTCCACTGAAAAGGAATAAATCAATCCCCCAGAAATGGATATGGCCAATGAGGGATAGTTGAGTTTGTTCTTCTGCATCCCAGAGGGCAAGCAATTATCTCCATAACTTTCTAGTTAGGGTGCACTTGGGAAACACATCTTCCGATCCATAAATACCTCCTTTCCACAACTACGTTACACTTTCAGGTGTCAAAAGCTAATTTTTCTGAGGAGCAAAACAGCATGGCACGAAACCGAGTGAAGGGCTTGTTGAAGCTCGTGGTGCCGTCCAGCTCCTCTGTTTCTACGTCCCGTAGCTTTTTGGCAAAGAAAAGCCTGTTGGATGGCAGCGATGCTCCTGGTGGAGATCCAGCTAGGGAATGGGGTGAATCTGCTTCAGTTTTTATGAGTTTGGGGAAAGGGACTGGGGCTTGAGTCCTGAGGTACCCAGCACTGACTCCTCACCCTATAATCGTTTATAAGTCCCTTTTTAGGTGGTCAGCCTGTGAGCAGTGGTGTTTTCATGTAGCACATCACACTCCTGGTGTCTCCCATCCCAGGAGGGGGTCCTGCATTACAGACCCTACAAGGAGCCTCTAATGCTTTCCACCTTCTTCCCTCCCTTTACTCCTCCTTCCTGGGACCACAGCCCCCCCCCGAGGGATGCCATGGTGGGACCCACTGGCCACAGGGCACCTGGCAAGTGGGGAGGGGGTCACCCACCTTGCACCCCCCCTGCTCCGGCAGCCGTGGGAGAGCATCGACTGCAGCGCTGGCTAAACTGAGAGCAAACCCGTGCCGTGGGGATGCTAAACCTTCCCCCGCCTCAGCTCACCAACAAAAATGCCTGCATGACCCCAGTAGCATTTTTTTGGGGTGCGCAGAGCCATTGCCACCTCATGCTGCCCTATGAGCCACTTTGGTCAAACAAGATATTTGCTCTGTCCTTCCATCCCACCTTTTATATAGGACAATGTTATTTCACTTGTGTCCTTTCCTCTTCATTTTTTCAGCAGACCCAGGCAAACTGAAAACGAAAACAATGCTCCGGTGCCATTAAACAGCAGGCAGAGCCCAATCCCCCGCTGAACCTAGCAGTTTTGAAACTTTAATGGCAGGAACAAATTTTTTTTTCTGAGCACTTGAGAGATGCCTCTTGGGTTTGTGTTCTGAGAGCTGGTGGCAAGGCTGGTGGCATCTCCTGGGTGAGTCCCACAGGACAGCTGCTCTCCTGCCCTTTCCCATTGCACTCAACCTTCACAAAAGAAAACTGTCCCTGCTTTTCAGAAGAAGGTTTGTTGTGCAGGTTTCTTTCCAGCATCTCCTTTATCACCACCTCTTTCTCCGCTCCTAAGTCCTCCCAGGGGTAACCCCAGCAGGGCTGGTGGTCTCTATAGCCGCCATAGGTGGGCAGGTGCTTAGATTGCAGCCTTGGGGCATCAAAGCTTGAGCTGGGCATTAACAAAGAGGTGTTATGCAGCAAAACCAGCTTTCATGCAGGGAGGGACCAGCCCTTGCACCTTGAGTTAAACCCTCTTGGGTACAACCCGCAAACCATCACTACCCAGAAATTACAGCTTTGCCATATGCCTTCTAAGAGAAAGGGGTAATAAGAGGAAAAAAAAAATGCAAGGAGGAACTCGAGTCCCCCACATCCCCAAATCTAAGGCAGACCGAGCTGAAAGCTTCGTGCCTGCCACTCACCGAGAGCCTTTTGCAGCCCAGAGCAGCAGAGGCACCGCAGTCCTGTGCCTTCCTTTGCCAAAGGGGCTCTAATATTTTAGGGTAAAACGGGGAAAAAAAAAAAAAACCCAAACCACAACATTTACAGCCCACAAACCAGCAATCTCAGGGGTGATAGCTAAAAATAACCCTGTCTCCTTGCTGCTGGAGATGAGGGGTGAGCCACTAATTAGCAAATGCCATCACCCAGCCTTGTACTGTAAGGGGACCGTGTGATGGAGGGTCAGTCTGAGATGGTTTTCCAGGCTGGCACTCAGGGTGACATTTCACAAGCACATTACTGAGGGGTTAAATAATTGGTAGGGCTCCCCTTTGCCTTTAAAAGAGGATGCACACCAGGATTGAATTCCCAGGGGATAATTAACACAGCTGCAATTCTTCAGGGCGAGGGGGGGGGGGGCTAGTATTTTTAGTTAGGCTAAGAGCTATAGTTATTTTATTCCTGTAATTGGTGGAAAAAGGGGGGGGGGGGGAAGGAAAGCACTGCACAGTTATGAGAACTGGAAAGGGTATTTTTTTTTATTGAATTGAATTATTTATGTTTGACAAAGAAGGGCCACTATAAACCCGCATAGCACAGAATACCTTTTCATATTATATAGAGCTGTTAAAGGGAAATGTTTCGGCACTATTTAAATATTATCTAATTTCCAATAAAAACTGGACAAAATCAATGCAGCCTCGGGATGAGTTTATATTTCACCAGGTGGCAGTTTTTAAAGGAGAACTGGTCCAGCAGCTCAGCCGGCTCAGCTCATGCGATTGCATCTGCAAAAGTTTTTTTTGGGGGGGGTTGCAAAGCGTGACACCCCCCCCCCCCCAGCCCCGGCACAGAGACGTGCGTCTTCGTGGGCGTCAATCCTGCGGTCTGACCCCCTCGCTCAGCCACCAGCCACATAACTGAGCAGTGCTGTCACATGGACCAGGGAAGGGGGGGTGGGGGGGAAAGCACTGAAAATATAAACGTGGGGACATTTCGGTGGCAGGTTGGCTGTTTGCAAGGTGGCACCTGGCTCCGGGAGAGGAGATTAAACCTCCCAGCCCACGGTGCCTGGCTGGGGATGGTGTCCCAGGGGGGAGAAGCAAGCATCACCTGGGAGAGCCGCCCTCACGCCGCCGTCCCTCCAAGGTAGGCTTGGGCAACTGATGGTTTATCTCGTGGCGTGGTGGCCTCACCATCCTGCCTGCCCACGGGATGCTCAGCATCCCCTCCCCACAACCGCGGGGTACCGGGGGTGGGGGACGCAGCCATCACAGGGAGCTCCGCCACTCAGCCAGCTCATTTTAATTATTTTGGGAGGTGAGAGGGGGTGCGAGCTTTCAATCGGTCGGGCATTGCAATTTGCACTTGAGAACAGCTGGAGGAGGTAGTACCTCGGGCTGCCAGCCTTCGGGCTCCTTCGCCGCGCTGGAAATTTCCCTGGAAAAAAAAAAAAAAATGCCATTTCCCACTGCCGGAGGGCAGCTGTAAATCACGGCGCGATGCCAGAAGCTCTCAGCTCAGGCACATCTGGACTCACTGGATTTTTTAAGGCAGTCTCATGGTTTCTTTGAACCGGCAGGGCAAGTTATTGCGGGCTGAAATCTCCCCGGTGTGAGGACTAAGTTGTTATGCGGCAGCTTAACTTGGGGAACAAGCTCACGCTGAAGTCATTTTGCTTCTGTGTATCGTGCTCTTTCATGTGCCAGGAATGAGTTTTCCTCATAATGTGAAGCCGGTGCAGACAATTTAAGTCATTATTAATAGATACACTTGATCTGAGGAAGTAAAATGCTTAATGTTTTGTTAAATGAGGTGTACTCTGCAAACAGTCGCATGCAGGAAGAAGGTTAAGATGCTACCCTCGTGCTAGAAATTAATGAGTGCGAGGCTACTGCTAATGAAGTGCTCATCCTCGCCAACGTTTGGGGCCTGATTCTGTGTGGAAACATCTCTACTGAAGTAAGGACACATAAGGATGATCCCAGGCTCAATTTGTTGCAGGATCAGGCCCTCAGCTCCTCAGGGTCTCACCGTGCGGGGACCGGGATGCTGGGAGGACAGGTGATGCGCCCAAGGCCATGCAGCACGGCAGTGGCAGAGGAGAGGGTAGGGCTGCAGGGTGCCAGCCTTCCTCCACCACCCAAAATCGCTGCCCAAAGGCGACAAGTAGTTTGTAAGCAGTTGAAAACCCCCATTTTCCTTTGAAACCCAACCAGGGACTTCTCCCCCTCTCCTGGCCAGCCCCAGGATGCTCCGCAGGTGTCCTGGCTGCCAGCTCCTCTCTGCAGTAAATCACTCCTGCCTGCACGGCAGCGTTCCACTTAAAAACACAGAAATAGCGTTTCATCCTGACATCACTTTCCACCCATCGGTGGAAAAAGCACTTGACTTGGCTGGCAGGAGCTCAGGCTTGTGGGTTTATATGTGCCACTCAGCTACAAGAGGACTTTTTCTTTCTACTCTTGCTGGCCCTGGCTATTTTTAACCCCCTCCGTCAGTGGTGTTGTTAATCCTGTCATTACCGTGACCCAAGAAGTGTTATATACAAATAGACACTGATTAAAAGGCTCACAAGAAGGGGTCACAGGGTATTTCAACACACTCTCAACAGCAGGTTGATGCCAGACACACACACACATACACACACATACACACACACAGATCCCTTGCAAAATTAGCCCACGTCTGACCGGGAAGGTCTAGACTCCTTGCTAAATATACCCGGCTGCCAGCGTGGGAGGTGGTCCATGCCGCGGGAGGGCGATCCCCTTGGCACGTGAAGGCAAGCTTCCTCCACGCCGCTGTGGAAATATTACAGGGTTGCTAATGAGCAGAGAGGGAAAGCGAGCCAGGGCTGCAGAAACACGACCCAGGACAAGTCCCTGGGGAAAACGATCCCAGTCTGTGCCACTCCCTGGGTCTCCAAACCTTCTCCTGCACCTGCTAAGGGTCCCCAGGGGATATTTTTCGTACCAAAGCAATGCTTTGAGGAGGTGGTTAGGTTGATAACAGGAGAGTGAAAGGGCACAGAAAGGCTGGAGGTAGCAGAATAGCAACAAGTGCTAAAAAAGAGAAAGACGAGGGGATCTGGAGGTTCAAACCAACCAAGCAGTTGTGGACAGACAGCCAGGTGGGAAGGCCAGCCTTCAGTTCAGAGGGAGAAAGAAAATGGGAGAGACCACATAGGTTGACCTCAAATTAGTTCCCACTGCAGCTGTGAGTGAACCGGGACCCCAAGGCAGAGGGGTCCTTCACACAAGGCATTAATTTACACAAGGACCCCAAGTCAGACCCCCCCCCAGCTCAGCGTGACCCCATCCTGGACGGACACACTGATTTTTTGGTGGCTCCATGCTCTTCCCATGGTCTCCGGGGCCGGGCAGCTGGATGTCACCACAGCCCTGCTGAGGAAACCCCCAAAGAAACCTCCGACGACCCCCGCAGTGGCGGATGGGTCGCTCTGGGCTTGGCACAAGGATGCTCATGGTCACCTGCAGGAGCCCAGCAAGGTCCCCGCTTGCAGGGGGGCATGGAGAAGGTCCCGAACATTTCTTCCAGGTTGACTCCACACAGAGGGAACCACGAAGCATTTCAGCAGTCTCTCCACATCTGGCTGCTTTGATAGAGTTTAACATCTTCCTGAGATCCCCTTTGATCGTGTTTATTCCCTGAGGAGGTGGAGGGGGAGTTGTGTCGCCCAGAGCCTCCAAGTCACGAGATGCCGAGGTCTATTCTCGTCCCTGCCGCGGACTTCTCCCGTGACCTTGAGGAAAGGAGCCACGAGCCTCGGGGCAGCGGGAGCCAGGGACGCTTGGCTGGCATCTGTCCCTGTGCTTAAATGGCAACAGAGGCTGGGCCTTTTCTCTCTCCTATACAAGGCATTGAGCCCCTGCCAAAGCCCTGGGAGGATTTGTACCTCGCTGGCCTTTGCCAAGTGCTTTGCATCCCCGCAGGGACACGCCAGTGTGCCGGCCCGCGTCGTGTTGACCACTAATGTGATGCCCAGATTTTTCTGTATAGCAACCACGAGACTGGAAACAGGTATGAGTGCCTTAAAGAAAAAAAACAACAACAGTGTTAGGCAGAGAAAAAAAAACACTTTCTCAGAGCACACAAATAAGGTTAAACCACAACAATGAGGTTGGGCACACAGGAGCTGACTAAATTTCTTTTTTTTTTTTTCCCCCCCCTAAACGCTAGGCACCAGTTTCCTCCCAGCCTAAACACTCACGTCTCAAGCTGCTGCCTGGACTTAAACCGGCAATTTAATCCAAGAGGTGCTGCCACAACACAGCCCAGTGACCGTTTGACCCTCATTGTATCGCGTGCCCGTTATCATCTGACCCCACCGGAGTTATAAATACAACAACAATAGAGCCTTAACTGGATTATAATTAGACAATGAGCCCAGGAGGATGGAAACAATGAACTATAAAAGCCCGTCTATCCTCCCAGCTAGGACCTACACACACGGGAAGCAGTGGAATGGGCGAGTTACCGGGACCTGTAACAGAAAAGCTACAGATTTCCCCCAAATTGGATTCGGAGCATCCTCTAACGGCTCACACTCCCGCCACCAAGTATTACACGGCCCTGGTCACGGGAGACCTGAGAAGCCTCGAGGTCCTGACTGACCGATACTATCAAGATGTCAACCTGGTTTTTGAGATCAGTAAAAATGAGCTGGAGTGGCAGGTGAAAAGCCAAGCCTCTTTTGGACTCTCAGGTACTTTTCCTTTAAAGGCCAGTCCAGAAAAATTAAAACAACAGGTATTTACTAACCCTAAATAGGAGAGGTGCAGTGCATTAGGCTGTTTTTATAGAGCCTGCTCCCGAGGTGGCTGGTTTCTGGTTAGCTGACTGCGTCCTGCAGCCCTAGCCATAAATATTCAGCACTTTCTTGTATTATTTTCTTCTCTTCTGCACATACTAACCCACCAGAGGGGCAGGGAAGTGTTAGAAACTTATGTCCACATGATTTCTTCAGGTGGGGATGGGGTGCTCTGTGGCTTAGTCATGCTTGCAAGAGGACTCGCAGCCCAAATTGCCCGTGCAGGGATCAGGAAGAGCAGCCTGGGCCTATCTGGGAGGAAGAAGATGCTCCAGGGAAGCGATACCTGGTACCTCCCAACCCCGGATGCTCCCCGTGGTCCCAGATGCTCACCGGGCTCTGTGCATCTACTGATGGTCCGGGAGGTCCCAGAGCTGCTGGGAAATGCAATGCCTTGCTCCAGCTGAGCCCAAACCCAATGCATCCCGTGCCCAGCCCTGCATCACCCTCCCACCACCCTCCCACCCAGCTTGGGTGCCTTCAGGCCCAGCACAGTCCCAGCAAAGACAGTTTTTTCCTCCCCTGGGTGCAGGTGAGCTGCCTTTTAGCTCCTGCCAGCGAGGTCTTGCACACAGGGTCCCCTGCACAGCTGGCTGCGGGCAGGGTATTGGTTTACCCAGCTCATACCATATGGAATCCTGCTCCTGGATGCACACACGCCAGGGGAATTTTGCTTCCCCTCTTGCCAACCACCCTCGGAGCAGCCACCAAACCGTAACCGGGCTCTTGGAACCCCTCTAAAGCTGCCAGGGAGCTAAAAGAAAAATGGAAAAAGCAACGCCTTGATCCGCTTTATTCGCGAGGCTGGTGTGTGGGGGACAGGGGAACCCAGCGGGTCAGCCCCGGGCATCAGCCCCGCTCCCTCCACCCCGCAGGGCTGTGGTCGCTGGAGTACAAGCGGGAGCTGACCACCCCGCTGTGCCTCGTCGCCCGCCGGGGTCACGCCGCCTGCCTGCGCCACCTCCTCCGCCGACGGGCCGACCCCGACCTGGCGCCGGGGGGACGGGGGCCCCTGCACGAAGCCTGCCTGGGGGGGCACGCCGACTGCGTCGAGCTGCTGCTGGAGCACAAGGCTGACCCCAACCTGCGGAGCGACGAGGGTCTGGCCCCACTGCACCTCTGCACCACGCAAGACTCCATGGGGTAAGGAGAGGGTCCCCCCCTCTCAGCATCCCCCCCAACCGTCAGCATCCCCCCCACTGACAACCTCGCTCTGTGTCCCCCTGCACGCAGACCCCGGTGCTTTTGCCTCTGAGGGGGTGCAAAAGAGATGCCACGGTCCCTGGCAAGGCTTCCCGTATGCTCCCACATTTCCTGGCTGCGGCAGCTGCTGCAGCAAGTTCAGCAGAGCCGAAAAGGGACTTTTCAGTGCCAATCACATTGCGCGGCCCATGAACAGAAGCAGCCCAGTCCAGCTCCGCATGCTTTTTCTTCCTCTTCCTCTCTGATGATTTCTCTCTAAAAAATCACTATGTCCCACATCCCAGGTCCAGCATGCTTTCCCCCTGGGAGATGCTCGGGATGGGTCCAGTCATGGGGTACATGGGTCACCCCAACCTCCTCAGCCCCACGCTGACCCCACCCGCGAGGGAGGTCAGTGCCAATCAGGATACCCACTCCTCCTCAAATCCCAGCCCCAGGGCTTAAGGAATGCAGGATGGGGTCTGCAGGATGGGAGCAATCCTCCCACCTCCTCACCTCGCGCAAGCCATGTATGGGTCCACCTCGGTTTATAGTCGGGGCAAAGGCTCGGCCACGTGCATCTGCTCCCTTCTCACCCTGGGTCAGCATCAGCATCACACAGAGATGGGCATAAACGTTGCCTTGAAAAAAATTAGCTTTTCATGCACGCATGTATGTCTCAGTAGGATTTTAAGTGCCTGAATCATTAGACCCAGGGAATCGGGATTTTTTTTTTTTTTTTTATAAAGAGCTCGGCCCCTTGATAGCCTGACAAAACTACTTAGGGCTGTAGCGAATTTCATTGCCTGCCAGCTTCAGTGAAAAGCCACCCCAGCATCAATCCTCTCCCCTTTAAGCAGGCAGCAAGCTTAACTAGAAGTAGGTGGTGAAGGCAAGGTTCCCACTACGGATCCAATGTATCGTGGGCCAGGTGTCAGGGAAAGAGCTCTGCAAAAGGAAAGCAGCCAGAGAGGAAAAGGTTTGCAGATGTAAATATCTTGAGCCCGGCTTAAGTAAGAGTCTCTGCAAGACAGCCAAAAAATAAGATATTAATCCAATTTTGGTTCAGCCAAAAACGTAGGGATTAATCAAACGCATCCTTGGTGCGATAAGGGTTGGGGGGAGTGAGATGGGTAAGGGAGGATGCTACAAGCAGCCCTCATCACTAATAAGGAGCTGGTTTTAATTCCTTCACCTGTGTGCCCTTTTTACCTTAAGGTCTTCTGTCTCCAAACCCCAAGCTATCCTAACAGCCCCAAGGGCGTATTTTAGGCTTCACCGACTCACTTTGCCCCCGTTGAGATGGGGCACAGAAACCAGCTCGGTGCATGGAGGGGACCCCATGGCCCACAGAGGTCCAGGTGTCACATTTTTGGCCAGGTGCTTCCCAGCTTGGAAAAAAAAAAAAAAATATATATATATATATATATTAAAAATGAGCCTTTGTCATGGATTTACATGTTATTTCCCCCAGAAGGACGGAGGGGGATGGCAGGTGAGCCAGCAAACGGCGGCGCGAGGATCAGACAGACGCAACGTGGAAACAGCTGAGTTATAAGCCCTTGAATATTGGGGCTTTATAATGGAAATGCTGAGAGACCCTTAACTACGCTACCCAGCGCTACGGGGGCTTCTACAATAACTAAGCCAACTCCCTTGAAAGATCAAAAATTAATAGACATTTCAGACAGGTTTTGAGGTTTCGACCACTGCTTTTCAATCGCAAAGACTTTGCTAAAGTTAGAGACTGAAGAGGTCAAGCTTTAGGTAACACAAACATTTCCTCTTTGATTAGGGGGAGACTACTTTACCTTGCCTTTTTTTTTTTATTTTATTTTTTTTTTTATTGAGTAGTAGATTTTAGGTCATCCTTAATTTTTTACTGACAATAAAGAGCAGGTCATTGACCTACATAGAGAGCTATTTTATTTTTCTCCCTCTCGATAACAATGGCCAGAACACCTATGTGCCGGGTTCTTCTGTATTCCCATATACTCGGCAATTCACCATGGGGGCAGGACTTAAAACCTTTGAGCCTCTCAGTGACTGGGATAAAAAAAAATTATCTGGGCTTCCTTCCAGCCATTTGAGCTTCAGAATCCATGAGATTTCAACAAAAAGGATATCAGAGCTTTAATCTAGGAGCTTTTTGAAGAGATGGAAAAAAAAAAAGTTCCAGTAAAGTTCAGTCTTACCTTCTTCACTTTAGGAGCTGTTCATGCCAACGTCGGCCTATTTAGTAGAGTTCCTCTCCTTGACCTCTTTTTTACAGCGGAGATAATTAACATGGTGGGGTAAGATGAGTCTCTAAATTCACTGCACTCTCTCCCTGGCGCTCTCCCGTTTCCCTCTTAAAGCTGGGATGATTAAAGGAGTCTGCCTTTATTGGCACCCCGAAAAAAAATAAAATTAAAATAATTGAGGGGGAGAGGAAGAGTCTCAACTCTCCCAGCAGTGCCAGGGGGAAGAGCAGGCGTGGGGTGGTGGGAAGGCGCATCACAGGGATGCGGGATGTAGCTCCCGTCTCCCATCATGGTACCTGTAGCAGAAGGGATTGTGAATGCTACCACATTTGTAGAGTCCTCCTTCAGATCTGCGAGTCAGAAAAAGCTCTCTGAAGATCCCAGGTTCCCCGTGCAACCAGGGAGAGCCTACCTGGAGAGAAATCCCCCAGGGCTGGCCTTCTCCAGCCTTCCACATAGGGAAGAGGGCTTAGTCAAACTAAGGGATGAGAAAAGAAGATGTCACCCCTACATCCGCACAACTTGGGCTTATGGCTGAGCGACGCTGTTGCGTTCACTTCTTCAAGCTTTCTCTCCACTTTGGGAGCTGAAACCAGAGTTATCTTCTGGCTCCGAGCCTCCAGCTCGGAGGGATGGGAGATAAATGGTGGGATGAGCCAATGCAGGAGGACAGTGGGTGTCCGTGCAAGAAATGATAGGGAGCGAGCGCAAGAGCGGCCAGCTCAGGGAGACAGGACGGGTTTAGCTTAGGGGATGTGAGATGAAGATAGCTCATCATGGGAGGACTTAGCAGAAAATGGGAGCCAAGCAGGAAGACAGGTACCTAAAAAGGCAATGCGATCACGATGGCAAGGGTCCCAAATGACAGGGAGATGGGCACTAACCTGCTGGTGGTGGACCTGGCCCCATGGCACCCTCCGGCTATTCCAGCATCAGCCCGGACACTCTGCCCTTTTGGCTGTGGGAAATAAGCATTACTACAAATAAAAAAAGACCACAGATTTTAAAAGCCAGCGTTTAGCATCATCTAGTGCCAAACCTCATCCTCTGCTCCATTTAGCGTTACTAAAATGCAAAGCTCGGAACATTTGGAGCCATCGTTTTGGAAACTCGTCCCCCCGCTGGGGAAGATCAGCTCCTTAATGAGTCCTGGGCAAGAAATAAAGAGCCCAAAAGCAGACATCGAGTGCAACCCGAGGCCTGACCCTGCTTTTTGGAGAAGCTGCTCCCCAAGTTGGTGTGACAAAATGAGGGCTCATACAGACGAGTACCCACAGCTCACAAAGCTTTGGCAAAGAGATGGCGCAGAGAGCAATGCCCGTGGGCTGGCGTTTGCCCCACGGCGGCAAAGTGGTCCCCATGCCGGCACGGCCAGCCCTGCCTTCAACCAGCCCTCGGCAACAGCATTACCACAGTTCACCAGTGGGCTTGCAGTGCCCAAAAAGAGTTTTATCTTGTAAAGAAAGACAGGCTTCCTTTCTCCTTCTTTTAGGGAATTAATAAGAATAATCCTTGCATTCAGAGCCAGGCTTGGGGAAGGCTGTTTTTCCGAGTGGGATCAATCCTGCAATAAATCACAGCCAGATTGGGAAGCGGTCACTCGGATGCCTTGAAAAACAACCAAGCCTCACTCCGACCCCAGGGAGGGGGGGAAAAATCCAAACAGGGGACTTTTCCTTAAGAAAACCGAGGGCCTGAGTGGATTTTTGAGACAGGAATTTTCCTCCAGCCTCCGCTGCCCCAACCTGCTGCTCCTCCTGCTGGTTATTCATTGCATCCCATTTCAAGCTAAATCCCACATTCCCAGCCTGGGCATTTTTCATCCCAAATTGAGCAGCATCCCGCTGGGATGCTGGGAGCTGTGGCCAGCAGGAACCATCCTGGCAGCGAGAGGGCAGTGAAGGGTGATGGGCATGTCCTGCCCAATGCAGCACCGACATCTGCCCCGACTCTATTGATGGGCGAAGAAGGAAAACAAAACCCAAACCATTTTATCCCATTTATTTGAGCCAGGACCCCAGCACAAGGCAAACCTGTAGTACTAACACCAATTGTCACAAATTAGTGCAACTTTAATCTAAGTGACTTGCCCAAGCAAGGAGACATTCGGGTGTGTTACCCATCACCCGCAAATGAGTTAGGAAGGGTTTGGAAGCGAGTTTAAACTAGGCAAAACGAGGCATAGCTGTGCGCAAGGGTGGCTCTTTGAGGGCTTGCTCCAGGGGTATCGCTGCTGCCGGTGAGCTGCTCAGCCAGGTCGATGGTACCCGGCTGGGTGGAAAAGAAACTGGCTTGCTTTGCCACACTGTGTCTGAATTTCTGCTGAACTAAACCCATGGCTTCTTGCAATATTCCCAGAAAATTGGAGAGGAGCCCTCAAAAAGCAGCAAGCGATCGCTGCGCCTCATTTAATGGGATTTTAGTCTAATCTGATGGTGCACAACAGGGTGTTAATAAAAAAAACAAGAAGCCAGAAATGCTGGCAAAGCGTTGGAGCATATGAGTTCATCGGCAGAGATGAGAGGCTAAAATAAGAACGTATAGCCAGCAAACATGAACGGCATCTACCCAGCACCTGCTGATGCCCCATACATTCAAACAGGAGGCACGTGCTCCTCTCAGGGGCCTGCCATTTCCATTAACCGGAGGAGATCACCCCTTATTTATAGTCCCTCACTAACATTCCCTCTTTGCCAAGGGAGGACTATCCAGGGCGAAAATTCAATATAAGCCGACTTGGGTTTCTTCCAACAAGAACTTGATAAGAAAAAAGAATAACCCTTCAGCAAAATAGCAGCTGGGAAGGATGGTATTTCTACTCTGGTATCTCTAGAAGAAAATTTGGGATGTCTAGCAGGAGGCCAAGAGGAATACAGGAACTCCCTGTATTGAACTCCCATCCTGCTCTCAGTAAGGGAAAACCCCGTGGCAGAGCGAGTATGCTGGACTGGAGGGGCTGGGCTCAGCTCTTGGCTTCGCCAGGCAACCCATGATGTACCACCCTTTACCTGGAAATTAAGGGCAGGGGAATATTCCCTCCGTCTTGCCTATGCAGATGTAAATCTTCAGCCTGGGCGCTCTCGATACACAGTGCTTGCCAAAACTGGCGCGGTGCTTGTGCTCAGGGTCTCATGGCAAAGCCACCTCCTTGCCTGGGAAAGAACAGAGAAGTTTTAAGCGTGATCTATTAAAAAAAGAACAAAAGGGGATTTTTCTCCTGGACTAGGCTGCTGCATGTTTAGCAACCAAGTCAAAAATACATTTTTTTTCCATTTTTCCCCCGCAGAACCATCCCTTGGTTTGCCCCGAATACGTTATCTTAGGGTGCCAGAGCTACCTGTGACATTAGGATTAAGCTAACCCAGAGAGCTTCCGAGAGAGTCATTATAATTAGGGCTACAAATTACCTGCTGTCAGGTCAGACAAGACCAGTGAACATGACCAAGTCGTGGTGTGATTTCCTCCAGCAACAGACCCCCTCCAACAAAGTTTTACCGACCAGCAGCAGACAGCAAGCACCAAAAAACACTCAGCGAGACAAGCCATTGCTTGAGAAAGGGATTCAGCATGTTTTAGAGTAAAAAGGGAATTGTAAAGTAAGGATCTGAGGATCTGGGGGCACACACTCAATCTGCTCACCCACAACTGCATCCCCAGGAGAGACCATCCACAGCAGATGCCTCCAGGGAGGTCCAGCGTGGTCTGGGAGCATTACACCTGCAAGGGCTGCAGAAACGGCCTTTCCCCACAGGTCCCGCAGGATCTTTCCTGGCAAACTGAGGCTTGATAGCAGCCCAAGGAGGCATTTGCAGATCCTGCACCACCAAGGACAGGGAATGTCTCAACAGCTCCTATCAAACCTTGGGGAGGTG
Source organism: Aquila chrysaetos chrysaetos (assembly GCF_900496995.4). Classification (NCBI taxonomy): domain Eukaryota; kingdom Metazoa; phylum Chordata; class Aves; order Accipitriformes; family Accipitridae; genus Aquila; species Aquila chrysaetos. The sequence goes on along the minus strand of NC_044009.1, from coordinate 12,454,911 downwards.
ATGCCGCAGGTCCAGAAGGATTCAAGTAACATTTTTTTAATTATTATTATTATTATTATTATTATTATTATTATTATTATTATTATTTTCCCCACATGTGTTAGCATTCATCTGGGCCAGACAAAATGAGCAATGCCCTGGCACCATCCTTCCTCCCCAGGGCTCTTCTTCCTCCCCATCCCTCCTGCTGGAGGGATGAAGCTAGGGCTCTGCTCCTCCACAGCTCCCCCTCGTTTTGCTTCTGTATCGGCCCAGAACCCCACTTAGGGCTCTGGGTGACACCTGAGCTAAAAGAAAAGCGTATTAGAGGAAAATTAAACAGGCAGTGGGGGCGGGTGTTAAAGGTTGATACACCTCCCTGGACTCCAGTCAACCACTGCTGAGGCTTCCTGAAGGACCGCTCTTCCCACCTCCCTGGCAGCAACTCTTGGGAAACACAAGCTGGCCACATTTTCAAGGTCTCGCTTGTGGGTCTGGCCCCCCCTCCAAAAAATAACTCCTCAGTGCCACAGCGGTGAGCTCGGCCCCACGCACTAACCCGGCTGCCGACAGCCCTGCCCGGGCGGTGACATTGAGCCGTGCCGGCCCCAGCGGCTCCCGGTGGGAGATGGAGCAGTCACTTTGATTCACTTAGACTGGCTGATCACATCCATTTACTCACAAACACCAAAGGAAAAAAAAAAAAACAAACCACATTGGGGCATACCAGGCATCTTTAATCCCCGTCTGTTGTCAAAAGGATGCAGGCGGAAAGCTCTGATGGGAACCAGTGTCCCCACTTTGCAGCAGCCACGATGCCTCTTTGCAACCACACACGGTGATGTTAGAGGTAAAGAGAGGTACGAGCAGCGACTGAGGATGGGGAGGATTGCTTACCTTGATCTTTTCCTCCTGGGAACTGCAGGTGCTGCTGCTCCATCATCACCGGGTGCCAAACAATCCAGCAAAACTCATTTCTGCAGGCTTAAACCACCTGCAAAGGTGTTTCTTTTCAGGATGGGCAGAAAACACAATCCTTTAGTCCTCTCTGGGGCAGAAGCCCCAAACAGGTGTTTGGGTCCCTTAACGGGAGAAGTAGAATCCATTTTTATATGAAAGCAAACTCACAGGGAGCTCTTCTGCTGCACAGAGCCTTTATCGAGCATTTCGCTCCATGTCAGCTTGGTCCCAGCACAGATTAAGCTGGAGGCAGTGGTTTAAGATGTTTTCAGCTGAGAAGCTCTGTGGATGTCAGCCAAGGGGTGGGACTGTATAGATCATCTCCATAGCACCCCAGGGCTGCACCCGTGCCGGGAGATGAAACTGCAATGGACGGATTGATGGCACAAAGGGGCCCACCACCCTATGTGTCCTCATCGTGACTGGATGCATCCTTCACCGGCCGGGACTGACCCAGCTGGCATGGCTAACTGCGGGCACCACTCCCGGCGCTGCCCGACCACTGGCACAGCTGGGACAAGGATCACCATTCCGTGGTGGGTCTAGGATGGTGGGACCCTGGTGGGTCAAGGATGGTCAATGTAGTCAAGGATGGTCAGGGATGACCATTCACGAATGATGCTGGTCAAGGATGGTCAAGATAGCCAAGGATGGTCAGGGATGACCATTCATGAATGATGCTGGTCAAGATTTTGACATTGCCCAAACCACCATTACCACCACTGCAGCAGGCACCAGGGCACAGGGTCACCCTCCCCAGCCTCTGCTGCTCCCTCATGTGCCACAACCCCTGTGGGAGCCCAGCTCCAGCATGACCCTCATCCTCACCCCACGCCGTTTCCCACCTCATCGCCCCTCACAGCTCCCACTCCAGCCCATGCCCCCCAAAACCCACCTGGGCGGTGCAGCCCCCCAGCTTCCCCATCTCTTTGCAGATGCGCCAGGCTCCTGCTGAGACACGGGGCCATCGTCAACCTGCCCAGCGAGGATGGGGAGGAGACGGCGCTCCACGTGGCGGCCAAGCACTGCCTCTGCGACCATGCCCGCCTCTACCTGCGGCACGGGGCACGCATCGACGCGCGCAGCGCGCAGGAGGACACGGCCCTCGGCGTCCTCTGCGGGCAGGCGCCGGGCGCCGGCGAGGGCCGCCTGCAGCTTTGCCGGCTGCTGGCTGCCCACGGCGCCGACATTGATGCCCGGGATGAGATGCGGAGGAGCCCCTTGCACAAGGCATGCGGTGCCGCCAACGCCAGCCTGGCGCGCTTCCTCCTGCGGTGCGGGGCTGACGTCAACGCCATCGACTACGACGGCATCTCCCCCCTGGGCTGCGTGCTGCAGAACGCCGCTTTCAAGAGGGAGCTGCGGCCCCACCTCACCGTCCAGCTGCTGCTCAATCACGGCTCCCAGAAGATATGGCCCCCCGCCTTCGTCAAGGTACCAACCCCAAAACAGCTCCCGTATATCCCCTGGCACCCAGGATTTTGCAGTTGGGGTTGGGGTGCTTTGGGAAATAAAAAGCCGGGGGGGGGGGGAGAATCTGGGAGAGCTTCCAGATCCGGGGGAAACACCTGTAGTGTGGCAGTGGGGAAAAGCAGGCAGGGTGAAGGGTAGGATGGAGCCAGCATGGGCAGGGGGGGTCTGGCAAGTTTCCCGCCTGGGGATCTCAGAGACAGGCTTGGTACATCAGCCTTCAGTGCAGCTGCCTTATGGCTCTGCGTTTCATTGATTTTACATCGAACAATAAAGAAAATATTATCCTGGATTATCACACACAAGCCAAAAATGTAAATAAGAAGCAAGGGCCGCATCCGGAGGAAGAAGTGCCACAGCGAGGCAGGTCTTCCCACTGCTTCACAGATGGAGAAAGATCTCCAAAGCAGGCCAGGACAAACCCTACGCCTGCCTCATACCGACATGGGACTATCCCAGCCTGGACCGTGGTGGGGTGGGACAAGCTGCAGCTGCAGCACGTGGATGCTCTGCCCCTCTGGGACATCCTTCTCTGTCTGAACCCCCTCCCCATTGCCCACGACTAGGTACTGAAATCCTGCGCAGCCGTACCGGAGATCATCGAAGTCCTCTTCAATTCCTACTCACAAATCTCCGTCTCTGAGAAGTGGGCCGAGGCCGTGCCAGAGGAGGTGTTTCAGGTGAGACGGCGCTGGTGCTTTGGCAGGGACGGCTAAGCCCTGAGGAGGGGGTTTTACCTACCGAGAGGTGTTTTTCCCCACCCAAACTTCACTTGGGTGGGGAGGAAAAAAAAAAAGGAATGGTCCTCGGAGCACCACCGCACACCCAATTCATCGCAGCAGCTTTTTGCATCCCTTTAGCTTCATCAACACCAAAACCCCCATTCCTGCCCCTGGCCTGCAATAAAATACAATCCCAGCATCTGGAATTGACCCTGGAGACAGACCGCTGCCCGGCAGGAGCCAACACCACTAATTTTGGTTTTAAAAACCTTGTCCCCAGATGTGCAACAGGTACGGGCAGCCTGCTCTTGAATGATCTCGGATTGCTGCCTTACCCCCGCAGGTCTTTGGTTAGCTTGGCTGCGAGGGGGGGGGGCCGGCTGCTGAAATGCAAATAAACCTCTTCAGCATGTTCTAGGGGATTGAGAAGTGATTTTTTTTTTTATTCCAAGCTAGGGAAAGGCTGAGGATTCATAGACCAATCCTGCTTTGTTTCCCCATCTCAGAAACAAGCGAGTGTCTTCTACGTCAGCTCTAAGGCTTTCTGCAGGGATGCTGCTGCCGGTGGGCATGAAATCATCCTCCCCAAACAGTGCCTGCAGTGAGGCTGGGTTTCTTCACCTGTGCTTCCATAGGAGAATTCCTCACCCAGCCTTTAAGGCTTGCAGGATCCGTGTCGGCGCACGGAGCCCTAACCCACAGGCAAACATCGTCGCTGGGTTTCCTACCTCCTCCCCTTAGCTCTTCATCTCAAAAGTACCTCTTGGCTCGTTTGGCTTAATCAGGCAAAAAAATCAAACCAACTGATGCTCTTGTTTTCTTCTCTCCCCCTCTCTCTTTGCAGCAGCACCAGCTATTCTACGAGTCCTTTTTCCGGCTGGTGGGCACAGCCCGGTGCCTGCAACATTTATGCCGCTCTGCCATTCGGAAAAAGTTTGGCAGCAAATGCCATTGCCTTATCCCCTTGCTGCCTGTGCCCAAGCCTCTGCACGATTACCTGCTGCTGGAACCCGAAGGAGTCGTGCTTTGAAGGGCCGAGAGGAGCCGGCCGAGGTCTGCCGTCCAGCCCTCCCTTACCTCCTCGTCCCTCGGTGTAGCGCAGCAGCATCCATTTCTGTCAGCCAAGCGGAGGAGAGCTGGTTTTCGTGATAGATGGTTGTTTTTCAGGGATTTATAATGTAACTAAAATGTGCTTTCGGCTGTAACTTTGTATAGATTTTTTTTCTAATTGTGCTTTAAATAGATTATAAAGAGTAATAAAATGATTAGTAGCTGTTACGAGCATGCTGCAGATATGAATAATACTCATTATAAAGGATCTGTGCGAAGCAGCGGGGCTCCTCAGGTGTGCAAAGGCAAGCACGCACGGCAGACGACTAAAATCAGCCCACGTGGGCATCAAATCCCCTTGGATAAATCTCCCCTGTGAGTGGTACAAGCAGAACTGGGACGAGAGGTGCAGCGTGGAAGCTGTTAGCAGGATGCAATACCCAGTGGCATTAATATAGTCTGTAAAATAGACCAAAAAATCTATTTTTGGATGTTGATGCCACCAAGAAAGAGCTGGTTACTCCACGCAGGACCAGAGACGGGGGGTGACACAGCCCCTATTTCTCCCAGCTCCTCAGGCTCCAAGGGATGCACCAGCACCTCCCGCGCCCATCCGGCACACGGAGGGGCTGGAAAGCCCTGTGGCAACCCAAAGTGAAGGAGTTTGGGCTTTCATTTCACACGATGACTTGGCAAAAGGTACCAGGAGGAGCGAGGATCTGTTTTCCCAGACCCTCAGGCTCCCCAAATTAATTTCTGTGGAACCAAAGCAAGCGTGCGCACGTGCCCCTTGGAAGAACAGCTGTCCTCATGTTAGCAGCTCTGCCACGGCGCTCGCCAAATTGCTCCACTGCTTAATTACGCTCGCTAGTTAAAAATATGTAAGTAAATAAATCAGCCTTTTTGCGCGTTTGACTGGACTTTGCACCAGCACCCAACACTATTGTGGGTTATACAGCCAATGTGCTCAGGGTGCCTGGCAGCACCTCTGGCTCCCAGAGCCGGTGCCCGTGGAGCAGGATGCGTGGAAATGGGGAGGGAAAATAAATCCCGCTTCCCCCCCCCAGCTTCCACCTGCTGCTTCCGCACATTCCCTTGCCCTTTAAGATGTGTACAGATGTGCAAGGGCATTGCCAGGCCCCTCCTCAACCCCTGTGTTCCCCGTCTTTGGTACCTGAGACCTGTCCCACACGGGAACGCCCCACGGCAAAGCGCCACGCCAAATCTCCGCCACACCTTGAGACCCGGTAGCTCGTGACTTTAGTGGCTGGTTTACTTTATGGTTCGTTTCAGTGGTCAGAGTGGGGGGGGCGGGCAATTGAAGGGGATTTAGGGAAAATGAGTCCTGGCTGAGTCACGGTGCGTTTGAACCAGCCAAATCTAAATTTTGGTGCTTCTGATGAGTCTTTCATCTTTGTGTGTGGTCCCCCGAAGGAGAAGAATGGCATGTTTTACATCCGTATCGGGCAAGTTTGCATGGCGATAGCATCCCGCCAGGTGATCACATCCTTCCCCCCCACATCCGTGACCTCGGCTCCCCATCCCGCAGCTACCGTTGGGGAAAAAAAACAAACCCAAAAGCACATCAAAGAGGCGGGGGGGGGGGGGGGGGGGGGTGGGGGGGGATAAAATAAAATTTTAAAAAAGCTGGTCTGTGCTGGGGAACGTCGCCGTGGGGCTAGGGGGGCCGGGGGGAAGAAGAGAGGCGGCGGGGGGGCGGTCAGGGAAGGCTGAAAGGGCGGCGGGAGGAGGGGAACCGCCGCGGACACGCGTGGGTTGCCGCCCCACGCGCTGGCTGCGCGGCGCCCCGCGGCCAGCAGGGGGCGCCGTAGGCACGGCGGGGGGAGCCGGCCGCGGCGGGCGGGGGCGGGGGAGCAGGCCGACAGCGAAACCAAAAGAAAAGAAGGGAAAAAACGTTAAAAAAATTACTTTTGGGGGTTTTTGGGGGGGGTTTCCTCCCGGGTTTAAGCCGTTCTGCCGGCGGCGGTGGGAGCGCAGCGGGCGGGGCTCGGGGCGGGGTGATGCTGCGGGCTCGCCCGCTTGGGCTGATAACTTTGGCGGTCGGGCAAAGGAGATTTTGGGAAGAGAGATTTTTTTTTTTTTTTTTTTCTTTCCCTCCTGCCGTCGCCTTTTTTAATGCAGATGTTATGGGAAAGGATCATTTTTATTTTTTTTTCCAGCAGCTAAAGACGAGAGGTCACATTAACTTATAATACGAAGACACATAAAAATGCGATTATGCCTGCTAAACAGAACACAGTAGGCTGCTAGTTAAGACAATGAGATTTCCAGGAAGCGATGCATAAATTCTTCAAAAAATGACACATTTTTCACGTTTCATTCCAATTAAATTACTGAGGCAGCTAACACAGAGCTGCGCACACCATACATTTGGGTGAAATGAAGGCTTTTCTGTTGGCGTGGTGGTTTGGTTTTTTTTTTTTTAAGTCTATCTGGATGCGCGTCTTTTATGAAAGGCGGTTAATATTACGCTGCTATTAAGGAAAAAATGTCAGAGACCTTCGCTCCTCGCCTGTTTTTTCTTGTGGCGGGGGCTGGTCCGTCTCGGTTTTCCACCCTGCAGCAATAAACCGCCGATGGTCCCGGCCGGCAGCGGCTGCAAAATAATTTCCAAATAATAAGAATTACCCGCCCTGATGCACACACGTCTCTGTTTGCAAGGAGCTGGTTAAACAGCTGGGGAGAATTAAGGAGAACACCCACCCCACCCCCCAAAAAAGGCTTTGCCGACCCGTCGGGTGTTTGCCCACCCCGGGGTCCCTGCGAAGCCGCTGCCGCGGGCAGGATCGGGCCCCTCCGGGGCGGCTGCGGGGATGAAGGGGGGGGTGCTGGGGGGTCCCGGTGGGAAGCCGGGCTTGCTCCCCACAACCTTCTCGGTGGCTGAAAAGGGGCTCATCGGGGTGATAATCAAGCCCCGAAGTCGTAATGAAATAGCATTTGATTTTTTGTGCTATTATTTTTATTTTTTTTTTTTTTTAAAAGCCGAGAGAGGCATCGCGCAGGCTGCGCTGAGGCGGGTGATCCGCAAAGCAATACAAATCAGAAATGAGATTTTTGAAGTCCTAATGAACCTGATTGCAGGAACATTTATAATCCCCCATGGCTTTAAATGAAATCAGATATAATCAGGAGCTGTGGGGAAAGGGAGTGTTTACAGGCAGAGATTGGGAAGTGCTGCTGTATTAGTAAAGATGCTGTTCCTTCTATTGATGTCTAAAATGATGGATAATGTGAGAATGGCAAATATACTATTTGTCTAATGGCTCTGCAATTAAATTCCCCTGTAAATGACCCATGCCTCATTTCATCCTAATCTATGGAATTTTGATTGAATTCGTCAGCTCTAATTGAAAAATACTGCACTTTAATGTCTGCAGTGCAGTTTCAGGACCGCGCTGGTTTTAATGAGACGGTGCCCCTCTGACCTGGGAATATTTTAGACTTTTATTCGGGATTTTTAAACTGGCGGATTTCTCAACTATATTCCGAGAAAAGCCGTGAACGAGAGCGTGTGTGTGTGCGGGTGGTTTTCCGGTGCTAGAGATAATCTCTCCGTACCGATGCGTTTTATTAAGGTCTCCTTTAGTGCTCTTAAAATATTTGGACTCCGGTTATTTAAATACATGTCAATTTAAAAAGGGGGGGGGGGAGATTATTTCCCCTCATCCGAACGAATTTCGGGCTATGAACTGCGATTACCGAAGCCAAATTTCTTTTTTTTTCTTTTTTTTTTTAACCTGCACGGCGTTATTTTTGCCCTTTTACCCTCCGTTTTCCTAACCCGAAAATCCCGAGCGCCTTCAAGTTTGTTTAAAAAAAAAAAAACAAACCACCACAAACGAGGCGGGGGGGAGCCACAGAAAAAAATAAACCACCAAAAAAACCCCCAACCCCCAAACCCAAAACTAAAGAACTCAGCAGCACATCTCCCGTGCGTGGGGTGGAAGTTGCGGGGAGAGGACCCCCCCCCGCCCCCACAGAGTTCCCAGCCTGAAATGAGTTCAGACGGGAACACGCGAAGGAGTTAATGGGATTAAACGACGAATAAAGGGGTTTGGAGTTGGGTTGGGGGGAGTTGTTGGTTTTTTTTCTTTTCCCCTGCTTGGAAGCCGAAGCGGGGAGGCGGGAGGGGGGGTCCCGGGGCTGCAGCGGGCACGCGTGGGGCGGCGGGTGGCATCCGGCGGCGGGACCCCCCCCAGCTGCGCACCCCTCCGCACCCAGCCAGCACGCCCTTGCCGAGGGCCAAATCCTGCTCTTCCCCCCCTCCCCATCCCTGGTTCTCCCGGCTCCTGCAGCCCTTCCCTGCAAGGGGTGACAGGGTGTAAGGATGGAGAGCCCCCAGCAGCATCCCTTATTTTGGGGTTCAGCGCTCACACCTAATCCCTCCATCATTAAGTACAGGCTCTTTTTTTGAGAGGGGGGGGTAGTTTTGCTCATGGTCTCCCTCCTTGCCCACCCCTCTTCCCTAGGGGGACAAAAAAACCCCACTTTAAAAGCACAGTAGGGTGAGATGCTTTTTGGTGATGTTTCCCATGCAATTAAAATTTCCGCGATGAAGGCAGAGGGTCTTGCAAGAATTACCTCGCTAGGGTCTCCACAAGCCTGAGTTTTGCTTTTGATAAAGTCACTGGTTTTATCAGCCTCTGCAAAACAAAGCTGCTCCCCCCCCCCGTCCCGCGATGGCCCAGCAGCCCCAGGGACCAGCACCTTGCTTCAAATAACGCATCCCACCAGCACAACCCCCCCCACCCCGAAGCCCGGTGGGAGGATGGACACGAACCCGTGTGCCCCAGGGAAACCCCACAGCACAGCTCCCTACGAACAGGCTGGAGGTGCCCAAAGGAGCAGCCATCAGCCCCCCCGGGCACGTGGTGGGTCGAGCTGCCATCCCGGGCGAAGGGATGCTCTGACCTCTGCCACCCCACGGACCCGCAGCTGGAAGGCTTCGAGCACCTCCCAGTTTTCCTCTTCCCTCCCGGTTCCCCTGTTTCACTTCTTCGCTCTGAAAAGCTGTACCTCCTCCCTACCCCGATTTGGGGGAAAAGCCCACGGTTTATTTAGCACTTGCCAGCCAAGAGGCCACCAGAGTCACAGACACCGCCCCCCCCCCCCCCAAATCTGCCCAGTTCAAAGATGCCACTACAGATCCGACGCTCCTTTCCTGGGAAGGGCTTGGGGCGCGGGGGGCAAAACCTACCAGAAGCCACCTGCTCTTCCACAGTCCCTACTCGGGGTGATGTGGGAGCCTCCCCGAGCAGCCCCTGGGTGCCACATTTTGAGCCGGACCGGGTCTGCACTCACGCTATGGCCCAGGGGGAAAAGGGCTTCTGCCTCGCCCCCCCCCCCCCCCCCCCAGCCAAGCATGACCCTCCAAAATACCGATTTCTCCCATATACTCAGATTTAGAGCCCCTGGGAAAGGCTCTTGCCGTGTCCCAGTGGCGGTGGGGGTCCCTCCGTGGGGTGCGGGGGTGGCTGGCCGGGCTCCCCTGCCTGCCCTGCCTGCCCTGCCTGCCCCTTGCCTCCCTCCCGCCTGTTACACTTCCCAGACACAATCACGCTCCGGTTGCTTCTCCGACAATCAGAGATCGCCGACGTTTTTCTCCGGGAGAAAAATCAGCTAATTATGTGCCGAACAAAAAGGCTATTCTCGTCTGAAATAATACTCCCGTCTTGCAAAGGCACTTGTTTGTGGGCAAATTTTGAAGAGGGCTGACAATAAAAACAGCTGCAGGATCTGGGTGTTGGTACACATTTCCATGCCCTGCCAGATTACCATGCCTAATTATCTCCCCTTTCCGCAATCTAACGCAGTTTCCTGAAAAGAGATGATTTTCCACACCCCCCCCCACCCCCCCACTTTTCTATTTAAACGAAAGCTTTGCTTTTCCGCAAGGATTTCCAGCCCGCTCTAGTTGGGTTTGGAAGGAGCGGGGGATGCTGCTGATTTGGGGGGCCGGAGGGTTTTGCTCGGCTCCATCCGCTGCGGTGGGAAGGAGCGGGAGGCAGGAGAGGGGCCGCAATCCGATGACGCCTGCTAGATGATGGGGAAGGGGGGAGAAAGGGAAAAAAATATATTTGAGAGAAATAACCACGCATGCGGCTACGAAGCATCAACGGGGGAGATCAAAACCTCGCCGGCGCTGTGCTGGGAAAAATCCTGAGCGCCGCGCTACCACACATATGGTGGCCTCCGCAAGACGGAGCTGGGACATATGGAAATGAGCTGTATAAGTAAACTTTTCCCAGTCCCTTGAAGTCAGAGATGGGCCTCAAAAGCGCGTACGCACATACACATACATCCCCCCCCCCAAAAATCCATAGCGGCAGCTGCTTCGCTGGCCATCCACCCTGTCCCATTTGCCACATCGCTGGGAAAAATAGTTTCTCTGGCAGAAACGTGGCATTGGGGAGGAGGGGACCCCAAAACTCCCGCTCCAGGCACCCAGTGGGGCTCAGCACCCCAACAGCTGTGGCAAAATGGGGTTGGGGAGCCAGATGCAGGACAGGGTGGTGAAACTGTGCCAAGGCCCAAAAGCAATAACCCCCCATAATTGTTTCTGCCAAGAAAAGAACGGTTTCAGATGTTGGCTGGAAATGTGGAGGGATAAACTGACCCAGATATCCGGGCATGGGGTGGGGGGCAGCGCCCAGCCCCCCATTTGGGGAAGCCGCTGAGCTGTGGTGGTGGGAATCAGCAGCAAATGTGTTTTTTTTTGGGGGGGGGGGCAGGCTGCAAATGCCACTTGCTGAGGCCTGGGCAGGAGGTTGTCACCCCCCCCCCCAGGGGACAAACCCCATTTTGGGGGGGGTAAAAGCCCCCATCACTTTGAGGGGGGGCGGTCCCTTGGTTCGTGCAGCTGTGCCAATGTTGGAGGGACCCCCTCACCCCTTGCCTTGCCCCCACGTGCCCTCTGGGTTTTGGGGGGCCTGAAGGGTGGCCGGCTGAGAGGGATAGGATTTGGGGCACAGAGCGTTGCTGTATCCACCCTTGGCACCCACCGGCCCGTCTGCTGTGAGGGGGGAGTCACCTTCCTCTCAGGGTGTGCAGCCCCCCCCCGGTCTGACCTCTGCCATTCTGCTCCGGAAAATATTAGTATCAATTAGCTAAAAATGAGCAGCTGGTCATTAAGAGCTTCCCAAGCAGGCAGGCAAGGCAGGAGCAGGATCTCTCACTGACCCTTGATTTTGGGGGGCACCCCCCCAGAAGCCACTTTTAGTCGGGGGTTGTGCCCAAAAGCCCCCCAAAACCAAGCCCAGAGGCACAGCCGGCACCATTGTCCCGGGAAGGCTTCAACTCCCCAAAGGCAGGAGGGATCCCACCCCCAGCCAACTCCTCTCCTTTTTTTTTTTTCCTTTTTTTTGCATTTAATTTTATTTTCCAAACCACTTGATCTTTGCTTGGGAACCTCCATTAATTGCCTGGGTTTGCCTCTTTGCCTGGTCCCTTTATCATTATTTATGGCCTTTGAAATTGTGTAAAGTTCCCTTGACGTTCAATTTACAAGTTTGGGGGCTTTTTTTTTTTCTTTTTCCTTTTTTTTTTTTTTTTTTTTTTTTTTTGTTCCAGCTTTTGTCCTCGCCAAAGACGTCGTGTTGGAAAAGGCTTTGAGCCGGCCAACATGAGAGGCTCGCCGGAGAAAAGGGAGCAGCCCTCCACCGCTTTTAATTCCGCCGTGTTGCTGAATGGCTCTTTTACATAATTGCAGAAGCAATTTCAAAGCCAAGCCAGGGGCTGACTTTACCCAGAACCACATGGAGCCTATTTGGGGGCTTTTCACCAAAAAAAAAGGGGGGGGGGAGAAAAGCGTGAATAAAATAGTGGACTTTTTTTTTTTTTTTTAAAAAAAGGGGGGATTCAGCGCTTTGGAGGCACCAAATTGGTGTGTCTGATGGGGGCTGTCACACGCCCTGGGGAGCCCACGGAGGTCCCCGAGGGCGGCGTGGGTCCCTGGCGGGGCGACCCGCGTGGGGGTGGGTGAGAGTGGGTGCTCACGCGTGGGCCGCCCCGTCGGGCGGTGCTGGACGGGGAACACCGGGGAGGGGGGGGAGAGGGAGAGGGAGGGAGGGAGGGAGGAGGTGCTAGGGGCGGGGTCTCACCTCTCGTCCCCGCCCCTCCGCCCTCCCGCCCAATGGGAAGCGGCGGCGGTGGCCACGTGGGGCGGGCCGGGTTCCCAGCCGGGCAAAATGTGAATGGGCGCGGGGGAGCGCGGGCGGGCAGAGCGGCGGCGGCGGCGGGCGGGCTCCGCGGGGGCGGACGGCGGCGGCGGGCGGGGGGCCAGCCCCGATGTGCGGGCGGCGGCGGCGGGCCGCGGCCCCGCTCCGCCCCGGCTCTGCCCCACGCTTGGGCGCTGCGCCCCGGCTCTGAGGAGGAGGAGGAGGAGGAAGAAGAGGAGGAGGAGGAGGAGGAGGAGGAGGAAGGTGGTCGCTGCCGCTGCCGCCGCCGCTCCGGCATGAGCGCGGCTTTCCAGCCCTCGCTGATGATGATGCAGCGCCCGCTGGGAAGCAGCACGGCCTTCAGCATCGACTCGCTCATCGGCAGCCCCCCGCCGCCCGCCCCCGGCCACTTCGTCTACACCGGCTACCCCATGTTCATGCCCTACCGACCCGTGGTGCTGCCGCCGCCCCCCCCGCCGCCCCCGGCGCTACCGCAGGGCGCCCTGCAACCGGCGCTGCCCCCCGCGCATCCCCACCACCACCAGCTCCCCAGCCTGCCCACGGGTTTCTGCTCCAGCCTGGCTCAGGGCATGGCCCTCACCTCCACCCTCATGGCCACGCTGCCCGGCACCTTCCCCGCCTCCCCCCAGCACCAGGAGGCCGCCAGGAAGTTCGCACCCCCGGGGAACTTCGATAAAGCCGAGGGGATACCCCCGGACGGCGGCGGCGACGATGGCAAAGCCTTCCTGGGGAAGGACGGAGCCCTCCTGCCCTTCCCCGCCGCCGACGCCGTCCAGGCCTCCCTCGGTGAGTGAGCGCCGGCGCCGGCGGGGGGGGCGGGGGGGCCGGGGGGAGCGGGGTCCCGCCGCCCGCTCCGCGCGTCGCCCACCCCCCGCCCCCCTCCGCCGGGGCGGGCTGGGAGGGGGTCGGCGGGAAGGGGCGGCCCCGGGGACGGGGGACCCCCTGGGAGGAGGCAGGGTTGGCCCCCGGGGGTCCCGAGGCCGGCCGAGGAGAAGGGAGGAGGGAGGCGTCGAGCCCCCGCCGCTGGAGGAAAAGAATAACGAATCGAGCCCGAGCGAGAGCCACGCGAAAAAAAGAGACACCCCCCCCGCTAAAAGCCCCAAAGCCAACAATTTTCGGGCGAGGGACCTGTGGGCCGGGGGCGGAGGGGGGGAGCGGTGGCCGGAGGCCGGTGGGTACCAAACGCTAACGAAAGGCCTCCGCTTCGCTTCCAGCCGGGGCTCTCCGGGGCCAGGGGAAGGAGGACCCCAAAGCAGAAGAGGACGCGAAAGGCAAGGAGGAAAGTTTCTCCATGGACAGCGATCTAGACTATAGCTCGGACGACAACATCCCCGGCCAGGCGGCTCACAAGGAAGAGGACTCTGGCAACGCGCTGGAGGAAAACCCCCAAAACCCCCCCAATTCCACCAACACCACGTCCACGGGCAAAAACCGGCGGAGGCGAACAGCCTTCACCAGCGAGCAGCTGCTGGAGCTGGAAAAGGAGTTTCACTGCAAAAAGTACCTGTCCCTGACGGAGAGGTCCCAGATCGCTCACGCCCTCAAACTCAGCGAGGTGCAGGTGAAAATCTGGTTCCAGAACAGACGGGCTAAATGGAAACGGGTCAAGGCAGGCAATGCCAACTCCAAGACAGGGGAGCCCTCCCGAAACCCTAAGATCGTGGTACCCATCCCGGTGCACGTCAGCAGGTTTGCGATCAGGAGTCAGCATCAGCAGCTGGAGCAAGCCCGGCCCTGATCTCTCTCCCCTACAGCTCAGAACCACAAGTTTTTGAGGGAAAACTTTCCAAATCGGGGTTTAAAAGCAACCCACGTGAAAAAAAAAAAAAAAAAAAAAAAGAAAAAAGAAAAGAAAAAGATGCAAAAAACCCCTAAAGCGAACAACAGCCAACAAGAATTCCCGTGCGAGCGCGCGGCAAATCCCCGCCACGAGCGAACTTTAAAGTGAAACTTTCCACTTACCGAGTCGAGCGAGAGTCTGCTAAGGAAAGAGGCTCGGAAACTGTTATGGTTCGGAGCAGGAATATCAAACCCTGGAAGAGACACACACAGATATTTATTATTACGCTGCCCCGCTTTGTACATACTCCCGCTGTCTTGGCTGCGATGGGGACCACAGATGCGGTACAGTGTCGGCGCCGGATCCAGCAGCGATTTGCCCGTTGTCCCCCCCCTTCACTGGCAGAGACACCCCCAGCGAAACCCGCAGTGCGCCTTTAGCCATCTTTGGGGGTTTGTTTCTTATCGGGGGCGAAAGGTAAAAAGACGAGAGAACAAAAAAAAAAACAAAAGAAAACTAAGAGTTTCATTTCATGCCTTTTTTATTGTTTGATTTTATTTCCGATGGCTGAGTGGCAGGCACTGGGGGACGATTTTTTTAAATATATTTTTTGCCTGGCTTTCTGTCGATTTGGTTTGCCTATTCTACCAAGCCATGTTTAAAAGAGAGAGAGAGGGGAGGAAAAAAAAAAAAAGCACGATCTTCTCTATTGTGTTTAATTTATTTCAATGTAGCTTATTTCCTTATAAGTTATGAAATTTAAAAGCAAACTAAGTCTTGTGAATAAAAACCGACAAAGAAACAAAAAAGACAAAAAGAAAAAAAAAAAAAAAAAAGCCCTCCATCCCCCGGCTGTTCTGTCCAGAATTTGGCGTTGAGCTGATTTTCTTTTCCCCTCCTGCGCTGCCGGAGCGGAGCGATGCTGCTCTCGCCTTTTTTGCGAAGCCACATTTAGTGTCGGGGAGGGGGGGGAGACGGGCAAAAAGTTTCCTTTTTTTTTTTTTTTTTTTTTTTTAGGGGGGGGGGGGGGGTTGGAAAGGCTAAAAAAAGGCTTTTTGTGCGAGTAAACGTGTATGGCCTCGACGGAGGGGGGGGCACCCCTCACACCATCACCCCCCCCCCCCCAGTAACTGGTGGGCTCCCAGCCCCCTGTTTTGGGGGGTGCAGCCGCTCTCCCCCCAGCCCCGCGGCCGCTCTCGTTGCGGCACAACGCCGTTGTGCCGGGGGGCTCGGGGGTGGGGGTCGGGGCCGGAGGGTCCCGCGTCCGTCCGTCCGTCCGTGTGTGTGTGTGTGTGTCCCATCCTTTTCACCCCCCCTTTTTTTTTTTTCCTCACCATTTTACGCATCCCGGCGGCATCCGTGCCGGTGAAACCGTATCATTGGCGGCGGCGGCTATTTGGAATTAAAAAGCGTTAATTTCCCGAGGAAAACGGAGTGCGGGGAAAGGGGGTGTCTATTAAAATTAAACTCGGGGGGGTCATTCAAGGGAGCGATTTGCTCCCGAGGCAGGCTCCGGTGAGTAAATCAAGGCTTGACGGTGGTCACATCTTTGCACTTCATCTTCTATTATTATTATTATTATTATTATTTTGTAACGCCGAATTCGGAGGGAGCTGGCTCCGGGGGGCGGTATTTTGGGGGGGGTAGCGGGGGTGTCCCTGCTCCCCTCTCCCACCAGCCGCTCACCGAAACGAACCGGCCCCGGGCAGCAGCGCTGCTCGCCGCTGCCTGCTGCTGCCGGCCCCACGGGCAGCCGCGGACGCGCGGGGACTAGCGGGAACCCACGGGTAATTCCAGCCTTTTCGGCAGCCGCCCGCTCCTTTAGCTCGTTAAAAAAAAATATTATGATTACTATTAATAATAATCATAATCATTTTTGGTTTCGTTTCTGTATGGGAGGGAGCGCGGAGCCGGGACACGCGTGGGGTGCACTCCCCAGGCTTCCCAGCGCTGCTCCTCTTCGGAGCACTTTTTTTTTTTTTTTTTTTTTTTTTTTCTCCTTTAAATTAATTTATTTTGGTTCGGTTTTGGTGCAAAGGGGGATGCTGCTTGGAAAGCACAACAACCCGCAGCCGGCTCGGGCAAGCGGCAGCCCGGCTGTACCCCCCCCTCCCCGGGGGGTGGGTGTGTGTGTGTGTGTTGTATTTTGGGGGGGGGGAGCAGCTGGTGTGCCCCCTCCCCGCCGGGCCAGCCCTCCCTCTACAAGCCAGCATCTGCCCCAGGCACAGGAAAGTTATTTGCTCCGCGGGTTGGGGTCCCCCATCACCCCCCCCAGGAGTGGGGCTTTGGGGCTGGAGGGGGGAGCCCCGGGCCGGGGGCCGGAGGAGAAGGAGATAAACAAGCGAGGGGGTTGATAGCTGTCATCATCACCATCATCATGGCTTTCATTTGGCTGCCTAATGAGTCAGATCACAGGCAGAGAGAAAAATTGTCAATCGCCCAGGCTCTAATGAATTTTTTTGCAAATTGTAATCAAGCCAGGCCGTCTCAGCTCGCTGATTAATGAGACCCAGGAGGCCCGGCCAGCACCTCAGCTTTTTATTCCATCCCGTCCTCCCTGCACTAAATTAACAGCAACTTGTCTGAGCTTCAAATTAACTCCCAATGATTAATTCTGATGGGGGGGTCTGAAGAATAGCTCGTCCTAATAGGCACTGGCCTCTGATGCTGTTTGAAATTAATACACTTCCCCTTTGGCTGCCGGCTTTAATCCAAGGTTGGGTTTTGACATCACTATATTTGTTGTTACAATAAATTCCTCTTACATCTGCAGATCAAATAATTGCACTGCTCGGGGAGCGCAGCAGAAATGCCGGCCCGCTTCACAGCAGCCCAAAGTCGGAGGGGAAGGAAAGCTACCCACTCCTCTCTGCCTCTCCTCCAGCCTGCCTTAGGAAAAACCCTTTTCTAATATGTATTTAAATATATATATATATAATTTTTTTTTTAAGCCACCACTCTTCAGCAGCACCAGGATGCGGTGGCCGGAGGAGGCAACCCCTCTCTGGCGGGGCGAGGAGCATGCTACCTCGCTCTTAAATAAGACATCACAGCTTTTACACCCCCCCCCGCCCCCTTACCCCCTCACCACAGCGACCCGGCAAACTCACCACATGCCAGGGCTGCCGCAGAGACCAGACAAACTCAGCGCATGCCAGGGCGGGGGGGGGGACGACTCCAGCTGCGGCTCCCACTTTCTCGGAGGGGGCAGCTCTGCCTTCTGCCTTGTTTCTGTTTGTATTGACTTAATTGGTTTAATTATTTCAGCCGGGACTGACCAGGCTCAGCTTTGTGCCTTTTACCTGCCCCGGGGATGCGGCTGCCCCGCCGATAAGGACCTCTTTGTGCCCGGGTGGGGAGTGCTGGACCCCCCCCCACCTCCGCTGGGTTTATCCCCTGTGATGGCGGGGGTCCTCCCCACCGAGCATCCCCCCAGAGTGGGGCCGACCCCAATATCTGGAGAGATGGGTGAGGGGGTCCGTACCCGTGCTGGGAATACGCCCCCCCCCAAGGACTGAGCATCTCCCCTATTCCCCAATGGGTGCAAGTTACCCCCTGCAAGAGACACCCACCCCTCCGGGCTCGCTGTCCTACAGGATCGGGCCCTCATCCCCCCCCCGCCGCACGCTTCCACGGGGCCGTATCAATCTTCATCCACGAGGAAGAGAGCGATGAGGCCGGTAAGCGGCCGCCAATGCAAATACCCGCCGTCACCGTCATAAAGCACCCGGAACCCTGACACACAAAAGCAACACCATATGTACGAAGACAACCTGTATGAATTATAAATTGCATCATAAAAATTGATTGCCTATCCCAACCCTTCAGAAACACACGCTGGGGGCAGGGGTGGGGTGGGGGGAGAGAAACCCACCCCGCGTCCCGAACCAGCTGCCCCACGGCCAGAGGGGGATGCTCTGCCGAGCCACCCGGCATCCCTCGTGGGTGCGAGGTCCCTTCCCGTCCCCCTCTCCGCCGCCGCGGGATGCTCGCCCGCCCCTTGCTTGCTCTTTTCTCCCTCCCGCTACGCCTGGCCCATAGAGAGCCTTAATCTATTTATTTCAAGCCACTTCATCCTCTCTCCCGCTTTTGTCCCAGCCCCAGCCTCTGGCTTTGTGGCAGGACCGCTGAGGTTTTAAAAGCCCCTTCCCCTATAGTTTGAGGTCTCCTTGGCTGCCTGAATTACAATGGCTAAAACAGGATTACACTGACCTGATCCTATTAAACTCGCCAATCGATCTGTGCCGCCCTCCCTCCGGCTCAGCAAACTTACTTGCCCAACTTTCCCCGGGGCTCAGCCTAAGAGGAGAAGCGAAAGGCCGCCTTTCCGAGCAGGCCTGCTGGAGGAAGGAGGGATGGAGGCTATTTGGGTTTTTTTTCGGAGCCACGTGGATTTTAAACCTCTGCTTTAGATCCCAGCCTCTCGGCCCCAGAGAAAACCACCAAGTTTTCTTGGTCTCACAGGTGCTCTGACTTCCAGCCCTGGTGGGAGATTAAGTAATATAGATAAATCATATAGAAAGGGGTATTTTAGCTATGAGCGAAATGATTCTCCCGCCCTTTGGTAAGGGCAACCCTGAAGCTGGGGCACGCAGGCTGCCGGTCCTCCTTCTACAAACAACCCGATGTGGAAAAAAACCCCGGGGAATAAACAGCCTCAGCCCCCTTGCTGCGATGCTGAGCGTGCCGGACCGAAGCCGGAGCGAGGGCTGCCCGCGCTCAAGGTGCCCCGTGAGCCCCTCTGGTACCCGCTGGGGCTGGGACCCCCCAGTGCAGCCACGCGAGCATCTCCCAGCCGATGCCCTGTATCCCTCTGTGCCCAGAGGACTGTGTCGCTGGTGCAGGCAGGGCTGACCCAGCAGTGAGACCTTCCTCCCTCTTATTTATAAAAGGAGTGGAGGAAGAGGAGCGCAGACCCGGCTTAACGACGTTTTCCTCGTCAGCGGGTAAACGGACCTCGAATCAGCGGCGTTATCTGCTGCCAGGGGATGCTCTGCATCGCCTCGGTGCTAGGGCACACCACCATCTGCGGAGGAACGGGCGCCTGGAATTAATCCCCCGCCGTCCCCCGGGAAAATAATTACAAGGCAGGGGAATAATCTAAAAATGGCAGTAAAATATGGGGTGTTTACGCTGACCTGCCAGTATGACTGAATTAGTGGCAAGGGGCCTGAATTAGTGGCAAAGGGCCTATCGCTGACTCCGGGGGAGCAGTTTTAATGCTCGAATCCTATTAATTAACAGAGCAAAAGACAAACCGGGGACTCCCATTTATAATTTTCTAGGAGCACGTTATCAACAGCGAGGAGCTGGAGCTCACAGGGTGAATACGTGTTGCCAAGTGCCTGGAGCTCTTCCGTCCTCACAACCTCAAGCTACTCTAAAGGGTACCAACACCCCCAAAATGGTCTCCCAAAAAGGAGCATTAGCAGTTTGGGTTTGTTTGGTTTTTTTTTAAGGTAATGTATCCTGATACTATTTGGGGTGACAAAAACTGCATCTGCCTGAGTCTAAATAGAAATCTTTGCTGGTTTCCTTCCACTTGCAGTCCTGTTCAAGACATCTAGTCTTGCTGCAAAAGCATCTGAACTCAGAAATGATGTGGGAAAATGTGGGTATGGCCCCAAAACCCCTTTGAGAGATGTCTGCCTCCCTTCCTGGTATTCCCAGAACAGCCAAAAGAAGCTATGGGCACAGTTATACAAGTTAAGAAATTGCTTTTTTTTGCTGGCAACCTCAACTCAAAGCAAACTGGCCAACTTCTATGGGCAATGGCAACATCTCTTTACCCAAAGCCCTCTCGCGCACATTCCTGAAGCTTCCCCAGGGCATGTCCCATCACCCCAAGTTTGGCAGCTGGTGGTAATGCACCCTGTGAAATGCACAGCTCCTAAGTAGAAATAACTGGTTTGGTTTTTTTTTTTCTCCACTGCTTAGAAAAAAACCCCCAAAGCATCTTTTTCTCAGTGTTTTTCACCCAAAACATCAAGAGGACTTGGGTTGACATTCTCTCTTCCTCCCCCAACCAAACACCAAGATAGACCCCCAGTATGCAGCAACATACCCCAAATAATTAAAACACTGTGCAGCCCCAATGGCAAGGACCAGTGCAAAGAGCTACCCAGTCCAACTGGTACCAGTAATGGCAGATTTCTGCGCCCCCCCCCCTCGCAACCGACATTCATCTCTTTGCACAGTGAGGACAGATGATAGCAGAGACCTTCTGCAAACCATCGCCTCTTGTAGATATGCCATCGAGCGCCGAACATTTACAAATAGCCTGTTCATTGCTAAGAAGCCACTTGGGCTTTTATGAACGTCGTTATGGCCATGGTCTAATAGTATCTATCAAAAACATTGCCTTTCTGAATTAGGGTAATGGTCATTTTTAAGACACACATCTGTATTTTTTTTTAAACAGATGCTCGGCTCCTAAGCCCACGACTGCTATTTCTCCCCCTCCCCAATTATTTTCATATTTCCCCATTTCCAAAGCAGCAATAAGTTCCCGCGAAAGAAGGGTAATAGGAAGTCTCTCTCTAAGAGAAATTGTTAATTTGGGATTTATAAAGGACTTTCCTTAATGAATAATAGTTGAGATCGATCTGTCTTCCTGCCTCATTCTGCTAAGTAACATTTGTAAAGTAAGGTGATCCCAATTACTCCCTCTAATAATCCTCTCCAGCAAGAGATTTCAGAGCTGCAGCCATGAAACCCGCCCGCCTGCCTCTGCTCCCCCGGTGCCGTGAGCATCGCCTGTGTCGGGGCTTTCTGGCTTCATCCAGCTCACGATTCCCCATCTCCCTGCCTGGCATGGACCGGCTCCGTCACCCGAAAACCCCAGGGCGGGATGTCCCGCAGCCCCACGAGAAGGATGCTCCATCCAGCCTCGCTGGTCATCAGCACTTGGGATGTCCCATGCTGGGGTTGTCACCCCCCGTCACCAGGGTGCCAGGGTCCGGGGGGGGTTGCAGCCCCTCAAAACACCCAATGCTTTGACCGCCCCCCCACTCCTGGCTTATCAGAGAGAGGAGATTGAGAAATGACTTGATTATTGTCCGTAAGTGCCTTCATGGGGAGAAAATACTGGCAACTAAAGGGCTCTTGAATCGACAGGGGGACGGCAGCGTGAGAATCGATGCCGGCAGCTCAAGCCAGACAGACTCAAATTAGAAGCAAGGCTTTTTTTTCCCCTTCTGTTTTTTGCTTAAAATATGGAGGACCATTAAAGATCAGAGCCAACTAAGAAGGCATGGGGGGGTCTCTCCAGCCCTCGAGGTCTTCAGCTCAGGGCTGGATGCCTTTAGAGAAGAGATGCTTTAGCCACGTATGGGTTTTTGCCATAGCAAATACCTTCTTCAGCCGTTTTGCCATGTCTCCCCTTTCATCCTGCCTCCCTTCCCTTTGGTTCCTCTCTACGGCAGGGAATGAAGGTGTGGAAATCCCATTCCCTTTCCTCCTTTGCTTGGTGCCATTCCACATGCATGTCCCCGTCCCACATGCAGAGACCGGTGGGACTTCTGGAGGGACAGGAGCCAAGGGAAGGGACCTTTTCACCATGCTTTAATAAACAAGTCTTGCTTCCCCAGCTCCCCAACACTCGGGAGGGAGGCAGGCTCTGCCACAGCACCAGCACTCCCCTTTCTCCTTGCATCCACTCAAGGGACATCCTGCATCAGCCCAGCGATGCTCCAGCAAACCCAGGGAACACTAATGCCACTTTCCTGGTAATTCCAGGAGGAAATAAAAATCCAGTAAAAATCCCCCCCCCCCCCCCCTTTTTTTTTTTAAAGCAAAATAAAATTCTCTTTTATATCTCCTTTGCGCAGCTGGAGGGAACTAAGAAGCACAAGTTGTAAGAGCCTTGCTCTGGGTCACCTTCAAAAGAGATGACCCATGGACGACACTGCCTTTGGACGCCTTGTCCCTGCCACAAGGACTATTTTGAGTGTTTGAGCTGTGTTACGCTGCCAGCGCCCAAACGGAAGAACGTGCCCCTTTTCTCTCCTCACCTGAGAGCATCATCCTCTCGGTGAGCCAGAGCTGGTCCGAGCTGGGCACGGTGCTCGGAGCCTCCCTCACCCCGCAGGGAGGAGATGATGCAGGTACCACCCTGCCCGCATCCGAGCTCAAGTGCTCACTGGGTGAATTTTGCCAGCTCTGAGTGATAGGAACAGTGAAATCCTGACATTTTTTTTTTCACCTGGCACAAACCTCAGCGCTGCCAGTATTAACTGGCCAGGCCGATTAGTGGCAGCCATCAGCCAATAAATAAATTGGAACCATCTCCAGACCTGATTAGCTTGCTAATTAAGCTCAGTTACAGGGAAATCTGCAGTCAATCAGCCTGGCCATTACCAGTTGGATCTGCAGAGTGGGAGTTGTAGATGCTGCGTCTCTGGTGGGGAGGAGGAGGAGGGGAGCATGCTGGGGGTGGGAAGGAAGGTTGTTCCGAAATCTGCTTTCCTCAGCAGCAATCGTAGATGCTCATCCGTCTGGGGCGATTCCCGGCAGCCTTCGGTGCCCCCATGCTCGCCTGGGCTCCTGCCCCGACGCTGTCGGGGGTGGGGGTGGGGGATTGCCCCGTTCTGCTTCAGTCGCCAAGCTGCTTGGCAGCACAGTCCCTTTCCAGTCCACAAACTCCCAGAAACTGCAGAACGCCTCCGAAGACAGCCCATTTGGATGGGTAAACACAGGGCTGGGGGGGTTATATATATATTTTTTTTTTTTTGGCTGGGCCAGGCTGCTTTCCCCCGCCCTTTCCCACAGCAATATGCAGCTCTGACACCTCGGTCCAGCTCCCAGCTCTTCCCTCCCGCACCCAGCCGACATTTTGGGGACCTGCATCACAATGCTGATGGACATCTTCATCCCAGCACAGAAGCCAAGGACTCTCAGTGATTTCTTCTTGCCTGCAAAGTAGATGCAACATCCCCCATACAGCCCGAAGCAGAGGTAGGGTTTCAAGACGTGTACCCATCTGTTGCTGTCAGCATTGCAGGATGAGGTGTTTTGGCATTCAGGGGCCCCCTTGCTCCCTCCAGCCTCAGCCCCCCATCTTGGCAGCTGCCGATGGGCATCAGACATTTGCTTTTCTCTCTACCTTGTCCTTCCAGCTCTGGCAACTCAAGGCCGCTTGGGATCCCAGCCCTTGCTTCATTAGATGAAAATAGCTGGCCTTTGATTTCCGCTAATCCTCCAAAATGATGTGAATTGTTTGTTCCCGCACCAAAATGACAGAAAATGATTATTTTCTACTGCAAAAGGTGATCAAGAGATTCTCTTCAGCTGAGCAACAAGCAGCCCTCAGTGTTGGCAGCACCGATGCCGAGCCATTTCTTAAAAGGCTTGAGCAAACCGCAGGCATGTTATGTTCCCCAGGAGCCCAACGTTAATCCCCGGAGCAATGGGAAAGCCCTGCAGATGGCTTTGCAGCTCCGCATCCCTCCATCACCCCTGCCCCATGGCACAGCATCGCCTTTTTTCTTCTGCCGCTTTAGCTCTTCCCATTCTCTCTTTGGCAAATGCGAGGAGTCTCCCCGGCTTAAAAACAAACAGATCTGGAAGTCGGGGAGCGGAGATCGGTGGGGGCAGAATGCAAATAAATAAGTGCTAATTGCTGGCAGTGGCGCTGCGCGTCGAGTGCCGTTATTGTGACCGCATTTATTGGCCAATTAAGGGCTTTACTGGACGTTAGGCAAGATAAATGACTGCCTGGTGGGTTTCCCAGTCCTGGCGTCCGTTTGTGGTTTTCCTACTGCACATTTAGTGGTTTCACCAGGAGTAACCACGTTTCTCTAATGTGCCCTCCCGGTAACTCCTGCAGTCTGTGCTCTCTCTTTACGGTTGGACTCGATGATCTTAAAGGTCTTTTCCATTCCTCCAAGTCATGTTCTGGGCATCGCTTGGGTGGGAATTGCAATGCTATAGGAAAACCTCACTGGGGAAAAACCACATTGCCTGCTTCTCCCTGCAAGCACCACCTCCCTCAGATCCAGCTTAGAGAAAAAAGGGCAAAAGGATGAGCTCGAAAGCAGGTGATGCTGGGCTCAGAAGAGTTTTGTCTCGGACACACTGCTCCCCAGCCTGGATTTCTGCTGGGTTTTTCACAGTCAGGGTAAGGTCAAGTTTCTGAGCAGCATCTCTGGACACCACTTCCATCTCCTGCCACCAAGTCATTGAGCAACTCTGGGCATGAGCGACATGTGCTGCCCCTGGGAAGGGCCCTCAGGAAGATAAATTGGGCCATGTCACTCTGAACCAAGGGGTCCCACTGCCACCATTCCTCCCCAGGGTAGTGCAAAGGGAGGGGGGGAAGGGGGAGGAAGATGGTGGTGGTTCTTCACCACCACTGCGGTTCAGCTGGGAACTCCTTGATGCGGGATGCTGTGGATGCTCAAAGCTTTCGAGAGATTCAGGAGATCAGCCAAACTGATGGAAGAGAAGTCCACTGAGGATGACTAAACTCACCAAAAACAGGTGGTGCGGAAGCCCCTAAATTTTAAACAGCTACAGGCTGGGGAAATATATAGCAAAAGCCCCGTATAATCTGATTTTACACTCCTCCAGCATTGGCTTTTGGCCACAGGCGGAGAAAAAGTGTTGGTGTGGGTGGATGTTTGACCTGGCTCTTTAAGGCTACTCTTACCTGGTATTCATGAAGTATCAAATGTTTTCTTTTGTTAATGAAAACAGCTGATTTTAGGTGAGCTTGGCTTTATTCTGGAAAACAAAGCTGTTTACCAGGAAGGGTCAGCCCCATCCTACCATCGCATTGCATGGGATCGCTGTGGGTGCTGTCCTTAGTCGTCTCATCCCATCGCTCCCTTCATACCAGTTTGGATTTGTGTTACAGAACAAATAAGAAACAGCATGCCTGCCAAGGGAATGATTTTGAACGAGGGCTAAAAGCATGCAGTACCTACGGAGCAAGAGTCTTCTGGGCCCTGGAGCAGGTTTCTTGAGCTGGTGCTCCCAGCATCCGTCAAAGCTAATCCTTTGTAGGCAAGGGTGGAAACGCACAGCAAGGCCTTACGGCAGAGCAACAGCCTGGTCTTTACAGTAATTGCTTTTTTCTTAAAAAAAAAGAAAAAAAAGGGGAGTTTCCCCTACTCTCATTATGGCAATCAATAGTTTTCCTTCAAAAATCTCCTTCTGACCCCTGTTGCTTTGCAGTAGGGTATTTTCTTTTTTTCCTAGGCATTGGTGAATGCCACCAGCTGAGAGCGTTTCAGGGGTACATGGGGGTAGGCTTGGGGTAGGTGAGAAATGTGGGCATGAAAGACATCCTTAGATCTGCTCCACCATCCCTGGCACCAGGATCTTCCATGAGAGGCCAGATCTTAGGAGGGTTGTTAGAGCGAGCAGCCAGCCATGCCCATTACAAAATCAAAACCCATACCCCTTTAGGAGGGTGAAGGAGAGGAGGGACAGATCACTCCTAAAAAAAGCCCTACTATAGCTTTACACCCCAGGGGAATCCAAAACGAGTTCTCCCATGTTTGAAGTTCACATTTCAAATCCACAAGGGAAGAACACAAAGCACCCACCTCTTGCTTTGGTGCTGGTTGGGTGCGTGATGGGGTTAAACAGGGTGGGAAAACCTCTCAAGAACAAAGGCATACAGTTGCTGCATGACAAAACAGCGATGTTGTCCCCCCAAAAAGAGAGAAAAATAAAAATACACAAGCAGTCTTGTAGTTTTTCATTCCCCCACTCAGTGCTGCTACAGCCTCCCTGAAGCACTTGGAGAATTGAAGAGAAGGAAACAGAAAACCTCCCCCAAACCTCAAACAAGTCCCCATCAGACAGGACAGAACTGACAGCTCTCTGCAGGCAGGAGACTTGATGGGATAGGCAATAACCTGAAGAATGAACAAATTTAGGCCAAGGCACAAGCAGATATAAAAGATAACACCAAAAAAAACCCCAATCCCATACTGTGGGCAGTCCCGCTCAGTCCGTGAAGATGCAAGCTCACCTTTCTCCTCTTGGCCAGGTCTTCTCTTCAGCAAAATCCCACTGCAGCGAGGTCTCTGGTCCCGTGATGCATTGGAGAGCCCGTCCACCTTGGTACCAGTTTTGACCATGCTGCCCTTTGGTATCAGCCCATGCACCGTGTTGGGTGCAAGACCAGGAAAAGACATCTCCAGTCTGCTGCTTCTCCACTGCTTGTCTATGGCTATCATACCCCCCTCTTTGTGTCTCTTTTTGAGGGAAATTCCCCACTTTTTCCACTTCTTCATAGCTCTACTAATTTCTGAACGTCCCTAATTTCTCTGTCTTGTATAAGGTGGGACAAGCATAGGTGGCCAAACCGTAGCATTGGTTGTCTTGCTCCACAGTGCCCTTATGGATCTTGAAATCTTACATTTCTTTCTCCAGCCCAGGGCATGTTATTTAAGTAATCTCTTCCCCCCCCCCCCCCCCTTAATTCACATTTACTGAATTTTATCTGCTATTCTCTGTGTACCCACCTTGATACCACACTGCTCTCTTGGCTTTATGTAGTTCTTCCAGAGCCATTGGTATCACTTAACCGTATTGCCAACCCATCGAGACACACTGGTCCTGCCAGGGACCCTTCTGCTACGTGGCTAGTTACCAGTCTGCTCAGGTGAAAACCCATCACATCTTGCTTCCCTCTCCATCCCATCTCTCAACCTTCTGCATCAGGGCAGTATTTTGTCTTCTCCTTGGGCCTACCTAGATTCCCCGATTTCTTCTCGTGATGTACTCCGGCCACAACCTTTAAAAATGTAAATAAATGTCAATCAGCTGCCCATTGTTCAGGGCTTTAAATGACTTGTTCAGAGAAGCCTAACAGAGAGCCATGATTTTCCTTCAAAGAAGTGATTAGACCATACCATACCATGACCTTAAAGATGTTTTATTATTCTTATTTTAAATGATCATTTCAGCCAATTTAGCAGATACAGATGTAACCGTTACTGGCCTAATTCCTTGGATCTCCTCCAGAGACTCTTAAAGCCTAGGTGCAACATTTACTACTCTCTCTTCCTCGGGGAGAATAACTGTTTTTAATGAAAGCTCGCATATTTTTGCTGGGAGATCTGTCATTCAGTTCATAAGCACTTTCAGAACTCTTAGATATACACCATTACAGTCCGGTTGACTTATTGCTTTTTAATTTATCAATTTGCACCATTACCGGCTCTTCTGACATCCCAGGTCTCGGATAATACTTCATCTTTATTACTGGCAAAGAGTGACAGTATCTCATCATTAATACGAGAAGAAAGTGGGGCCAGGGCAGGTGTATCTCAATAACATGGCAATGAAGACTCAAGCAAAGAAGGAAGCTGTGACGAACAAGTTTTCTTGTCTTTATTAGAAAGAGACCTATACAATATAGCAGCCTCTCTCTGCAGTACTTTACAACTTTTGTTCCTTTTTTTTATTTATTTATTTATTTTAATTATTCAGAATACTGTACAGCTGACACAAAAATCTCAACGCGGAGAGAGAGGAAAGGGAAACATAATACAAACTGGCATACTTAATCAAACCAAAATCATATGAAACAACAAGCAAAGTGAAATGTTTGTCAATCGGTTTAATTACAGTACAAACAATATAAATAAAGCATCGAGTCATTGTAAAACAAACTTGCTGAATGAGGTAATATAAAAACAACAACAAAAGACTTTTTTTTTTAATAATTTCCACACTTGTCATCATTTATACATTACTATTTACAGAAACAGAAAAAAAACCCCAACCCCCAAACTTGCTATAAAGCCTGCCATGTGCTAGGTATCTTCTGCCTCTACCCCAAGCAGAGGTCTCAGGTGTCCCTACTCACCTGGGCTCCCTTTCTCCCCATCCCAACTAGAAAGACAAACATCACAAAGCAGAAAAATTGAAAAACTTGGGGGCTAAACATGGCCGAACATAAAATCTAGCCTTTGCAGGCGGTCACAGGGTATTAAAGAATCAAGAAAACAAACCAGCGTACACATCCGCTTCCCAAGCGGTGCCGATGGTGCTTCCCAAAATAAAGGTGCCGGCTAGATTGAACCTCAAATCACAACCTCGCTGCAACCACGGGCCAAACTCTGACTTCAGAGAGGTCAGGATACAGCCCATCCACACCCAACTCAGCTGCCTTGAAGCTGTTTTGCCTTGGATGTGGGCAGAGCACTGGGGATATGCCCAAACCCTGCTGCAGTCAAGCAGTTTAAGGCAGCAGGAGCTGCAGAATCAGGCCCCCAGCAACTCCAAACCAGAGTCCAAAGGCAAGAGTTACACAAGACAAGTCCCTGGTGTTTTAAAAGACACTCCTCTCCCAAATCCCCCTTCAGTCTGTGCACCCACCGACGCAAGCCATCTACTACAAGTGAAAGATGCTCTTGACATTGAAATAGTAAAAGAGAGCTGGGCCAAAAGCATGTGGTCCCCTAGAAACTTGGTATTTCCACGGAGCAAAGGGCTGTGCTTTCAGAGGATGGGTACGTCCTATTTTCCCTGTGGATTGGCAAAATGAGCTCAGTAGATTCAACGGAGAATCCATTTGAATCCCTGGATACATCGGAAGAAATGCTTGGAGGGGTTTTCAACAGCATTTCAAAGTAATTCTTTTGTCACAGGTGTGAGAAGGGGAAATAAAAGATCCTCCCACCATCTCTGTGCACCCAGCCATGTTTCCTACTATACCTTGCCTAGCTCCAGCAAACATCCTTCTCGCCCTGCCAGACTTGCCCTTGCCCTATTGATTTCCCCTGATAGGACTATAAACTGAAAGCAAGGGTAGAAAGGGTGCAAGCAACACTTGGTCAAGTTTCCCTGGACTACTCAGTACACGCAAAGCCTCAGCACTTCAGCTGAGGTTTGTGGCTCCCTCAGGGCAAAATTCTGGGGCCAGAGCTTAATGGCCAAGAACACATGGAGGGAGGGATGAGGAGCTGCTCTTGGGGAAGGACCCACCTGGAGAATGCTCTTCAGAAACATCTCACCACCATCATCCCCAATGGCCCCACAAACAGCAGCAGGACCCAAAGCATCTCTGAATCAGCTACAGGAGGGCAGCCCGCTGGTCCCAATTCAGCCAGTAAGCTGAGTCTCAAGCAGATTTACATAAAAGAAAGGGCCTCTGAGCAGCAAGTCCTCTGTCTTTTTCACCGTCGGAATCTCCTTCCCTGGTGTTTCCCACAGTAACACCCCCAGGGCTGGTGAGCTGGGATTTCTTCTCTCAAGCAAGGGGGCTACTTCAGTCCCGGTGGCCAACTTAAAGGTTTTCTCAAGTTGAGTGTTACTGCCTGAAGGAACTGGATTTTTTTTTAATACCTCTGAGGCAGGTATCTGTGCAAGTCCTGAGTGTCTGATGGCTCGCAAGAGCCCCAGTAAGCCTGTACCTCACATTCCTGCATCTCTCCATCCCTTGAGCAGGTGTCCTCCATCCCACACCTGCCTCCTGTGCTCTTGGAAATGGCTGGTCTTACTCAGGCTGGGAAACTTGCCCGTTTAGAAACATCTAACTGAAAACCTGGCTCTAGCTATAGATTCTGATTAATGTGTAAATGCGTGCATGTACATTTCCACAATTGCTAATAGCAGTATGTAGAGCATATATGCATATATAAGCACACATACGCACACCAAAAGCAAAGCACGTGTAGTTAGTGACCTCCATGTGATACACCGCCTTTATCTTAGGACCCAAACCACCTTGACTGCACTTCATCCACCACTTCAAATCAACTCAATCCCCAGTTCTGGGAATGAGTTGCCAAATAACAACTCACCTTCAGCACCAAAACCCTTCCTTGGTCCTGCACGAGCTTGGGGTTTGCCTTCAGCGCAGATCAGACACTATCAAGTTGTCTGCTGTGAGGGGTTTTACTCCCTGTACCTCGTCATTCAAGAGGACCAGGGAAGTGTTTTCAGCTACTTCAGCTCTCCAAAACAAAAAATCACCAATCAGTTCTGGAAAACGGGGCATACACAAAAGAGCTGATGGTGCATTCACTGCCAGCAAGCAACATGGTCATCCCAAACACATGCCATTAGACCTCTGTAAGCACCCCCGCCCCCCCCCCCCCTTCACGTTTTGTACATAACACACAGGTAAAAATTACTAGCTCTGAAGCACTGCAAAATAGTCAATCCTTAGTACTGGAAGCTAAACACATCCAGAAAGTTCATGGCCAAGAGAAAGCTGAAGCTCTGCCAGTCAACAGAACTGACCGCTACCACTTGAATATACCACAGGGATTTGGGAGATAGGCAGACATACAGAGATGAAGAGGCTAAAACTGCTGAAATGCGCAAAGACATTTTTATTTCAACCGCCCACAAGCAAAAGTCCTCCTAAACATTCAGTGAACAGTAGTAAACAATGGGAGTTAATTCACCCACATATTGCTGTCACCTGAAATGAAACACAGGGGCCAAGGTGACCAGAAGCATGCCTAGTGATTTGGGGCTTAAGATGGCTCTAAAAAAACCCCCAACCAACCTTTTATTTTCAGAAATCATGCAATCCTCCTCTCAAAACACGAACTATTCACAGCTCCTGAAAATCTTGGCCAAAACCCTTCGAACCTCCCTTTAAAACGTGAGACAGATTCAGTCAACTCAAGGTAAACTGTCATGAGATGAGATCACCCAATATTTACTTTAAAAACTGGCCCTGCTAAACAACAAAACCAAACCTAGAATACCGTAATACGACCAATCTACCTACCTACAGCTTTGGGTATGTTGCTCTATTACCTCTCTATTTTTTCAAATGGGAGATTATTTTCTAATAAAACCATTCAAACCAACTTTCTTTTTGTAGCTTAGAATTTAAGAAGTCAAAACGCATCGCAGAACCTTTTAATTTGGGGTAGTTTAGTGTTCTTCTACCTTGAAAAGAACTTTACTCTGGAGTGGTTTTTTTTTCTGCTATGCAGCAAACACAAGAACATCCAAAACCGGTTTTCTACGCAATAAATTTTACCTACAAATTACCAAGAATGGAAGGAGATGTTGAACTGAGGATCTAAGACTAATAGCTGGAGATCCCACATACGAATTGCTGTAGCAGCCACCAGAGGGGAAACGAAGATGCTTGACAATGAGATGCTGATGGCCAAGTTGTCTCCTATCCAGCCAAGCTGCCCCAGGTTTGGTCCCCAACGCTGTCCTCCTTTACCTTGAGTCCCTCCAGCCACAATGACCATTTGTTCCCTGTTAAGGTGCAAGCGCGGCTCCCCGAGACGTTTGGAAAGGGCCCCTTCAGGACCCCCTTGTGAAATCTGTGCTTGTCTCCACTATTACTACTTTATACTAGAAACTACAAATTACTTCATTTTTCCCGATCTCCATACA
This sequence comes from Aquila chrysaetos chrysaetos, assembly GCF_900496995.4. Lineage (NCBI taxonomy): Eukaryota > Metazoa > Chordata > Aves > Accipitriformes > Accipitridae > Aquila > Aquila chrysaetos. Next base: position 12,423,418 of record NC_044009.1, on the reverse strand, counting down.
AATATAAAAGATGAAGCTATCCAAACCCCATATAATCTAATTATACTACATTACAGTGCCGGAGATAATTTCTAAGCCTATATCTGCATTCCCACCTCTAGTCCTCTCCCTATGTTACTCAGCTTCCTCTGGCCAGGGGAAATCTCCAAGTGCAGCTAAAGCTTTTTTTGCACTAACACACATAATTTAAGGGAACAGGGAAAAGACAGCAAATTAAACAATATTAATGTTTACACAGTTATTCTACACTATGCCCAAATGCTTAAAAATCCTCCCTACCTTCCAGGAGTTCACCTGGCTTTCTGAGCAGCACCTAGCTCAGAATATACAAAGGTTCTCCAAAAATAGCTTTTCTTCTGTCCCCTTTTAGCAACGAAATCAGAAATCTGGTAATGGAAGCCCTTGGCCAAATCTCTGCACTGGCAGGACCCTGAATTTTCCCAAGGTTAGATCTTATTTCTTCATAAATAGTGAGGAAAAGTAAACCCTCCTCAGCTCTGGGAATGTCAAGGTTCAGATGCCGGATACAACACATCCGACTCATCTACATTGTTCAACAGCAATTAGCTTAAAATAAATAGAAGGAAAGTGCTGATGTTAATAGCAAAGGCTGACTCACTTCTAGTGTTTTAGTCATTGTGGATAAAGTGCAGAGGAAGGGGAATTTAAAGGTATCTGGGATGATGAAAAGGGTTAAATGGGGGACGCAATGAAAACCACAGCCGCGGACTCCATTTTCGGAGAAAACAGCTTTAGCTAACATGTTTCTGCTGGGATTTCTTACTGACTGGATCTCAATTTGTTTTTAATTTGCTCATAACATGCTCAAAGGGCGTAAATGGCCTGGCAAGTGGGTTCCATAAAAGCAACGAGAGGGGCTAAACGCGAGACGAAGAACAGAAAAAGGACGGGTTAACAGAGCGAAAGCAAGGGGAACGATTCCTGCAGGTTCTCCAAGTGTCAGTACATATTGCCTGTTTCTGCACCTGGACGGCTTCAAGCACATCCTTTTTGCAAAGTGCAAACACATCCCCTGAAAAGCATGCAGAGGCCAGAGACCTTGGCTCACAAAGCCAAGCCCCACTGGGCTCCAGCCATGGAGAACTTCCTCTATCCTCGCTCTCAGCTGTGGGGGGAAGGGGTTTCCCCTCCTCTCCTTCACCATGCAAGAAGGCAATGGAGTCTGCGCCGGCCTGACTTTCCTTGCCAGGTGGCCTGTCCCGCTAGCTCAGAAGGTGCCACACAACTTCTCACAGCCATCCAACCAAACCCATTTGAACAGGGGATGCAGTAGCCAACACTCCACAAGGCACGGACCCTCGGGCTCTGTTCTCCCGTGGCTGGAGCATCACCAGCTGTAGTGCCAGAGGTCTCTCCTGACTTGGAGAGACAGTGCTGGGTGATGTCCTGTCTTTCGAAGGGATCGCTGCTGCACGCACGACCGGGTATCCTCCCTGCAGACCCCCAAACGTTTGGGAGAAGTCATCACATAGTCTATGCCACTTCAACATAGGTACTGCCACTGCTTACACCTCCAAGGGAAAAAAACTGCCTTTAGGTTAAAAGCAACTGTGTTACTGCTTAATTAAAGTATGAGGTTATTAGTTGGCTAGCCTGGATATATCATTTTTCCTACGATACAGTGGAATTTCCTCTCCTAAAAATATTCTGTGATTTTTCGATGTTCACCTTCAGAAAATTTTTATGAAAGGAATGTATAATTCTTTGACCTGAAATCTGCATGACAGCCTGGCTGCCCTTGTTTCTCTAACATCACTCTCAGCTTTGTAAGAAGAAGGTGGCCCAAAGAGAGCATTAAATTACGTAGAGAAAATATTTTCAATTAGAAAAAAAACCAAACAGCTCAGAAATGGAACATGCATTGAGAACTTAACAGCAGCAAATCTGCCTACCACATATTTGAAACATTGGACTTGGTTTTCGGATACAAATGCCCTTGATGCTCCCAGGGGAACAGCAGGCAGCTATAGCACCTTTGGGACGATGAGCTGCGATTCCTGAACCCCCGCTGCATCCCCCCGTAGGGGTGTAAAGCTCATGAGCACCAAGACAGCGGGCTTCACAGCATCCCCTTCAGCTGCACATTAGATGGGTTGTCCCATCGCTGAAGGACCACCCGTAAGTACCAAAGATCAGGGAGCTGCATGGGAATGATGGAGAAATAGCAATTATAACAGACACCCTTCCTCAGTTGAAAAAAAATAAAACTAAAATTATCCCAGTATGAAGAGAATCAGCTGTAGCCTTACTCTGATGCAGCCAGCCTAGGCTGGTTGAAGAAAGATCTCCCCCCCAAATAGTCAAAGGTCTATACAGTAACAAAGTACAAAATGAGAACACCACTGAACAGGAAAAGCTGGTCAATGTTCTCGTGCTTCCACCTTGAGGCTCGCTTTTCTTCCATGATTTGATGATTTTACATCAAATCTGTAATTTTCTGATTTTTTTTTTCCTTAAGATAACCAGATTTCATTTTTTTCCTTCATGTTTTGTCCACATACACTTTATTTAGCAATTGCTACACTCCTCCCATCTGTATGCCAAATGAAATCCAGAGCCCCAAGAAAGAACACCACTGAAGGCTTGGGAAATACATACGAGCAGTTAGATTGGCAAATTACTATGCTGTGTGCACCTCACTGCCTTCACATAATTGCTCCTTTGCCATCGAATTCAGTTGAGTTTTCAACTTTCTCTGTGATATACCCTTCCCCCATCTTCACATTGCCATATGCCACTTAAAAAAACCCCCACTTTTCTGCCTGCCAAAACCTGTACAGCCTGCTTCCCCATGCCAGAATCCTACTTTGTTGAAAACAGGAGAAGCTGGGATCTGCCTGGTAATACCAAAATAATCAAATCAAGTATTAAAACTTGGAATTCAAATGAACTGTCCAGGCTACTTTCACAAGCCATTTTTCTTCCAGAAAGCAGCCAAGTTGGGAGTCAAGCGCAGCCATGCCCTGCCCGCTGCGGTGAAGGCTATCAATTCTGAACTTAATCAAATCTGATCTTCCCACAGCCAGGCTAGGGCTTTTTGTCTTGGCTTGTGAAAGCTTCGTGACTTCTGGAGTAAAATATATTTACAGCGCTGAGAAACAGCCTCTTTTTCCTTTCTAAAAGGGTCTCGTACACTTTTTTTTTCCATGCCAAACGTGCCATAATCTCCTCCTGATATGTTCCTCAAAGGCTTGCGATGGAAACAAGAGTTCACTGCTGGGAATGTTTTCAATGTACAGTGATCTGTAACCCACAGATCCTAACTAGTTGCACATTATTTAGTTCACATCCATTATAGTTTATAAATTAACAGAGATGTCATTTTCTGTACAAAAAAAAAAATCAATGCATATTTATGTTTTTTTTTATTCAAATAGATTTTACATACATATAATCTAGAGACACAATACAAAAATCTGTATAAGTTAGGCAATGCATCACAGGAGTGACCAAAAACTCAACACATTTACCTTGGCAAAATGACAGAACCTATTTCTGCTGGCTGAAAAAATATTAGCCTTTAATGCGTTTATTAATTTCACTAAACGTACTTGAAATGTTTTTCCTTAGCGGTATTCATTATTCCTTTTTGTGTTTCATAGTTACTCTTATTTATTTTTTCCATTTTGTTTTTACACCAAGGAGACTGCAGTCAAATAACACTCAGCAACTCATTTCCTCTCTTTGGACTGAAAAATTAAACAGATACTAAATTATGACAGTGAATTTAGAAAGGAGGGCTCCAAGGGCTTGAAAGAACATGTCTGAGATAATATGATGCTTCTAAGAATATTGCAATCACATCCAAGCAATCACCGAAGCGTGCCATGTAACTACCTCCTCAGCTAATATGCTTTTTTCTCCGTGATGACTAATCATGTTCTATTAAACAGCGGTAATGCTGGAAGAACTCAACTATACAAGTGTAATGAAGCCAGTATTCTCCCCGGACAGATTAGCTACAACTGATTTGACACATACCATCATAGGAGCTTCAAACCTGACAAACTCTGTGCTTGCTTCTGATTTATGCCGTCAAGCTCTTCAGAGAAGAGAATGAAATCCAGGCGTTGCGTTTGGTAGAGGTGAAATGTACTGATGTGCTTAACTGTCAGTTACGGAAAGTCACCATCTCTCCTTCCTTCTCCTCTCGCTCGCCTCTCCCTCCGCCCCTTCCCTCCACGCTCAGGAAGCCTGCGTCCGCCCCTGAGGACGACCGCTCTCCCGTGGTCCCGGTGCTATGCGCGGCGTGTCCTGCTCAACCCACGCGCTCTCGCCCACTTGCTTCCATCGTTCGAGAGCTGTCACTGAAACAACTGCTTTCTCTGCAGCCCCTTTTGCTCCTTCTCATCCCCTCGCGCTCTCCAGACGCGCCATTTCCGGATGGGACAGGGATGTACTGAAGGGAAAAGGGAAAAGGAGAGTTAACCAGACTCGCAGAGCAGAGCCGTGATGGGGATGGAGGAATATGAGGCTGCGGATGTAATTCAGGTCAGCAAATACACGAGTGAGCTCCTCAGATGATGGTGGGCATCCTTCCGCTGCTGTTGTTCCGGTTATTGTTCTTCCTGGACAAGTTTGGAGTGGCCATGAGGACGAAGCGCTCGTCGGGGCAGCCGTACTGGAGGAGAACGTCAATGCACTCCTGGCTGGAGGCCTGCCGGGCGTAGGCCAATGCCGTGTTTCCATGGGCATCACGTGCCATCACGTCGACGCCATACTACAGAGAGAAGAGATGTGTTGTTGGAAGCTGCAGTGCCAACAGAGCGTTAAATAGAGGGAGCGGATTTGGGAGAGAGAGGTTTAAATTTAAGTGAGAATGGGGAGAGGGAGAAGAGGGAGGGGGCGGGATACCAGCCTGACAACATGAGCAGCACTGAGTCACACACGTCAAGTTTTCTACGGGGAGAGGCTCAAGTGCAGAACGAAATTTGCCGCAGTGGTGTTTCAAACAGGTGCTAGGGGAACCTCCCCTTCCTCATTTCCTATGCTCTCCTTTACTTTCCATCAAGCAAAGACAGGCAGAAACATACTCTTTTATCACAGTGCTGCCTTTTGAGAGCATGCAGTGAAGAACATCCAGGCTCAGGACACCAGCGAACTCTTTGTGAAACCCTCAAGTAGCACGTCTGGGAGGTCCTGATGAGGGGGAAAGCCAAGCAAAAGCCAACCCAGCCAGCCCCTTCCTCTGGATGCCACATACTTACCCAAATCAAGAGCTGCACTAACACCACGTTTCCTTTCCTGCACGCCAAGTGGAGGGCAGTGCGCCCATCACCATCTCCGCAGGTTTCGTTCACCTCTTCCCGAGTCCCGTGGGCAAGGAGCAGGATGACCGTCCGCAAATCCTCCTCCGCTGTAGCCCTCAGGAGATGCTGGCCCAGAGAAAGCTCCAAGCACTGCAGTGGGGCAAGGAAGAGCTTCTGCTCGTATTTCGCACGTATCCAGCGCTCTTTTTCTTCCCTAGAGAAGCCAAAGGAGACAGGTCACTCTAACCTGGCTTCGCTGCCTCTAAATGGTGGCAGTTCAGCTACCAGTACACTAGCAAACAGCAGTTAACCAACAAGAAAATTATTCCCCCTTCAAATTTTTGGCAAGAAACAGTTCACCCAAGCCTCGTATTTGCAGCAATATTTGTGTCACCCATCTCATCATTACTGAGCCATATTAATGCAATGCCCGAGATCCCCCTCGGTGGATGCTGTGCCTATGTGGCCATAAGATCACAACAGCCAGGACGTCTTAAAAAACCCGGGGCTGCCCTGAGGGCTGGCAAGAGGTCAGTGCAAGAGTGCTCACCGTCATGAAGACCAAAGACAAAACAGGCAGCCTGGTTCCACATTGAGGTTGTGCTGCAAAATACATTACAGAAAATGCACCAAATTTCTGTATCTAAGACCAGAAGTAACCCGGCACCTGGGTTTGCATTTCAGACAGGAAAGCAAGCCCTGAAAGACACAGCCTTGCTTGCAGGGGTGCTTTTTCCTTCTACAAGTTGAGTAATGTTTTCAATGCAAAAGGTATATGGATAGTTCCTCTGTTTGTTTTTCCAAAATGCAAACCACCAAAACAATACTTTGAAGCACCATTTCCTCCTGATATGTCAAAGAACTATCAAAAACTTTCTGGATGCTATTAGGTTACAGGAGAACAAGGACTACAAACAAGTCCCTCGACTCTCCATTAAAAAAATTACCATACAATTATATGATCTAAGAGATCTAGCCCTAGACAAAGTTCCATTTAGAGGTACCTCAGGTAATCTGTTCGGCCTGTGAAAACCATATACATCACCTAAGCTGGGCAACTTGTTACTGGTGACAGATTTTCTCCTCCGGAGTACAAAAGGCAAAGCTCTGTTTACGCCTTTCAGCCATGTTTACACTACTCCCAGTAATCTAGTGTCAGGTTAGCCCTAATCTGTTTTTAAATGCTTATGTAAACAGATCCTTCCAACAGCAAATCTGGATTAGTTTTGCATCATTTCCTGGTACATGTGGAGCGACCTTGCTTTGACCTCCCTGGATGCTTTCGGGCACAGCTTCCCAAAGCATCCGCTTCTCTACCCCAGCACAATTTACCTTACAAACAGGTCCAGGGCTTTTTTTTTTTTTTTTTTCAGAGAAAAAGTACAAACAGAAAATTAACACAAAGAGTGCTTCGTTTAAATCAAACCTTTGAATGACTCCTGCAAGCTAAAAGACACACCAAAAAAAAAAAACCAACCCATTTGGGGAGCTGCAAATTAACCTTTGATGGCAGGATCTGATAAACAGAGTATCAGTTCAGGTATTCCAGATGGAGAGGAGGAAGAAAAGGACTTCTGTTACTATTGCATCTTTAATTCATGTTTTTTGTATTTGTATTTTTTTAAGGTAAAAAACCAAACTAGAACCAGTGCCATGAGGAGGATAAAGTAACATGCAATATTTTACAATAAAATAGGCATTCTTGCAACACTGCAACAGTTCTACTTCCAGTATCCACCTAGAGTATCTTCCAGGATGTTTAACAAACATCTCATATGTTTTTTAAACATGTATAGAGATATTGAGAGTATAACCAATATATCCACTACATGTTTAAAACGTGCCAGACTGAAAAATGAAGTGATTCAACCTGTGCTGTTCTGTAACAGTGGCACACATCAGGGCTTAGGGAATTTATTTCTCACACGCCCATACGTCCTAAAGGCAAAATATACCTCAGGCACATAACTCATAAAATTTTTTTAGCCTAGTCAAGTCTGCAAATGAATCCCCCCTCTCCCCCATACCATCTTTTGAGTCATAGTAGAGCAGGATAGACACCAACGACCCAATCCTGCTTACGTTTATCCTACTGTCTCAAAAGGCTGGGAGAAGAACAGAAAACCCCTTTAAAAATAAATCTAATGGGAAGGGGTACACGCTGCCACCTGCATTAGTGATGGAGAGGGTGCAAATGGTCCTTCCTTAAGGCACTCTCCTGCACTTATGATCAAGTAACCAGTTCGTTAAGGCCCAATTCTACCTTTGGAGTCACTTTAAGGGTTGTGGTGGTAGCACAGCAAACACTACAAACAAAAATAAAGGTGTTTTAAAAGCCTCAGACATTTGGGGGCAGCACGTCACTGACATCGGCTATCGAATGAGATTTAGATCTTCAACTGTACAAACTGAGCACAAGAAAGATATGTCATTTGGATTTTCTGGTAGAAAACAAAACTTTATCACAGAGGTAGGAGGAAAAGCACGCTTGCCCACATCTCATGGACAGCCAAAATGTAGAGGGACTGTTTTTGAATGTGTATCTAGAAAACTGATGTCCACAGATACCCTCCCTACATCTCTGGCACAAACCATTTCATTTTGAACGGGAAGTCCTGGGGACTTTCCTGGAAGACAGCTTCAGCTCCGCCGCTTGCATTCATCTCAGAAATCCTGACAACAAGACATAAATACTATAATTGTTGCTCTGATGCCCCAATTTCACTTCTGGGATCCACAGATTGTCTTGGTAGAAGTTTCATTTCCCCCAAGGAAGGCCAGTCCAAGAGCAGAGTTGTCAGCAGTAGATCACTTAACCTCATTGCAGTTCCCTGGAGGACCACTGTTCACATCCCCTGTTAGCTAATGAGCTAAAAAATGAATTATTGGAGCGGTCAGCAATAAGCAGGAAGAGGAGGCACAGTGTTTCATTTCAGCCAGCGCTGACATACCTTTAAATAAATCAACTGAATAAGAGTATGAGGAAATGTGAGGAAGAGCAACTAATCAGGAGAAAGACACTGAACCAATCCCTAAAAATAAAGGAAACGTACATTGGCTAGTAAATATTTCCCTCGTTTTCCTCCCTTAGCTGTAATCCTAGTAACTTCCACTCTAAATGACTCCCTCAACACCAGAGACTTTCAGCTGTAAACAAGACTCTTTTACTGAACTTTTAAAATCCAGCAGAGTCCTTTTCTCAGGACCAGATTAAAGCCAGTGTGCTGGAGAGGCAACATCATCATGCGCTCAGATGGTCCTGATGACACCCAGCACTGGAGAAGGTGTGAGCTGCCTCTTCCTCCTATGTACTAAAATGACGACTTTTCTTCAGTGATCATGCTAGCTGCTATTTTTTCAATGCATACGCACAAAGGAATTAATAGATTATAAACTTAGAGAAAGAAAAAATACAGTTATAGATCAGACTTTCTTTGAGCCTTTTCTCTCTGAAGCTATGCATTCAAACCCAGACTGCTGATACAAACTTCAAACCTCACCTGTTATGCAAGGGTCAAATACAACAGAGTAAGACTGCAAAATACTCTGCGGTACCAAGAGAGGAATGAACCACTAAGTCTTGGCCAAAAAATACCACCAAGCTCTTTGCTGTTGCAGGAGTCTCCATCACTAGTGAATTCTAAGTGGTGTGAATAATGAAATCTCTGCCACGGCAGCAATACTGTACATAGGTAAAGGGTTATTAGGAACAGATGAAAATTTCAGTTCTCAGTTTATTTTGATCTAATTAGGTGCTTGCTTCTCAAGGTAATGTCCAATTATTTAAATTACTCTGCCAGCCACATCACATCATTATTATCTGGAAACATAAATACAGGGCATTGTAAGGGGGGAGGGCTAACTGGGTAGCATAAGAGAATATAAAAAGCAGATTTTCTTAGAGCACAACTTCGCTCCAGGAGCTACACTGCATTCCTCACTTGTGGGTTTGCACCAGAGATGCTCATTTAGGAGCCCACGTCCCACACAGCTCAGCCCCGTTAGAGCACCGTGTGGCTCTCCCACCTTGGTTAAATGCGTACGGTTTTACACTGACAAATCCGAGCAGGAGCCTTGTACCGCTGGTATCGAGTCTCCATCCTACTCCTACTCGCTCCCGTTCACCTCTGGCTTCAACTTCATTTGTCCCTCTCATATACTTGGCTGAGAGGCATGAAAGGCAAACAAGAAAAGGATCTGCAGGGTGGAAATAAAAGCCATGTTCATATGGAGACTTAGAATAGATTGTGTAAACAGCACGTGGATGGAGAGCCTGAGAACTTGCCATCAAAATTCAACAGCTCCAGCGCAAGAGCAGCCTTGGTCTTACCAAAGCAATAACAAGGACGACAAAGATGTTGTGTCCCTTGCTCGTTATCTAAAATTACTCACCGTTTGTTAAAAGGCTTGATGAAATTTTGAAAGGTTGCATTAAAAACATAACAGACAGCAGGTATTTACCACAGCAGAGCGTTGATTTCCCCCTATCAGAAATACCAAGCAGTACTGGTGCAGGCACTTTGAAGTGAAGTTTTGTCCTCCACACCTTTGCCAACATGAAAAAGCTCTTGAAATTTTTTATCTTTTCTTCTCTCTTGCTAAACAAAATAATTCTGCAACTGAGGAGGCCTCTAACGGTCTCTCGAGCATCGTCGTGCAGGTGCCATGCCCATGTATTGCCATTTCTGGTTGCTCACTGAAGTACAACCATTTAACACAGTAGTAACCTGGCCAGCTCAGCAAGACCACTGCCAAATTTTCTCTCCTGTTGGCCAGCTGACAAGGTTAATGTGTCTCTTCCAAGAAAATGAAGTAAATCTAACCCCCATACCTCCCAAACTCCTGGAGAGTCCCAGAATGTGTCATTAGCTTCATGGTCCAGTATGCAAGCAGCATGCATCACCTAATGACCAGCACTGGGCAGCCAGTTGTGCTGGGGCTTGCCATTTAAACAAACTCCTTTGCAATGACCCCGCAAGCATCTGATAAACCGCATTGCTTTGGATAGGGTCAGCAATGCAACGTTGGGATGGGTAAAAGAGAAACATCAGGCAGGGTGCGGGGGGGAGACGGGATTGAAATGTTGGGAAAGGTTCATGATGTTTTTAATTGCAACTAGCAAAGGGGGGAGAAGAAGAGAAAGCGAGAAGAAAGGGCTAGCAGCAAGGAATTTCCAAAGTGTCTTCCTGCCCCAAGCAAAGCAGGAACTGGGAGGAGAGGCATGGAAGAGGAGCTGGGAACAATATGCTGAGAAAACACAGGGGCTTCCTCTCTCTGCAGGAGAAGACCCCACTCTATTGCAAAGTAAGTGCTTAGCAGTTGACTGCTTCCTAGCATGCATGCTTTCTCTCCCTGGCTGCGTTGCTAAGGGGGAAGGCGCACAAGCCCACCAGGGATATATAGGTCCCCGGCAAACAAGAGGGCTCCAGACAGCAAACAAAGACCGATGGGTATTTATTCCTTAATTACGAAAAGCTTTTAAGAAACAGGCCACTGTAAATCCCGCCTGCCGAGGAAAAGGACCAAGATTTATGTGTGCTGGGGCAAAGAGGAAATAAATATCTCTCTGGCTCCTGATCAATATTATGAGTGTTTTGCCAACCTACAGGGTGTTTTATGAGCTGTAAGGACAGAAAGGGATCATTAATAATTAAATAAAGTCAACCTATTAAGCTTATTACTTCTTACAAGTTAAACATCCCTGACGGATGAAGACCAGCCCTATAGGAAAGCCGCCGATAAGCCAACCCATGTCTTGTCTTGGACTGTGGACCAGGGCTTTCCAGGCGAGCAGCGTAGTAACCCAGCTTGGAAATGATTTAATTACTGTCTTTGCCGGGGAAGTTATCTGGCTGAGGACTGCATTCAACCCAAATTTTTGTCCACCAGTGAGGAGAGACAGAAAGACAAAATTCAGTGCCGTAAAAATATGCCAAATTCAAGTTACTTCTCCTACCATCAGACCTATTCAAGCAATCAAACTGAAACACCAGCCCCAAAAGACACAAATAAAGGCGGCTTCCCATCAGAAACATGCCCAAAGCCCCTCGCACTTTCAGGGAGCTGTTTTCTGAAGCCCACAGCCAGGACCTTCTCCACCATTAGCTCTACTACTATGTTTTCCAGTTTTCCTTTTATAGCTGTGTGTTTAAGAGAAAAAAAAAGCCCTACTGTGCATGATGGACAGAGATCACTCACACGTGCAAACCTTAATGTGCTTCTTAAATTAATCATGTCTTGCGTAACACTTACCAGTGTAATCGTAATTCAGATTCAGCAGAGCTTCTCCACTTACTTTGCCCTCTCTTCTGACAGCATCCCCCTATGCAGGGCTCCAAAATAGCTGCTCTTTCTGCACTTCTAGGTTAACCTTCCAGTGATGCCATGGAGTAACCAGCAGCTCTCCCTTAGGTGTTAAGACACCTGCAGGATTTATTACTGCACAACATTAATTACCAGCCTGGCTGAGACATCAAGGTTTACTGACTTCAGGCTTTTTAGATAAATATCCTGCAATTGTGGGCTCTGATATATCACATAAAATTGCAGCAAACTTATGTTTTCATTGCACGACACCCAATCTAATAATTTTTAAAGTATACTCGATAAAATATATCACACCTGAGGTTTACTCTGTATAAAGTTAAGCAAAAGCTATGTGACATACAGCGGTAGGGAATACTGCAGATACTAAGAAAAGGCTTATTAAGTTAGGAATAAAGATTGTGTGACAACTGTAAGCCCTGCAAGCTGGTTAAGTCTTTTCTCAACACAAATCCAAGCTTTTTTTGTTCCGTGCAACTATGTGAAATGAAAACAGTCCCTAGAGATTTAACAAAAAGCTAGAAGAATGCCACAAGTTGTACTTTTCCACTAACCCCAAAAGCCCCAGAATTTTTTTAAACAGCATTGCCAGCAACATTTAGGAGGAAAAAAACCCTAACTATGGTGAACTCTAAGGATTTTAAACACTTAGCTTGGTGAAAACAATTAAAAGAGCACTGTAAACAGTAGAGGAAGATGGGTCTCTGCTAAGATGTGCAAGGAGGGACCTTAGGAGAATTTGAAATACAACAGCCATAAATGATCGCTCCCTTCCACCCACCTTCTGCTGACCAACAGAAAAACTACTGAGTTCATGATCCGATTCCTTTTACCTAGATATTGATGTAACATGCATATAAACATCCATGTAAAATTTAAACCAAAACATATCACTGTGCTGGCTACCAAAAAAAAGGCTAGTAAGTGAGTTATCGCTGTGTGGTTCTAGATACATACATAGACTGCCTCCATTTCTTGGGTGGTCAACCTCAACACTTGGGCATACTACAAATATTACCTAAAAAAAGCCAAAAGCTGCTCTACAACAGTCGCATGGAAATGCTAAAACCAAGGAGTATATTTGCCTCTTGCTTGTTTGCAGTAATATATATATATATATATATGCAGAGAATAGTAATTGCAAACATGTATCTAATGCATTTCATTATTCATGTGTAACCATACTTAACCTGATGTCTTAAGTGTATAAATCAAATTGCATTGTGCAGTACCTAAACACAGACTGGAAATTTCAATTTACAATTTGATATACAGTCACTCAGGTTAGAAGATTCCATTAATTTGCAATTTAACACTAATTTTCTCCTATACGAAGGCTATACTTAATGCAATAGTATTTTAAATATAGCTCAAGAAATCATTACATTTTTTTTTACTTTTTTTTTGTAGGAAAAAATATGAAAATTCCATTTGAAATCAATTTTCACACGAAACGTGGCACTAGTTTTGAACAGATAATGGAACTAAAAATGAACTATTAGGAAATGTTTTGTGGAAATTAAGGTAGTCTGTTATCTTGGTTACTCATGTCTAAAAATCTGGCTATTTTCACCCCAAATCGGCTTCTGCTTCCATATTCATATTAGAGGAAGCTCTTGTACAGTATTCAAAGGGACGGGGGGAGGGAGAAGTGACATACAAATATTTCAATGCATAAATCTCAATAATCTGTGCCAGGTGAGAGACGGAGCGAGGTAGCCAAGTGAGGTTCTCACAGACCCTGAGTAATGTGGCATGTAACAGGGATGTACATCAGCGATGTGCTTTCCAGCGGCTCCTCCCGTGATGCGACTATCACAGCGCATTAAGGATACCATAACAGTCGCTGATGTGATCTGCTTTGGAACGTATCACATCATAAACAGATGAGAGAAGAGAAATGGAGCTTTTCCCCTGCTCATAATGCTGTAAGGTGGAGAAGTAGCGTAACTATGAGTGCACCAATGCCTTATAAATAATGGGGGGGGGAACCCTCAGAGGTCTACCCAAAGGGCTGACAAACTTGCAGCGTAGACATTAAAGAGATCTCAAACGAGAGCTTGGTTAGCATGCAAAGGTGGCTTCAGCGATCCAAAATGGAAAAAATATGTTGTGGGCTGCAGAATGGGAACGCAACCTTTACCCGAAGATCAGGAACCGGAAGAGGACAGTCTAATTACAACGCTTCACAAAGACCTTCAAAAATTTTCTTGACAACTTTGACCCTTTGTTACCAATAACTCCTATAGTTTTGTTTACAATGAAAAGCAAAAGCTCTTTCAGGGGGCTTTAATATTATCTTAATTCCAGCAGAAGCAATAAGATGCTGCTCTTTCTTTGGAGTATTTGGGAAAAAAACCCCCAACATTACACTGAATTTATATAAGACATAAAAGAGAAAATACAAGTAATAAACATTGTATTTGAGCTTAGACTGTGAAGAAAAACACATTTGGAGCAGCAAGCAAATAAAAACAAATGCTTGCTCTGCACAAGTCAGTAACAGAAGACAGGCACGTTTGCAGCTGAAGGTCTAGAGGGCTAGTAAGTAGCCTGATCATCCCCATGGGCAGCATTTCTGTGATCCACTTTCTTCAGACACTACAGGGACCTCTCTGCTGCTCAACTCTCCCCTCTGCTCTCCTCACCTTCCAACATCTCCTCATCGGCAATTCCAATCTATCCCATACCCTCCTCTTCCTCTCCGACACATCTTCCCTTCTCCAGCAACACACCTTTGGCTGTTGCACTACGCCACCTCTAATGGTTAGCTCTTCAGCTGCTTTGGCTGCCTCTTACATCTCACCGATGCTAAGGACTCTGCAGAAATTGTTAATGTCATCAGACTCTTCCATTAGTTGCATTTTTTTAAAATGACTATTTTTATTTAGTAAAAATGACACCTCTCTTGGCAAGTTAAATCTCCTGAGGTATTCTCTCTGTTCAGCAAGCCATGGGACTTCCCTCTACCTCAGTTTTAGTCAGCTGCAGGTGTTCGGTGCCTTTCTAAAACCACAAGCGATAGCTAGTTTAAAAAAGGCTGTTGGTAGATCAGCTCACATTTCTGAAAAAGCAAAGGAGATGAAGAATTAACTTGAGTAACTGAGACTAAAAAAAGAAAAAGACTTGAGAAATCCTCAGACATCCACAGAAATCCATAAGGTTTCCTCTGTACCTAAGAAACGAAACCTCAATGCTGGTTTTTTTGTTTGCATATTTTCAACAACGGGACGCGCAACATTGGGGTTGCCCAAATGTGCCCCAAAAGGCGAGATTAGAAATGGACTTGGCTTTCAAAAGACACTCGAGTGCTCAGGTACTGCTGAGGCATTTCTAATTGCGCACCTCTGCCTATTAATCACTTGCAAACCTTTAGGCTTTTATGATTTACAAGCCATACGGTTGGTGCTTAACAGTGGGAAACCCACATAAAACCTGACAGCAAAGAAAATCCGCACCGGAGATGCCTGCCAAAAGTGACAGCAAGTTCCACTTCGAGAGCACCTCCGGAGAGGGGTGTGCAGGGATTTAAAAGCTGCGTGCCAGAATTAAAGCCAGAATTAAAGAAATAAAGCCTCTTGCCCAAGCACTCTCGGTGTATAAGTGCCCTCTCTCTTTCAGCTACTCCCCTGCAAATCCCTCTTCAGGACACATTTGGAAATTATTTAAAAAAGATAAAATATCCCTAATCTGTTACCAATTAGAAGAAACATGTGAATATTATTTTCTAATTTGTGACTCAATCTTAAAAGCAAAGTCACTGAAATAATTACATTGGCTCCTGAATATTTCTATTGTGCTCCTGAAAAAAAATAAATAGTGGGTATGTCCTCTTCTGCCCGATATGCCCCAGGGCTGAATGTATCAATAAGTACATCAAAGCCCTGAACACGAACTGCCAAAATATTGTAATTTCTGGTTTGTGGCAGCTGCAGCCCAAGGGCTGCCAAACTGATTAGTTACCTCGTAATGGTCTTTGTGCAACTTGGGTTTGCTGCAAGGAGGTGGGAAGGAAGAACAAGCCAAGGAGGATAGAAGTTGAATAGTAAACACATGGTGCTCAAGTTGTCCACTACAGAAGTGACCAACTTCCAGCTAGCCATTGATGCACAAGCTCTAAGCCAGGATTTATAAGAGTGGCAATGTAGGCTTCTTTTTAAAACCCAGACGCAGTGCGACTTGAGTGACTAACTCCTGAAAATTGGTAATTTCCTGGTGGTTAGCAGGAGAAGGTCCGCCAATGGGAAAGCAGAAGCTGCTAATAAATTTATAGTGCGTTATATGCCAATTAGACCCCTTCAGCCCTTCAAGAGGCAGCGCCACCAATCAGGTTATCATTCCACAAATGTACTCTTTAGAGCTGATCTCATCACAAATCAATCCTGCATTTAAAGTGCAATTCTCATTAGTATTACCCGGGAATGCACTTGTGAAACAATGCAAGCGGGTATTTTTCTTCTCCTAAGTGCCCTTCCCCAATGCCTTGTGCACAGCTATTTACTTCTCATACACAGTCACGTCTGAACTTCAAATGGTAAATAATCATTTTGAATACCACATTAATTCTGCATCGAACCAGATTTATTACACACGTCATACTTGGGAGTTTCACTGTCATTCACAAGCCAGCCGTGAACCTCTTGGTTAAATTACATCCTTGTATCTGACCATGCACCATGCAATATTCTATCAATACTGTGACTCAGAGCAGATCCCTCAGCTTCCCACCCCATGACATCCACAAGTGCTAAGAAACCCGATGCTGCTCACTTGGGCATTCAGAAAAAGGAAAAATACAGAAGCAGAGAGAAATAGTCTGTATGGTTTAGCATCTTCAGCATACATACAGATCTACTTTAAACCTCTGGTCACAGTTTAAACCACATCTTGGTGCTTATAGTCTATGCAAGCAACATTGTGTTTTGGATGCTTTGCAAAGCAAGTTTGCCTTCATTTTCTGCTGAACAAGGCTAGAAACAGACTTTAGTTTCAGCTTTGTAACCTATGGCAGTACAAAGATGCCTCCTGGCCAGGAACACAAGGCAACCCCAGTCACTGGTAATGCATTTTCCTTTTCTTTTCCTTCTCATGCTAGGTTCAGACCTCAGAGAAGCACACCCAGAAACCTGACCCAACCCTAGGTGGCCTCCGCATATTTCAATTCAAAATTACCTCAAATCCGTTCTGACTGAGCTAAAAGCTTTGTGATTTGCTCTCGTCAGCTGCCACAGCATGAGCACGAATAGCAGACAAACGTCGTATGATTGTACTTGTTTTGGCTCTGAGCGCTACGAGATGTTCTTCTGGGGGCTCAGGAAAAGGGTCACAAGATCTTCTGAGCTTGTGACAAGAAGAACAAACCACTACAGTCTTTCACGGCACTTTGTCCTCCTCCTCCTCCTCCCCTGGGATGCCCAAGAGCATCAGGACATGATAGCCAGTGCTGAAAGCTCACCTCGCTGCATCTCCTTGACAGACGTAACATCCACGTTATGCGGACGTAAGGAACAGGAACTCTCCAACGCAAGAATTACGAAAGTAACCGTCATTTCCCTGCTCCCTCTCATATGCAGCCAGGTAAGCGCATCGTTAGTCACCGTAGGACCAAATTTTACTTGCCAAACTGCCCCTGCCCCCACTTATTTTAAATTTTGTGGAGGCTCTTCACAAAAGAAACCCCTTAGGAAAAGCAGTGCACGATGCCTCAGCCTTGGGCTGTCACCTGCATCTTATTTCTACTTAACCTCTTAAATAACATTGGAATTCACTTTGTCCCCTGATGGGCGCCGTAATGAGAACCACCTGTCAATCACGGCTCCATTAGCCTGGACAGACTTTCACTTCCTGAAACAATTTATTGGATTCCCAGAAGCGAATGGACCTTCTTCCTTTTGAGCCGGGTTTTTTGGGGGGAGCTATTCAGCGGGAGCGGGTCTCCCTTCTGTTCCTGCTGAGCAGCCATTGTTTCCCCCGTTTGCTCATGAAAACGGTTTCCTGGGTTGGCCCACCTCTTCTTGTCCCGGGCAGGCCGAGTGTTTGCCAAAAACTTCTTTCGACTGCTCAGTTCACCGGCGCTATACAAAACCCACCAGCTGTTTCCAGCCACTGGGGCAGGGGAAAAAGCCAATCGTACTGTTAACCCCTTCCCAACAAAAACCCTCTGCAGAAGGAGGTCTGCTTGGGTTGGGTGGTTGGTTGCATGAGGAGAGCTAGAGGGGCACGAGCCCGTCGTCCTTACCGCAGATGTGCAGGACTCTGAGGTAGCTCCTTCTTACTTAGGAAAGAAATATCTGCTCTCATTTAGCGTGAAAACTAAATATAATTTTGTTTTCCTCTTCCTTTCTCTTGGTTATGCTCAAATTGCAGCTCAAAGAAAAATCTTACTAATAGAGGCTAAAACCACTTTCACTGAAACATTATCTTTAAAGGAGTATTTTCATTTCCCTGAATGTGTGCAGTCCTTATGAGGTTCATTTGCAATGTGCCTATCTGTTTTGATGAGATAATAAAATGTATTTTATTTAAAAATATTTCCATTTTCCCTCGAAGGAATTTAAATGGTCAGTTAATCTTTCTGCTTCGGAACAACCCACTGAGTAAATAAAAGAGGGCTCAAGATTATATAAACCAATATTTTTTTCATTCTAACACTGGTCTCAAAGACTAAAATACAACTGTACCTGAGCATTGGCTGTATGCCCTTTTAGTATAAATCAGTTTAACTTTTAGCCTGGGAAAGAAAAAAAATGGAAACAAGATGATAGTTATCTCTAGCCTTCTGTGATTCTCAAGTCAACAGTAAATGGGGGGGACTCGTTAGTGCCATAGTGATCCAATCAGGATGAAATTATGCAGTCATGTAAGAAATAATATCTATTAGGCTAATTTAATCAACGAATACTTTACAGATGAATTAGAATGCAGAATCCAATTATTTCAAACATTTGGACTGTCAGCCGCTGTGTTTTTGAAGCAGCGGAAGGGGAGAAAAGGAAGGTTTAAGGATCCTTTTAAGACGAGGGTGTCTGGGCTGTATTTATACCAGGAGAGCTTATAACAGCAGAAAACTGACAACTACAATCAGCACCTTCCGCAGCTCAGAGGGCTCGCGCCCAGGCACCCCTAATCTAACCCCTCTCGTGGCTCCTGGAACACCTTCCTCTGGGATATTGGTATGGACAGCTTGATTTGCCGTTTTCTGTGGCTGATAATTACTGTCTCAAGTCTTTATAATTTCCCCTTGCCAGTCATCCTTTTAAAAGAAGGCTTACACACTAATTACAATAAGTCTTTTTTTATTTTGAAGATAAGATGTGCCCCTGGATTGGTGCAAAATACCCTGGTGCTGCAGAACTCCATCGATTGCATGTAGTATTTATTCCCCTTGAAAACGAAGACCTTGCTTTACAACGCCAAGTGAAGGGAAATGGTGTACATGTAATTACCTCTAGAAGGGGAAATTAGTTTAAAATGCAACTTGACTCAAATAGGAGAGGACAGAAGAACTGAGGGCTGCGAGTACACACAAATCATATCCTTGATCCAGTGCGACTCAACATTTACTTTGCCGATGCTTTGTCAAATCACAAGAGGATCATAATACACATCAGAAGACCATGATTCCTCCACCAAGGAGACTTTTGGATTGGGTCCTTACTGCAGAATAAAGGCACAAGAAATCCCACATCCATGGCCTCTCCGTGGAGAATTTTCTCCTGAATCCACTGGAATCGGTATTTTATAGAGAAAAACAGCAGCCACCCTCAGGCTAGGAAGTGACAGTGAGAAGTCTCCTCATCACCTTTCATAGTTTAAGGTGGACTCAAGTCCCCCAGTACTTCTCAAGAACTAGTGAAACATCTTACACACATGTCTACACTGGCCAGTCTCATCACATGGGGCCTGCCCATTGCATTCACTATCAGAGCAGTTATTCCAAGAACTGAAGATGGTAAATGAATATGTTTTGCTCAAGTCTACAGCATAAAAATAATTTTTTTCCCTTCTCTCATCACTAATAGACAAGCTACACCTGAAAGCTATTACAAGCTTGTACAGAAGAAAACAAGGCTACAAGAAAGTGATGAAGTCTTTAACTATCTCCTGGACTACCTTCCACAAAGGGCTGAATGAGTTTCATACTGCAGCTTAAGCTAAAAAACCTCATGCCATTCTGTTGGCTTATGCATTTCTTCTGAATATTTGAGCGGTATCACGAAGAACACAGGAAACCTTGTGCCTGTTGCAGAATGGAGATGCCCCATTGCTCTGGAAGGTCTGCGCTGCGATTCCCAACATACCTGTGATCCAAACATTTTTCTGCCCTGTCATCTGGAGCGGTTAATGGACTCTCTCATTGACTGGCTCTTGCTTATTTAAACATTTAATGCTCTTCTGATGCCCAAATTATGCCTGTTTCATGTGATGGATTAGCACAGAATACAGCAGTGACAATTTTCTGCAATCTGTGGAATATCAGATTTTGATTACTTCAGGGCAAAAAAGTAAAGTTATAAGTAAACTGTTTTGATTGATAAGGAGCAGAGGAATACTTAATGCAGTGGTTCATTGATGAATGCCTGGCAGGACTGTGATGAGTCTCCACAGAAGACATGCAATAGCTCTGGGAAGATTTAAGATATTTATTGCTCAAATAAAACAAAACCAAGTGAGACGAGTAGGTGAAGTAGCACAGGGTGATTGCAATCTGCTGATCAAGACCAAGTGCAATTCTAATTTTTGCAGAGCAAAAACAAACTAATTTTCCAGCTTGCCTATAGAACACTGATAGTTATTTTAGGAATTTCAGATGCTGCTTTTCTTCAATGAGGAACTGAGGACCATTCCAGATTCAGGTCTTCATAGCGGATTATCTTCCAGTTAACGCTGGCAGTTGTTCTACTTTTGGGCTGTAAATTATTTAGCAGTACCTTTTTAAGATAAAGATGTAAGATCTCCATGGGCCCTGCTCCTTCCAGTGGCAGTATTTCCAGCTATGAGACTATCGACTTCAAGCTGAGAAAGGTTTTCCAAAAGGAGTGTTCCTAGCATGGTGATCCAGCTGCTACCTGCTGAAGTTTGTACGCACTGATGTCTAGTAGAAGTACTAACTTCTGCTCCAAAGCAAGGTGTAGAGCTTCTCTGAAGAGACAGGCTGCTTTCTTATCAATTACATATCTCTCCCATTCAGGGCTTCGATGGTGGTAACATGTCAACAATCTTCCTTGTCTTCCTGTGATGGTAAAAGCAGATGTGACCCCTCCACTCTGAAACAGTTGCTGAACTGTGTCTTTGTGAAAATCCCTAGAGCTCTCCGCGACTGCAAGCAAGGAAAGGACTTTGTATTGAAAGCATCTTCCCAAAACAGTTCAGACTAAGGGAATCTTCTGAGAGATACAAGGAAGAAAAAAAACCACCAGTGAAGAGTATGATGCATTTGAAGGGAGGGTTGCATCAGAAGCACCTTCTCCTCCTTCAGAAAAGAGAGCTTGCCTCAGTCCACAGTGCTGTTTTGCCATTAAAAAAGGCACAGTTATAGTTACGCGGTAAAGAGAACCAATTTTTTTATTTTCAGTTTACTATTACTGGGTGGGCTTGATGGATGTTTTGGACAGAAGAGTCTGAAGGGAGGCTTTGTGACCCAAGATGATTAAAACAGTTGTCTTGAGCAGAGTTTGTCTATTCTGAAAAGAAGTGGGGGAGACTCCAACCAACTAATCCATCAGCAATCTACCGCTGGCAGACAGATGCACTGATTAGACATGACAGCTTTGCAACAGGTTCAAAATCAAAGTGCAGTAAAACTAGCTAGCTGTCGTATGTTGTTGAAAAAGCTGCCCAACATCTGGGCAATTGCTACAACTATCCTGGCAATTTTCAGCTTTTTTAGCTTACCTATTCCAAGAACCAGTACGTGGTGTGATGGGAACACCAAGGGCTTTGCTGGCACTCCAAGGAGGATAAAGAAGATCGTGGTAGTAAAATGAAGGATGCTTACAACTGTATTTGCAGGCTGAGGACATGGTGGCTTTGGAGGACGCTTTGATATTGCGGATGCAGAGTAGAACCCACTGGCAGCGTCTGTTATTGCTGACTATCAAACCAGACCATGCGAGAGCGAAGACTAAGGATCTGTCGTCTTCCCTGCAAAATGCTTGGCTGTTAGGCTGGGCCATCACATGTCCCATATCACTTGCCCTCTGCTGTTAATGTTCAGGATGAGATTCTTAAGCTGTAAGTAATCAACCCATTTTGTCTACTGTAAAAGGTTCTTCCATCCTCAAAAAAAAAAAATTACTGATTATTCTGAGATCCAAACAATGTGACAGACCTAGCTGGTTATTTTGTATGGCTTTTATAGTGAAAAAAAAAGTTCCTATTATTGATGTGATCTAGCAATTAAAATGCATATTTTCATTTCTTGTCTGCGTTAGGAAATTTTGCATTTTCCTTCTGACAGAAGCCAGGCAGCTCCCACAAACAGTCAGAAGGAGGTCTATCAAGTTTCTGAGCATTTTTTTTTTAGCTCCTGGATCAGACCAGAAAGGATGGACCACTGAGAACTGCCAGGTCAGACCCTAAAGCACATCTCGCTAGGGAACTGATCCTAGTCCTGCCTCACCAAACCATGCCCTGTTTGCTGACTGCCAGCAGTCCCAGCAATCCCTCTGTTTGCTTGCAGTCCATCTTTTGGGAATCGCTTCCCCTTCTGAGGAATACAATAACCCGGCAGCTACCTCGAATCCTGCCTGGATGCTTCGAAAAAAGCTATTGCTCCCTTAGAGATCAAGTGGGCAGCAGCCCCTTAACAGGAACTGGTCTATGAGCTACCACCACATGTCTAATTAATGACCCTGCCGGTCGCAGCTGGAAGAGCTGAGCTGGGGGTGATTAATTAAATTAGCTGGCAGAGGAAATTACAGTGGAAAAGCCAAAGTTTGATTGCTCCATAATTAACCGCAGTGCAAATAATATCTGCATCTATAACTTCCAGCAATGAGATCAGAAGCCAATTGAATTTGGCACTGATTGAAGCTGTAAATATCCTGTGGTGAAAAATGATAGGTTTGTTCTGAAGGGAAAACTTAAAGAAATGGACATCCAGCGGATGCAAGAGGGGAGCGGGGGACACAGGAGGAAAGAGCACTGGAATTAGATCTTGATTTCAGCTGATTTCTGTACTCTTCTGGAGTGATGGAGGCCTCAACATGAAATAGGAAGAAATATTTTAAAAATCTGCTATAGCTGCTGAATGCTGTGAGATTCCTTACCAGAGATTCAGCAAATCTAGAAAGTAAAGGCCACCTAGATCATTCAGTCCCTTGCCTTGCTCCCCATCATGTGTTTACTAGCAGTGGGATTCATTGCCTTCCCTGGGAGATGACTGCACAGCTTAAGGTAACCAGTCCAAACACTTCCTCTCAATTTCATCCCCTACTCCTAGGAGCACTTTTTTGAACTACAAGAACCCGTTTTTCCAAGGAGCTATCACCTCCAAATGGCTGCGAACCACTCCATCCCTCCACATTTATTATAATTTCAGTGACCCCCTTAAGCATCTCCTCCTGAAGATACTCACCGAAGACTTGAAATCTGTCTTCTAGCTCTTCTTCAAAATTCCCTTTCTATTTTGGCAAGTTATGGTCATGACATACACCCACCTTGATCCCTGTATCAAGCTGAATTACTGTGAGTCTTATCTCACTTTCACTGCTGATGTAGTTCTGGCTTAAAGGAAGCTCAGATTTTTAACTGAGGCCCAAGATGCACACTCCCCCCAACCCCCCAAATGAGCCAAGTTTTATTTACATGCTTTGCAAACTACTACCTAATGCAGTTTTAGATAAAAACTGCATATTCCAGAAAATATTACTTTTTTTTTTTTTTAAAGCACTGAAACTAGTTTTTCTGAATGTTGAACTAATAGTGAAAGGGCACTATATACATATATAACATAATATTTCGTATTTTATATATTGTTTTGCTCTGATAAATATATGTTTGGTAAATATACACACCTCAGATGAAACTGTACTTATCAAGATTCCATTAACAACCCAGAATCAAATACTCTGAGGCCAACAAGAAATGGACATTAGCAAAAGGCCCCCAAATTATACTGCAAACCCTGAGGAAACCTGGAAGTCGGCAATTCAAATGAGAGTTGATTGCTGGGTTTGGGCCAGGTGGCATAATTCAACCTACTGCTTTCTGGGGAAAACTCAGGCTCTGCCTACACTGGCAAATAAAGAGGTGCAATAGGAACAGATGTGTAGGTTGGAGCAGCTGGTGCCAAGGACCCTATATATTAACAATCCAGGGACATTACCTTTAACTGATCGAGTCTCATCCTTTGAATCAAACATTCCTAACTCTACAAGAGGTTCGAAGCACCATGGGTTGGCCCCTTACATTCAAGGTACAGTCTGGAGCACATTGGGTGCACGTGGAGCTTCCAGTTGGGTTTCTCCGAAGGGAATCCAGTTTGTGTGGACCAAGACCATCCCATGAAACAAACTAGTGCCTTCTCCTGCTCCAGACCAAAACAGTTGTGTAGATATTGGCACTTACTTTGCAATCCAACCCTCCTCACCAAGTCTGCTGCCTTGCCCTGAGTGGTGCACATGGGCCGACGCAACAGCATATTACAATTCCTCTATTTGCATGAAAACAAAAGCACGATATTGATTGTAAGCACAGAAGTCCTGCTCTGCTGTGTTAGTTTTTTTTTTGACTGATCTGAGAAAGCCCAAACTGATCATAAAAAGTCTGAGAAGACCTCTCAAAGTACATTAATAAACAGCACAGTCATTGATTGCTGTCAAAGAAAACAGGCACATTTAAATTTACAAGCTACCCTGCCCACATGCACACTCATAAGCTGTCCATTAAATACTGCTTGACAAATTATTCTCATGATTAACTGGAGACTCAACCAGTTTCCCTGCAGAGAGGCCAGGCACTGCATCCCATTCCCCTCCTTGGAAACACATAGTCCTGTTCTTGCTCGGTGAGCTGCAGCTCTGGTGTATTACCAAAAGGTGTGTAATGCAAGAAGCTCTGTCTGTTAGCCCAAGTCATTTGTCTCTAATCTGAGGAATAATAAAACCAACTTCTTTTTTTTTTTTATTACTTTATTACTCTTGGGCTGTCAATACTATTTTTTGTTTTATCCTAAAAGCTTTCCCTATACTGGGTTAATTCCTCTATGTCCCACTATGGCAGTGAGATGGTCCACCACATCATGATTGTTAAAAAAACAACCCAAACCTCTCTCCTCCAGGATGTCACGTGCACTTGCCTCTTAATACTGTATCACATTTGAGGTTGGTCATTTTTCAAAGAGTATTTTCCTTGCACTACTGAAACATCCTTTCTGAAGCTTACAGTAAAATCTACACCATGACATCTCATGTTCTCCTCTCTCTCTTATTCTACATTTTAACAGACACATTGGTATCCAATGAGCTGTCTGGCTCCACAAAAATGCAAACGGAACAACAAACACCAGCTAAAACATCAGATTTGGACATACATTAATTTCACAAGTCCCAAAACTTTATCAGAAGAATCACTTTTTGGACACTCTCTTCTCTCATTTAATTTCGAGCATTCCCGATGCACATTCTACACATCCCTAAGTCTCATCTGCTCCTCCACACCTCCCCTCTGAACACCCCAAGACCCCTTGTAAACCACACTACATCCTTAAAAAAAATTCAAAATGTTGGTGACTTCTTTGTAACAGAACTGCCATCAGTCATACAAAATGGATATTTTGCAAATGACCTTCAGCTGAGTTTATCTAGCCTCCAAACATGTTTCATGAAGGCACCAGCAAACCTGTGTGCCAGCTACACTCTGCCATACCAGCCTCGGGGCTGATCTGCCACAGGCAAGGGGCTTCACAAAGACTGGGTTTTGAAAGGACATGAATTAGAAAGAGATTCCACAACATAATTAAAAAATGTTCCCCTTCCCCAATTTTAAATTCTCTGTTGGCTTTAATTAACTTGCCCTAGAGCAATAAGCCAAGCAATGAGGTTGGCGAACTCTTAAAAGTATAAAGCAAGTTGTCTCTGCACAGCTCCTACCCCACTCCCATTTCAAGGATGTTCTTTTTTTTCTCCTTTTTTTTTTTTAACATTGTTGTTTAACATGTAAACTCAGCAGTATTTTACAGCCAGGCTCCATGAAGAAAAACTTGTCTCCTGCCTGCAAAATGCTAGTGCCAGTGGATTTCTATTTAAATAAGAAAGCAAACAAGAAAAGATCCAACCAAATTATAATCCAACATAACACTTACATTACACCATAGGAGGGAATGGCTGTTATTTCCAGAAGTGACCTGATAAGATGAATGACTTCACTGTGCATCTGAAAGGGGCCCGATCCTCAGCTAGAACATGGGCAACTCTTCTGACCACCACAGCCCATTAGCACGTTGCAGATCATGGTCTATGTCTCTCCACAGTCGGGAAACCTGTCCTCTTTTACAGATTGCAGGGGAGACTGCCAGCCAGACTGATCTAAGGCAGCAGTGCTCACCCCTTCTAGGCTCACAAATGCCTGATGATTTGAACAGCAAGAAAAGGCTGTGTGCAATGAACCCATGCTGCACATGGTCACCCCATGCACAGGCAGAGGGCTGGACGTTTCCCAGATACCGCAGGTCATGTGCATGTATGTGCATCACTTGCAGTGTGCATGGTGCATGCAGCATGAGCCCACCAGTAAATCCTTGTCTTCTCCCAAGGGATGCCAGACAAAGCAAGCACTGACCTACACCAATACTCTCCCACTGGTGACGGTGTCCACAGCAGCCAGCTGAAACCACAGCTGGCTGCACCTATACCAACTAAAACTGCAGTTGTGACTACTTCTCAAAATTGCAACTGCAATAATATTTTAAATCCATTAAAGCTTCTATTTCTCCTTGACTGGAGGTCCGAACAACTAACTTTCATTTCTGTAGCTGCTTCCCCCCCCCGCCCCTCTTTTTTGCCTTAATGCAACAGGCCAATCCAAGCAGTCTCAGGTATCTACTTATGACTGATCTGAGCTGCAGGAGTTGCACAAGTGGCCAAAACAGATCTGGTCTGGAAAGACTCAGGAGCACACGCATGTAATCAGCAAAGGATTAGAGCTGCAAGTTTTTGCTTCTTGAGAAAGGAACAAAGTCAACTTCTGGATATTATCTCAAGCTGGAGGCTGAAGATATCCTTCAGTTTTAGTACACAAAGACACAATCCTATTCTTTCCACTTGCGGAGGAGTCTTAAAAGTGTTAATTGAGGTCATGATTTAATTGTGCATGCACCTCGATTTTCCCAGTCTGGCTGGTGCTGTAAAGAGATGAAAATACAACAAAAACATCACTTAGAAATTCTGACCTGGATGAAACCAGGAAAATTTAAATCTTGTGGGGAAAAAGAAAAGTTAGCTGGGAGATTTCTAGGCCATGACATAATCATCTGTTCAGCATGAAGACTTTTTGAAGCTTATCCCATCTGTACCTTTTGAGGCTTACCAATTATTAGGAGATGGCTTCTTCTCACTACCGTACGTCTCTGCAGACTCGCACAAAAAATGCTTCAGCGACAGGACTTTGCACTGTCTGCACAATCTAGTTAATAGGCACAGTAAGGCATTTCATCTCACTCTAATTCCTACCCTCTAAAGGCTCCGAATCGTCACCTGTGTTCACCTCAACACATTTTAGCCTGCTATTTAATTACTTTAAAGCTAAAGTGATGGTGGTCTTATTTCTTCCGGTCACTCTTCTCTTTCAGGGGTTCGCTGCTGGCTCTCCCACCAGCACCCGCACATCTAAAAATCCAGCAGTAAGCGCATTGCCTCTGACAAACGGATAATATTTGAGAGCCGTGGGGAAACTGCATTTGGGCTGATGTGTATATCAAGTTTCAGTCCAGTCAAAGCCAGCACCATCTTTTCACTGCTGCCCTTTTCATTTAGTTATCTTACTGAAGTCTTATCTCCCCAGTCCCTTGCCATAGGCTACCAGCTTCCTGCAGAGCCAGAAACAAAGCTCAGTCTTAAACAAAGGAAAAAAAAGGAAAAAAATCACAAAAGAGAGAAAGTTGGTCACAGTTACTGTTATGGAGCCCTGCAGGTTCTGTAGCCACGACCAAAGCAAAGGCATGCTGCTGTTTCTGTGCCTAGTGTCACCGGCCAGCAAAGCCACCAGTAGCACGGCAAGGCACTGCCTTTTTTTAAAGTACTGTTAAGCATCGCCACCGTTGGCTTTAGGCATGCTCTTTTCTCTGCTGT
This sequence comes from Aquila chrysaetos chrysaetos, assembly GCF_900496995.4. Lineage (NCBI taxonomy): Eukaryota > Metazoa > Chordata > Aves > Accipitriformes > Accipitridae > Aquila > Aquila chrysaetos. The sequence continues at coordinate 12,395,535 of NC_044009.1, read as the reverse complement.
ACCACAAGCTCAGACAAAGTGATCTGCCATCCAAACAACCTCTGAAGGCTGAAATGGTCAAAAACAATGTGGGAGGATGAAGGAACACAACTACCACCATCACTGGTGATCGCTACCGAAAGCTTGTTGCCCATGCAACACAACCTTCCCGTAACATCCTGCCTGAGTTAAGCCCAGGAAAAACGTAACATGAGGACCACCTTCCCACCCTCTCAGCCTAACCAGTGACAGCCTGTCCTCATATTTAACCACAATGGGTTTATATATCTCTTTACAGCAGAAAACGTATGTAGAAATATTAAAAATAGTTTAAATAATACTAAGCTTCAGCAGCACAAACCAGGAATAAACTGGCTTTAGAGTCACTGCTGTTATGCCATGTATATAACGAGCAATTTGAATTATATGTTTAGTTAAACCGCTTCATGTTTGGTGAGACCTGTGTACAGAAAGACAGCCATGACCGTAGGGCAGGAAAAACGAAAAGAACAGGTTAAAAACCAAGTACACAGAAAAGCTTCAAATAAAATGTTTTACATAAGATTTCCTTCTAACAAAATACGTATTTTCTAATATGCTGGATATTTCCTTTGCCAGCTAAGCAGCTCTGTTGTGTTTCTCAGCAGCAGCAAGCGCTCGACTTACAGTCCTTTCAAAAGTTGAACATATCTCATAGATGAGCCTTTGGATCTGACCCGAGATCTGAGCCTTTGGATCTGGACCTCATAATAGCTGATACTTGGCATCTAGCATTTTTTTTTTCCCTCAGCTGCTTTTTTTTTGGCCTTTTTATTATTACAAGTTTCAGCCTCGCAAATGTCTGAATTTTGATAGTGACACAAGTGTTAAATGCTTTTCCTTTTGGAAATAACTGATAAAATAGCTACTATTAAAGACAGCGAGGGCAAAGATCGCTTTGGTGATCTGGCAAAGGCTGCCCAATTTTTCATATAGTAAATTTCATTTTTCAGTTGCTTTTAGCTTGCCATATTTAAGATGAAACTCTCCATATTTATTCCTCAGGTGTTGGGAGTAGCAGATATGTGCATTCACATATACATTGAGCAGCATGGAACTTAATTTCAGTGTAAATGTTAAAAAATGGGTTCAAGTAAGCCTAGCTAATGTAAATATACTCCCCCGCAAATGTTCTGTTGCGAAGTTCACTCATTTCTGTGTTTTTGAACAAGGTGTTGCTCCTGGAGTCACAGAAATATCTGTTGTCCTTCCAGCAAAAACCCATCCGATTTGATAGATGCTAACTCCTGAAAATAAGGAGCACGTGAGCTTAATCAAGTTTCTGGTCGTGGTGTTTTGGGTTTAATACTCATCTACACATGCTTGCCCCATCCCAGAGTTCAGACTGTAAAGCTACACTACATTGTACTCCTAATTCAGGTATTTCATCTTAGACAGCTAAAATAAGGACCATAAATAACCCCTCACAAATAGCTCGGTTTCAATCTCCAGTCCATGCAGCCAATTCCAAGCTTGGCAAGGCAGCAATTTTTAATTTTTTTTTTTTTTTTTTAAATATCAGGGAGAAAAATATACTGTAGCATCTACATGTTACCTAATTCAAAACTATTCACCACCAATCCTTATTTTGATCCAAATGAGCAATAGCAGGGTGCTGTTTCACCTTACGCCTGATGTGCTCCAGCTGCGGGCTGCTGCTGGAAGGGCCGATCTGCCTCCATCTGCCCCCTCGCCCCTGGCCATGAATTCCCACTGCTTCCTTTACATTGATATAGTGCTCACATAGGCTGCAGGGTGGAAGGGACCAATGGGTGGAAGGGCAGCACACTACCTAAGCCTGATGCTTCTTCCTCGGTAAAAGCCTTCCAGATCTCTTCAAGACCCTAGAGAAAACTAACTTACCTGGTCTTCTTTGCACTTCTGCAGAAGATCTAACCATCATCCTGGTCTGGCTTCTGGACTGAAATACAGCATTTGCTTATCAACCTGTCCCTTTGCAAGTCTGTAATGATTTTGGGCTGCAGTTAGATGGATAGGAGTCTATAGTCACCAAGGGATGGGAAATGTCACTGTCATATAGGTATCATTGTCCATCTTTTGTTATGGCTGAATTTGCTGTGGCATCCGATTGAGTCTCATTTCTGCTTTCTTTCTAAATGCTTATAAAGGTATCAAGGAATTTTCTGGGGAAAGACTAACCCACAGCGGCTGGCATCTGACTCACTGTAAGTGGTACCGACCTTTGGCCATTAGCTTGATGTAAGCTATATTTCCCCTCAATTTATAAATACAACATCCAATTTTTTCTCATTTGAAATTAATCTCTTTGTTCTAATTAGCTCTTCCATTCCTCTGTTGCAGTACCACAGTTAAACATTGGCCCAAGTAGTTTCTAATAAACACAGTGATGGTTATCTCTCTATTGGTAAGTTTTGTGTTGACCTCTTCAAGTAGCTTATGGCCAAGCAGATGTGAAGTCACAGTGAAGGCACTTGGTCGTCAAATCTGAGATGCTCTCTAGCCTGCTAGGTGTTTGGGAGAGAAATAATACAAAACAAGAAATCATCAGTCCATATCTAACCAGAAAATTAAGTCTGAAGACAAGATCCTACACTGTTTTGAGACCTTTAGAACAAGCACTCAACCAACAGACTGGTTCTTATTCTAGCAAACAGAACCCCACTTTTTCTGACAGCTGATTATTGACTTATGAATACTGTTTTCCCAATATATCTCCCCACTGTCTCACTTGTCACTGTTTATACAATAGAAACAAATCCTCCTTGCTTGAGTCCTGAACTTGAATCCTAGATTTCCCAAAGCGTAACAGCTCATCAACTTCTTTTTTAGGGAATTTCAGCTTAACTTGGTGCTTTTCAGTGTGGCAGCCAAATACACACAAAAATAGAACCGAAAATTGTTGAGAATCTCAGCAGAATAAAGGTACCTTGGGTTGACTGTACCTCCAAGGTAAAACATTTCAGCCTCTATCACCTGTCCTACTGCAGAAACCTCAAGAGGCAAGATGTCCTCAAGCAGCTCTGACTTGTAAGCTTAATACAGTCAAGGATGTCTTTCTTCAAGTCTTCTGGGTGTATTCAGAGTGGGTTTCTAATTTTTTCATCAACACTGAAAACTATCTTTAAAAACAAGGGGTGAGTGTTTTCCACAGTTCCTGGGGAATGACACGTTACAGAAGAAACCCACCAAATGCCACAAGACTTGTAAGAAAATGGCAAAAAGCTGCTAAAACATGGACTGTTGCCTTCCTCTTCCTCTACTGTATGAAACCAAAGCTACTCTCTCAAGACCCCTTGAAGGCCCTTCCCTCCTTTTTATCTTTAGTTCAGTATTCAAAGGTTGACCATTGCCTCTGGCCCACCACTCTGATCTTCACTTTGATATTGTCACCACACCCATAAAATCTGGGTTTGAGGAAGGATCTTAGTGTCTTAGCTAGTAGGTATCTTTGCTAGCAGATATCGAAACAAGGCTGAAACATACTGCTCTCCTCTCTCCTCTTCCAAAACATTTTTCAAAGGACGAACAACAAATGGATGTATGGATAATCTAACATGTAAGAGATGTCAGGGAAAATGAGAAAAAGACAAAAACAACGACAGTTTCTTTGGCTCTTCTCTCCAAAAACTTCAGACTATATCAGCAATACTTAGGCAAACTTTCTAGAAGGTAGTTGGTAAGCAAGATGAAAAGGACAGACTATAAACCCAGCCTAAGTGGAAATCTCTGCTGACCATGGGCCATATGGGTCCCTAACATACTACATCACAGCGTCCACAGAGCATGTATGTATTCCATGTGAGGTATGAATGCAGAGAGCAGTGTGCCAGGTCCACATACACATAAAATTTATTAAATTCTCTGAATATTTAGAAGTGGTACTTATGCTATTTAGATTAAAGAAAAGAATAGTACTGTGGCTTTTACACCTCTGCTTTTTAACAAACGCTCTAATGCACTGCAGAAGGAGACAGAAATACTTCCTTTGCAGGTTTCTCTTTCACAGGCAGTAAGGAGAATAACGATTATAATAATAATTGCAAACTAGGCTTCTGTTTACAAAGTGTTTGAGTTTTTATCAAAGACAGATTTGCACATAAGAAACATGCAGCTGAACCAGGGAGCATTTTATCTATAGCGCTCATTAACTTGGACAACCGGGGTCGAGGTTTTTTTTTTTGGTTGGTTTTTTTTTTTTTTTTTTTTTTTTTTTTGTTGTGTTGTTTTTATTTTTAATCATCCAGGCATCTCCCACGCCGCTATGTAGGCACCAGTGTTTTACCAGATCAGCTCCTGAATGACAAAGTCTGCCAAGCGGCTACAAGGACAATAAAATACATTGTACTGCTAACCTTCATCTTTGGTGTATTGCATTTGAGCTTCTGGGGCCTCCAAATGGTGAAATCTGACCAGCCGCCACCCAAGCTGACATTTTATTTGCCTTGGTTTTTCTTATTAGACGCATTTCCTGGAAGCTACTGGTAAGTGACATTTTTTTTTTTTAATTTATTTTTAAAACAATTACAATTACTCTAATCTGAAAACATGCAATCTAGCATGTCAGAATCAGTTCATTTCTACAGTCATACAGGGAAAGGTTTTAGTTTACTGGCAGCAATGAATCAGTCTTTCTACTTATGTGTGCGTTTGAAAACGCAATACTCCTGTAACTAATAATTTATACATTTTCCTCATTATCTTTATGAAATATCTGCTGTCCAAAACAGAGCTAATATAACTCTAGCTCAGTGGGAGATGTGCTGTTCAGTGTAGTTCAGCCACCAGAAAGACCAGGAGTGAGTTATGACTCTCAGGGTTTGTTGGTGTTGGTTTTTTTTTTTTCCCCCCTTTTTATTAAACCCTTCCCAAAGACTCCCCTGTTCATAGGACTTGCTAAAATATCTTAAGTCAAATCTTAAGTCCCCTAGCAGCTGTTGGGTCGGCAGAAGCCCAGCTGCCTAAACTTTATTGGCAGTAAATGTCATTCTTGCACACAAACTGCATGCCTGGAAAACCCAAAGGCACATCTTGGGCTATCACATCCCATCACATTCCCCGACGAGATGTGAAAACCGAAATGGAAAACGTCAACAAACTCCGGCCGTGGCGAGGAGCGGGGCATGCCCGCTGACAAGCGTGCCGCAATGACAGAAATGGACTTGGAGTTGCAATTAGTGGCACTGTCATTTTCGGGCGCTCCTGCCAATTAATTAAGACTGTCAAATGGAAAAACAGCGGCATTCACATGATAATTTATATAGGGAGAGACTAGCCTAGCAAAGCTGCTGCTGCAGCCAACAAAATTCCCTCTGAGCGCTTAAAAAAAAATAAAATAAAAATATAAAAAAGTAGAAAGGAGGGGGGGGGGGGGAGAGAAAGAAAGTTAAACTGTCCTTGTTATAATTGTTAACTCTGATCGCTCAAGTAGAAGACGGGCTGATTAAAACTCCAAACGAGCCCCTAGCTCGCTTAAATCTCAGAGTCCGGAATGATAGAATCAGAGGAGTTTATTCATACCATTAAGCCCCAGAGAACTTAATTGAAAGAAGAGCATAGCCTGGACCTTGACAAGCGGGAGGTCACAGTAATTGCTGCCGGACATATTTAACATTAAGATAATCAGGCCATTAATTACCCTTTGGATCATTAAATCAGCCAGTTGCAAAATGAAATTTCTGCCTCTATTACTCACTTGAGAGACCACAGGGGTGGCTTTTAATTTATCAGTGAGCTTGAGATACAAAGGACCAGGCTTGGGGAGGAAGGAAAGGGGGAGAAGGGGGGGGGTTGCTTCAGCAGAGGCAGGAATATCAATCCGCCATGCTTGGTGATCGTGGCAAATTAACTAGGTAAGATAACCTCAGCTTCTAAAGGCAGAAGCTGGGGGTATGTAAATAGATGAGGGCAGACAGGGAGATCAGAGCCTGCACACCACTTAGCAGGATAATAAAGGAAATCATCCTTGATTATCAGTGCTAATTTGGACACTGCCGGTAGCTTGTTATGCGTGTTCTGAGTAGCATTTAATTAATTCAATTGCTTGTTAATGAGGGAAGTGACATGTGGGGAGCAGATGCCACCCAACTGCAGATGGGTTCTGGTCAGCCCTTCACAATAAAAACCTTTTTTTTTTTTTTTTTCTTCATTTTTTTATTTATTTTTAAAAACACCCTTCCCCCACCCCTGAAATGGGAAAGGTGTCAAGCATGGAGGAGCATTCAAAAGGCACAAAACACTGACCTCATCAGGCCAAGAACCGCTAAGAAACCAGACCTGACAACTGCGGATAGAGAGGTACTGACGTTCCCCCAGGCCCCATTTGTAACGCTGCGGCCTTATGCCAGGAATCGGAGACCAACAGGACTATAACAGCAATCTGATGGCCAAAAGGAACAAGAAATGAGAGAGAGATGAAACGGAGCATCCTTACAAGATTCAGGACACAATACCGGGATCTTAACTACTCAGTTTCCCTGGGCTTGCCCTTTATCTATACCATCTATAATGAAGGAATAATTATTTTTACCAAAAAAGAAGGCATGGTTTAATATTTTTCATAGAAATCGCTCCCCAGTTATCCCCCAGAAACCAGTGCACGCTCAGCATAGCGGACAGAAGCCTCAAATCGGCAAGCCAGGCTTCTGCTTAGGATTGTAAAAGTCTGCTAAATATAGTTGAGCTGCATAATGTTTTTTTCTGACACCATTAAATTCAGTTCATTAGTGAGCGAGCGATCAAACTGGATCTTACGTTGTAAGGTGAAAGTCAATTCCCAACACTGCCGGCTCCTAAGTCCGGACTTCTCAGACAGCTTTAAGAACCTCTCTATTTTCTTATAACCTTTGGTAACCAGAATAAACAGGGTGACTGCTATGCAAACAGACTACCTGAGCAAAAACGCAGCAGATGCTCCAACGTCCAAGCTCCATTTAAAGAACTGCTGCTTGGGGCTGCCTCAGCAGAGCTTAAAACTACACCTGAGCTTCTACTAACCACCCATCCCTTGCTTTAAAAATACATTGTTAATGGAGTTGGAGATTCTTCCTATTTATGAATATTCTCAAAAAGACACCGAAATGGTGGAGCCCTTTAACTTTAAGGTTTGCACATAGCTAATGCAAATATTCAGCATCGCTTGAGCAGAAGAACAAAACCCATGGCTGGGATGGTGCCGGGATATCACGCTGCTCTCCCTCCTCTTGGCCAGCAGCCTCCAGCTGGTGGAGGTGGCGTTGTTGCTGGCACACCCCAGTACTCCCAGCAAGACAGAGATGGAGACCTTGGGAGCTCAGAGAAAGAGGGTGAGGGACAGGGAGCAGATAAGCACCTCCTGGAGCAGGCAGAGGGATGGGGGCAGCTCATCTCATTTGGAAAAGGCCAACAACATCTTAGGAAGTTGATGGTGGCAAGCAAGTCTGCAAACCAGAAGCCACACGGGCAAGAATAGTATGTGGAGAAGCAAAACATGTGAGGTGTGTCCAGAAGAAAGCTAAATATCTGGTAGGAGATCTACATACCAGTGCAAAAGGCCCAGGCGAAACACAGCGCAGACTCCCCAAGCTGGCTTCACCACATCTCTGACATTCCTCCATGGAGCAGTTCTGCCCCTGCCCCACTGGGCTACTCCAGTGTTGGACCACTCCAAATCAATGTTTTAAGAGTGTGCTTAAATAGTATCAATAGCAATTAGAGGGGAAAATCCTGATCTCATCCCCAGACCAAGTTAATTGTTGCAACATTGATTTACTCTAATTTGACTTCTCATTCGAAATTAAACCTGCATTACCGAAGGAGGGACCGCAGGCAAACTCTCCCTGCTCGCCCCCTCCCTTCCAAGACAATAAATTTAATATTGAATACACTTGGAAAAAAAACGGCAGTTGTTGCAGGATCCATACTGAAAGATCTCCCCCCCCCCTTTTTTTTTTCTTCCTGCGAGTAATTAAAAGATGCTTTTCTTGACTAATGATCCCCCTGTTTAGAAATGGGAAGTCGATACTCCTTCACCAGCAGTCAGCTTTAATTTGTCACAGGGCTCCCGAAGTTTGAGCGGCGGTTCTCAGGGCTGCTGGTAATTGCTGGAACCAATTACCAGCCTTCCAAAGCTGACCTAATCAGGGACCCACGGACACCACCGCTCAGAGGCCAGCTGGTCCCCTTTCCCTTTCACATTCACATATTCGCCTGTGCTTAGGTTTTCTGCCTCTTTGCCAACTTCTCGTGCTCACCAGGAATTCGTGTTTATTCCTCTTTCCTCCCCCGCAATCATGCCAACACCCTCAGTCTGAACTTTGCCTCATGCTACTGCTTTACTCTACACGGCTTCCTTGGGGGGATCCCATTGCACCTGTGCTCCCATCACCTGCGCTGCCTTCCCCATCCAAGGTGTTACTTTTGATCCAGTGGCACCGAAAGACCTGGAGATCTGCTTATTTTATAAGCTGCCTCTCAGACTTGATGAGACCTGGCACACGTTAATATTAGAGGACGTACCTGGGCAATATACCCCAGATGGAAGTAACAGGAGCAATGCCTTCTGCTACAAAACTCTCAGACTTTGAGTTCAAGTCTGAGAGCCTTTCTGACCTTCAAAATACATTTGCAGGTTTATCTTTCCCCATGACTTTCTCAGAGAAAGAGTTTTAAGTGAATTTGAGTGGACTAGGAAAGGACAGCAGTATGGTATGTTTAATGTGGTTTAAATTTGATAATGTTATTTTTGAGTGTACGAAATAAAAAATGCAAGCTGTACTTGCAGACTGGTGTAGCTCTGTTTTTAGAAATATTGGTGACTTTTTTCCTGAGTAAGACTGTGTAATTATGCCGTGACCTAGAGTAGCCATTTGGCAATCCCTCCTGCAAAACGTTGGTCTCCCTGGGTCTCTCCACCCTTCCCTCTACTCAACAGAAATGCATGGGATGCCACTGCAATGATTCAGTGATCAGTGCCAACTCCTCCCAAGCTGAAGGGCCTGCTTTTGAAGCCATGCCAAGACTTTCAGGTTCCTTTTAGTCCAGCATGTGAACCCTCCCTGAGACTCCCAGCCCAAGAGATTCAGTATCTGTGGAGCACTCAATAACCCTTTTTTTGCCCCTAGAAAGCCTGTGCGTTTCCACTGATGGCTTCATCTCCAATAGAAAGACACAACATGAAATGGTGAAACCCATGTATGTCCGATCCCCTCTACAAGTGTCTATTAACAGAGGGTCCATCATTGTGCTGACAACTTTTGCAGCTTGGGAAGTGGCACAGTGGAGATAGAAGAGTTAAGATATGCCTATCATAAAGAAACACGTGAAAAGATTGTATTTATCTAAGGTCTTTTCCTGATGCTTTGTGCTAAGCCTTTGAATCAGCTGGGGGAACGATTAAGAAATCTTCTGTTCTTGCGTTTCCAACACCTTGTTTGCAGGCACAGCCCGAAGGTCTGAGCAAATACGTGGAAAGCCATGGAGGGTGGATTAATAAGTGGAACTGAAAATGGGAGCACTAAGCAGGACAGATGTAGTAAGTGGGGCTGCAGAAGGGAATGAGGATATGAAAAAGTTCAGGAGAAACTTGGAGGAAAACATGGGAGTACTTCCCTCTCCCATCTGATGGGGCCTTGGTGAGAACAGAGCTCATTAAAGCAGGGCATGTTGAGTGCGTGAACCTCTGCATATAGCGGTGCTCAGACTCCAGCTGATCCCAGAGCTCACCAGCACGGGCAGGAACAGCCCCCCAACACTAGCTATCAGTTCTCTTCCCCTTCAGAAGAATTTTTGCTGTATGCTGTTTCTTCCCTGATCTCCAAATATCCTTGGACTCCCTCCATCCCTCCTCCACCAGAACTCCAAATCTCAGCTCCCCAACATATTTCTACTTGCTTCCTTTCTTGCCTCTTCCCCCAGTCCCTCAACTTCAGTTGCCTCTTCCCCCTTCAGTCCCTCAAGAACAAAAAAAGGGGGGTTTGTTTAACCCCACTTCAGGTCCATTGTAGCTGCTTCTGATAGGATTCCTCAGGCAAAACTGCAAAGAGCAGCAAGAAAATGGAATGCACGACTTACATCTAAAGAACTTGAACTTACTTTCTTGCCACATCTTGCACAGAAGGATTATGATGCTAGTAGAGACCAAAGTAAAGTACAAAAGGAGGCACACACTTTGAAAAAATAGACCTTTCAGATATTTATGTGGAAAATATCACTTCAGTCCCCACTGCAAACAGTGGAAAAAATGAGCCTAGCAAAGCAAGACTACAATTGCTTTGTGGGACTATTTTCACATAATCTTAAAACTATTTTTTCTAACAGCTCTTCCATCACGTAAGTGTGCACCTGGACACACAGATGGAAATGCATATTTATAGAATGAATCTTTATACCTTTTGTTCAAAAATATTATAGTCCAGGAAAAAGGTGCAATTACGTCACTGACAAACATAAACAGCTGAATATAAACATGAAGATGTACAGAAACAAACAAGAATGAAAATAAGCTGTGAGCATGAAATACAAAGAGAACAAACTTGGTTTTTTTATAAGTAAAACTCACTTTCAAACCTAAAAACCTGAATAATTTAATTCAAATGGATGGTTCTCTTTTCATCACAGTCACATGTAGTTTAGATTTTTCATGACAAAGTCTTTACTATATGTATACTAATATAATTTAAAAAAAAAATCCAATTGAGTGTATGCCTTTTCCTTTTAAAAGTATTTAGAATTGAGGTATCTCTCCAGCTCACCTCAGTAGTAAGGAGCAACATACATTTGTTAGGTGCAACAATGTAAGATCTCTGGATTAAAGTAATACTAATGACTGAAGGGCAGCAATAAGTTGGTTTCAATCTACCTGATGAAATCATTATATTAGCTGTCTAATAATATACACGTATACAGCAGACATAACAGTTTATGTGTGAACAAAGCCTCTGTGTAGGTCTCCCCGAACATTTTTATATGCATAGTCATTCATCTAAGTAGCCTGATTAATGTACTGGCTTCATTCTCGAAGATGAACCAAAGGTGGCACCACAAATTCATTTTTCAGTGCTAACGAAATAATGCAATAAGAAACAGTTGACTTTATTACAGACACCAGTACAAACCTACAGCGTAGGAGGTGGCCCAGGTATACACTCCCAGGTTGTAATTTCACTTGATCCCGTACCGGAAAAAGCAGGATCCAGAGATATACATAAACAAAATCAGAATATAATTCCCTCTGATTTCTCTCATATGCAGGAGGCAAACACTGAGAGCTAAACTGCCATCGTATCGTTTGCTAACTGGGGACCGACCAGTGCTCGGATGCAGGCTACCCCCCTGGAGCTCCCCCTAAGACAATTATGACACACTTCTTAAGACAACTTCAAAGGTTGTCCCAGCTGTGCAAGGTGGTCCAGAAGGTCTTTCTCCTGCCTGAACCCCCCTGCTGAAACGCAGTCTGCCAGAGGTCACTTTGCTTCCCCCAAGCCAATGCGTTAGTTGTAACTAGCAGCACTTGCATCTCAAATCTACTAAAATCAGGAAAGTATTTTCAAAACATCTTCTTCGATACTGATCAGATAAATTAAGCATTAAAATCGTTTAGCTTTTGGTAGGACAACATATCGCAGAAAGGTTTTCACTGTGTTGAGCTATGAGAGGTAGGTAAAATACTGTTCTCACAGGAAACATGCCTCCCCCCACCCCCAACTTATAGTTTCACATATATCACATAAAAAAGGTAAGCAAGCCCACAGTAAGCAGAACTTTCAACATCCATGATGAGAACCCAAAGACCTGATGGCCAGGTACAAATTCCTGGGTGAGCCTGGACTGCTGAAGGCAGATTATTAATCACAAACTGATAGTCCAAGAGCCAGGAACTTCATGGCCAATTGAAACAAAGGAATGCATTACAGTTTAATTTAGATTGAGGAACAACCAGGTGGGAGGTTTCAATCTCCCACTGTTTTGTTGGTCAGTCAATTGAACAAAAAAATTGTAGAGCTGCTGATGAAACCCTTCACAAGGGTGAAAAATTAAGGGGGTCACTCAACTTTTGACACCCCCCCCCCTTTGACACATTTCTTCCTGGGCATGCAGTGAAGATATATATACACATAATGATTTTTACAAGGTGTACTCCACAGGAGAATTTTAAAAGTCCATGTTGTAAAATGTTGTAACACCCTACCACCTCTGACTGCAATGTCAAGATGAGGATTTATGTGCTCATAGCTTACAGCCTCGGCCATGTGCAGTATCACATACTACCTGCCCGCTGCGTGCCACGGTGAGATGGAGTAGGAAAGCCTACCTTGTGGAGTCTGATGAAGGTTTCACATGGCCCTGGCTGCTCTCCTCCCAGACGCTGTTTGCCAGCTCGTTCCCGATCGAAGACATCACCTTGATGAGCTCTATAGGCCAGTCATCCAGGTCGAGAGAGCGGACCCTGGAGAGATGCGTGCCAAGGTTTCGGTGTATACCTGAGCATTCGATACATATTAGGGCTCCCAGATTCAAGCTGGCCCAGTCGGGGTCTATGGGAAAAGGGACACAAGCAATTAGTACAACAAAACACCTAACAAAACTTTCTAGTTTATGTTTGTGGATAAAGATTTTGGCTCCAGGGGAAAAAAATGCAGGTGTCCTGTCCAAAAGCACAGTTGGAAGGTCTTTCAGAAGGGTCAATTTTGCCCTGTGGAGATACTAACGCTTCTGAGAAACCCTCAAGGAGTAAAAAAAAATTGTGGAGGGGGGGTCTCAAAAGATGTATCATTCCACCTTTGGTCAAAAGAAAAAGATGAATTACAGAGAAAAGAAGAAACAAAGAAAATATAAACGCAGTGGCAGGCAGCTGATGATGGAAGTAGTGGAGGAAGCCCCTCCTTGGGAATCTAGAGCCACTCGTAGCCAATTACAAGGGAAAAAGGAGAAGAAAAAAAAAGAGTGACTAGATACAATGTCTCTGTTGCTAACTATATCAACTCCCTTAATAACCATCTATATCATCACCTACATATGGCTTTTACATCTAACACACTATGGGGTATGTTTTCATCTCTAAGATCAGGGAGATAAGTACTAAGATGAAAATGTGATACTTTGAACAGTTCCAGTTTTAGTGTACGAGCCAGAAGGATTCCACTGGCACACACACACACAAAAAAAAAATAACCCCGCAAACGATAAGGCTGTGACAAACCTGACAAAAGCTGGGAAATTCAAAGTCATTTCCCAAGATGGTTCACTTTTTTGTCACTGTCCTGTGTTATTTAAATCTAGATTTGTATGAACGTCCCTCTCTCCAACAAACATTCATTTTAACAAATGCAATGAAAGACATATGGGAGGAATTTTTGGTGGCTTTTTTTTCTCCCCCCTGCTGTCAGATCTTTTCTTCTCGCCTTACCCTGGGCCTCTCGAAGAACTAGTAGGCTATCACGAATGCCAAGCAGGAAAATGGTGATTAACTAAGAGGGTAGGCAATTTTTATTCAAATCTAAATAAAATTTAGAGCAGATAGAAAATTAATTTCTAGTGTCCCCTTCCATTCCAGTATATTTCATCCAAAGACTCATTTTGACTTTGTGTAACCCAAAACTGAAAAGTTATTTTTGGCAGCCAAAATATGTGGAAACAAAACAATTCCTAGTTGTTTGCCATGTCATGTTTGGACAAAAAAGTATGAAAGGAAAGCAAATAATTTTAATTGCAAAGGCTCACATTTCATTGAAGGCATTGATTGACATTTTTCAGTCAGTCCTTAGAAATCTAAAAGTATTCCCAACAAGAAAAATCCCCTGCCTTATTTCACTTGGGCAGAAAACCACATCTTTCATTTTAAAAGTTTCTGTCCATACCAAGTCTTATACTAGGAACATACAGCATTTCAGGTCTCCAAAAATAAGGTGAGGCAAAACTCCTGCCGTACTGTCCAAGTCCTTGGTAGGACAACCATGACAAACTCCTTTCCTGCATATTTCTTCAGGTCACCTCCACCAGTTCCGGTGTCTTGCCAGTGGGGGAACCAGTAGTATATTTGAAACACACTAAAAAAAACTGTAATACTAATTTGTTAGTAAAAGCTTAAACACAGCAGATAATAAATTTAAAATTTGCAAACTGTGACTCGGAATGAAATCTCTGTCTCTGACCTGCAAAGGCCAGGGTTATCTTCACAAAAATAACAAGCACAATGAGCTCAAAGAGGCACGAACTCAGAACGATACAAGAGAAGAAAATACTGATTAATATTTTTCCAATTATTCTAACAGAACTGATGTTAAGGACCTCCCAAATACCTGTGTGTACTTGAAGCACATCTAGTGTATCTTTTACTGAATAGTTTTTTAAACTAATCACCTACTTCCAACTGACAGTGCTGTTAAGATCAAAGTAGTCCACCAAAGCAAGAACCAAGAAGTTAAAGGAAATTTTGTCAGGGCAGGATTTTAAATTTCAACAATCTGACAACACACAGCTGAGTTCGAAAGCGACAAACTAGGAAAGGCAAGTGTTGAACTCATTACAGACATCCAGTGAAAAAACAGACTTGGTGATCTTCGTTGCAACTGGATAATGTGGAGCAAGACAGGGCTCTAATGAGGAGTTTGGACAAGTGGCAGTGTTTGATGGATTCTGGGAAAAAAACTGACATGATGTCACTTACAACATCCATTTCAGTGTGTGCACACAAAAAATTGCTCTCAAAAGGATGTATGCTAGATGACACAAGTCACTACTCACCAAAAATAAAGGCAAGTTATTGTAAACTACATGCTCAGGGATGTCCCTGTTTGCAATTCACGGCTCCTATCTGCATTTTCCTCTTCCCACATGTAGTTGAGCACTTTTTAAATTTCATGCTTGGAATTTGTTATCAGTGATTTATACTGAAAAGAACCACACATGGTTAGTAAGCCATAACTATTCAAGCTGGTTTCCGCCCCCCTCCCCCCCCCCCTTTTTTTTTTTAAGATGATCAAAAATCAGCTCACTTTTCCTGCTGATGCTAAGAGTAATTATGAATTGGAGGATGCTCAGAATACTTACAACCACATGGCATGCTTTTCTTTAGTATGCATACATCCAGATTTGATGGCAAAAGAAGGAAAAAGCCCATTCAATGCAGCTAGAGGTGCTATAAAGCCAATTTCCCTTTGTTTTACTTATAATTTGTCAAACAAAAATGAGCTTTTTTACATCACTGAATGTTCCCAGATTACAGTTTTCAGCTGTCCGTATTCTTAAAGGTATTTAGTTCTCTCCTTCTCTAAACACCTCCTCCCCACTTTGACTTGCACCTCAATCAGATTGATCATTTGAAGGCAAAAGCTCTTAGAAGAGCTCTTTCAGGAGAATAACCCCTCCCCACTGTCTCCTTCATCCCTTTGGACCCGAGGCGGCTGATGAAAGGCTTTGCCATGCTAAATCCTCAGGAGTTCAACATGTGTAAGATAGCTCTGGGCTGAGCAGAAGGAATCTCTAAAGGGAGGAGCAGAAGAGCCAGGAAAAGAAGAAGCTGGGGTGAAGGCATCTTGCAGAGTTGCAGCAGGAGGGAAAAGTTTGCATCTTTTCTATTCTTAGAGAGTTTTTTTCTATTGTGCATACAAAATTGAATCTTGTGATGGGTATGGTAGACTTGCCAGGGCCACCCAAATTATTACTTCAGTGTTTGGCTCTCCAATACAAAATACACCACAGTAAGTAATTAGACTTCTGGACTGGAAAACTCATAATGAGACTCTCCCTCTTTAAGCCCTCTCTGTTTTCTTCTACAACAGAGGAGACCTGACATTCCACGCTCTCCAGGTATCTGGAAAGAGTGACTCTCATTTGTCCTCTCACCTGCTCTTTAAGCAGTAAGACTGGAAGAGCTAAAATCCTTTAGGGGCAGAAATTTAGCTGGGTTTGCCTAATCAATTTGATCACCTTCAGCACCTTCTCCAGACAGAAGTCAGCACTGGGACTCTAATGCTCTGGGAAAAGGCAACACCAGTTTCCTTTTGCAGCATGAAATGTGATCTTCTTGGGCAAAAACTCGAGCACCTGAAGACCACTTTGCCTCATCTATTGCTCTGGGATGGGAACGTTAAAAAAAGACTTTGAAAAACTTTAGTCTGAGACTGCCAAAGGGCCAGAAGGCTGGTGGCACACAGATGCTGCTGGTACTACTGCTGTTGATTAGCACACAACAAGGCAGAAATTCCCTGGTGAAACAAAGTCCTGTGATGAAGTGCTAAAAAGGCAAAGAGCTCTAGAAAGAGGAAGAATGAGACTTCTGAAGTGGAAGATTGATGGCTCTTGAATAGAGCTGAGGGACAGCAACATCTCATATTCCTTTGCTCCCAAACATCTGGCTTTGTGAAGATGCAAACTACGTAAGCTTTCCACAAGAGCACTGGCGTTTGTGATGCTAAATGCTCCGGAGGTAAGGACTTGCTCAGGCAAGGCAGAAAGGGAGAGAAGGAAATAAAGCAAAGCCTGGCAGAAAAAGCAGCAGGCTGAGGTTCACCTCATATGTGTGTTTACATTTTAAGATACATCGCTTTGGAAATACCTCAATTTTTTCAAAAGGAAAGACGGTGGCCTTAAAATTAGGAAGGCCAAATGGCGAGAAGAGTCAAAGAGGGTATAAATCATCTCCAAGAATACAAACAATTAAGAGATTCCAGTTGAGATTCCAAATCATCCCCCCACCCCCCAAGCTACACAACAGAGTGTTGAGTGTTGCCAAAAAGGGCAGTCCCACCCTGCCCTCTCCCAGCAACGTGTTCTTGGCACATCTCTCCTGCTGGCACCATGCACGAGAGGCCAGCTTGACCCATGAAGCAATCTGGATAAAAACCAACCTGGCTGAAATGGAAAAAAAAAAAAAAGAAAAAAGAAAAAGTGCTGTTTTCTTGCACAATCATTTTCCTGATTAAACATCTAGCTTGGCTGCATAAATACAGGGGTACATGCACGACTGGGGAGAGAAACACACACTGTGGGGATAGTGTGGACTCCGGGTAGAGCTGAAACGGATCATAGATACATCAGAAGGACATGTGTGGGTGTGGGAAGTTGTCTGCAGTGAAAAAGGGATCGCACATTCCCCCTCTGCCTGGGTGACCAGTTAGCATGGTCTAGGAAAATGCCACCCACAGCTGTACAGACAGACTGGAGCAGAAATCAGTAACACTCCCGTCGTGGTCTGCTCAGAGACTGCAGTGAGCACTTCAAATGAGCTAAATATACATCTAGGTCACTTGAAGACCCTGTCCTTCTCGTATACAGCACAGCATCTTATATGCCGTTTACCTGAACTCTATCAAAGCTTTGGTATAAATCTGAATGACTACCAGGTCAATATAAAAGAACACTAATAAGTACGAGTCACTTTGGGCTGTATATGTTAAAATACCAGCCAAACCAACATTTTCCCTTGTTTATCACGTGCTGGATTACTAGCCGGTGGAACATAAAGACCTTAATTTATCAACGATGCTGTTATTTCTCTCTGTCTGTGAAAAGTCCCTGTGAAATTTCTCTTTGGAATCTCCCTCCAGCAGGTCAACGAGCTGTTTTGACAGCATCCCAGTCCTGGTGCTCACAGCCTGGTCCAGCCAGGGCTCACATCCCTGCCTGCTGAACTGCTGGGGACAGGGCAGCTACCTTTGTTCTTGATCCATTGCCTACGGACAGCATATGAATATCCGACAATTGACAAAAGAAGCAACTAAAATCAGTCTGTATGTGAAGCAAATTTTGATGGTATGGAAAAGTCTTTTTTATTTTAAACAGCTGTTAATGCGCTAACCACCTTCCCTTCAAGTCTCCACAGGATGAGGCAGAGGATAATAGCTTTCTTTGGTGGATGACTGAATCAGCGAAATTGCTTACTATACAAATAGCAAATTCGGCGTGCAAAAGCACTTGCACTTTCGTATGAATGTTCATTTTAAATTTAACTGGAATGTTAGAATGTCTTAGACCAGTAGTCAAAATCCCAAACAGCAAGCCTTAAAAAATTATACCCAAAGAAAAATAAATTAATATTTTTCCATTTTAAGCACATGTAAAAATCACAAGAAAAGTTCTGAACTTCAAATATCAAAGGAAAAAAAAATGCAAAAGTTCTCAATCCTTCTGCTTCTACAACTAATTGCTTTAGAGCAAGAGTACTTCCTTTTTGTGGCTTTGTTGCAAACCCCTGGAACTAAAGAGCACCAGAATAATGACCTCGGCCGGGGTTAGTGAGGTGAATCACAGCTCAAAGTATTCTCAAGAACACTTTTCTGAACACTAAGTATATGTTTGAAAAAATAAAAAAAGGGAAAGAAACACAAAGGGGAGAAAAAAAAAATCCCAAATCAGTTCTGTAGTATCCAGATATAATGAGCAATGACTTCGGTTTCTTCTGACAAGTAACCCTAACAAAACCAAACCAAAAAAACACCAATCAAGATCTACCTCTTTGAAAATATTACCATGGCACATGTGCCCTCTCCACGCAAAACAGGAGGAAAATGGAAGTAACCGATGTCAAGCAGCAAACTTCTTTTTCCTTCTCTTCAAAGGAAAGAAATGCTGACATTTAAAATGGCATGTGAAACAAACCAGGGAAAAAATTAGGGCACATCTGACACAGTGTATATTAAGTATAAATTAACATAAAATAAGTCTGATGAAGCAAACTCCATAATGAAGAAGAAATGTGCGAACAACATATGGAACATAATACCAAAAGAGACAAACCCCGTGGCGAGCAATCACCTAAGCCTTGGCCAAGGAGAAGTCTTGGCCAAGGAGAATTGGTCAATCTTCTGTAGTCACATGGCCATACTTACTCTGTGCTTCACAGTCCACACAGTGGGAATTGCCTCTGATGTTCCTTATGGACTGCAGTGCCATGGCCTCATTCTGACTCGTCAGGCGGGACTGTGTAGATTTAAAGAAATTCATAAGCAACAAATAAGAACCCAATAAAATTAGGTGACACAACTGTCAGCTGAACGAATGGCAAAACCCAAAGCTTAGACCAAGGTTGAATGAACATCATCAAGGAACCTCATGTCCTTGGTTTGCCTCTCAAGAAATGGTGATCCTTTGGCATCTCCAAGTACTGCAAGTCCATGCCTGCCAAGCAGGGACTCCTCTTTCCTCCCATGTTTCTTGACAGCTCGGGATTTCTCCCAGGGCTCTCTCCGCCCTCAGCGTTTTGGCGTCTCCAGCCTGGATTCTAACAAGTGGGGAGACCGCACAGAGGAAAATCGAGCTTGAAAATGAACCCCGCTATTCACAAGAACAGTAGTCACAGTATAGGTTTGCTTCTTGAGATAAATTAGATAAGAATATTATTTTATAAAATCCATTTCTTTTATTGATGTGTATGCTTTTGCTAATGAAGACTAAGGGATGGTTTGCAAAAGCAGCTGAAACCTTTTTATCATCAAAAGGTCAGATTTAATCAGATGGCTCCCATTTAAATTCTTTCCACGATGACCTGCCAATGACCTCTACTTGGACCTGGAGAGACTGTCACGATGTACAAGTACTTCAGCTCTATCCAACTAAACTGCCTTGTGGGCTCTCTGAGAAGAAAACTGTTAGCTGTAGCAAGTGCTAGACTCTTTGCAATGAATTGATTTAAGCAGGATGAGGACTGGGTCTTCAGTATGGCCATGGGGAGATATGTCCTCCTGATCTATCAATAGGACACCTACTAAACTTGTCCAACTAATTGCACTTTGCTATTGCAGCTAGCTCTTCTGACATGTTTTGAGACCTCAGTCATACTTTACAGGAAGAAACCTCTCTGAGCCACTTACCAGCCACTCTTTATCCTCTTTTGTATTAGTATTTTTACATAGGTGTTAGTGTACAATTCCTCTTTTGTGCTCCCTTAACATACATATTAGAATATGTAAATCCATGAAAGGCAAGAAAAAATTTAAGCAGTGATTTTTTTCTATCTCAGAAATACATATTGGAAATAAATAATTTTTTTAAACAAAATGGGAAGTAAATTATATTATGATGATGATGATCAGATGGTGTCTGATCTAATCTAGTAGATCAGGGCAATGAAAGCAGGCATTCATTTCAAAATATGAGTCTCCTCCTTGCAATATAAAATCATTAATGACAACTGTTAGGCGGATAAGATTAAAGGATCTACAGCTGTGAACAATTATTGCCCATTTCCCTCTGCCGACTACCATGCAACACCTTGCTCTTTAGTTGTGAAGAGTCTGCAGACACAGAGACTCAAGAAGGAGAAGTTCTCCTGCCCTTCCAAAAATGAGCAACGGCTGAAGTCGTCTCAAATTTTAAACATTTATTTTGACAGAAAAGAAGAACAAATTACTTCTGTCGTCATATGAAAGCATTGCAAGGTAGAAGGCCTCTTCCTCTTAGGCCATGTTCTTCTTCCCCCAAAAAGCTTTGATGAACTGTTTCTGGATTTGCTTTGTGTTATATTAGCTAAGGCAGAAAACCATAAAAAATTAATTCAGTGTAATTAAAGAAAATAAAAATTGCACATATGCTTTGATTTCTGTGATTTGTATTACTTCATCATGGCAGAATCCTATGACTGAACATTACTGCACACTTATGGTTAGGCCAACCAGAATGTTTAGTTAAATTCTGCCATGTAGGAGCTTAGTAGATTTAACTAGAGATTTGACTAGTAAATACGCTGGTTTTGGGGTCTGTCTCCACTCTTCTCCAAGACAGGCTTTTCCTAAAGGGCCTTCTGCAGACCTCTAACCTGAAACAAACCTGAATCTGCAGCAGCGACTACACTATACAACCTCTCCACAGGGAGAGTCCATGACAGCCCCAAGTTTCAGTCAAAACTTTAAGAGCAATATCAAAGTCAAAACAGATAATCCAGGAACTCCATTAATTCAACTGCTGTAAAAAACTGTAAAACAGGCTACAGCACCAGCTGTCTTGAAATATCTGAGATATGCCTGCAGCTCTAACGCTACTCTGTCATGTGTGTAATACATGCATGACACTAGGAGTAGAGGTTTAAAATTCAGAGTTCTTGATTTTGCTTTCATCTTAATGATCACCCAACCGTTACTTATTTTCAGTATTACTCTGTGCACCATACCTTGTTCTTGCTGCTCTCGCACGACTGTAAACTGGCCAAGATCTGACTCTCTATGGCTTGTACCCAGGCATCTCTTTCTTCATATGTGGTAGCTTCAAAGTGCCAAGTCTGGCCGGTGAGAGAGACAATGATAAACTCAAAGTTTTCTTCTTGTTCTGGGGAAAAAAAACCCATGCGATAGGAAGAAAAGATTAAGTTTAAGGATACCAATAGCTAGGCCTAAACAATCCTGGTTGATGAGCATTTCTGCAATGTGACAAGCAAATGCAGGTCTGGACATTTGAGGTTTGAGGCTAGATATATCCAACTACCCTGCAGTTGCACAACGCAGCAGAAAACGACTTCCAGATCCACTGCTTTTTCTCTCCAAATGTTATGCAGATACTGTTCGGGGTAAATATTCAGTTCCTGTGTGCGTTTGTGAGTTTGGTATTGAGTCTATACCTTTCTCGAACACAAAGTGGCTAACAAGCATTATTTAGATTTAAACCTGAAGTGCTAAGAGCTACATAATGTAAAAGTCAAAGTGTGTCATGAAACAACTTAAAAGATGAATGGACTATAAACAGCTGACAATACAGAAAATCCGACAATTTACCCTCTTCCTTCAAGCAGTTTTTTTACAAGCACAGACATATTAAAAGCAGATGTGTACATTTTCTTGTCCACAGCATAAATAGACTGGGTTATAATACAGGATTAAAATCAGTTCAACCTATTCAACATTCACGTTCAACACGGGAGATGAGAAAATGATCTGAGAAGCTAGCAGAAAGGGTCAATGAAATATCCTTAGGGCTACTAGACTATAAGGACAAGTATTCAGGCCAGAGGACCGCAGCATATGAAAATACCAGCAGTACTGAACTAAATGGACACACACTCTAACTACACATGGGACACGAAAGTCAAATTAAAAAAAATCAAGGAAGCTGAAACAGAGCAAGTGGAATAGGGAAGGGCAGGCATGAAGCATGAAAGGAAAAGAATAATAGAGCACAAAGTTCTGGTGAACATCAGCCATAATGGGCTTTAGAAAGAGCATTTACATTCGCTTGTCTGCTAATGACTTATTATATATTCAGAGCCATGAAACTCCTGCATTACCTTGTGATCCATAAGCATGCAAAGTTAAGTTACAAATCTAGCACTAGCTTTAAAGACCGTACTGCTGCTCACTGGCAGTCATTTTCTCAACCTGTGTCACAACTGGTTTTCTTTGATAAACTCCATGCTAAAAGGGCCAGTGCTTACAGTGCTTTAATGATGCCTCAAAAAATAGCAGAAGGTTACTTTGCACCTCGAGGCGAGAATAAACACGGAGGTGAAGGTTATTTCCAGGTGCATGAGGGCACCTGAAGCAGCAGTTTTACTAAAGTAATAGTGTGTGGGATAAGCGGGAAAAGAAAGTTAAGAGAAACAACGCAACTGTACAGCTACAACTACTTTTCCATTTTAGCATCACTGTGTTAGAAACTAACACGTAGAGTCACTATCCAAAATGCTATGAATAAATCATGGAAAAAGCTACATTTATCAAAACAGAGCTTTCAAGAGTTTATGAGGAAGATGTAGCAGGAACTACTCAACGATAAAGGAAATTACGTTCAGTCCTGTGTGCTGTCTCCTGTAGGACAACACAGTTATGGTCTTCCACTTACGTAGAAGTGATATGGCATATGGTCAGTGGGGAGTGGTACAGGCACATGCAGAGTTATGCATGTGTTGATGAAAACAGAGAAAGATGGTGAAGGAAGAGAACATGAAAAACTGAATCCCACCTGAAGCAGCCCCCCCTGAGGAGTCCCATTTAGGAAATTCATAATTTTTAGGCTTTTCAAAAGCTTTTAAGCGATAAAACTTTGTAATCCTGAAGCCTTACTAAAGGAGGATTTCCAAATGCTGGTCACTAAAAGTTCAGATAAGCCTTCTGTATAAATTACTCAGCGCAGGTGGTACAGAGACATGCGTATCGTTATGGCAGGAATCCTGCAACATGCAGTAACACAAAGGCCCTTTTCAGACTCACTCCATTTTCTGCACCTTGTGCCCTTCTCCCTCAGCCCTTCCCTTCTCCACTTGCAGCTCTGCTCCAGGCTGCATCATATTCTCCCTGCACCTCTCTCCCCTGACCATATGCCATACCACTCCTACGTAAGCCAAAGGTTTGGTATAAGCTGAAGGAGCTGCCTACTAGAGAAAACAGTCATTTTGCCACCTCAAGTTAAAAATTCCCCACACCTCCTTTTTAAGCAAGGAGGAGAGCTCTGTAGGGATGCAAAGACAGAAGAGAATGAGAGAAGAGACTTCTCCAGCGCACTTGCAGGGCTGACTTCTCAATGCATAATAACTCAACAAGAATATATGATATATAACTAAGACTCAACAAGTATATATGGTATAACTTTAGAGAGTCTCTCTGCACTACTCCTGTACCAGTTCATCCCAGCTTTTAAGTACTAGGTGACTTTCCAGCACTACAATTCCAGACCTTAAAAGAAACACAGACAATCAAGATGCAGTGTCACTGAATCTTCCGATCTCCTCTTTGCCACTAATCCTTATCATATACATGAAGCTGGTTTGCCCAAGAAGGGCTTACGAGCCATAAACTCTGCAATTTAGCCAGCGAACCGTTTAAAAGCGAGGTTGAAATACCATCCTCGCAGCAATACCTCTACAAGCTTTGTTTTCCAGAAATGCTACACAAAGTTATTTCCCTGCTTACAGGAGACCTATGGCAGAACACACAAACCCACCTATTCAGGTGACTGGAGTGCAATTCGGGAAACACCTCAAACTATTTCCTGTGGTCACTCTTTTATATGCCTACTTTCCCTTTTCCCAAGGGAGAAGTTCCCTTGTTTCATCTCCTGACCTTTTTTGCTGTGACCAGCTGACACCGTGACAAAAGCTGGAAAGACCTTGCCCAGCTGTTGTGGCTCAGGATCGCAAAGTCCACATAACACGCTGGTGAGTTTGTCCCGGTACGGCCCCACTGTGAGTTACGAGGGCTGCAGCGTGTTTTAAGGTTGGGCTGGAAGGACATTTTCAGTTCATCAGCAAGTTAGCTGAAAACTTGGTCATCGCTGATGATACATTAAGAACATACAAGTTTCCACTCTCTGATACCTACTGAAGCTTCAGGTTTACTCCCTAAAAAGCCCAGATGAAAAGCAACTGTGCCAGTTGAAGATTTGTTGAATAATACGTTTTCTGCTTAAATACACCGATTTTTTTTTTTTGTAAGCACAACTGTGAAACAAAGCGGCAGTGCCTGCTCCACATCACCCACAGGGCAATGCCTACAAAAGAAGAGTAGCAAACGTGTACGTCCTTAACCACTGCATACATGAACAGGAAAATCCAGGCGGCAGAATGAAATTGTTCAGTTTTACTCTTCAGTAAAATTATAGGTTGTGCTATTTAAATCCCTGTGAGCCCAATCACAAAATTTTATTAAACAGTTTTCCATGTTTAACAGTTATTCATAGAAAGGTCCACTATAATAGTATTTTAGCACCATCAACCTGTCGAAATCAACCTGCCCAATTACTCCAAACTACATTAATAACACCGGATATTACACTAATTGTGTCCAGTTTCTATGCAGACGAGGTCCCGCGGGGCTAATTTTGCATCCTCAGGGGCAAGCAACTCAGCCATCAACCTGATTTCACTAGGAATCCCTCCTCATTACACAAGTCCAGGCTGTCAAACTTTTTTTTAAAAAAAGGTTAATGGGCCAATCAGTCATCAATTATTTCCTGGAAGGCCAGCAGACAAAGGGTTAAAGTGCGAAGAACCAGCTGCAACTGATTTCCATTTGGAAGTTGTTATCAACAGGAGATGTCTACAATTTTGTTGTTGTTTGCTTTGCCTTTTTTTTTTTTTTTTTTTAAGTGGGAAGGGGTCATCTTATAAGATCATGATAATATGGAACCTAAAGCACAAGAGATTTTTTTTTTTTAGTGGAAGTGGGCATGCGATCAGTGAATTTTAAGAAAACCACCACTTCCAAGAAGCTATGCGGTACCACTGTTTATGCTGCACATACTGTTCTTGCCATTATCTCTTCATAGTAAAGTTACTGCATTTAACCCAAGTTAACATTTATTTTGCTCCGCCAAAAGGCGGACTTTGCTACAGCCCACCCACTTACAGAAAACAAGATATAGAATTTCTTACAAGCAAAGGACTGTGCAAGGGAAAACAAACATTTAGGCATACTCTCACTGCATTCCCGTACCAATGCCTGTGTTTATTGTATGCAACAGAGATCAGATTTAGAAAACTACATGAAAAATAACTACAGGATACAATTAGTCTATAACTTGTTCCAGAGAACTCAATTAAGTCTACTAAAATGTAGGGAAAACACAGGTCCAGAAGCAGTTACGCCTCTTGGTATCCCGTAAGAGCGGTTCTAAAAGGCGTGCATGCATCAGTTTGTTCACAATTTCCAGTTCCCACATCTTTTATTCTCAATATTAAGAACTGCACAAATAGCCACCGACACCTTGCACCTGTGGTGGGTAACCACAAGCACAGTTTGAAGTCAACAGAAGACAATGGCCCCTTTCCACCAGGGACTCTGCAATCAGATACTACACCCATCCCAAAAGTCTGCTTTGGAACAAAAAAATATTTCTACTTTTCTATGGGTATAAAACAAAGACTTGCCAGGCTTAAGGCATTTCTCATAGGCTTACACGAATATTTTGCCAGAATCAGAAATAAAACTGAATCTTCTGGCTTCCAAGCCAACCAGCCTCTTTCACTAGGTGCCAGGTTGTGCATTTGCATCTTTGCCCAATGTAGTTGTCATCAGAGGATCCTTGTGCTGCTGCTAATTAATAGTAACTCACTGTGCATGGCTGGTGGATGATACCACTCACACAGGAAACACTTTCCAGAAACAAGAAGTCAAGTGCAGAACCGAAAGACTCTCAATAGCATATTTCAAACACCCGTGAAGCATCTTCAAGAGTTGAGGTTACAGCTTGAAACCTAGTCAAGCCTGCCTCAAGTAACACTGAGACCTATTTAAACTCCCTTTTTATCACACCCTCCTCCCTCTCTCAAAAATCGCTTCCGCTCAAGCACCCTTCCTTAATAACCCTTCATCTTTTCAAAAGGATGAGAATGAAAAACTGCCAAGGTGCCCTAGCAATCAACATTAGTTGTTTACAATATACAGTTTGTTTACAACAAAGGCGCATGTTATTTACGTACTATATAATATTAACTATCGTTACCTTTTGCCACTTGGTGTAAATTATCCCTGTAACTTGGAAGATAAGTATGTTTATTAGCAGCCTCAATTAAGGAAATATTTGTGCCATGTCCCACTGGGCATGACTATGCTAATACTTCTCTCCCCTTTCCAAACCCAGTGTCTAAATCTAATTAGTTCTGAAAATCAACCCTATCAGGACAATAGAGCTCTGCTATCGGTTGCCCACAGCTCTTGATAAAGGTTGTGTTCCACTGGAAGAATTTTTCAGCGGTACTGTTTTATATCACTACACTGAGTGACAAACTGGTGATGAAAGGCTGGTTTCTAGCTCAAGGGACTAAGCCTCCCCCTGCCATATGTACTTGTTGTTTTATCTGGATGCCAAGACAACGCGACTTGAAGAAATCCATGAAGTAATTTTAAAATTCAGTACCTACAGTACGTGAGCCTACACTTGCATTGGGTGTTTCCTAACACGTTTCAAGCCTGTGGTTTACTTATAAAATTATACATGTTTCACAGCTGAAGAACTTGCTTAACCTAGAGGTGTTGCAAAGCCAAGCCTATTGGGCAGAGCCTATCTCAGGTGCTCTGAACAGCCTCCCCTTCCATCTGCCATAGTTAGCAAAAGTGAACTTTCTGCATAGGCACAGCACCATGGCAGCAACAGCATCACTAACTTTTAAACAAAAGGTAGTTTGGGAGTTAATGAACACGCGGAAGGAAAGTTTTCCATGAGAGTCTGGCAACTCTGATGCAGCACTGTTTAACATGTCACATATGTAACCCTGAAGACTGAAAAAATGAGGATTTATGCACATTAAACCATAGCATGCAGAGCTCAGCCATTTAATTTTGTAAAGATACTCCTTTCTGCTGTGCTGCAAAATCTGTTGATATAGGAAAAATAATTCTGTATTTTAATAATACTGCTATGATAGCAGGTATAAGTGACTCCAGCTTGCCTTAAAACCAGAGCGGTGTCTTTTTTAAGTATAACACACTGATACTACATACTTTCCCCCTAGAGAATCAAAGGATTGCTTAAAGCCTGGCTGCCTACAATAAGGAGCAGGCGGGACTTTTTCATTTGTCAGTGGCTCCCTATAGAAAAAACCCCAAATCTGAAAATGGAGAGTTTTGGCCAAACTCTAAAATTAAAGAAAGTAAAATTTCTTGCAATCGTACAAAACTGACGAAGTAACAGCGGAGAACATAGCTGTACAATGCACCGCTTCTCTCTGCCCTCAGAAGTTAGAGTCCTTCAGCTGCGATCGTAAGATCACCCGGCCACCCCTGTGAAAACCCTACCCTTCCTCACTCCTCTGTGACCAGCACAGACCCATCAGGAATGCAATATTTTGGCTATCAAATAGCCAAGAGAGCAGAGCCACATTCAGGGAGGACCCTCAGCTTTGCACAGTGTACAGCAAAAGGTGACCCTGTAAGCACAAGAGACCCACCATGCTGAGGACCATCCATTTACCTGCTTCTGCCAAGCATCTACAAAACAGATGCAGCATCTGAGCTGCAGATTTCTCCACCTTAATCCCAGATTTTGCTACCTGGAAACATAAAGAATACCTAAAAATAACAGGACCGGTGTTAAAAATTATTGGAGAGGCTGCTTTCTAGATCAAGCTTTCAAAAATGGGACTGTACACTACAGAAATATTTTTGGTCTGTAAAAAGGTGTAAGTGCAATTGAGCAAGCGTGCGCTAAAGACTAAAGCAGATTTGTTATTCTGGACTGTCATTTCCTATCATCGTTCTCTTTTTTGAAGGCATAATTATCTAAACATGTGGCTTTTAATACTTACAATGCTCATTAACTCGACATTCACATGTCTTGCCATTCCAGCTTTCACACAAAGGCTTAAGGTACCAGCTCAAACATGCAAAGCTATGGAGAACATTGAATATTCAGTTTTTAGCAGGGATAATACTTCCAAAAAAAGACACATTTGCCTAATTCCAGAATTTCGTTTTGATGATATGCCTCAAAACTCTTTGGACCATGGCTATCAGCAACATGTTCCCATACACTTATCCAAGGTGTCTTTGATACTTAGTTTGATCAGCACGATAAAAGATTCCTCAAACTAGAGAGGCCCTAAAAAAAAATTAAATCTTTATCTATAAAACACAGGGGAATTCTTTATATTTGTTTCCCTGTTGCAGTTTAATAACAGGTAGATATGAAATCACAAGCTTCTCAAGCAGTAAACCTGTAACAACAAACATGCCTGCACACTGATTAAAAGAAAAATCTGGCTGGGAGATAAAAAACAGCAAATACAGAGAAAATTACAAATCATTAAAAAGTTATCTATTAGTTTCCTATTAAATGGGGGACACCCCCCCAACTTATTAATATCTGACCATCATTTTCTCTCATTTCATATTTCGTACTTCATACTTGAAAAGAAAAGGAGCAAAATAGACAGTTTTGCAACTGTTGCTCTGAAAGGTAATAATTTTACATTTACACTGAGAAATAAAACAAAATTATAATTAAAAAAAAGCTTCCTTAACAAGCTGCAGCAAAATCACACTTTTGTTTCCTACACACACTTTGTTTGGCAGTGAGAGCAAGGCATCCGACAGCAATACAGCAGTAATTGTGCAAAAAAAGGACGGTGATATAAATCACCAAAGGTTAATGATCAGGATGTGAACAGAGGGACTTGTTTACAGAAATAGCATGCAATTTAAAATTTACAAGAGATTTAATGCTACCGCTTGGCAATCACTAAAATCAACAGCCCAGAAAACAGTGACATTAAGAAAAATATTACAGTTATAATCATTCCAAAATAAGTCAATTAGTGTTAGGGCATGCGCTTGCGATTACTTGACCCATTTGGTTCGCACTTAAGTGAAGAAAAAAAAAAGCCCCCTCCCTTATACTGAGATTACTGAGTTGTGACCTATTTTGCATTCCCTATTTCTTACACCATCCCTCTTACATGCTGTTGGAGATGGTGCCGGAGGTTTTTTTTTTTCTCTCCTTGCCTGGCTTCCAAGTAATTCTGACCTTTGACATTTGTAATAATAAAAAAAAAAAAAAAAAAAAAAAAAAGAAGGAAGTTTATAATTGTGTTGTTCAAATGAAGGTGGAGGGGGAAAAAAAAATTCAATGTGCTATTATACAAAAGCCATGACGGCTGTCTTCGGTGGAAAAAAAGCAATGTAAGTCAATTTGTGAACTTTGGCACCGAGTGACCTTTAGAAATACAACAATATACAGAATTTACAAGCAAGAGTAGCACATGCAAATGACCCGGCACTGTCTCGCCTTTGGATTAGAGCTGCAAAGAGCATTATGGAGAAGGCTTGCACAAAACAAATTAAGACTGTTACTTAAATGTCACGGCACACTATTGTATTTGGCTACAGATCATTACACCTGATACTAACACTTTTAAAAACTGTAATAACTTGGGAAATATTACATTGAGTGCCCACATGTAGAAAGGGAAAAAATATATATATATAAAAAATAAATAAAAGAAGAAAATGGGTTCCTGAAGTAATTTAAACATCACCACTCCACGACTAGAGGGAAAGGTCAAAATTTAAGTAAGCTGAAAGGAACATGAATGGCAAAATAAAACGCACAAACAAGAAGATGAAAAGACCAACTGGAATGACTCTGCAAACACGGGATGAAAGCACGCATGCTTTGGGCAAATTTGATTTCCATGCCCGCATTGGGTAAGGGAGAGACGCAAGGAGGACGATTTTCGGAAAAGCGGGTTAAAAAAGGGGGTAAGAGAGGAGGTGTTCATCTAAAACGGGTGGGTTTGTTACCTTCAGTGTTGGTGCTGCTGCTGCTGTATATATTTCGCAGGCTACCAACACGGTTTAGTTTCCAAGCTTTGCGTTTGGCTGCATCCAGAGAGCAGAAGGGGAAGAGAAAAAAAAGAGAATAAAAATAAAGAAAAACGAGGGAAAAAAAATGAAAAAGGGGAGAAAAGGAACATCAAAATAGCATGTGAAGTAAAATACAAGCACAAGCCTGTTAAACATGTGAAGAGCTACACACAGAAAATGCACACAGGACTTTACAGCCTCTCCAATCCACGGACAATATGGAAAGCCTCTTATTGAGAGTGATTTTTAAAGTCTCTACAACATGACACGATTTGACAAGATTAAATGGATCTGCTATTGGAATAGACAAAAACAGACCAGCAGAAGTAAAAAAAATGCAGGAAGTATTTGTACAGCGGATACAAGACTAGACAAAACAGCTACTGTAAAACACGATTTAATTAATAACAAAACACAGCCAGACAAGAGCTCCTTCTCCTCCAAAAGCCTGTATTGATCACTTGGTGCCTGTAGTTCACCTTTAAAACACCTTTAAATCACCTTTTTACATCATCACCTTTAAAAGTTGAGGTGATGATGTAATGGCCTTAAATCCTCAAAACAACAAAGCATGTTATTTGTAGCATTGAGCTTAGAGGCATTACTTAATTATTTTGAAGAGTGTCAAGTAGACATTGATGCAATTGATGTTTGTGGTCCTCCCTCCTCCCCCAGGCAAATCACTGCAAAATCAAAGTGTTTAATGGGAAAGTTAAAAAAATGTATATTCTTTATTCAAGAGGCAACACCCTTGCTTTATTAGAATTGCCCCAAACTTTGAGATTCTCTGAGTTCCCAGCTGCTGTTTTACAATTAGCAGAAAACACTGCTCAAAAGCACTCCATTCCCGTGCTCATTAGGAGAGAGCACACTTCCACATTCTTTAAAATCGACATGTTTTGCCTCAAGAGTGAATTCACAGCGTGAGAAGCACGTTCAATCAACAATATGTTTAGCCTGAGTTTCATCAGGCAGGAACGGCATGAAACATCCGAGTACACCATGACACTGCTGGCACCTAACAGTGACTGAAATAACAGACGTCCCCGCTTCCTCACCCACGGACATGCCCAAATCTGAGGAGGGAACCGCGTATCTGCTAAAAGTGGTATCTCTACAGGCTTTCCAGCCACCGCATCAGCTTACCTAGTCAAGAAATAATGATGCAGCACTGCTTGGCATGCAACTGTTTTGTGAAGTCTGTTTTATAGGAGCAGGAAAGAGATCGCTGGGGTCAGTGACAAGTGGAGGAGCATCCAGATCTCCTTCTGAGCCACCCTTCTCCATGGGTCACCTAGCCCTCCTGCCCACAGACAGTGGAGAGCTTTGAGTTTGGGCGTGAGACCTCTAAGAAGGACATCAGTTACATTAATTATGATTAATTTCTAAGATGCGTTTGAAAATGGAACAGTTTTCCACTCACATTCAGCTCAGAGTCTGTTATGAAGAAACTCATACGGTAAATCTGGAGTAAGACCATTGTCCCCCTCACCACAGATGCTCCTCACCATTTAGAATGACATGAGTGTCGCAAAATATAGTGAGTACTGTGATAAAATAATTTTAAAATTTTCTTTCTGTATTTATGAGAGAACTTTTTTAATGCCCCACAAAACTCAGACCAAATGGCTGCTTCCACAGAAAAGGAACAGTGACGTGAAGTCATTCCTATCTTTAACAAAAAGCTTGATTTTCAACTAAAGAGCTAAGGCTGGAAGAGAAATGCCTAAACACCCTAGACTGTTAAGCTAGATACTGTTTTAATAAAGCCATCTGCAGTCTTTAATGCTATATACTCAAAAGGAGGATTGAATGTCCGAGTGACATGCTTTAGAATGCATCTCACTGAAATGAAAATAGATAACGTTATCTGGAAGGCTAAGTTAGATCTGTCTAAAAATTAAAGTTCATCAAATCTAAAAATATCTTCATTGGGTGCATCCTTCACTATGAAAAAAATCTTCAGTTTCAAGACCTGTTTAACAAGTCCCAGCACCTAGAGAGGCACAATTTCCTAGCAGAAGACTTGTTTTTCCTGAAAAACATTTACATATAAATAGGCAAAATCAAAGTTTGGCACTCCTCAGAAAGGGAAGACGGTCGCCAGTACACAAAGACCCTTTCCCAGTTTCTTTTCATTTTTCACACTTTAATGGCACGTTAGAGCACAGCCGTATGAGCAGGAAGTGAACTCGCAGCCTGGTTTTCTATTAACCTATTGATGAAATAATCCATTTTAATGTGTTAAGTGTCATGCCTTTTTCTTCTGTTTAAACAAATGGACTTTTTCGCAGTGATGCTGAGGTCCCGATATACCTGAGTGCGTCCTTTAGCATCGATTAGGCTCCAGCCTGCTTCCTCGTGGTGCTCTACTATCTTTGAAGATTCAATAATATTATCAGCAGCAAGGTTTGGACACTGCCAAGCACAGCCTCCGTGGCGTGATTGATGTGCATGTGAACACCAGGGCCCAGCTTCGCCATCCTACTCTGCCTGCCTTCAAAATTACATACTGTCTACACAGTTTTGTTACCCACCAACAAGGCCTTAATGGGCACCAGAGGTCATTTGCCTGGTTTGTCTTTGACTTAGATCCCAGGATATTCAGTCCATCCCATCTGGCTTCACTTGCTGGTTCTAAAGTTAATTCAACAAAAGCTCTTGTTGCCAACTCTGGAGATCTATCTATCTATCTATAGTATATATATACTTAAACAAACAAACAAATCCCAACTGGTTTCTAATAAAAAGCTACAAGAAATACTTACTTCATTATTTAACAGCAAATAAAGCTCCCTACTTAGAAAGATCTTTAAGGCAGATTGATTTGAAGTATTTTCTGGAAGCCTGTTTTCTTCAAAAAAGCCACTAAGAAGTGCCTCTAACTAGAGATACTAGAAAAATGCAGACACCTCTCTCAAATGTCAAATATCTGGAATGAAGTTAACTATTTCCCAGAAGACACTGGGTATTTAATTTAGCTTGTACTGAAGTGGCAAATGGCTAGTATTCTGCCTAGTACGCTGTGCTACCACAATCTGAATGACTAATGTATTTTAATAACGTTTCAAGAAAATCTTTTATTAACTTTGACACTTGCCCTGATCTCTGGCTTCACTGCTGACAGAAAAACAACACCTCGCAGCAATCAAAGCAGTCCCCCCATCCTGACCGGCGTGTAGACATGGCGTAGCAGCACAGTTTCTGCTCTTATCCAAGCTCATTAACTCCAGAAATTTAGATTGCCAAGATTAAACTACTATCTTCGCTGGGCAAATTAATTCATGCATCCTAACACTCAATCTGGACCAGCACAAGAAGTCATTAACTGTCACCCAACAGCACAGAGCTCAGCTTTTAACAGCCCTGCAAAACAATGCCGGGATCGTTGCAAGCTTCGACTTGACGCAAGCCATCGTCCAGCCATTCCTCCCGGTAGTGACCACAGGAAGAAATCACAATGCACCAAACCATTAAAGCTTTGACTCTCAGAGCCTAAGATGTGGTTTTTTTAAGATGAAGGGTTAAAGTGATTTCTTGAGTTCTTGAAAGGAAGCTGCTTTCAACTGTATCATCTATGATGGGATGCATCACTCATGTGGTGCATATGTACTGGGGTGTCTTGTTCAGATGTACCAGTTAAGGACCTCGAATCCACCAGATTGATTTGTAAGGAGGAAAGAATGACACGCTTCCATATAACTGTATCAAGTGTAACAACAGGCCATATCTATATTAATTTTTTTATAGCAGGAGCTACTCCTCAGGTAGGACAGAGATCAGCAATTGTTCAATCCTACTGGAAAAATATTTAGCAGCTAGCTGAAAATCTCCATATGCTGTAAAAGAACCACACACCATCTAAACAGACACGTCAGCTCAGCCCTAGAAAGTCACACACCAACCTGGGGAGTGAACTTTCCCGTCTCAGTAATGTATAAATTAGAAAAATCATTCCCTCCTTCCACCAAAACATCACCTGCAGTGCCTGGCAATGCTGCTATGGATTTGGAAACAAGTAATTCCTGGGTTTGCATATGTCTGCCTGACAAGGAGTTGCTTGCTTGTTTAATCAAACTGCCTGGTGTGGGTTTTGGTTTTTTTTTTTTAATGTCATCCTAAATTTTATCATAATTTTTATGACAAATGAATGATGTGAGCAATTGCAAACTTTTGCTGTGGTAAAACTCGGCAGTTCCTGCATCTAGGAGGGAGGACTGGATGAGCCTGTTTCCTTCCCCATCAAAGGGATTATCGTGGGCACATAACCACAGCCTCTCCAGAAGCCCTCCCCTTTCCCTCCTTCACTCCTCCTACTTTACTTATTCAAGATGTTCTTGCAACTTCTTTATTTTTAATCCCAGCTTTGTGTTTCAGGGATAGCTGAAATGTGGTAGCTCAGACTTCTAGAAAACACCTTGCTACCTCTCCACCTAAACACTAAAAAACCTGTCCAGCTCAGTCAAACAGTGTAAGACAAAACACTTGCTATTGTTCATTCAGGCCTCATCTATGACCACTTACGGGAAAGAGAAAAGAGGAGAGAAGAGGAGAGGAGAGAAAACAGATGAGAAGAGGAGAGAAAACAGACGAGAAGAGAAAACAGACGAGAAGAGAAAACAGACGAGAAGAGAAAAGAAAAAAGAAAAGAAGAAAGAAAATAAAGAGAAAAAGAGATTTCCCAGGTGTTGTCCATGACCTGCATTTTGCTTCCACAGTTCACAGAAGCCCTGGCCAGGACAGATGTGTCCTGGTGTCAGGAGTTAAGCCTGGCCTTCAGCACCCACTGACCCTGCACTGAACTAAGACCCAGGAGATAAAATACTCCAAGGCTGACCGCTTGCTCGAGCCACTCAGAAAAGTGTCTTTTTGCATAATTTCTATCAGCAAACGCAGTTGCTCTGAGTTGGCACGCTCCTTGCGTACAGCTGGGAAGTGGATGCAGCCCTGCAAAGCAGCACACCAAAACGCGTACAGCTACTTGGTGCTTAACGAGGGTCGATAAATATTTTTTGATGGACGCGCTCTCTATAAAATTGGGCTATTGTAGCAGTGATCTGTTGTTTCAGAGGGGGTTGCGTTACCCATGACTGCTGTGAAATTTTCTTCAGTACTTCTTGCACGTTACACTATATGAAAGCCAGTTCAAACTGTCTGCACGTACCCCTCGTTCTAGCCTCAAAACCACCATGCTGATTCACCTGAGTCCTGCTGAACAAAGCCCTGCCATTTCAGGGAAGCAGCGAGGCACGCTTCTCACACGTTCTCACTCTGCAAACGTAACTCAACCTGAAAAGTTCTGAAATGGGACAGGTTGTGTTTCCAGGAACCATAAATCCCTCTTTACCCCCCTCACTCAGCTGCATCTGCCAACAGTGCCAGACAAATCTCCTGCCACAGAAGGGTGCCAAGATGCACCCGCCTCATGTGATATGGGCACCAGAAAACAGCCCGTAGAGAGGGTGATTTCTAAGACCGTTGGGCAAAAGTGAATAATTACAGACAAACTGCAGGCAAAGGAGCATTGCAGCTCACCAAGCAATGTTCTGGGCATCTAGCTACCTAAAAATTGCTAATGGTGCAGGCCTTCAGGAGCTAGTCTTGATTCAATAAACTCATCTTTCCAGAAAATATGCTTTAACCTCTTCTGGAGTTAAGGTAAACAAGGCTCCCACTCTTTTTTTTGCTCCAAACAAACTTTTTCTGCTTGTTTATTTTTAAAATGTATTACTCCCACCAATCTGTCCTTCTGTTTCACCAACCACATGGAAACCATACGGCTTCCAGATCTACCTCTTGGACCTTTAAAACCCTATACAAATCTAGAAGGGTCAGCAGTGTTTACTACTGCGGCTTTCCTATGAAGAGCCTTAACAAACTGCTTAAATTAAACACAACTTCGGACACTTGTGGTTTGACGTGAAGAAATGCTACAGACTGGCCCTGGCGAATGGAGAGAGGATCTGTGGCTGTAGAGCACATAGAGCACGGGAGTTGTGAAGGTCCTTGCCATGACTCTGTAGGTACTGACTGGACTCACTGCACTTGACCAGAAACAATTCCACTCTTACTTCAGTTTTCTAGGTCCTTACCTCCAATTTTTCAGTTGGAAGGCAGGGACCGTAATGCACACTCTCTGCAGTGGAAGCTATACAAGTTATTTAATGGCTGAACAAGTCTTTCAACATCCAAACATCAACAGCCATTGAAAGAGAGCATTAAAAACTGAATCCAAATAGAAGATACTTAAATCTAGTGGAAGATGATTACATGTTAGGTCTCTGTCCATTACAATAAAATGGTGGCAACAGCTTGCCGTTTCAGCTGCAGCTCTGGGAGGACATCCAGCTGTATCTGGAGACACAGGCAAGCCTCCGTTTCCTGATGATTTTGAGTACTCTGCTTTATGAGCTGAACTATACTTATTTAACATATGTGCTGTACGTAAAATAAGCTTGCTTATACGTTTTAAATGTGTACTCCTTAAAGTGGGAATAGGTATGTTGGTATGCAAAGAAGAAAACTAGGCTTCGGTATAGCCTTTTGCTAAGATATGGAGTAACTGGGAATAAACCAAACTTAATCACTCCCAATTACTACGTATCTGTATTTGTTCAGGCAATAACTTTACATCTGTGACCAACCCCTTGCAGACAGAATATCTGTGTTTACTTTCTTTAATAGGGATGCTATTTATTCTGTGTTAATGAATCTACTTTTTCTGTCTAGTTTTGATTAGTTAGGTTTTGTAGTAAATATGTTTACCACCGCTACGATCACATACCATTCTTTCTAAAAGCAATAGATGTTTTTAGAAAGCATGCTTACCCATGTGTGACCTGAGGATTCATCTGTTTGATAGCTGTGAAGTTCTCTAAGGATGCTTAAGATACCATGCTCAACAAAACATCAAATTAACCCCCTTCAACTTGCTCAAAATCAGTTCTTTATACACTTTGACAAGCAGAAATATGCTTTTATTCTTAGGAGAGTCCTAATATCTACAGTCTCACCCTAAAAATCTTCCACTGCTGTACTGAGAAACTACAGACATGTTAATGTCACCTCTGGTCTCCATGTGACAGAGTTCTTTGTTGATTAGATAAATAGTCCTCAGATAGCTGATTAAAAAATGATGTAGCCGTTAGGTTGTGTGTCCAAGCCTCGTCAGCCATGTTGGATGTTAAAGTGTGCATGAATTACATCCCTGGAGTGTGCTGAACAGTGCTGATTAAATGAGGCACGCCACAGCCCTCAGCATCAATTATCAGAAATAATAGGATCTTTTCACCTACGCTGGAGGAAGGGGGCTGGGGATGGAGTCAGCATGCCACTCGCTTCTCAGAACATCTCATCATCATCTGCAAAAAATAAATAACACTGTCCATTTACCTAAGGACGTTTGTTTATTCTTATTGTGCAACAATTAAAGACTGAGAAGATATATGAGGAAAAACCTGCTTCCATAGCATAGGCCAGGGGAACATTTTTCATATAATACCTGTGTAACATCTATCTAGGAAAACGGGGTATATAAGATCTGGATGAGAGGCAAACTTGAGCATCAGAGGGGTATTTAAGGATAAACTCCAGGACCATCTAGCTGCCACCCCACTGGGGAAAGGATTCTGCCCTTCAGCCCTCCTCCTGCTCTTTTTCAACTCGCTCTGCATCATGCATGGTTTCATCAGGAGCTGTAAAATGGCAGATTGGGGATTTTTCTTTCTTGTTGGTCAGCAGAACAGTGATTTGCTCAACAGGACCATACTCGTCCGTAAGAGGCTTGAAATTATTTCATTAAGATGCAACCCAGAAGATTCTTGCACCATGTAAACTTGTTTCTGTGACTGTGAAGGGGCTTGACACTGTCTGTTTTACCCTACAGGGAAGCAGCAATGACAAAAATTCCTCAAAAAGGGTTAAAAAAAAGAAAAAAAAAAAAAAGATGAGGCATATCTAATATATGACATATATAAAATAAAAAAATCTGGATACATTGCGTTTCTAGATCTGACCAGCACTAAATTTTAAAATAAAATTAAAAAGCCCACCGAAGTGCAAGGGTCTCATAAATATGTACACTACTTTTCTATAATTCCTAACAAATGCATACGGTGTATCTATTAAACACATTTCCAAAGTAAAACATCTTTAAACACTTGGATGTGACTCTAAAGTTTCCAAACATTTCTGTTTAGTGCATTGGTGTTAATAGGACATACATCCCAACAGACCAAAAAAATGGAGCCAAAATATGAAAGATTTACCCGCTGCCCGTTATTCCATATGGTAACAGCCCATAATACGTCCTTTTTCGACACCAGAATACTCAGGAGAACAAGCTGCTGGGCATCAAAGGAAGTTATTAAAAGTGCTGAGTTACAAAAGTTGCCCAGCCCGAAAACGTATGCTTGATATAAAAAAAAGTACACCCTCCCCTCTAAAACCGAAATCTTTTCCAGTGCTCTATCTATTTTAAACCCACAAAACACTCTAAAAGTAATACTTCAAATCACATTAATAGTTAATTACATTTGGCTTAGATTCAGCTTTGAACATTTCAAATGAAGGAAAAAAAATGAAAACACATTCATACTTCTACTTGTGACAGGGAAAAAAGTTACTTTAATTAAACATTTCTAAAAAAAAAATGTTTTAAATTCTTTTTTTTCCCCTCCATTGAAACTTTTGCAGTAGGTGAAGGACCCACTAAACTATTTCAGTGCATTTCCAATACACTATAAACATACAAGATTCAAATCGACAAAAGTAAATGTTAATTGGAAACATTTTTCTCAGTTTTTCATTATCTGAAGCAGAAAATTATGGGTCTTTTATACACACACAAAAATCCTTTTCAACCACCTAGAAAAATTGTCTTTTAATAAAAGCTTTAAATTATACTATCATATTTCAAAGGCAACGAACAGTTGAAGCAGCTAATCAAAGGTATAATTATTTAATGACTACTACTCATGCTATCTAACAGAGACATAATTGCTTGGCTGTGATCACTAGACCACCAGCTTCAATACTGGAAAACAAGTACTTTGCTTGTAGCATTTGATCGACCAATTTCTAAGGTTAGTTTCTCCAATTGGGTTGACTTCACAAGGCTAGCTGAGTTATTATGGAATTAGAGAATCAGTTTGTCACCCTGCCTCCACTTTTCTGTACACATTTCTACTAAAATAAAACCAAACCAAAACAAACTGCAGGGGGAAAAAAAATACTTCCTTGACAAAATGCAATTTGTGAAAATAATAATTGATTTTTTTCACTTTTAATGCCACATCCCAGTTTTCTGTAAACCCCAGCTGACCCCACTCTAGTAATTCAAATGTAAAAAAAACCCCAAATGTGCCTATTGAAAATTATATTTTTATCTTAATATTTATTGTCCATATTAATCTACTCCAGATAGCTGGAGCAGCATGTAAGCAGACCCTCTGACTGTTCCATTGTTTATATCGTGTCCTTTACATCTGGAAATATGAGAAAAATAACCTAGCAGCATCATGTATTAATTACTAGAGCTATCCAGAAGCTAAGCAAGCGTACAGTGCATGTTGGCTTATTTTTGCTTTAGTAACAAAGCACTTACAGAGAAGCGGCTTGTGTCATTGTATCTTAGCATCAAATGCTAAATATGAACTACTGCTATTATACTTCTTTTGTGGTACTAAATTATTTTTTTTTCCTACACAATTAGATTTGATATAAGATATTGGGCCCTCTGGAATTTCAAAGATATTTGAATTCCTATCCAATTATCTAGTCAACATCTTGATTTCAAGATCAGTCTCATGCTTGTAATTAGTATGATTGGAGCTCAAGTGACACCACCACCTGGGATGCCACTCTCAAAACCAGACACGGCAAGGAAGCCACCCTTCAGCTCTGCACCTTGAAGCCAAATATGACTCCAGGATGAAAAGGAACACTGTCTGAGACTTGTTCACACCGCTACAGCTGCCCGGAATTACGTTTGTGACAACAAACCCTGTTTGATGTGACATCAAAACCGCTTGGGTTTTGAGATCCTTATTGGCAAGGCTACCATTATATAACGTAAAATGCACCATCCCTAAAAACAACCTAATGTGTTTCGAAGGACAGCAGGAAAAAGCATTGCATGGGATGGCTGAAGAGGAAACGGAACGTGGGGGAAGCATCTGGGACACAAAAGAGACGAAGATTAGAGGAGCAAGAGTGGGACATACAGGGGACGTGTTATTTGCCATCCGCCTACCTTCTTTCTGCTGTTTAGACATAGTGTTGACTCAGTGAAGAGAGACAACGCTTCCTTGCTTACCCCACGGAGAACCACTACTTTTATGGCATGATGGATTTATTCTTGTTTCGGACCATCAGTTTCATCTACGGATAGGGAGACGACAATCTTGCCCGTTATAGGCTGATAAACAAGGAGCATTTAAATCCATTAACCAAAGACGCATTGTTCTGCACCCTTCTCCCTCTGAACAAAAAGCAGCCACGTTTTGTTGATAGGGCGAGCAATTACTGCCAAGAAAACACTTACAAAACAACAGAAAGAGCTGTTTCTGCTCAAAGGAGTTATATTCTCACTGCTCGGTTTTAAAAGATATTTCAGTGCAGGCATCTTGAAATTTCCCAAGTATTTGGCCATTGCTTTTTCACAAAATTTCTTTCCCAATGTATATCAGGTGTCAGAGTGGAAATACTGCCAACTAAAAATAAAATATACTACAATAAAGTAGTATCATCGGGCTGAATTAAACCCCAAAAGAGCATGTTTGTTTTCTCATGTGGTAGAAAAACCATAACTTGTTTGAAGATAAAAAATATTTATGTATGAAGTAGGATGGGAAGGTGCTCTCTGCACAATCAATGTGCTTCACAGCAACTTCTGTCAAGGTATCTTACAAGAAACAAACAAAAGTTGAGGGGTATGCAGGCAGTAGGGAACATCAATATTTATGTAATTCTTACAGTTTTCATTTCCTTGAGATTTTTTCTAGATATAGATGATGAAGAGTTAGATTTTTCCAAACACTGGGTATACTGCTTATCTTGGATTTATTTTGTTCAGCATTTAATAAAATTATCTTAAAATGATAAAGAAGACTTCCCACTACCCTCACTGTTATCAAAGGAGGCACATAAGCTGTCTATAGAAGTCTTTTAAGATAGCATAAAGCTAAATTAGGCACTAGAGTCACTTTGTTAGTTCCAGCTTTTACTTTGAAATTTAACATAATTATAAAATTGAATAGAAATCAAAATTTCCATTACTACCATCTCCCATTCTTCTCATGTATTTAATCCATACCATCCACACTACTGTAAAAGGTAAGCTCACACCATGCAAATAAAAACTTGAATAAAAAGCACAGCCGCCTAAGATTTCACAAGCAGTTTCCTCTTCTGAAAAAGCAGTTGTTACCCATATCCGCTCCTAAGGATCTGTAGACAGCAAAACTGTAAAGCATAGGCAAGATAACTTCACTGGAGGATCCAAACCTTGCTCAACAATGCAAGCCAGTTCAAGTCATGCAAAAGAACACCTTGTGCTACACCATTTTAGAAAAGGCTATCCATAAGGCATCTTAAAACCGGGCTCATTTGAAGCGTTTCCATCCTTTGCAAAAATCCACCCCATGATCCAGGCTCATTAGCAGTTTGCCCTCCAGCATGGTAAGCAGTGACAGGCATGTCTGAGGAGCATGCACGTACAAACCTCTTTTGTTTGTTCTCGGGGAATCATGTCCATATGTGAGCAGACACAGCACTGCTTTCCACTGGAGCTATACGTAACATGAATTCTCCGTTAATTTTCATCACTTGTAAAAATAAGCAGGAGCCAATCTGCCAGTATTAGGTGTTTAATAGTTTAGCATGTTACTCTGCTTGTGGTGCAACTTCCTATGTTAGTACAGGGATTCCTCACTGGAGAAATTCTAGTTGGAGAGATTTATTGTGTCAAGGTCTTTCCCTACAAACTACTAACCCATCTGTAATGATTATTTCTCTATAAACCTGAACGCTCATGCTAAAACAGGAAGGTCACCATCTCCGCTTTTGCCCGAGCTTCTACATCAGCCTGCACCAACAAAGACGACGACTTTCAGTTCCTTCCCTTGGCTTCATTAGAAAACACAGACCTGCAGATATTGGGTCCTGCTTTGCAAGGAAGACAACCTGAGGCACAGGGGGTTCATTGGAGCTATGAATTAGGTAGAAGTTCCTATTCAGTAGCACGCCCACAACACCTGCACTTAGGTGTGCTAGCAGTAAATCTATTAATTTGCATTTTAGGACTTCCCAAAGGCTGCAAAATTAAATAGCTAGCTCAAAACAGGCAATGGGACAAAGAAGCACAGACCTTTCACAAGTAGTTTACAGATTAGCCAACTTCCCAAACTCACTGCTCAACCAACGGTTACTACAATGACCTAAAATAGAGCCTGAAGGTCTCCGTCTTTTTGGGCAGGTAGTCTTAACCCAGGTCTCTTCCTAGGGAGAAAGTAAGTATTAGGACTCTTCCTTTTTAAACTTACGGTGGGAATAGAAAAATTCTTTCCAATGGCAGATTCAACATTTTGTCTCTTCTCCATAGATTGCATCTGGATTTCAAAGGGCTTCACATAAAGGAAGCTACTGTTACCTATGTTTGTATTGGATGGGGCTCCTCAGATTTACTGAAAGTTGTTCATTTGCACCTAAGTAGTGAAAAATGTAAAAATCATAAGCTGAAGACATTCCTGATGTGCTATTACCCAACATCTGCCCAGACACTGTTTTGAACAAATCCAACGAGATCAGGGTTGACTTCTGACTCTCTGCGGCTGCTCTTACATGAAGGTTATCGTTCCTGTAATTTGACTTTTTTGAAAAGCTGCCGTTGCAGAAAATCCCCAGGGAGATGCTGTGATTAGCTTTAGAATGAAGAAGTTGGGAGGATGCAATT
The DNA here is from genome assembly GCF_900496995.4 of Aquila chrysaetos chrysaetos. Classification (NCBI taxonomy): domain Eukaryota; kingdom Metazoa; phylum Chordata; class Aves; order Accipitriformes; family Accipitridae; genus Aquila; species Aquila chrysaetos. The sequence continues at coordinate 12,352,389 of NC_044009.1, read as the reverse complement.
TTATATTTGCATATTTTAATATTGCACATTTTGTCAGGGTATACACAAACACACCACGTGGCTGCGTGATAAAGCAAAACTGGGAGGCTCAACAAATTAAGAGACTCACGTCTAAGTTGTGCTGCCTTTCATCTTTCAGTAAAACACTGAGTAACAACTGCATTTTGCCTGGAAAGATAAATATTAAATCTTGCATTTACATCAGATGCTAGTGTCAAAGGCTTCCTTACTAGCCAAGGCTCTGAGTTGTTAACTACTAAATGGCTAAATGACAATGGCTGTTACTAATCGCTTATTGAATAATGAAAGTGACACAACTGATAAAAGGTTTCAATCCTGGAAAAAAATGATTTATAGTATTTCACTCTACTGGCACTGTTATTTGTATGACAAATGGTTGGACAGACACCAGTTAATCTCTGCACACCTCCAACTCTGATGCGGCAGCTTCTGCCGGAGCATCCAAATAATCAAGAACTGCTAACAATACAGCCACGCTGTCGTGAGGGGCTGAATGCTGGTATTTTATCAAGGTTGATCCCCAAATCAATTTACGCGCTGGATTTTTTTTTTTTTTCAGTGGGGGGAGGGAAAGCATGGCGAGAAAGAGGAGGAGTATCATAAAAAGGGGAAGCCGCAGCTTGCAGCTAGGTAGATTGGCCACGCTCCTCTAGCGCAGAAATGAAATCATCAATAAAACTAAGGCATTAATGATCTCAGAAAGCTCAGTATAGTTTATAGATTTTTTTCTTGATGACAAAATCTGAACTGCTGCATCATACAGAGCTGTCGTGACTGTTATGTTGTAGCGTAATATCACATCACTTGCTGTGTACTGCAAATCCCATTTTCCCCTCAGATGGGAGAGGGGAATGTGGCTGCTTTTGAGGCAGTATGAGACAGGATTTCCAACCCCCCACCTTGAGAAATGAACGAAGCTTTATATTGATAAGCAGTCCATCAACGGTAGCTTTATCTCATTGGTTGTATTGGTATCATCCTACTTCCTGCAGAAGTTAAAATCATTTTATCAAGCCAGTCTTTCAAAAGCAGCAAACCCCTCAGAGTGCTGAGCTTCCCAGAGTTCACCTTCTCTTGCGTTATTTTTCAACTTTGCACCCAAAATTTGTAATTTTTCTTATTAAAAAAAAATCACGGCCACTTCTATTTAATGAAGAAAACAGCCCAAGGAAAGAAAAAAAAAAAATGCAGTAGGCGAATAAAAGCATTCTAATTTTACCAGCTGAACAAAGTGATGGACCAAAGATTTTTGTATTCATGTGACACAGTCGGACTAGCGTGTACATCACTATAGCTCACACCTTGCAAACGATTAACTAAAACCCCAGCACAATCCCATTAGATTTAAAAGCAGGTTCACATACAGTAGCAGTAGTAAGATAACTTACCTCCTCATCTCATTTTGCTGTTAAAAAGTTAAATTTAAAATAAACAGCATATTACAATCCAACTAAACCACAACAAAAAACAGCTTTTACACGAATGCCAGAGGGTCAAGCAGTCCCATCATATTTAACGGTTACACAAAACTTGAAATGACCGTTTAGATTACAGCCTACACAGACACATTTTCACTCTCTTCTCCACTATTTGCACATATAGGCCTTAACGTAGCGCAGCACTTTGCAAAGTTGCAAGTATCTTTAGGCTGTAGGAGGCCGATGGTAATGTATTTTGATCACCTGCGCTCAACCCATGAAAGAAGAAAATTTTAACCAACAGATGTTGAGGTTCACACGAGGCAGACGCCAGCATGGTGAAAATGAATCAGAACCAGTGGATGCTGTGATGGGTCTTAAAAGCGAAGAGTGGCAGCTCATTGTTGATGTGATATAGCAGAGGAGGCCACTGGGAAGGAGGCCAACTGAAGGGTGACAAAGGAAAAGCGAGGGCCCGAGGGAGCGATTGTTGTAGCAGCATCTAGATGGAGCTGAATGGGTACCACATTCATCAAGGCCAGGAAAAATTGAGATATGAGGTGGTGAAAGAGGTCCAAGTCAAAAGATGAAGCCCAGATCATGTACTTACTTCAGTGACACTCGAAGAGCTAAAGATGGCATTTTTCTCAGTCACAGTGACATGGAAGGGACATAACGATGGGGGGTTTAAGGCAGTTGGTTAGCTGCTCGAGGAGGTGTGGGCCCAGTAGTGGGTTTGGATAGAGACTACAAAGCCCCATGCAGATTCATCTCTCTGAGTCGGCCACAGAAAGATGAAAGCTCAGTTTGCACATGTGAGATTGTTCAAAGAAAAGGAGGAGAAGGGGACCTGATGAAGCAGAAGCAGCAAGAACTTTCTTCAGAAGGCTTAAAAGATCTCTGGAGAGGTAAAAATCTTACAGGCTGCACTCCCACTAACAGGAGAAATGAGGATGGAGTATGAAGATGACTAACATAATGGGAAGTAAGGAAAAAAATCACCTGTAACACCAAACAGCCTGTGGCTGAAAACAAAACCAAAGCCAACTCTTCCCTGTGTTTGGATGATAGATACCCATTTATAACTGCTTCTTGTGATCTACTGGTTAGTCATTTCAATCCTTTTAACTTAAATTACATTGATTATTTTTCTAGTGCTTGTACAACTTTTTTTTTTTTTTTAAGTTCACATTATCCGGCAGGACTAACTCAATATATTTGCTCTTGAAAGATAGTTGTGATAAAGTAGCATTAAAAATTGCTCAGCTTTTTATCACTTGACAATCTCCGGTAAGAGATTTAGACAACTCTGTTACTCTGCCAACGGAAATTATTTTCTGATGATATCTATCAGCTTACCCATTATTTTGCACAGGATCAATATAAGGTTAAATAATACATAGATTCTTCAGGATCCCTTCCCTCTTTTCAGCTACAAGCATAGTACCCATTTTTTTCCAGTTCTCTGAAACACTCTCACTGCTACAAGATCCCTGCAAAACTGTATGACAGTTGATTAGAAAGCTCTTAAGTCAACTTTGTAGTACTCCTGACCAGAGCTAATCTGGTTGTGCAGATATTAATAATAATAATGATAATGATAATAATAATGATAATGATAATGATAATAATAATAATAATAATAATAATAATAATAATAATAATAATAATAATAATAATAATAATAAATGAATAAATAAACAACCACACAAACACACTTGTGTAACTGTTTAGAAGAAGTACAAATTTAAGGTAAGGTGAATTCTTATTTTTTCCAATGATAGAAAATTTCTTGCTTTTCCTTTTTGAAATCGGGATTCATTATTAAAATCTTTTGTCAAGGATTAGATTCATATCATGGCTAGAATTTATTTGTTGCTGATGAATTTAAGAAATTCCTCTTTTATCAACCTTATAGACCTCACATTCAACAGACCATCAATTCTTTCTAATATCTTTAATTTCCCTTATCAACAGTTTACATTTTCTATCTACTGATTCACATTCATTGCCATCACCTTCACTGTCCTTCCCACTGATGCTTTCTTAAATTGTTTTCTCCACTTCCACTCTTAATCATCATGCTTTTTAAAATACAAGCATCCTTTTGAGTGGAGAACTGTAGGCCTTTTGCATTTAATCTTTCCTAAACATATTCAGATTATTCACATAATTATGTTTAACCTCTCCTCCCACACAAATTCTCTCACCATTGTTCATGGTTATAGAAAATAAGCCTGTTAAAAGCTTTGAGTTTGTGTACAGACATATATATGTATTTATTAAGAGAACTACGCTGTGTTTGTTCAAGACAGAGGAATTAGGCTTGTCTTGTACAATCTCAACTTTGAGCACATGACTTATTGCCCAGGTGGAGTGGGACTAACGGCATTTAATTATTTACTCTGCATCTCCCAGGCATTGTAAGGTACTAGCATGACCCTGCTGTATTCTTCTAACCCATCAATCAGCTCTTTCTAAAAGAAAGCAGAGGCTCTCACCCTTCCACGTGGAGTTAACATGCAGGTAGTCACAGTAATTGATGGCACAGAAAAAACCATGACACATAATAGTAGGAGATTACTGTCAAAACACTGCGCAATCAAATATAATAAAGGTTGATGTACTAGCAGATTCTTTCTTTTATTGGGCATATCTGCATGTGCGCACAAGTTAAAGACTGCTTGCTTGGTGGGCAAGATCAAATGGGTTTGGTAACGAAACTAAGCATGAAAAACCAAGCAAAAGCAAGGTGCTATCATAGGTAATACAAAGCCTGCTGACGGGAAAATCAGAGCTATCAACCAGAGACTGATCTGCTGGGTTCCCTCCAGAGCAATAAAACACATTTTCCCCAGGTAAGCTGTAACGCCACCGAGAGGATACAAAATCCTTAAAAATGCTGTAACCAATACAGTCAGCTTCACTGGATGTGCTGAAAAATCATGAGTAACTGATTTAAGCTCTCAGGTTAGTATAACTGGTAAACAGGAGAACCTCACCCTATTGATTGATCTAGCGTAGACCTGGCTGGAAAGCAGCTTCACCCAAAAAGCGGAGAGGAAATAATGAAACCTGTCCCCAGAGACATACAGCTGAGATATAAACAGGGATTTAAAGGGAAATTTTCCTAGTAAATCTCTCAGCATTTCCACAGTCCTCATTTCAACCTAGTCCATTCCTCCCACCCCCTTGCAAAAGTGGCTGGACTTCTGACTTGTATTACCATTACGGAGGCTGCACGGCGTTTGGCAGTACCTTTTACTTGCAGATGAAAATCTCCATCTCCTCTTTCCCCAAAGCTTTTCAAGAGAAAAAAAAAAAGGGGGATAAAAAAATACATTCATTTTGGATTTGTCAATCAAAATCTCAGGCGTCAGCATACTGTGTTGGTTGATGTGTTAGGACAGACCTACAACGCCCTGAAAAAAGGGTCCCTGGTAGGGACTAAGAGCTACGGGGTGACAATTCCTAGATGCTGAACGTGGCATTGCCCTTGAAATGACAAAACCTCTCTGTACCTCGCAGGGTCTCCGTGACCTACTTCGCTCCGGAAGGATAACTGAAACGAACAAGAATCCTATCCTCTTAATGCGCCACAGAGTTAAGTTTCTTGTATATTCAATGTCCTCCTACAAGCAGGACCAAAGCACAGAACAATTTTCACAAGCAGAGCCTCAAAGAGACCAATGCGCTAGCTCCTGCGTTGCTCAGAAAATCATTTTGGATTTTATTCCGGCTCTGTTCGGGCTCTGGGGGACAGTTTATGTCAATCTTTTCTTCTTTTTTCAAAAGTATTGTAGGTTAAACTTTGGGCCTAACAACCTTGACAGCGTCCCTTTACATTTTTTAGACGAGCCATTGAGTAGCATTATGACAAATTATGGGACCTGATGATATGTAACAAGAACATCTCCTCCAGTCAAAGGCTGTGGAGGAAATAAAAAGCCTGAAAGAAATATTTCTGGCAAAAAAAGAAACTTTTTCCTCTTCATTAGTATAAGAAATTGCAGATGGTGAAATACTTCAATTAACTATAAAGTAGGGTTTCCTTGTACAATGACTGTATTCACTTAAGACAGCATGTAGAAGACACAAACTCTTCTTTTGTTTGTGTAGCTATATAGACAACAAGTGAAAACCTTTGAAAATCATCTTCTTTAGAAGCAAAGTTGCCTTTACATAGTATTTTCTGTACGTCTTTGCTATCATTCTTCATTATGGAAATAACCTGTATGTAATCAATGTTTCTATTGGAGTCAACCTGCCTCTACCTTTATCGGCTGAAAGCAAGACTGCTGGCTGTGATGCCAACTAGCTGGTGAAGAAGCTGTTGGGCTATTTTGCAGGTGGAGAAACAGTGGAGTTCATTATTAATAGATTATTTATTATTGAAGAGTTCATTATTAATAGCTTATTTACAAATATTTTCTAAGTGTCATCAGCTGTTTGCCTGGGAATAGCTTTTTAGTAGCATTCACAAAATAAAGAAAAAAACCGATTAACTATATTGATGTTTGTATTACTAAATAAAGGCAGCAGGTTATTATCGATATGGTTAAGAAAGAAAAAAGCAAAACTCTACTACCAATCTCCTCCATAGCTATTTTTTCATGTCACCATAGCTCTGAACGTATCTTGTACTCTTTAGTTAGTAATAGACCAGAGTACTGCACTTAAAACCTTTGGTATATATAATTTTGCAGAAGCAGATCCTGATGTAGACCTGCTCTTAGGAGCTTCAGTCATAGCTCACAATCGCGCCTCTAGAAAACAGGGGAAGTCAGTAATTACCAAGCTAATTCTTACCTGAACCTTAGTCATCTTCAGAGTAAAAACACCATCTCCCATAACAGTTCTAATGCTGTTTAAGATGACAGGGTAAACAATACAATTTTACAGGTAAACATCAACGTTACAGGTAAACACCTGCTCTACTAGCCCATTGTTAGACGCAATTTTTTAAAATTCTTTTTAAGATCACAACATAAGTCAAAGCCCGAGCCTTCCCTTTCACAGTGAAAAACTTTCCCATCATTCTCGCACATCCCATTCCTCCATGGGGCACTAACAGTCTGTTACCAAAGTTTACCTTCTCACTTCACATCAGGGATCAAAAGGTTATCTATAAGCAATGGTGACCTAATTATTAATACGAGTTTTGCTTAGGCAAACTGGTATCTAACTGTGTACAGAGAGTCTGAGAGATAAAGAATACAGTTGACAAATCACTAAAAATTAATAGATTTTCGCATTCTCCTTATAATCACTATGGATCCTCACACCAGATTCTTTTAAGTAATCTGGCAAGTATTAACTTACACTTTACCTTATTATTAAATACATTAAGCACATATTAATCTATGATTTATTACAATTAGGTTTGCTCTAATTTAATTAAACACTGAGGCCTCTTAAGTATTCTATGAAACTCAGGTATGTTGCCTGGCAAGTGAGGATTTTCTGAAAACAGTTCTTCAGGAACCCTTGGTGATATTTTAAAGATCTTGATTGTGGACTATCTACCATTGATGAGTGCTTACTTTTAGGATGAAAATGTACATGTTTGTTATTTACAGTATTTCAGTGGAGTATCTCATTTGAGGCTCCAACTACTGAAATATTTTGTATTTAAACAGACTTGAACTCTCACAGCATCGTTTCTAAAAAGCATATTCCCTTTAAAATATTGTCTTCAATCTCCATAACTATCTCTACGATTTTACATATGGTTCTACAGGTGCCTATTTAATAAGTCAGTATGTAATTAACTGTATAGCCTGTTGTGAAGCCCCAGGAGCACAGCTAAACAGGGATGGGAGAAAATATAAGTATCTTTGGGCCAAGCTACATTGTACAGGGAACTCTGCAGCAACCCCTTCTTGCAAAGAAGTTTCAAAGGATACAAATGGGGTCAAAGAGAAAACTGTAGTGGAAACAGGAGTGATGGAAATGGCCAAAAGAGCAAAGTTTCACGGATTTTCCTGCAGTATGCTGAGACTCAGTATCACAGAATGGTTCGGGTTGGAAGGGACCCTCAAAGTTCATCTAGTCCAACCCCCCTGCCATGGGCAGGGACACCTTCCACCAGACCAGGTTGCTCAAAGCCCCATCCAACCTGGCCTTGAACCCTTCCAGGGATGGGGCATCCACAACCTCTCTGGGCAACCTGTTCCAGCGCCTCACCACCCTCACAGTGAAGAACTTCCTCCTTATATCTAATCTAAATCCACCCTCTTTCAGTTTAAAGCCATTATCCCTTGTCCTGTCACTACAGGCTCTGGTAAAAAGTCTTTCTCCATCTTTCTTACAAGCTCCCCTTATATATTGTCCATTTAGAAGAAAAAAGACTATTAAATGAGCACCAGCGCAAGGAAAATGAAACTTCTGCAGATATTGTTCTGGTCCAAATGGCAGATGTACATCCAGGCTGCACTAAGTTTGGACTGGCAAAACACGTTTAGTAGAAAGCTGAGGTTATCGCTACAGAGATCTATCAGGATGGCATTTCACTATGAGCAGACGGTAATGCACCCTGAGCTACAGGCCACAGGCCATACCCCTTATGTGGCTGAATTATAGCACACACGATGCTGAAATGTCAACTCCACATGCAGAATATTTCCCCTTGACATAAGGAAGCCAGTAACTTGCAGCTGAAGTTGGAATATGAAAATCAGCATGTAAAATTTCCCAGCCCATCTTACAGGTGATGACTGATTCTTCCAGTTGTGTAAAATTTTATTAGAAACACCCACCCACATTCCTCTGCTACTGCAGACGACACATGGCAAGAATGCACTGTAAGCCCAAGTTAATGAGTCACTGGAAATGGAAAAGATGTTTAATAACTTTGTATACAAAATACTTTTTTAATACTTCAAAAGTCAGTGTATCCCTTAACCAAACAAGATCCAAATAAAGAGTACCAAGAAAGAAGTTATTACTCAGTTAACACTACTGGCTGTGAGACATCTCCAGAGACTGCAGAAATATTTAAAAAAATCAGTAACGAGCAGAAAGACGTGTATTAGTCACGGGATAAGCGCTGTATGATTTCCTTCACTATATCCACCTTTCTAAGCTCAGACTGCTGCGACATTCATGTGATAAACAGCATGTCTCACCATAAAATTTGAATTGGTTTTTCAAGAAAAAAAAAGTTATTTATAACTGACCATTCACAGCCCACTGACTGGCAGCCATCCAACCAAAAAGTAATTATGTGTGCGACAATGATGATATTAAGCCCAATGTAATAGGATTGCTTCCAATTTTAAGGTTAAGTAAATCATGAACTGTACTTTTATGTATAAATATGTTGGCTAAAGCATTCAAGTTGCCTGGAAATGGGCTAGATCACTTTAGTGTTTTGTTTACCACTACAAAGTATTACCATGGCTGAAAAGCACTGGCATTTATGATAATCACAAACCAGTCACCATCACTAGCAATTTTCAAATGATGATTTAAAAACTAAAATGTCTTTTTTTTTTTTTAATCTTGAAATACTAGCTTGCATGACAATTGCACACTGTGGACACAGCCACTGAAGTCCCAAAAGGAGGAGCTTGGGAAAGGAGATATAAAAAGGGAACTGAAACAGTCTTCGAGGGAGCTGCCAATTCCTTGTCAAATGAAGCAGAGTCAGAAATACTCCAGCCTAGCTTTGTAATCCATCACCGCAAACTGCAGCTCTTCCTCCCCAGATTAAAAAGACAGATTAAAAAGCACTGGGGAAGAAGGCACAAAGGAACTCAAAGTCAAGTCAATGCCGTATCAGTTTGAAAATCCCAATGAAGAGGACACGTGTGGCAGTAGAAGCTGAAAAGTGCCAAACAACCTCTTCTCAGATTACCCTGGAAACTGGAGCCTACCAGATAAGAATCATATTCTATCAAACATTATTTTTTTCAAAACACACAGGTATTTTCCACATTTCAGCATCCCATTCAAATGGGAAATTTGCCACGATAGGTCTGAGCCTCACAGGAGTTGTTGATGTCACTGCATACATCGTGCTGTTAAATATGTTATGAGATGCTTGCAAGTTATCTTCTGCTCCTAAGGAATCTGTTCCACCATAGTCTCCCCCAGCCCTTAGATAAATAATCCTTCAGGGAAAGCACGTACTCCCGTAGGTAGAGTTGGTAGCAGGCTCAAACAACTGAGTCCACCACTCAAAGTCAACAGAGCCAAAGATGTAAAACTTCTCCCCCTTAAAAGTTGACCTTTCTAAGGCCTTTACCTTCCTGATGGAGACAACTATGGAAAATTAGGAGCTGACCGTGGGCCTTCTGGTTTGTTACAACTTGGGCACTAAAGACTTGGTTCAAAACCTCATCAAGGAAGAAACACCAAGGCCCCCCAGCCTGAAAAACTTGTATCTCAGTGTGGATGGCAGAAGGCTGAAGAGCAAACAGCAATCCTGGCTGCTTGTACAGGGATCAAGCACACATAGGTCAGCAAATACACAGATTTTGAGAAGTTTCTCTTCCAAAGGAGAAGGAAAAAAAAGATTCTCATAGCTCTTGTGGGCTGCCTAGAAGTAGTAAAATGTTACTACAAAGTAAAACACATAAATCCCCCCAAACTAGGATATGGAATTTCAGACAATAGCTGAACCCGAAATCGTTGGAAGAAAACCCAACAGCTCTGTTTCAAAGAGCAAAAACCCACCAAGACTGACTATTTTTTCTTCTCTTAATTCAGGTTTGGCCCCAATATGGGAAGTGAGAACTGATCTTAAAGAACAGAAGAAATGAAAAAAATTGAAGCTGGTTTTTAAGGGGTAGGACTGGCCAGCATAGGATTAGTTTTAGGAAGAAAAAACCCACAATCCAATTAAAAGGGAAGCAGTAGAAGAGGGGCAGGGTCCATAAGGAAGGTTTCACTTGCAAGTTTAAGAAGCAACTGAGCTTTTGTTCACATTTTGCCTGTTTAAGCAACTCTGTAAATTCTGTCGGACCTGGGAAGGAAGCAGTCCCACCAGAGAGATATTTAGTGGCAGAAATGCCTTCAGAAAAGGCTGAGAGCTTGCCATGTCTTTTTGCAGGACTGCTTTATTATTTCAGCCAGCAGTAGGCAGGTAGAGCAGAATTATACTGACAAACGGAAATAAAAATTTGGGGTGCTACCACAGTATTTTGACTGCGTCTTTTCACTGTCAGTCACAGCGTATTCCAAGCAGGTGAAACATAAGCTCTTCATTTGATGCATGGCTAACACAACATTGTACTTCGGCCTACTATAAAGTCCTACTCCCATCTCTCCAAACTACACATGCATCCAAAAATTAGATATTGTAGGATATTCAAATGTGAGAAACAAGATTGGTGGTACTGGAACAAGAAGCATAATAATATTTTCTTACATGGTGCTTTGAGTTCGATATGCATGCCTTTAATGATTTTCTTTTCATTTTAGGAGGAATCTGAATTAAGAAAGATGTGACATTTTTATAGGCAAGAAATTAACAGCAGCCTAATCAGCCTCTGAGACAAGAGAAACTAAACTAAGGACCCAGCTACCGACCCTTTGCTTCTCTTAAAGCACGCAGATTTATCCTCATTACGGGATGAAAACAGCACTCGCTCTGCTTGGTAACGTCATCTTCGTACCACTTGCAGATAAACCGCATGCTCGCTGGAACAGGTGCCAAAAAAGACATGTTCTCACAGCCTGAAGGTTAAACTGGATTAATTTTGAAAACCTGAAAATTGATACACTGTAATTTAACATGTGCTCAACATGTGTGCTCAGCAGCAACTGAAAATGAAATATCTTAAATATTATCAAATGTTACATCATTAAATATAAATTAGATGGAAACAGGGGAAAGCTAAAAATTGACTAGGAGTTCAGCTACTCTAAATGGCTAATATGTCCATTTTTCACCTGAAGCCCTCTCCAATACAGTTTTGCCATTAAGCAAAAACCTAAAGAAAGGTAATCAATTCCAACTAAAAAGCACTTCTCCCGGAATGACTGCACTTCAAACCCCTGGCTGGCTGCCAGCCCCCCCAGACAACAGCTATCAATGTTTCTGACTATCACAGGAGCACGAGGGGCCATGCATAATTGACTAGAAGATGGGCTAAAACTGTGCCCAATCAGTGTGTGATCAAAAACGCGTGGAATATTCAGCGCCACTTGATTACATGGAGGCACGTCCTTTCGCTCTCCTCATGAAATCTCTTCAAGGTCCAGAGTACTGTAATAAGATCATTACTGTCAAGCGGTACGAATCGCAGGCAATGAGTCTTGGGATAGGAAGTCATACTTCACAAGCTCCTCTGGTCTTTTTTTTTTCTCTCTCCCTCTTTTTTTTTTTCTTTTCTTTTTTTTTTTTTTTGTATTTTACTGCGTGTTGAGGCAGCAAGGCGACGAGGTGACAGATAATGATCACATCACTGTGTGGCAACTAGAAAGGCACTTTTAAGAAAGAGCACAGAGAAATCAGCTTAAGAGAAACTCAAACATTTTTTTTTTTTTTGGCTTTTTTTTCCTCTCAAAAATTAAATAGAATTAAACTGTGCAGTATTCTCCTTTCATGAATTGTGATTTAATGTCATTGAATTTAATCATTTGATAGATTTTCATATTATACCAAAGCCTATTACCTCACAGACAAATGGCCAATTTTCTCCATCTCACGCTCACAAAAGAAACCTTTATTAATTTTTTTTTTTTCTTTTTGGAGGGGGGGAAGTGGTGGAAAATGTCAATGATGAGGCCTGTTCAAGTTTTCTTTTTACCTACTCCTTTCACTGGAGTTGCACACTACACATAATGCATAACATCCATCACAAGTAACCTATCTGTAAAGAGAAAGGTGGAGGGATTGAAAACAGGAGATTAAAGCACAGGGTATAAAACAAACATGCAACAAGCTCAGTACTGAAATCTCATGCACAGCATGTGTATCTGCAGTAGAGGCTTCAGATGGAAAGATACCAAGTATCTGCTCACTGAATTTGACAGCTAATTTAAGGCAACTATTTGATTAAAACTTGACAAAACAACACAGGTTTGAAATGACTGACTGGTCAGGAGTCGGAAATAAAAAGAGGTCTACATTACTGTTACGGGGTTGTCTTGTAAGTGCCTGACATCAATACCGCAAAGCATCAAAACTGGAATGGCTCCAGGGTTGCATTTTTCAAATGGATAAAGCTGCTATGATCGCACAAGAGCCTACTGCTTAAGAGGAAGGAACAGTCATCCTAGTTAAGAACACCCACCTGCATCTACAGCACCTGTATCTACTGAAGATTAAATCCCATACCATGGTGCCCTCCACCTGGCATTTCACTCTCAAGAAGCTCACCCTCTTATCTTAGTTGGTCACCCTTTCAAACACATACCATTTGGAGATGACTCCTCAAGGCAAGATGAGGATGTCCAGCTCCACACTTCACAGACTCTGGCAGGCTCTGTCACCATGCAAGAACCAGGGGTGCATAGCACTTGCTAATGCACATGTTGCTGATATTGCAACTTGTAGTCCAAGAAAGGTTGAAACATCGTGCCCAGCTGACCCCAACCTACCCTTTGAAAAATCATCGCATTAAGAGAAAAATGCCCATTAACATACAGAAATGAGAAAATAAATGCTTAAAACCATCAATGTCAGGATTAATAGGTAATTTTGGAAGAACCAAAATCACAAAGGGAAATTGAGAGAAGAATCACCATCTCTTCAAGGGAAACAACTTTAAATTGCTCAGGCTTTTGCACTTTGCCCACTTCTCTTAAAGAAAAATTCCTGGGAGGAAATATAAGCATGTTCAACAACTTATTTAGTAAAATTGCTCACATACACCGTCACCTCCCTCAGTTTTGGTTTGGACCTGCTTTTTAAAAGGTGTCACAAACATTTTGGCGAAGAACCAAAATGAAAAGGCCAAAAATATTTCTTGATCTGTTGTTATTAAGGTTGTTATTAAATCCTAAAGTCTAAGAGAGCTGCAAAAAAATCCCACCAGCATTAAAAGGGAGCAGAGGAAGCATTTGGCTGCAACCGGCAAAACATAGAGTCTACCTGTGTGCAGTAAAGCTAGCAAATTCCCCAAACCTGTAATGCCTACAAGGTACAAAAGAGAGCGTCAGACTCATGATGCTGGGCAAATCCTGTGCATGCAGACTCTTCAGTTGCAATCAGCTGGAAACACCGTCTTCACTCCAACTTCCCTGTAAGCAGACGGCATTAGATACACCTAAATCACAAACTTTATCAAATGAGACTTTCTACATCTTTCTTGATAGATACCATGCCTGGAATACCTTTATTTGGAGCACAGAGGGGAGACGACCAGCAAAGCTGTGCATTGGGAAAGATCATCACTTGTTTCACCTGGATTTAAAGGCAGACGTGGTTTCGCTGCCCACTGAGGTTCTTCAGACCTGGAGCAAGGAGGCTGATTACACAAGGAGTATTTCCCGGCACTATGCTCAGATTGGTTCTTAGCCCTAAGAATGCATTGAGTAGCAGCATATATTCATCAGGGCTTACCCATAATTGACTAAAAAGTAGGGTTCTGGAATAAAAAAAACCAACTCAGTTGTTATTTCTACATTCTGTTCTGTGTGTACCTCTTGATTATGAGTTCTTTTTAGTATAATGCCAAGAGCATGTTTTATAACCCTAGGCTAGATCAGACCTATTGACACATTCCCCCTTGAATTTCAGGTTTGAGCTATACATGAGAAACCTCCACAATCAAGCCACTGTCATTAATCTCATGTTACATATTATGGTAAAAAGTGCACGTCTGTAGTCAACTGGCATCCCATCAACCCTCCCCTCAAAGCTGCCCTGTGCCTCCTAAGGCAAATGGCAGTTTAACAAGGCATGCCATAGAGAAGCAGAGCATACAAACAGCCACAACAGGTCGGGGCATGAGGTCCACCTAGCCCGCTATGCTTTCATCGGCAACTAGTGGGAGATCCTGCCCACAAAAAGCAGAACAGGAACAGATAAAGCAACGTGTACCCTGCTATACCTTCCAGAATGGTCCATAGTTGGGAGAGGTTGTAATCTGTATTTTAAGAGACCTTCATGGATTTTTCTTCTTCATATTTGTCTAATCTAGTGCTTCTGTTTTAGCTGCTTAAGGTCTTTGGAAGGGAATTACTTAGGACTTCCACGCTTCAAAGGCAGCTTCTTCCCAATGTACCTCTGCAGCTCAGTTCCAATAAGCTGATGAGTCCCAAGTACACAGAAAGCTGAGGACAAGGCATCCTTCAAAAATTAAGTCTTCCTTCTACACCATAATAGCCTATTCATTTAAATTGTGGCACCTTGACTCAAGAGATCAGTTATGTGGTGAACAGGAAGACACAAGTTATACTTAACAGAATGACCTTATTTTAGTCTTGTAATTTACTATAGCTTTATAATACATAGTCATCTCATTTTATTTTTAAGATAGTTTAATTTAGTTATATAGATTCATAATGAAATTACGGTCTTAGGCTCTGGAAAAACTGGCAAGGAACTTTTAAAGTAGACACTCTTACTTAAGTAACAAAACAGAACTAACTTCTCTAGCAGGATTAATATCTTACAAGTACTTCTTGCTATCTTGTAAACATCATGTTGTGAACATCAGGAAGCTTTTTCATAATCAAGGTCTCTGTCTCAGGCTGACAGCATAGTTCTAAGGACACTAATTACCTGAAGCCAGTAAAACACTAAGGTGTCACTTGTTTTCATTCAATTATAAAGCCACTTAGAACTTCTTCCTTTTCCAAAAAATCAGGCCAAATCACAGTGCAGCACTTGTACTAAGGATACAGAGTGTACCCTTCTGCAGTCACAACACAGAGTGCTTAATGTACTAAGAGTGGGACCACTTTTCACAGAAATGTAGGGGGAAAAAAAAAAAGTGTTATCTTTCTCTATCTATCCAGATGTGCCGGTGTGTACAACCACCACCAATTCATCCTGGGACTCATCCTTTCCAGAATCCCCTTCCCCGCTGACCACCACTGTGACACTTTTCCTTTCAACCAGGTAGGCGGAACAAGCAGCCTCTTCCAACCCTGAGCTAACAGTGGTTTTAAAGAGAAGAGGGAATCTTTCAACTTGTTTAGCCTGCAATGAAGTAGGTTAAAACAATAGATGAGCTTCACCTCCCTTGTCTTTCACTCCTCAGCATCAACATAAATGTCTTTCAGCAGCAAACCTTTCATGTCAGATAGGCTGTGACGACTGAGGCTGAAGGTTTCCCAACAAGTGACCTTTATGCCTTGGTTGAAAGTAAGTCTCTGAAGATTCGGTCTAGATTTTATTAATTTCTGCCCTCCTGCTTCTCAGGTGTACAACAATTGGCCAGTACTATATCTCCTGCGAAGCAGTGAATGAAGTTACTGATGATCAGTGGAATTACAACCAAAGAGTGTTTTGACACTGAATAGGTGATAACCTCTGAGACACTTGCAGTACGCTTAAATCAAAACAAGCATTTGGCATTACAGACAACAAATATGGTCACATACTGTTGATTTTTTTTTTTTTTTAAGTTCTCATGCAGACAGAAGAAAATACAGCTAGATATTTTGCTCAGTTTTGTTTCATTTTTAATGCCAACTAAGACCTTTTTTGTTTGCTTGTTTGTCTGGTTGGTTGGTTGGTTTTTTTAAAGAAATTTTTACCTACAAAGCAGCCAGAGCAGAGAATGGCTGGATCAGGCAAGGCCTACAAAACTTTTGAGATAATCCACAAAATCAGGATGCATATACTTATCAAACCACACTCCTAAAATCTTATTAAAAGCAAGCTTGTTAAACTCCAGATTTAGTGATGATTAGCAAAGCAGAACTTGGGTCTTTTGTGTGCAGTATGCAATTCAGCAAAATGCTATTTGCTGAAATTTCTGAAATGTTTCATGCACAGGAGAACTACACAAATGACATTACAATCAACAAACTGTATATTAAGAGAATTCAGCAATAACCCTAAATGAATTACAAACCTATTTAAAAAACCCCCAACACTCCTAGCTATCTGCTTATACTGCAAACCCTTCCAGTTCCAAATAAATGCTTCTTTTCTTCAACACTGCAGTCAAAATGCCACTTTTGTATCAATCTCACTTAAAATACTGCTGAACATGTTTTAAAACTATGGAACATTTGCTTCCTAAAACTTCGGGCACTTAAGAGACCAGAAATAGAAACAAAACCTGCTCTCACTAAACCATCCATCAGAAGTTGCATAGAAATACTGCATGACAGGATGGAAACATATTCCTCTTCTGTATGACACGGGTCTGCATTTGGGTTTTTAAATTTTTTATGGGTTTTTTTTTAGAGGGGAAAAAGCTTAAGATATCTCTAACCACTTTAAGGAGAGTATAACTGCAAAAAAAATTGGGCATGGAAAAAATTAAGGAACAACTGTTTTCCCCTACTGATTTATCCTCAGAGTTTGTGTTACTGCTTTACCGCACGTGGGGAACCCCCTGCCCCAAGCTAGCATGCTCAGCCCCCACGTGCATCGCGGCAGCAGCAGCGTCCCAGCGCAGGCTACGCACACAGATAGGGTGCTGGGATGGGCTTTGCAGCCCACATGGGGCTAGATGGATGAATGGCTTCTAAATGAGCTAGCTTAAATTAACTCTGATATGTCCACACATAGGCCACAGGAATATGATGAAAACTCCTCCCTAATGCCAGCACTAATGCTTTATTTCATTTTCACATGTTCACCCATCTCACAGTATCAGAAACCTGCCTTCTTACTGAAATAAAAACCACTTTTCCAAGAACACCCCCATATCTACTCCTACTACACAGTCAGTTGTAAATATTGATAGTTGATTTATAGGGACTAGTAATATAACTAGGATGACAAGATTACCAGGAATAATTTCTGTGGAGTTGTTACGTGGGCAACATCTGTTTGCCTGTACAACCGCAGCAGTATACTTAATTATCCCATAACTGACTGGAAAGAGCTTTTACTTGAGGAAGTTTTGGTGTCAGCTTAGTTCTGTGCCTTACTTCAAGCAATACAATCCATACAGGGACCTTGACATCTAATAGATTTGATTCCAAAGGTTACAAACTCTTGAAAAGGTGAGTAGTTTTGCCCTTGCTGCAGCTGCAGGTCAAGATATTAGATTTCACATCTTCCTTGCAGAGAAAAGGGAGTGACGATGCTGTGACTTTTTGTGCTGGAAAGGTTTCTGAACATGCTGTCCTCTGACAATGTCAGAGGGTTTCTTACAGACCATAAAAAGCCAAAAAAAAAAAAGAAAAAAAAATAGCACCAAGTAAAAATACATTCCTTCATCATGGTGCTTAATTCAATGTATTTATAAGTAAGTATTAGCATTAACAATGTCAAGTCCATCTCTCAAATGAAGATTCTACTCTCCCACAAACACTATAGCTCATTGTTTGCATCTGTTTCACTGAACAGGCCTCAGAGGTGTTTCCACTAAATTTCCAAAATTCCCAAATCACTTTTTTTTTAATGCATGGTTAGAGAAATTTCATTTTTTTAGTTCAGTCTGGCCACCGCACACGTACTAGAACTATGCACCTAAGGAAATGCATGTTAAAATTGTCTGGAGAAGACTATGCACAGAGCCGTGTACAGAGCCAAGCATGTTTAAATCATTTCAGCATACAATGCCCGCAGGTAAATCACAGGGACGCTTGAGGGATGAGACTAAGGAAAGCTTAGGGTGAGAAGCTGAAGGTAAAATGCACACAGTTTTTTTTCATGCATTGTATACTGCATATTCAGTTAACAGCTGTATCACTTCCAATTTACAGAAAACATCAAATTTTCAGGTGTTATACAGACTCCAGAGATGGATGCTAAGAACTGCATTTCCCTAATATGGTTTGTCATTCTGGTTTTGGGATGGCTGAAAGGGGCCAAGAAGTCTTGGGAATGAACTGGCACCTCCCTTGGCTTTTTGCACCTTGTCCCACCCTCTTGGACTCAAGTCCCCACGCAGCTGAGAAACCAGATGAAAGCAGTGAAATTTTTGCTTATTGCTAAAAGTACAAATGAGAAGTCTGACTAAATCCTGTTTTTCCAACCACAGAAAACAAAAGAACATATCTTCATTTCAAACTTAACTATAGCTCATCTTCAACACTCCCTGAGATTCTGAACAGAAGAATGACTTCAGTGTTATAAAACATGCATGTGAAGAACACAAGCTTTTGAAGTACCTTTACCAGTTCACTCTGGTAAAATAAGAAAAATACGATTTCTCAGTAAACTGGGGTTCATCCTTAGCTACAAGCCAGAAAGCGTACACCTAGAGTTGGGGGCTAGAATGCACAGATCAGAAAAGCACAGGGAAAAGCAATTACTTTACAAGGGGCAGAGAACAAATACCTTTGTGTTAAGAAAACAGTTCTAAAAAGAAACATAAAAGGTCTTTCCTTGTCCTTCAAAAGTTCTTTAGAAATCAGCAGTGAAGAAGAATGTGGAACATGGATTTACAGAGAAAACACAGAGTTTGGAAAGTCTACTGAGTCGCTAATCACATTTACTACTCTGTCATCAATTCCCGTTTCTCAGCTCCATCTGCATGAATGGGAACACAGAGCTACGCTTGTTTTGCCTACGCTGCCGAGAGAGAAGATAAATTAACAGCACTCTGCCTGCAGCTGCCTTGCATCTCCCTGAGCGAAGGAGCGATTCACCCATCTACCTGGACGCAGTCGGACCGGCCTTACAGCAGACAGCAACATTGGCTGTTGGCCACAGCTCTTAGTCAATGGAACCCTTGCAGAGCACAGCTGATCCAGATTTGATGCAGATTTGGGCTTTCTATAGCTCCTAAAATCTCAGAGATGGATTGAGGGCAGGCAGGTTCAAGCTGGCATAGCCATGAAGCTTTGAAACTGTCTAACAAGAGTAAGAAACATAAACAATGGGAAAGGTCTTTCTGTGAGAGTACTTCCAAGAAAGCTTTTTAATTTTTCTACTTGTTTTCAAGCTGAAAAACCTTCTTATCATCGCTAGCTGTTCCACTAACTGCAGCAGCACAAGGGTACCAAAACAGACCGGGCTCTGAGCTGCTATTCCTCTTTGAAACACAGCACCGTATAATCCTGCTCTGAGCAAGTTTAGACAGCATGGTGGGAAAAACACTGCTGGTTGCTGGCACCTTGCCTAATGTAAGCATTCCTGCTGTTACCCTCAAAAACACTGAGAAATTTTTTCAGTGACAAGTTCTGTACAGAGAACTAAAAAACTTCTCTCTGGGTTTCATTGCACTGGAAAAATTTCAGAAGAATCTGGTTTTCCAAAATAGGAATTGAATTTTAATTTTCATCCAACTGCAGTACAGTTGCTTTAGTATTTTTGTTGCTGCAACCGTTGTCTCAGAAAGCCTGTAGAAAGATAAACCAAGTAAGATGAAAGAATCGATCCCAGAAAGAGAGGGCTGTGCATGTGCAGATAGTGTGGAGAAAGAAGAATCAGCATGACCTTTATGGAAGGGCATAAAAGAGATGAGCATCAGTCCTTGGAATTAGTGAATCACCCTGGGCTCACTAGTGTCCATCATCGTGATATCTGAATACTTGGGCAGAGGTCAATGATCAAAGCAGGCATGTTCAAGGAAAAAAAAAGACCACAAAGTGCAGTAAAAATGCTAGAGTTTGCTGAAGACCAGATTTAAACCTCATTGAACACCTAAGCTTTGCTACAGACAAAAATGAAGGAACCCAGAATTTCTGTTTGAAAGCTTGAAAAGTGCCTGGACCCAAAGGAAGGCAACATAAAATCCAGAATTACTCAAATCATTTAACTCTGATCCATTGTAACTGTCTGAGAATAGCTACTGCAGGAGTATCCTCCTCTTCCTTTTCACAGTGAGCTCAGGATTTCCAGAAGGAAGGAAGATATGGTTCTCCCATGATTATCACCAGTCTTCTGTACTCCATTTTCAATAAGTCACCTGCCGTATCTCAAACACTCAATCAAAGTTGCCAAGGCAAAGCATGCATCCCTCAGAACATCTCCCTTTTACTGTTTAATTTGGATTTGTGGTCTTCAAAACCGCAGTAACCCTCTGAGGGTTTAAATCTATGCTTACGGCAAGTGTGGAGGAAGAAAAATCAAACCGGAAATCTTTTAGGTCATTGGACAGATTTGTAGCCAAGCGCTGCAGAACAAAGAAATAAGCCTTTTCCTGAGGAAAGGCTGAATTATTGAACTGAAAACTGCTTTGAATTGCAAGACGGATGTGAAAATGCTACATTCAGCTACTTGGAGAAAAACCTGTAATGGCCTGAAGCACCTCAGATACACACCCCACTAGCAGCAGACTGGCTTGTGACATAGGTTGTCCCAGGACTGGAGTTATTCCCATTATTCAGCATCACAACAAGCTCAGAGAGATAAACGCTACCTGTCTGGTCAACCATAAAGCATACCGAACCTGTTGGTGCAAGCCAGAAATTACAAGTACCAGAAAATACACACAAAGGTTGCAAGTGCCCACATGCCAGGATTTAGAAAAAGGAACCCCCAGCCTTTGTTAGACTTGGTAGAAAGTACTTCACAGGAATCTACAATCATTATTACTTTTTCTGAGATGCCCTTCTTCTAAAAGGATAGGGAACCCAAGCATCCTTCATTGCTTTCTCCTTCAGCTACCACTGACAGACGAGGCTGACTGTCCTAACTGTCAGGCATCTCCTCCCAACCTTGCTAAGGATTCAAGGGCCAGTAAGATTAGTTATCTGC
This sequence comes from Aquila chrysaetos chrysaetos, assembly GCF_900496995.4. Classification (NCBI taxonomy): domain Eukaryota; kingdom Metazoa; phylum Chordata; class Aves; order Accipitriformes; family Accipitridae; genus Aquila; species Aquila chrysaetos. The sequence continues at coordinate 12,331,221 of NC_044009.1, read as the reverse complement.
TGAAGGATGCCTGGAGTTCCTCTCACGCACAGCAAGAACGCTGTGTAGAAAGTTGTGATTCTGTTCTTGTGGCCAATTGTTGTTTTTCACTGGGCTGTGCTTTTAAAGAGATGTTATAAAGAATTTAACTGTGGTCCACCTAAGACACAACTGTGAGCCCCAAGCCAGAGAAGAGTGCCCATCTCAGAAGACATGCAAGAAGAGGTGGGTCAAAGAAAGCTGATGGGCTAATGTAGAGATACAAAGACTGTAAAAGCAAGCGTTGGCACTCACTACTACTTTTAAGGCTCCCTGTGCCTTACTTAGTTACTGCTTGCCAGCCAATTCTTACCCTTCTGGAAGCATATTTATCCCATTTATATGAAAGAGGACAATTTTGTTGAGTTATTGCCAAAGGATTTCAGACTAGCATGTTATGATGCTGGAAGACAAGGAGAAGAGCAAGAGAAAACAGAGAAGGATGAAGGAGCACGTACTCCCCACTTCAATCAGAACAGGGATTTCAGGGGCAAGATGCACAACAACTGCAGATCCCCCATTGCTCGCTGCAGGTCAGAAGTCCATGCCTGCAGACCAGGACCACACAGGCTCCAGCTCCAGTGACTTGTGAAAATAATCTCCCCAGGAGAAAGAAAACATACATGTATTAACTACTTAGAAAGAGATTTTTCAAAGGCTCTGGATATCCAGCTGGTCTTGATTCATATTGACTTCAACAAAATAGTCTTGGACCAATGGTGAGCGCTCTGAAAAATCCCCTCTATAACTTGCCATTGAGGTATGAAAATAAGTGGTGTAAAAGGGATTGTTAAAAAAAAAAAAAAGATAACATTAAAAATGAAAGGTTAAAATAAAATTTGGCTTCAGGCCATAAATTAGGAGGAAACTAACAGTAAAGATAGTTAAATGACTGGCAAGAGAACGCAACAGGAGATATTCTGAAAAAAAGCTGATGGCTTTTAAAAAAGGATTTGTATAGATAGCTGGGGAAATAAATTCCGTATGTGAAAGAAATGCAATTGAGAAATTAAATAAATGGAAAATAAGGATGACTAAGTAGTAGTTAACATGCCCCTTCTCAGTTGTATACTATTATCACATCTATTTTTAATGTCTCTTCAGCTGTCTGCAATTGTCATCCTTTTTTCAGAACTTGCTCCAACGCTCTTTGATACTGAATTAGCTGTTTTTTTACTCTCCAATGCTTACAACCGCATCTTTTTCTTACTCAACACTCCCCTTTTCCGACAATGTTGTTCCATTGTCTCCGTTTTTCATCTCTCCTTATATGTTGACTCCCCAGTTTCTGAGCTTTCCAACTACCCTTGTTCATCTTTTTTTCTGGAGCTCTTTTGGTTGAATCCTAGCATGTTTCTTTTCTTCTTTTCTAAAGATACAAGCATGTTTTATATCATATCTGGCTACTGTACACATTGTTACCCCTTCAGAAGGGCATTGAACAGCTACAGCAGTGTTCATGTTGGAAATAGTAAGCTAAACCTAAGGGAAAAAAGAAGTTCTTTTTGGCTTTTCCTTTTTGGTTCTTAAAAAAGAACCCAAACATTTAAACTCTCCCCTTTTCCTTTTTATCCTCCAATAACACAATCTCTCCATGAGCAACTGAATATTCAAACAATAACAGGCAGCAGAAGCGTTCGCGATTCTAGAGCTCAGGATGGGTCAAAGCAGAAGAGGTAACACAAGATTTAATAATACTGAAAAAATACACAAGTTCTAACGTGATGTATGGGCTACTGAGTGAACCTGACTTTTTCTTTCTTTTTAACTTCACAAGTATGCCCGCACCTTACCTTTACCGCTAATGATTCTCCATATTAACTTGGGGACACTTTTTTATTTATTAAAAAACATCAGCTCCAAACACGTTTCAGACAGTGGAATTCACCATCCAAGTGATACTTCAGATTATTCAGCTTCATCGTTAAAAGATCAGTGTTTAATTTCTCTTCTTCAGTACAATTTTCTTTACCTTCTGTATGCAAAGCCAATGGTGTAGTTGGGTTGTACTAACAATGCTCTTTGGAACGATATTTTCCAAATTCAGACTTCCACCACAGAGTAAGCTTACCTTCAGCTGTGCCCGAGATACCATCAGCTTTGAAATTGCTCGTGCTTTTCTTCCTGCGGTGTTTCTTTCTGTTGGCATGAGGTGAAGGAGGTGGATCAAGTTTGGGACTCGTCGTACTGGATATACTTGGGCTCGAACACACAGAATCTCCTAACCCGGTATCTGCAATTTGGGGAGGGGGAGGAAAAAAAAAAAAAATTAAGGAAAAAGAAAAATACTGCATAATTTAAATTAATGATTGCTAGAATCCAAGATATAACCCCTTGCTATCTGTTAGCAGCAAACTTCTTGAGCTCATTGACTTCCAAAGGCTACAGAAGAGTCTCCTAACAATACCCATTACTTCTTCAAAAAGGTACAGAAAAGCAACTTGGCTGAAGTTCTGATTAAAGTCCTATTAAATCAACAGGACTTTGCATCAATTTTAGAAACAGGCCAGCTGGAACTGACAAAAAACAATGGGAAATCACTTTATTATTTCCAATTGCTCTGTCTTACAAAGATCTTACTGATCCTCAAATTAACTCGTATAATGCTAGGACATTTTAATACATAATAGAACAGAGATATCTCAACATCCTCTGAACGCTATCTGCTTTCATTAATATTAAAGACAACACACAGAGAAAAGGTGGTAATGGCAATAAAGGTGGGAAGACAAGGTGTGAACTCATGTATGCCTCGTACATTTAATATTGTGTGATAAAGGGTCACTTACTACCTGCTCCTGATGAAAAAAGTAATCCCATGTTCAGTGTGTTTGGTTTCCCACTGTATTAGCTATAGTAGCATAACATGCAACAATTTCAAGAACTAATGACAGAGTCATTTTCTCCCCTCTGCCATCAATTAGCTCGCTCAACCAAATCAAAATTAAAGGTTGATGACACCCCCCTCTCGTAAGCAGAGACCCACAGTCTCGTCCGTGGTCCATGTAATGGCTGGTAATACACGAATGCCTTCTCTTTGAGTAGTTGTTCTTGTTTTCAGTCAAGAAACATCTAACAGCCATATTTAACACAAGCGTAGGAAGTGAAGACATACTTGAAACTTTACTCTCTATCTCGGTCCTTTCACGTAGCAAATACTCAACTAACCTTAATTCAGTATTTTTTCCCAAGGTTGGTAATATGATTTTAGTTTAACTGCAACAAATCTTTTGGCTACGATCAGTACTAAATGCATTTCTATTTTGTTGGTTTGGTTTTGTTTTTAATTATAAAGTTTAATGTAACATCCTACACTTTAAGTAAAGTGCTTGCTGTCAGGTAAAGTGAAGCTGTTTCCAGAACCTTGGTTAGATACCACATTGCACTTAAGTGCAATACCAGGATTGCACTTAAGATGAATTAGTATGTCAAAAGACTATCAAGCCAAAGACTACTTAAAAGGTGGCTTTTGATTTTTTGAGTAGTTAAATCCCCATACAACTGCCTATTTGACAACGAAACACTTATTTTGTTTTTTTCTAATAAAGTTTACTTACTAATTACCTGCTAAGCACAGTTGTGCTGCAAGTTATTAGTGAGGGATAAGTTATGGAGCTAATTGCCTGGCAACAGAGACCAAATCAAATGTAAGCTTTTTATTAAGGATTTTTGTTCTTTTCCCTATGTCCACTATTTTGAAACCAATCATCAAGTATTTAAGCACAAAAGGGAATCCTGGGAATATATTTAGTGTGTATCTCTATAGGAGATTTGAAGTATTTGACCCAGAAATGCTCAAAGCAGCTATCCTGCAAGGGTCTGCTGTCTCCCCGGGTGAAGAGGAAGGCAAACCCTGATGAGAATCTGTGCCAGTGCTCAGGATACTCTTGGCAAAAGGGACACGGGTACCTTTGGCTCCTTGACACTGAAAGAAGAGAAGACGCAAAAAAGGATGCCAGCAATACAAAGGCATGACCATGGATGCAAGCTGGTTAGTGCTAGTCTTAAACATTGACCTCCAGTTTGAGACTTGAGAAGGTTTCATATGTTCGGTACTTAAAAAGAAGAAAAAAACACACACAAAACCCCCTCCTTTGCAGCAATGACGTGAAAATTGCCGTGTTGAGACAGGTCAGCCACAGAGCCAGGCACTGGCAAGGAAGGGGCCTGGCTGTGGCAGCAAGGTCTGCCATAGGGCACCAAAAATGCATCTCATTGATTTTCATTTGCTTGTGAAAATCCAGAAAATTCATAAATATCACAGAAAAATCCCAGAGAGCACGCCAGCCATAAAGGCTTGCTCACATCTAACACAGTTTCTCAAAATGCTTCACTTTTTTCCCTCAGAAAATATGAGGCAAGAGGCACACAGACAGGCCTCATTCTCAGCTTTCACTTTAAAAAGAATTATGCCATTTTACTCACAGGGAGGAAAAAAAAAAAAATCCAGGAAAAACCAACTCTACAACCCTCTCCCATGCCTTTCACAAAGCTCGTTTCCAAATATTTGTGATGCCGAGACGCGTGCCGAAAGGGCATATGAGGCGGGCATATGAGTGCCGTGTGTGACTCCAGCATCAACCACAATGCCCTGGACCCGTAAAATGGTCAAGAAACCCCACTCTGACACAAAATTGCAGAATATATTTTTCAGCAGGATCCTGTTTAAAAAATATTAAGGTAGATCTGTACACTCACTGCAGCTTACTCTAATTTCTAGGCTATAAATTGCACCAACAAAACCTGCTTGTGAGCTCTGAAAAATAGGACACTTATACACGTAGAGTCTGACTACTTGCATCGGAGAGCTGAAGAATTAACCTCCTATGGTAAATCCTCGTGATCCGCAGCCCTTTCCAGGTAATAACCTGCTGTCCTTGGGTCAAACGGCTCTGAAGCGAAGAGCCCGAAGCTTTCCCTCCCCCTCAACCAGAAAAGAAACGCAAGTCGCTCGTAAACGGGTGCCGAGCTGATATTGTTGGTGTATTAATGCCCTGTATTCCCGGTTTCGGAGACCACCCTTTGAAGATGGAAGTTATTTAACATTCTCCCGGTTTAAAATATGAGCAATCAAAAGGCGCTAGGCTTACACGCTGTGCTTTCCCATTTCCCACTACTTCTCTTGCCTGACAAGGTATTCTTCAAATTGAAAAGAGGGCTCCTGAAAGCCCGGCTTCGGAAAACTGTAAATGAGTTCAGGCTTCAGCCCGCTGAATGCAATTTCATACTCCTGACTGAATACAAATAATGCATTTTATTTTGTATCAATTACCACGCCTGAGAACAGACGACCACTGTCGGTGCTATTAAATATAAAAAAAAAAAAAAAAAAAAAAAAGGCAAGGAAAAAGGCACGCCAAATTAAAAAAGCAAGCGCCTCATTACTCCACATCTAAACCAGCTTTGACAGAGGCACTGGAACTCATAAGACGCGTTTCACTGGGTTGGGATGGGCTGTTTTGCAGCCATCCCGCGCGTTCAATGTCAGCCATTAGTTCTTCCCAATCGGGCATCAATGTTCAACGCACACCCAAAAAAATATATAATACTAGTAATAATAATAACAATCTGCAGCCTCTCCGAGCTTCAATACTTGAAGTATGAGTCAAAGAAGCAGTTTCACTTTTCACTCGGGAAGCTGACAAGCATGACTAGAGGGGGAATAAAATAACATTCAGTTCGCATAAATATCAAGCGGGCTGCTTGAGACTGATGGGCCAGGAATGTATTCTTAGCCATCATTCTGGCAGACAGGCCCAAGGACACTCATAACTTATTTTACAATCATTTAGTTTCAGCTCAAGTGGAAAACGTGACAACTTATCTCTGCTGACAAGATGCCATATCGAACCTTACAATTAACTCTCCCACGATTATCTGCCCAGCCCATCATTAGCTTTGCAGTTTTTCATGGACTGTACAGGCAGCGTTCCTTGATGATGGTCGTCATTTGCAGGGTGTATATCTATATTATACAACATTAAGGACAAAACTCTCCCCTTGCCACGTAGCTGGGGTTGCCCTGGGCAGCGCACCCTCGGTTCTGCAACTGCTGGGCCACGTTTCAAGTGATGTGCAGCAATACACTGCTGAAAAATGTTTTCTTCTCCAAAACAGAGCATCACCATGCTCCAGCCTATGACTGCTGCTGCCTGCAGCCTACAGAAGCGAGCTAGAGATGCCCATGCCCTCTCCCAGCAAACAGCCAGCCTTCCTCCCTGCCCTCTCTCCCCAGTGCGATTATTAACTCCTCTCAGCCGCGAGAGCTGACACAAGCCACATCCTTGCAGTTTACCTCTGCATGCTCATGACGCGATAAGGAGGACGCCGTGAATTTCACACCCGTGTTTGGCAACTTTCTGTACCGACGAGAAAATGTGTTTCTCATTGAAAGGTGAGTTTCTAGCTTTGCAGGGTCATGAAATAATGCCAAGTTTATACCAAGGTATAGGAGAGCTTCTACACAAACCAGTATGACAAAATACAGGTGCTCATTCCAGAGAAAGTAGTAAAATAGTCAGTTCAGAGTATACTGAGGGTCAGTTTATACCTACGCAAGTTATTTGAGGCCATTTTAAAATATGCAGTAGCTCACTCCCTGCCCAGGAACAACAAGTGACACTTGGTAACCAAACCCCTTAAGTTATCAAGAGATGGGATATTAAAAAACCCAACCACTCTGTTGTTAGCGCAGTGATTTTTCTTTATAGGTGCATGACACATGGGATAAGACAAAGATTCTGCTTGTTCAAATCTGACCCTCATTTGCTAGAAATTACAAAACAACAACAAAAAAGCCAATGCAGCTTTTATTCCAGAAAGCAAGTCCCATGCCCGCCTCTCCCCTAGAAGCATTTTGTAATCACAGTCATAAGAGAAATTCCTTTCAATTATGACAAATTCTGGTAGAAGAAACAAGAGGCGGAAGGGAAGAAGTATGTTGTCTACAACTACAACCCAGAATTATGAGACGGAACATTAAATGAAAAACGAAACCAACCAATCCTTCTCAGAAGAGTCTCAAGGGCTGTGCTGTTGTACTGTGCTTTATTTGCCATTTGAAACACATTTGATATCCTCTCGCAGTATTACCATGTTTGTAAAAGGTAACATTCCACACAAGTCCCACTTCTTATCTTTTTATAGTTTTATTGTTTGGAAGCCGCATGCGCTCCATAAACAGATCTCAAAGACAACTCCATTTGTGTCCTCTAAGGATGTCGCGAGAGTCCTCCTGGATTTGAAAAGGGTAAGAAATCCAATTCAAACCCAGCCTGCGATTCCTCGGTGCCCCTAGCACAGTACAATGACTAACTTGCATCCCAAACTCCCAAACATCCGTACCGAGCACGTCCGATATTAAAACTGAAGTAATTTCTCCTTCACCACTTGCAGTGCCTGCACAGCAAAGCTGCAGAAGATACCAGCCCAGGAACCAAGGAGGTGAAGAAAATTAGGGACAATAAGCAGGCATGAGTGCCCCAGGCCAGGGTAAAAGGGCTAGGGGTGCAAAAAGCATGAGGAAAGGAGGCAACGTATAAGGTGCCGGAATAGCACAGCACAAAGGCTGAGATACAAAAATCTGAGAGCGGAGCTTCAGCTTTGGCCCATGGTTCCTATTCTCTCTCATAGGCACACAACCCTCTCTCCTGTGTAACCATCTGCAGCGGAAACAAGAGTATTCTGACCTCTTCTATCTTCGTGTCTTTTGATTTATTTCATATTTTTGTCAAATCACCTATTTACAAAAACTTGAAACAAACTCAACAGGTGACGCTATTCTCCACAGACCAAAGTCGAGCTTGATCTGGTTTACATTTTTCTTGCATCTTCTTGTTAAAATTTTCCAACAGGCTTTCAAAGTAAAATTAGACTTTTTTGTCAAGCCCAGCTCCCGAATGCAGCCTTATTCTCAAGTGGCTGGAGATTGATTAATTTGGGTTTTTGATTTGCCGAAGTGACAAGAAGTCAGACATTACAAAAGCAGGACCGGTGAATGGGATCAATTAAAGAGCAGAAGCAGCAACACAATTAATAGCACCAGGTTCAAGGGGAAAAAGAAAGTGCTGATGACGAAAACAACAGCAACAGCTCTGACTGCAGCAGGAATCTTTGCCGCGACCCAAGGAAGGCTGAATCCAAAGAGGGTGTTTCAGAACTTTTACTATGCCATTAGTGTTGAAATGAAATAAGGCAAAGATGTCGGTAGCCGGACTGAATAATAAAAAAAATAGCTGGACACTTTCATCTTCTACACATGTGTTTTAAATAGAGGCGAAAAAAGCAATCCTTTTATTTAAACAGGGGAAGCAATAGACTAAAACCATCTGTAGTTGTATTTCAGACCCATTTCCCCAAGCTGAGATTTTTCTGGCTGTGAAATCCAATGCTCTACAGCTTCCCTTTACAGCTATTACCATAAACGTTCTATCAAGTTCTTTATATTCCTCCTCTGCCTCAAACCAAAGTTAAAGGGATGCTGCAATTGCACAATGACTGCAGAAGGCTGGAGTCAGGCACCGATGTACAGGACTGACATTAAAATCCTGTCAAAACTGCAGCTTGGCAGAAATCTGCAGATGATAATAAACACTCCTGAGTGGGGGAGAAGGGGTGGCACGAGATTACAGCCTACAGAAAAAAAAAAAAAGGCAAATATTTTTAAAGTACACGGAGCTCATATCCTTGGTAGGAATTAGGCTCATCCGGTCATCGTTTAGCTGAATTCAGCTTGGACACTCAAGCTATCGAGGGCTTAAATTAACCTGCTGCACTGAACAAAATTAAAAGGAAGCTCTGAGCAGAACCAGGGGATGGAGATGAAAGAGCCTCAGGAGTATTCCCTTTCCACGGAGTCTACCATTTTTCCAGCCTTATGCCTAGAGCCTGTAAATCACAAAGCTATCCTGTCATGTACAGAAAGCCCCACTGAATGCCCAAGTTACTGGCTCCTTCCCTCTAATAGCAATTTCAATTAAATAAGAAAAACAAAGCTTCCTTCTTGACAAAAAAAGAATCTCCCTGCTTTTGAGGGGTCTGGCTTTTGATACGTGGTAGTACGCCTCAAGTGAAGCAGACCTGAAGGCATGTTTGGCGTGACAGGATCGTTTCCACTCGGCAGCCTAATAAGCCACTTTGTGACAAGCGAGGGACATCATCCACAGACTTGCGAAAGAAAGTCAGTCTCATGACAGTAAGGCACAGATATCGGAAGGACTGGCTTCAATAATTTCAGAGATAGTAAGACCCTTGTTACAATCTCCCTTATCTAAAGGAAAGACAAAGTTACCTCTAGCTCATTTCTTACTAACACGCAATGTCTGGCTGTCTTAAAGGAAGCATGAAAGCAAAAATGCAATATAATGTTTAAAAAAAGCCCACAAAAGTACATTGCTTGCTACATTTTCCCTCCTAAGGAGCAACATGTTACAGTGCTAGCAAAACACCATCCTGCTCCCTAGAAATCAAAGTATTGCAAGCAAGAAAAGAAGCAACCGTATCCTGCTAACACCCTTTCAAAGACATCTTATGAAGTAAGCTCCTTGTATCACAGAAGGAATTTACCATCTGACACAAGGAGAGGAAACATCTACTCCTAAGCAACCCTCCTGTGTTGCCAATACGGTGACAAGCAAAGTAAAGACTAACTGTATTTTAGAGGACCTGCAAGCCTCAGAACATGAACCGGGAACAACATGCTAATCTCTCCTCCGCACATCTTGCCTAAAGCAGGTTTAGGTCAGGGGCAGAGATGATATAAACTACTCCCTGAGTTAACAGAGTTTGCTAATTTATCTTATCCCCCATTACACAGATGCATCTTTGCACTTGCCTACTTCGTACTGTAGGCTGAATATGCCCTGTGGAAAGATCAAGCATGACAAGTTGTTTGAATATGTAAGGACAACAAACTAGAAAGAGATGCAAGTCTCAGATATTGTAGGATGCCACCACATCCCAAGGCAAACTAACTTCATGGCTCCCGCTGAACAGATCTACAGTCTAGATGAATAAGGGATGTCTCTAATTCTTCTGGCATAATGTTCTCACTAGGCAGCATCAGATCTGTTGAGAAGATGTGATTCTTACATGGTGTCACCCTGAATTGCTACAAACTGGGTGTATGATGCTACGGGCATTGCTTCTCCTGGCCATCAACTGTATACAAAACAGAAAGGTGAGGAATATTACAGAAGGCAGCCAGTTATGGGGATTCATTTCAGGTAACTAGTTCTTAGCCACTCCATGAAGGAGAAAGAAGATCGATGGTCCTTCTGAAGACAAACCATACGGCTGCGGAATGGTTTCAGGGCAGTATCTCCTGGTCTGATTCCAGGCCATGTGTTGGTTAGTCTATCCCCCACTTTTGAAGCCACGTAGATCATCAGACACCTCAAGAATAGTTACCAACTGCGGCATGCTGGACCTAGTGAATCCATCAAGACCATCCCAAGTAATGTTGATTTGCAGAAAAATAAACACTTGGAGCACCGCTGAAAGAATAGATCTTGGATGAACAAGCTACACCATGATCAAGTACACACAACATTTTGCGACAAATACTCTTTTATATCCTTGGTCAAAATGATATGCATAGTAAACTCACCTTAATTAAACAGAGAGGGTCAGAGCTCCGCCCTGATCTAGTGATCAGCATTGTCTTCTAATTGCAAACAAAACTCATTTAACAATATTTTGCTTTGAAACAGAGCCTTGAGGTCTCAAGCCACTTGGAGAATAATGAACCTATGCCTTACTGAATAATTTCCTACTAAAATATTTACCTTGTATTTCAAGATAGGCAAAATAAGACAGAAAGGAAGAACTGACTCTCTTCAAAGAAATGCTCAGAGCCAGAAAGATGTCTCTTGTCTCTACTCTTGTACTTTAACCTTCAGTCTGTATAACCTGTGGATAACTTCAAGCATCAAACCCACTCACTGGTAATTGAGAAGAAGTTAGGAAACTCTCCACTGTCAGTCCACAAGACTTCAGTGACAAGCCCTAATACCAGTGTTTTGGAAAAAATCAAGAGACTTTCACTATTAACATTTTCCAATTAAACCTGAATAACTGCTGTATAGCAAACAGGCAGTTAATTGCATCATGTTATGTAGGAAAGGGCTAAGGCTTTCCTGGTAACGTATGCCACAAGCACCAGCGTCAGAAAGGAAAAGAAATAATGGAAGCAAGACCAAGGATATTCTTCCTCAAAGGCAAAATGACCCATTTTCCTATTACAGAAACCTATAGCTGAAAAGTAAAGCTCTTAACATAAAGCTATGTCTTTGCTACCTTTCGTAGGTGTCAGGTGACATAACTGTCATTGACAAAGTTTTTTTTATTTTTAGAGTTAATCAAGCACTCTTTCTAGCTCTTACCAGCTTTTCTGAGGTTTTAGACAACCAAAGTCAGGGCCCTTCTTTTGCTCTCACAAAATCCATGCATCAGAAGAGCCACTCGCCTAGAGCAACTTGTAAACTGGATACTCCTCATCGACCTGGACCGTGGGTGGTGCACAGGGTCGCTGAATTAAGGAATGATATCAACTGTAACAAATGAAGGGCCCAGAGACTTGAAAGGAGATGCTCTTCCACCTGCGGGAAGGCCAGGTCTCTGTGCTTCAGCTGTCCCCCAACAATCAGCAGGTTGTGAAAGAGTTGCGTATCGGATTTAACAGAGGCTTCTTTCACTCCTTGAACTGTATATGCTGTGAAGAAGCTTTGAAGTGTTGGATTCCATAGGTAACATATACACAACGTCCCTGTACCCCACACTCTGTGATCTGGACTGGAAAGAAACCGAGCCTGCAAACAGACATGCTTGATGAGACAACCGCTCTCATGTTAATTGGAACAGAAACTTCATTAAGCCAGGGAAGAAATAAAAGCATCGTCTGTGTTCCTTGCACACATTTTGTCCAGATCCTGGTAAAACAAAGCAGTGTGCTTCTGGACATACATTAAACAAGAAATCTAATTATTACAAGCATCTATTTGGAATTCCAAAGTATGGACATAAAAAGAAGAAATTCTGAACTCAGGAATTACTCCAATGGTAGCTATACACGAGCTTTTTACTTTCTCAACTTTGTGTTTAAAACATTACTAAACTTTATCTAAATTTAGAATCTATATTATTGTTATATAAATTTAGATTATTAAAATTTAGATTAAAAGATTAAGAAAAAGAAAAGTGTACTTATCTGGGAGGCTTATTCATTTCCCTCCTTAAGTCTTACTTATAAGGTCCTTAAATATCGAATGCATTGGGCTTATGAAATTTTTAAGCCACGGTATTTGAATCGGAAGATTTTATAAAGTGTCACACTTTGCTCTTGCAATATTATGTCTTTCCTGTGTGTTTACTTGAGAACGTGTCTCAATTTATATTATTCTCTGTAAACACAATCTTATTTTTCAAAGTTCATAAACTCCTGTAGGATATTGTGTGAATCCATCTCGTGTACTTCTTTCCTTGCAATTATAATTTATCAAGATACATCACTTCTGAATGCATACAGGCATCCTCACATCAAATACAGCTCTTCAGCTTTTAATAGCTAGTGCCAGAAGATCCATCCTTCTGCTGCTGCTGAACGCAGTCAATGTGTTGATGTCTCCGCCACTATTTAAGCAGTCTAAGACCACAGGTCACATTTACTTCTGAGATACTGGGAAAAAAAATCACAGCTGATTCTCTATTTCAAACTATCTGGTGACTGACCTGCCAAGAAACATCACAGCAAAGCTCATTCCAAACTGCAAACATTTAAGATTAAAGCAAACTTGAACTACAAACATAAAAAAAAAAATCTTTGAAAGATTAAAATGTTTTTTTATACAAATGAGATTACAGGATGACCTCCCTGATGAAGAATTCACTTTGTACAGTGGCGCAATCATCTTCAATATTAACCCTTCCATTTTGACAGATACTCATATAGAAACAGAGAACAGAATATATTTTACAGACTTCTAAGCACTGTATCTGTCAAATGTCAAGCATCTGAGCTACAGAGAACCAGCTTGCAGCTGAAGTTAGACCAGGAGACAGCTATGGAGATAGAGAGAGAGAGAGAGAGAGAGAGAGAGATTTTAAAACACAACCTGAAGTTAAAAGTGCCCCGTTTCTAGTGATATCAGTGCTGGGTATCCACTCCCCTTACTTGCGAAGTACTGACTTTCGGTGGTGGTTAAATACCACAAGCAATGTACTGCAACACACTGACCCTGTGCCTGAAAGGTCAGGAATGGAGAGCGTCTCCTAGACATGAGCTTCAAGACCTGATAAAGAGAACGTTCATTATTCTCACTATCCTGTCAGGCTAAAGTTTAAGCTCCATAATAAAAATAAAGTGCTTCGGTTTGAGTTTGGTTTTTTTTTTTTAATTTTCTCTTGAGTGGGGACAAACGGAGAAAGTGTGACAACCAAACCCAGCTACAGGCAGAAAAAGCACTGATTTATTGAACACTGCTAGACAATCAAGTCAGGTTAATCAACATCAGTAACCAGAAAAGAAAAAAAATCTTTTTTTCCTTATTTTGAAGAACATGCCATACGCTTTCCTATTTCAGTTTAAATTTTAAGCAAAACTAAAAGCAAAATATGCATTTAAGCCTCCATAAGTAAACGTCGGGAAAAACCAAAGCTTTATAGTTCCACTCAAAAAGTTAATTTAGTCACATAAACAATTTACTGACAGACATTTGGCACTTTAGGCTGTGAACAAGATTAAGATGAGCACGAGGTTGCCAATGTCAAATTATCTGAAGATGAAAACTCACATTTCTTGCCATTTTGGAACCAAGTGCAGGATTTAATTGCTGAATGCAGTAACTCTTTTATATCTTAAGCAGGGGGAGGGGGACAGCAGAAAGAAGAGCATGTTAAACAAGAAAAGCAGATGGGTTTCTGGAGAACTACAGAATTGTAAAAATCCGTATAATATAGCTCAGGATTTAAACAGCAGGACTAGCTACATACCGAAGTACTTAGCTGAAACTCAGCAAAGTTGTGCAGAAATGCCCACGTACCCAATAATCTCCTTAAACCAACATCACAACCCAGCTCAGTTTAAGTCTCAAAGGTTTATTGGTGCCATCTCCCCCCTCCACCACGGACACAAACTGAAGAACCGCTTTCATATCTTTCATTCTTTTAACTCATCATGAAGCAATGTGTTCTCTGCCGGATGCGAAGTCCAGTGGGACCAAATGGCAATGGCTCATCTACACTTTGGTGTTCACTGAACTGCAACCCACAGCCTGGATGACCTGGTGGGAGGCATACTGAAAGCAGTAAGCAAGCCAGCAGCGTTTGAACCCATACTGCACTGAGGTAGCAGATTGCAGAGGTTTTGCCCCTTGATTACTTTTTTTCAGCTTGGCATGTTGGGCAGAATTTCAGGAACACGTCCCAGTGCTCTTCATTTGTATGACAGGACAGGTTTTACCCATCATTTTGGCAACAAACACATACCCAGAGAACACAAGGTAAGTGCCTGCATTTTGTGAACCTGGTAGGAACTTCCCTAATCAATCTTAAAGTTTCCCATTCAATTGAGATTTTTATGGTCTACAATACGGAATGGGTAAGCATTGGGTCCTACTGCTTCTGGATGCTAACACATTCCTAAAAAACCACAGGCAGAAAGCATCATTTAATTTAATGCTCTGAAACCCTTTTCAGAGAACTTATCCTTATGCCAACACCATTTTGGAGACAAATGGGATGCCCACATCTCAGAAACACCACCTTTCCTCTCTCCATCTGCCTTCAAGCTCAGGTAGGGCGCAGACAACATGACGCTTTCCTGACTAATGCTCAAGCTGTCAGACAGTGATTGGATTTCTTTGCTGACCTACTCTTTCTAGCTGAGCACTGAAATGATATGCCTTCCTTCTGCTTTAAGAAGTTCTAGAAACCAGTGTGAAACACCACCACTTCTAGTGTCTTATTTAAGTATCAGGCAGCCTTTGGTATCCTCCTCTTCAGCATACTGCAATGGAAAAACGATGAATGACACAACTGTGAGAATAATATAGCAGAACATCTAGCTGCAAACATCTTGTTTCCATGAGAGCATCAAGATCTCTACCTCATATACTTTATGGTGAGGATCCAGAAGGAGATATGGAATGCTCACGGACAATGAAATTTGCACAAGTGAAAACTGCTGAAATTATAGTCTAAATGAGATGGTGCTGGCAGACTGCTTGCAATTTGACAAATTTCATTAATTATGAAAATATGATAAGGATATTCCTGTACTCTTAAGAAAGAGGTGCAGCAACTCATAATTTGCTTTGAAACCAAGGATGAAGTTCGAGACCAATTTATTATTCTAAGGAACTTATTTGTCACCCCACACACAACCATTGCTCTGCCCTGCATGCCTGACATTATTTTTGGGAACCACAGGTTGCAAAACTGCATCTCCCCCTGTGTAAATTAAAATCAGTCTGAAATTTGAAGTCCTGCAGGCTAGTTCTTGCCATACATTATTAGCCACAAGGAAGGTGCTACAGCAATTCTGAGAAAGTATCAGTTTCCTATTCCCTTTCTTGACTGAGTAAAGGCATAGACACTATGCTGGTGGGAGTCCAGCTACCTAGGATGTTGTTGCATAGAATTTCTTAATAGTTCTGGTTGACTGGGCTACTTCAGTTAAAAGCTTGTCAAAGACGTCAACTAAATTTTAATAGTGGAAGGTTTTGAGTAGGCAACCTCATGCTGAAAGGGGATCATTTTCCAGGAATTGCTAGAAAGTAGTACTTTATAACCCAAGTTTCCTCAAGGTATGCTAGGCTTTTTAGAAAGCAAAGGCAATAATAAGTTGTTGTTAGCAGAGTTTACCCTGCTGAACTGACAAAGTTTCCCTCTGGAACTATTTGCCAGAAGCAATTTGTCTGTTGATCACAAAAGGGTATAAAAAGTACATCAACATTCCCTTTTCCTTCCTATTCTTAAAGACAATGTAAACTACTTGCACATACACTGTCTTACACATGGCAAATTTTACAGTATTAACTGCAGAAAATCCCGGAGTAGCTCTAGAGCAGCTAGAAAAAAAAAAGGAGAAAATGACTTTATATTTGCTTTTGAGTAATGATTTCCTTCTTTAAAAAGGAGGAAAAAGCTCTTCCAACCTAAACCATCTATACACACTTATCACAAACATTTCTGAAACTCTGTAAATCTATTTGAAATTATATAATTTATCCTAGTCAAGAACTTGCCTCTTGAATTCCAACAACTCTAAATGATGTTTTCTGGTTCACTTTTGAAATGAAAGTGTTATGACTGTCAGAGGCAAGTTGAACCATTTTCTTTTTCAACGTATAGCAGAAGACTTCATCGTTTAATCATTCCAAGTGCTTACGACCAGAAAAGTAAGGCAAGTTGTAAGGTATGCATTAATATAAACACTCTGATGACCTCTCATACCCCATGGCACTGTGAGAACTCAATTTTACATTAATAAACCCTAACACCAAACTGTTAGAAACTCAAAAGACACCAGGTATTACAACTTACATAAATTATAGCCGAGATCAAATGGCCCGTACAAGCAATTGTATAGTGATAAAGCCTAAGTGGATGATATTTAAACAGATATTTGATTTACGGCAGAATTTTATATCATGCTAGAATTCAAATGACAATTTACAAGTCCAGAGGAAAGAAATCCCTGTCCCATGCAAACTACTGTTTGGAGCACTGTTTCAGAACAGCTTAATATTGTAACTTTAAGGAAGAAATTCCTCCCTCCAATAGTCTCAGGACACAGTCTTAGAGGCCAAACTATAAAACCTGACATTTAAAAAGAGAATGAACAAGCTACTACTTCACCCCCAGGTAGGAAATAACATCCTCAGTCTTCTGTGAGTTAAGTCTCATGAACCTAATTTTTGTAATACAGCTGGCTGTGGTTTCTTCCATCAAAAGAAAGCTCTGATGTGAAGTTTGAGGATCTGTCTCTCAATTCTTTAGCAACGTACAAATAGTGAAGACTGTAGAACAGACAGCACCATCTCTTATTAGTAGCAGCAACACCACTAGTTAATATTAATCTGTGTTCCATCAGAAAAAACTGTGTTTTGTACTCAAGTTTGAGATGCCTCACAAGAGTACTCCTGGCCAGCTTCTCCTTGATTCCTCAAAATGGTCCTGCTTTTCCTAGCTAAGAAAATTTGCAGAAGAAAAAGAAGGTTTTAAATAAAATGAGCCAAATTTGCAGAGGAGGAATCATGCAGATATGCACTCTTGAGCCAAACTTCCAACACCTGCACAGGTTACGAATGGCTCCCCTGAGACCAGACAACCCTCTTATTCCCCAGCAGCAAGCAACTATAGATAATTCTGGGTGAAAAAAAAATGATCCATCAAGGAAAAGATTTATCAAAGAAAAAAAATCACAGGCTTCCAATGCGATCCAGGAAAACCTCTCAGCCAATAGTTGCAGCAGCAGTAATTGTTCTAAATCTATCAATAAAGCTAAGCTGCTCCTTCATTGACTGCAAACACCAATTTCTTTCATGGAGGATTACAAGTTGATGTTCATGGTCTCGCTACCACCATTAGGGTGATAAACAGTTTAAACTACATCAGGATCTGACATGTAGATCAATTCTGGGTCCATAAAGAATCTACACAAGAGGTTCCCGGACAGGGATTTACTGCCCCCAGTTTTTATTCTCTCTTGCTGCTAAAATTACTTCTGTCAAGTACTTACAAGAGTAAGAAAAAAATGTAAAAAGAATTAATTTTTCATGTGCTGCTGGAACAGTCTTTTTAAATTTCTGAGTTTTTAAGGCAAATATGTGACTGCATTCAAAATTATGCTGAACAGCAGGTGGTATTTAGCTAAATAGTGAGCCAGTCGCACGATCCGCTCACTATCAAGCAGACAGCAATTTGAAACACTGAACTAAGCTGTCTAGATTTTCTCCGAGGGCAGTCACAGGCTTCACGTTACCAGTGCCAAATTATATTAGACATTTAATTTTAAACCTCAGGTACTTAAATGTAAAACCTTACAACAGTAATAGTCATAAAGCAGTGGGGCATTCCATTTCAGAGAATGGATTTTTCTATTTTTCCCCTTTAATTTAACCAGCACCTCCTGTTTTGTGGCTCTGCCCACTACAAAGTAATTTATCTAATTAGGAGATGTTCACAGCTGCTTGAAAGACAGAAGCCCCAGGAAACCAAAGGTCTGGTTCGGAAGACTTTGAAAAGTTCTCCGGAGCCACACAAAGTATTAATTTAATGTGAAAAAAAGGTGCAGAGAAAAATTGAATCCCAATATGTTATTTTGTCTACAATAAAACCATGTGACAATAAGCAGGCATATTCTCCAGTACATTGGCATTTGAATTCCAAAAGATGCTTAGCTTCTCGCCATACCTGCTGCTTTCACAGTATTATCTTTTTATGACTAAAATTCAAAAATCTTTTAATGGAGAAAAACCCCCTGAAATTAAAAAGGGTTTTTCATGCGTCAACTTGCCAACATAAAGGACACATCTATGAGCTTACCAAAAGATGATACACTGATAGCAGTGAATTATTCTTGAGGTTTTGTAGCAGTTTTATCACAATACTTCTGTTTCTGCTGACCCTTAGTTGCCTAAAACTCCCAATTTTTCCCCCATATTTATAAAAACCCCAACGTTTCTTTTTTTTTTTTTTAAGTAGAACCTCTGCAAGAAATTATTCAAGTCAAGCTTATTCAGAAGCACCCACCAGTCACCTGCATTTTTTGAATAAATATTTCATAGATAATGCTAGCTGTCATCTCTTTTGATCCAGAAGTAATCACATATGAACGTCAAGTCAGAAAAAGGTACTGCACGTACTTGGGAGTAGAGAGCTTGTGTAGGAGAAAAGGTTCCCTTCACCAGGAATTTAAAACTAGCTGAAGTGCAGCCTCAGCAACAAAAGACAAGTCCAGCAAATATCTCGAAAATAGAAACAGCATTACAAAGTAAAGGGGAAGGGAAAAGGTAGGAATTTAGGTTATATTTCTACTTTTGAACATATTAATTACATGACACTTTTAGGAACTCATTGAATTCTGCATTTTGAAGATTTTCCTCTACTGCAGCCTCTGTTGTCACATCTGGCACTAAGGAGCACGGGGACAGCATCTGCTCACCTGTTGGTAGGTATGGCAAGGTGTAAAGGACCAGAGACTACATCTTGACTTTCACTTGCCTCCCTTCTAGGGTAAACAGACAATATTCTCCAACTTTTCTTTGAAAAGCTACAGTATAAAAGAAGGGTGCAAAAAGCCGCAACTTTGGTATAACCTTTTAAAAGGAAAGCAGAATTGGGGTGGATTAAAACGATGAAGCAGCTTGGGAAAAGGAGAGAGAAATATACGGCCTTAACCGTGAAACCGGTTCAGTCTAAAGGAATCCATGTAGGGCACTGCTGATTGCCATAAAAGACTAACCAGTTTCCAAAGGAAGGGGTGAGTTTGGTGGACAGAGAACAGCACTGAAACATTTTATCGTGCTGCTTAGCAGTATCTCTGGCTGTCACCGAGGCTGAAATAAAGGGTGCTTGCTTTAGAAAATTCTTGGCCAAAGTCTGTACCATTTTGATGCAAATATCACGCTCCTGAAGATGTTTTCCACCAGTTTAGAGCTCCAGAAATGTATGTGCTTCAGCAGCTATGAACTTGAGAGCTAATGCCACTCAGAGCCCTCAGTGAGTACGATTTTAAACCCTCTGTTCTCATAAGGTGGCACTGAAAAGCTGTCCAAAGCTGCTTAAAAACCCAGAGCCAGCATCAGGGCTATACTCGGATTCAAACCTTATACAGATATATACACACACACACACATACATATATATGTATATATATATATATGGGCATGTGAAATAGTTTTCATACTCCTATAACTCTCACTATTTTAGGGATAGCCATCAGAAACAGCTTTTTCTCCCCCTTCTCCTGTCCTGTTTACAATTTACCCCCCCGCTATCCATATTCTCAAGTTCTTCTCAGTTCTTTCTCCTTTCACACAGTCGCCTCCTTTCCCCCTCCTTTCATGAACCTACCATGGTTTCTCTAACTGCCTATGAAACCCCACGCTCCTGGACACGTGTGCCTCACCAGTATGAACCATCTCTGCAGCACGCCACAACAGAAACACCTGAGTCCCAGCGCACTCGCCACGGCTGCTCCAAGGATGCTCTCGTTTGCGTAGGCAGCAGGTCAGCTATAGGTGAAGAGCATTATATCTCTGTCCTTCTCCGGCACTCCGCTGAGGCCTGATGCACCATTTTGTTACCAAATATCACGCATACTCTTTAAGAACAACAATCCCTGTCTCACTGTTACAATCTAATCATTGCAAAACACCATCTGGAATAGTGTTTGCTCCTTTTAATACTGTTAAACGCTCCACAGAGAAAACACTACTACGCCAGTAGTGTGCATACATTAAAGCAAGAGCACAGCCGAGAAAGGACACGACGATGAAAAGATCTGGAGGATAATTTACTGCTAATACCTACCACACAGAGTAAGAAAATAAGAATATCAAGTGAACAACCTACATTACGTACCTGAAATTAAAATTAGGCAGTATTATAATTACATTCGCTCTTCCTGCTGAAAAAGTATTGTATTGATCTGTTCTCTTTTCCCTAATTTCTCCTTTTTCTCTCAGATGCTAGAAGTTTGGCTTCCAACAGAGCATCTGGGTGAACATCAGGTTGTATTTTTTTTTTTTTCTTTTTAAAAAAAGCAAACCACCAAATACCCCCTTCACCCCAAAGCAGATAAACCCCCCCAGCTCCAGGTTTCTTACCACTGCTAATGCCAGAGTTTGCAATGACTGTTGCCTCACTCCACTGATCTGCACTGGAGACCGAATAAGAGCGCTGATGCATACCATCCGGACGACTGTTGAAGGAGACTAGACTGATCCCACTTGCCATCTGAGACACAGATGTGCTAGTAGTCACGTTCCCTAGACATAAATGGAAAACAAATTGTGTCAATAGAGAAGACAAAATTGATTTGCATGAAGATGGATGGGTGCATCTTAACAGAGCAGAAGAGATTACTTAACCAACACAAAAAAACAACGCAGCCATCCCTGAAACTGAAGACAACGGTCCTGCGACCAGCTTGGGGCACTGCAGATTTCAGCAGCCCACTCAAATCCAGCTAGGAACTTCTGACAAAAGAGCCTAAATTCTTAAGATTTCACCTCCTTCTGTTCATTCATTTTCTGGAAAACACAATCCTCCACAACTTTGCTACCAGTCGCATTTTGTAGAGGTTCTCCACTTGTCGCAGGTACAGCACAAAAGACAGACTGTGCACAGAAAATAACATTTATTCCTGAAAAACACTGTTTACACAAGCAACCAAGATAAGACAACTAAGCCAACTCAAAGAGTTTAAAACAATCTACCTCTAAATAATATTTCATGTAAGTATGTCCCCCAAGTCAAGCCAAGAACACAGTGATGGGGAACAAATAACTACTAGCATTGCGAGACCAAGCAAAACCAACTTATTTGGATTTTTAATCTTAAAACAATAGCATGACACAAAGCACACAATAGAGGTTTTTTCCACTGACTGCAAATACCATTTCTGTGTCTCGTCCCAGTGCAATGCACCCATCGCAACTCTAACTGAAGGCCTACTACACAAAAGGTGAGATACAAAGAATAGCCTTAGCCAATAAACACTAGAAACATTTTTAGTATTTTCATGATCAGTGAGGTCTAAGACAATAAAATGCTGGGAGGTGTGCATGAGGGGGAGCAACAGGGACAGGTTTCTCGCCATAAAACAGAAGTGTGATCTGGTTGAATAAATTTTAGAGTCAAAACAATTAAAAACTTTCCAGAAGCTCAGATTTCTGATGGTATTACAACTTGATATGGGCCAAAGTCTGCTCTACAGTTTTTGTTTCTGAGCACGTTTTACTCCATTCCTAGCACAGGACTTGCATATTATAAAGATAAAGAGATTTTACAATGCTACTTTTCATTCCTTGTGGCAGGCTCTCAAAAGGTACCCCACAGGTCTTCTATGGATTTAAGAATACTCTTTACAAACACATGTAAGGGGAAAGAAACAGACACAATTTTATAAAACACCCTAACACTTTGCATTTCCATTGCACCTTCTACTGATGAGTTCAGAAAAATTAATGAATTAATTTTCAATGCTCCTGTGAGGTTGTTAATTATCTGCTATCATTTCCCCCATTTTTCAGAGGTTAAATGACCCAGGGCCACAAAGGAAGATTGTGGCAGACTGGAAAATAAAACCCAGATCTCCTGACTCCCAGTTCTATCATTATGTCTTTTCCCAGAGCAGCCTTTGGGAAGACAGCAGCGCTTAGTGAACTACTTTGTGTTTATTAGGGTTGGCATAATTGTCCCTTTCTCTCCTCCTCTTTCCCAAGACTAAATCTCATCTTTAGTCCTTAACACAGATCCATCACTACAGTATCTGTCCACCTGAGTCTTGAACGTACTTACTCAGTCTCGAGAACTTCTGCGTGGCAATCTCTACTTTGTAGACATGAAATACATACAGAAAAACTAATTTGCTCAATTGTGCAAAGTCTAAGGTGGATTTTGGAACCACATTGGGACCTCCCAAGGCAGTGCTTTAGCTACTGGCGCATAATTCCTCTCTAATCACCTTCCTTGGGCAACCCTTTTGTCCAGAATAATTCCATAATCAGACCATCATCTGCCAAACTGTTGAAAAAATTCATGCCTCCAACAACTGGTCCTCTTCAGGACATTGTGCACTTGACCCCACCACCGGAGAGCAATTTGTTAATGCCACTATTTTAGCACCTTCTAAAGACATCTTGCAAAGAAATGTTCAGCAAAGAAATCAGGCCTACAGAAATAAAGGTACGAAGCAGAGGATCAAACTATAGCTCAGCATCTTAAAGTCACAATAGAAAATGGAAACACTAGCTGACGCTACATTTACTTTGAAGTCTCCTAAAAGAAACACCTCCTTCCAAATGAACTTCTGTGATGCCGTTGATGCTCACTTTGAAATAACCTTTTCCTCCAGTTTTCACAATCCAGAAAAACTATGAACATTAATAAATTATTTTGATGATACACCAAATTAAAGGGAGTGGCTGACATGAATGACAGAGCTTGAGACCAAATGGACTCTAGAAACTTGAGATTTAGGTCAACATAAACACCATGTGGTTCACCAAGATGAAGCCCTAAGCTCTTCTCCTGGGGCAGAACAACCTGTTGTAGCAGCAGAGGCTGGGGACCAATTGGTTGAGTAGCAGCACTGCTGTGAAGGACTCAAGAGTCAACAATGGATGCCAGAATGTGTGTTAACACTGCACTCGACACAAATCACAAGCTGGGCACACCATGACAGGCATCTGGAAACACTGTGCTTGGTTCTGGGTCCCTCACTTCAGAAGGATTGTTGGGAAATGGGAAAAGAGCCAACAAAGAACTGCCAAGACAGTCAAAGGTCTTTGTTTTTGCTGTAGCACCTTTCTGGGCACCTTTAGATTATTACTGGCAAATGGCTTTGGAAACAACTTATTTTTTTCACAACCATCTACCCTGCCAGACTCAAGAGCAATGCCACAAAAGCACACTTTTAGCCATCTTTCACTCTGCACCTAGTAAAATGGGAAGCTACATGTGATGAATTCCTGCAAGAGCATCGTCGTAACAAAGATCATGAAGGAGAAAACTGGTATGTGAAAGCAGAGATGGAGCATTTCCTAGGTATCATGGGAAAATGGAAACAATTACTGGACATCTTTGCCTGGATGACACATCCCCATTACTCTGTGCTGGGTGGCTGAGTTGCAGAGAGCGGCAATATTTGTATGTTGACATCTTCTGCCTAGTTCACAGATTTCTGAACAGAAACGTCCAGTCACTTTCTAACCATGATGCAAAACCAAAACCTTAAGAAGATAGTATCAAGACTTCTACATCATCATGTCAGCCACAAAAGCTTTACTTTCATCTTAATGCCGTCTTACGGAACTCCACACCCCACATTATGACATTAACCTGTTGAGGAAGTGACTTATTCTGCAAACCAGAATTTTTCTTTCACTTGACATTTCTGAAAGGTATGGGTTGCTAGGAAGAAATAGGTGCCACGTCCCATCATGTAATACTTCACTGATCAATGATGCAACCCAACTCAGCTCTGCCTCTTCTATTGCCGTAGTCTGATAACCCTGCTACCTGCAACCCTTGCGATAACATTTATTCAAGGTTAAATTCCACTTTGTTCACATGCTGTAAGGTTTTCATGGTATATCAGACCATGCAAGAGAGAATCCATGGGTAGATATCAGAAGGGCTAGACTACAGAAAACAGTCTGCCCTTTCCTCTCCCCCTCCTGAATGCATTCAGCTCTAGCACAAACTTGTTACAACCTTATTTAAAAATCATTATTTCCCAATCCATTGTTAATTTTTCCACTTCTCAGCCAAATTGCAGCATGCCCAGGACAAGTATTGCACCACCCCAGTAGGCACTAATGCTGTCACACCAAAACAAGGACTACTGGAAGTCAACTGCTGTTCTTGCACACTTTGTATGCTGCACAAAGCTTCTACAAAACAATCCTACGGCTTTTCCCATCTATAACAGGCAAACCCCAATCCAGACCTCCACAGACAATCCAGACCTCCACAGAGCAATTGTCCTTTATTTTTGCTCAAGGATAAAGCCTTAACAGCAGAAATCATCTCAGTCTTTTAGCAGACAAGTGAGAGACAGTTAAAAAGAGGAGGCCAGCATTACCCACTGAAAAGTAAACCCTGTATATTGGGTTAGGCACATGAAAAGCCTTTATGTCAAGATCCTACAAGCAATGCCTTGATGCATTCTGCATCTGTTGTCTCTGCCATCTGCACGTGTATACACACATATCTGTATATCTATATGTAGACAGATAGATACATATCTCAACATTAACATGAAATCCATAGCCAGCTACCGGGCCCACTCTGGAGTTGTAAAAGAGTGCCTCTTAAAATACATCATATATGCATCAGCTGGTTGCTTAAGTTGATTAGCAGGGGGCAGTTAAATTACTATGCTAATCCATGTATTCTCAGCACTGTTTCCTTGATATGGATATGTGTATATGCTTACTGGGAAGCCTTGATTAGTTCAAGCTTCAATGTGTCAAAGGCTCCAGATTCTTTCCAAAGAATAATTTTAGCTGTACTCACATCCCTAAAGTGTGGGAGCTGATTTGAAAAGGTACTTACCTCTACCATATGCTATTTTTCTTTAAACAATTTGCATTTCAAAGTGAGTATGGCATTTATATTTGAATGAATATCAGTATGTTGCCAGAACTGGTCTCAAATGAGCAAAAAAAGATGCTGGTCTCCTATTGAACAAAAATGTTTTCATCTACCAAAGGAGCATCAAAGGAAGAGTTCCTCTTTCTAGCTCAACAGCTTTATTAAAACTATCTTTTCTGATATTATAAAATACCCCATTATGATCGCGCTTACAAAACGTTCAAACAATTAAGCTCTACAAAACCCATCCAAATTAAGATTCAAGATAATTTCTAGGTTTGGTCAACGCTCAGCAGAAGCGCCTCCGAGAAAAGTGAGCGTGCTCACACAAAGTTCAATTTATATATCCATCTATTCAGTGTAAATAGCCGCCAACAGCAAAGATGAGGTAACGACAAGAGACTCAGCATAAGAGGAATTAAGCAGAGGAGTGCATGCCTGTGTGTACGTATGTACATATTAAGAGGCTGAAGGAAACACACACACTGGGGGCAGAACGTGTCCTCATTTCCTATGCACAGAGGGACTCACTTTGGCTTGTCATACACAGTTCTTTCAGATTTACGAAACAACAGACCATAAATGCAACATCAGATTACAATACTTAGAAACATTATGAAAATAACAAAGATTTATACAAACACAGAACCATAGAAGATGTTAAGTGCGCACCTAGTCAGTAAAACCCAAAAGATAAAGACACTGTGTATTACAAAAATTTCAATAAAATATACAATAAATAAGGTTTAACATAAATGTTATCTTACATATATGCAGTAACCTGCCCAACTGAAAAATAAACCATTCAGGGTTTTTGTCGTGTTGCTCTTGTAATGGCACAGTAGGGTAGACAGCATTTTAGCAATTCCTCTTTTGCTGTATTTTAACTTAACAAAAATAATATAGTGAATCATCACTGGGGCAGCACAGGTTATTTTAACAGACACATCACTTTAAACTAAGCCTTCATCAACAATGCCACCCACTAATTACAAATGCAGAATGAATTACAAATGCAAATTCACAACTATACCCTAAGAAGTGAGATACAAGTAACTTAAATACATGGAGGTGGTCTCCATTTCCTGCTGCAGAGACATTTGTGATCTCTCCCAAACAAATCACTTAGTTACAAGAAGTTACTTTCAGGAGTGCAACTAATATACTCTCGAATTTATGAGATGAGCAGGCATTGCATGAGTCGTGAAGCAGAACTATATTTTTGCACGAAGCGGCAGCGTCTGAGATCCGCAGAGAGCGGCTGCGCAGAAGCACAGAAAGACTGAATCAGATGAACTACAGCCTACTGCTATGCTTTCACCATGGCCATGTTCTATTTGTGTTAGGCTCTTCATGTTCATGACGAGTTTCTCTTCCAAAAAAAGAAAGAAACCTCTTAAGGCCAGAGGGCTGCGCTCACCAGCTGTTAGAACTAATGAAAAATACATTAGAGTTGTGGGTCAGGAAATCCTGACTCTTGATATCAGAGGGTTAATTGTTTCAAATCATGTTGGGTCAATTTATGTTGCAGGAATACTGCCTATTCTTGAAATGCCCTCTAATTCAGTAAAAGGCACTGTCAAGTAGATTAGATTGGCTGTTGGGGTCGCCCGTTCAAAACCCATACCCAACACTGCTCCCTGAAGTTTCTTCAGGCATTAGGGTGCAAGAGGAAAGTGAAAGAGGCCACTTTGCTAGTTGCAAAAAGATGAAAAGCATTCCCTTCCCCTTTCCTCAATTCTGCATTATGTTCAGGAATTAATTCCCAGAGTTGTGCAGAAATGTTTCCAGTGGACAAACCTTTCCTAAGAAGTGGCTGACCATCCAAGCTGTGCCACTTTCTGCTTTGCCTATAAATATGAATGTTGGGACAACTCCTGCTTTAGCTGAGGAAAATTTGGGAATGGCTCTTCTAGTTTCCATCAGTTTGCTGCCTCAGATCCCAGCATCCATCTTTTACGGATGAATCCTCCCTCCCTTGCCAAGTCTGGAGATCGTGCCCTGCACTGAGACCTGGGAAAACTGCTACTTACAGCTCCTTGACTTTCCAATTGAGCAGAGTAAGTCCGCCTGGGGAAGGAAGGTGTTGCCCAGGTGTCAGAGCACAGTCTGGCCATGTTCTCAGGAAGATCAGCTGTGGGACCAGAGCTGGAGAGTTCCGACTTCCATAACCAGGTTCCTGAGTGGGGTTATTGATGGGGGAAAATCCACTGAAGTATTGCTATGGATTGTGTTTTGATCTGATGGCAGTGTGCAAACAGCACATCATTTCTGCCTTGGGCTTATCAGGGACCTAAAATAACTTGAGGTTACCCATACATGGAACGAGAGAGAGAGACGACAGTATCTTTCCAAAACACCAGTATTGAAACTCTCCTTCAATACACTGACAATCATTTTTCAATACTATAGCAGACAACTTGCTTATGGGTTTTACTTATTTTTAAGATTTTTTCAGAAGCATTTATTTACTGAACAAATTTCCTGAGGATAAGCAGCTATTAATAGAGGAAGACCTTCCATCTTGCAGCCTGGCAGGGCAGTCTCTGCAAACCGGGCTTGATTAGTAGTGTACAAACCGAGAAGGGTCAATACTAATGAACAAACAAGGCAATGCCAAGAAATATCCTGGCAGTGAAGGACACGGTGCTGGGAGTATAACGAGAAAAGCTATTATTCTCAGAGCATGCCAAACCAACACAGCAAGTGTGGAGGAAAATTAAGTCATCAGAGGAGACATCTCTTCTAAAAGAAAGTTAAACTCAAGATCTTCACCAAGGGCTTCTGCTTAAGATCCCAGAATATTTATGCTGGGATCAAAGTGTGATTTTCTTTCCCAGCAGGCATATTACTGTTTTTTTCAGTAGTTTTAACAAATAACAGACTAAATAAGGTATGCTTCGCTTTCTGGGCAAGTCCTGATGGAGGTTACCTGCTTGTTAAGGGACTGCATCTTTAAGACCCAGAGGTGAGCATTTTACATCGGCAAATGCTCTACTTTGTATTGCTGTCATTTTGGTTGCAAATCACGTTAGCGATTATGAATTTAACTTTGCAAAAAATAACAGGGAAAAATCAAATAATTCCGAGGTATTACGCATGTAAAGCGAAGCATGTGTAGGGGCCTGAGGCAAAAGATGTAAAATGCTTCGTAATCCCTTTGACTGTCTGCGGAAGTTATTAATAACGAAACTGGAGAGGGGGTGGGAGGTGGGGGTCTTTACCTGCACGCTGGATCTACATCGAAAGCTGGTAAGATTAGCCAAACTAACTTTGGGAGCTTTCCACAAGCCTACAAACCTCGTCAAACCCTGTGAGCTGCAACCAGAGCCTCTTCGGGATCGGGAGGGACGACTGCTGGTATTCAAATATCCTTCAGACTTAAGAAAATGGAACAAAGAAACTTTATTTTCGAAAAAGAGACAATAGATACGAATGCGAGATGACTTTTTTTTTTTTTTTATAGCTATTGCCACTGTAACAGCAGCTAAGTGAATGCATGTCTGCAGTGTGAGCAGTTTTGATAAACAGCCTCTGCGGGCCACACAACGGGGATAATGTATCCTTAAGTACTGCCAATGAGCTGCCATTCTGCACAGCCAATTACTTCTGTGCGTCTGTCACTCAAAGGAAAAATGACTGAGCCCATTAGATCAAACCTTTGTCACTGTTCCTAATGCACTCTTAGGCCTCATTAATCTGAGGGAGCAGCAACACAGCCGCCGGTGCCTCATTGCCTCCCCCACAACAGGCCCACGTGAATCTTCTCATCTCTCCCCCAAGTGCACCACGTTAATCAAGCTCTCCTTATTACCCCGGTCCCTGTCACGGCGGAGAGCGCTCTCTCTCTTAAATGCTCTCATTATGGTCCATCTTTAGAGCCGGCTGAGTGGAAAAAAAAAAAAAAAAAAAAAAAAAAAAAAAAAAAGAGCCAGAGAGAAAGAGAAGAGGAAAAAGCAAGTCCGATCACATTAATATTCATGACAATAATTAGTATTCTAGGTCACTGAATATTCATGCTATTAGTTTGGTTTTTTATGGGTTTGCTGGATGTCCTGATTGCTGGAGTGTGGAGGAAAACAGCATGGTTGGGACTTTAGATGTCAACGGCAGTTCAATACTCAAAACACATTTGTGAATTTTTTTCCCCTTTTGGTAAATCAGCTTCAACCCTCCTGATGGCTTTAATATTTTAAAATCACTGGGGGAAAAAGAACGAGCAATTCTGCAAAGGTCTTAACAGCCAACCGGTTAGTATTACAACGTGTAACCGTCAAAAATTGGTGAGATTGCATCGGGTGGACAAGACAGATCTGTGATTTTATTCAGGATACGGCGCAACGGAGGCATGAAAACCAACCAGAGTGAAACAGGCACAGGCTGAGCAGCACTGACTGCATCTTGTCTGGCATCTACAGTCATCCGCCTGAAGCTTCACGACACATTTCTTAGGCTTTATCTACCTACTCATCATTAGAGATGGGCACCATTTGTCCACCTCAGGAAAGAATCCTAAGACAGTTTGTTGCTTCCTCCTTTCTCTAACGCAAAAATCTAAGCAAATGCTTTTTTTTTTTCTTCAATATATAACAAATGCAGTGCTTTTATCAAATATTTATTTCATTGACACTAATATTTGCCCTGCTCCTTTTTTCCCTATATTAAGGAATATAGGGTACTAACAGTGAAAGTTTATTTCTCTCTAGTTCTGGAAAGAACAAATCCTAGTCCAACAGAACTGGAAAAGATGACCTTGAGGGATCCCCCTCTAGTGGGATGAAAGGGAAATCTCTGATGCACTTAAAATTGGGCTTTTTTCCTTCGAAATGAGCAAACTGACAACTTCTCCTTTCATTTGCTACAGCTGTATATCACTGAACTAACAGCAAACCCAACCAAATGGAAAATTGACTTGGGTGATTAATGACAAAAGTGAATCACAAACTTGCATTTGTGATCTGTGGCAAAACCATAAAACTCACGCTCAAGTTGAAGCGCAGAAAACGTTTCATGTTAAGGCAAGTCATTTCACATACGACATTAGACTACAAAATTAGTAGCAAATAACTACCAACTACCAACCTCTGGCCTCGTGGGAACTCCACCAGATAAAATCTGGCACTGTCAAGTCACACTCTGCTCCAGTACACAACCTCAGTCACTGACAAGTAAGGAGTTCAGAGCAGATTCAAGAATTTAGGACTCAGTTCTGCATTTATTTTGTGAAGGCACCCAAGATCTATAGGCTTTGGAGCAACTGCCTACGTTCTTGGCTTGATACACATTTTTACTTATCGTCAGCCTGATCATAACATCCGAGTCCTCACAGTAACCTCCAATTAAAAAAAGATTATCACACTATCTACAAAAATACTGATGAATTCAACATACTTTGGATCGAGACTTGAATTCACAACGCACCACAACAGAGGAGTGATCCTACCCACAGTTTTCCATCATGCTTCCCCTCCTGCATATGGCACACCACACTTCAGAGGATAGTGGCTCTCAGTACCGGACTCAGCAGCTATTAATTCAGACACTGTGGAAAATGGCTACCCAATGTGACAGGTTGGGCTGCAGACATAAGTTAGGCTTAAAAGGTAAAACGTAAAAAAAAATGAAGTAGTTAAAGAACAGAATTATTAGACAGGTACTAGAATCTAAAGACACCATGTCAGAAATCTTACTTTGAAGGTATACCGGTCTAATTGAAACACCAATTCTCTACCTTTTTAAAAGAAAAATCTGGAAGGCAGTCCATTCCAACTCAGCCTGATTCCAAGCACTTCAGTGTAAAATAAGACTACTTAATGACTACTGCATTGATTTGATAGATGATCATAATTAATAACAGATAGAAAACTCACATTTATAAAAATGTGAAGATGCCGTTCTTATAACATGTCTGAAATGTCACATACAGTTAGCAGATAACAACCTTTAGCATACTTAACGATGGCTATGTAGCTAAGACATTTTAGGATACTTCACATACTGTACAGTCACTATTGTAAGTAAATTTAATAGCACCAAATTATTTAAATGAAGTGTTAATCAGGAAACAATTTATCTCTACACCATAAGCTATTTTTAGATGTGAACTTTCTACATCAGTGGTTCTTGCTGCAGCTCAGGCTTTGGGTTGTTTGTAGAGGAGAAGAAATAAATGACTCCTGGGAGAGATTTCAGGAATAAGTTCACCTTCAGGTCAACCAGCTCAAATCCAACCCAACTTGGGAGTAATTGAAACCTGGACTCACTCCTGCTCCAAGTCAGCAAGAACTGAGTCAGCTTCTAAAAGGCACAGAGACTTGGCCAGTGGCTGATTTACAGGACTGCTGGCCCTTATGACATTGCCGCATTATGCTACCAACTATTAGATAAAGTTTGAACTGAGCAAGTCTGCAAGTTACCCTATTCTGAAGTACTTCCATCTGAGATGCATCAACAGAATGATGTTCATTGCCATGTAAATTTAATTTAAATTTACAAGTTACTCAAGCATCATTCAACAACTTTAAGATACCACACAAATAACATTAAAGGGAATAAACTTCCATTTCCCCCAACTAAGAGATTCCCACCAAGTTAGCATACACGTACGAGCACCTTTCATAAAGCCACAGCTAAAACTCTGTTATTTAAAGCCTGTATATAACAAAACTAAAACAACCCCCCCCCACCCCTCTGTGTTGCCTGGGAGAAGCAGCCACACAAAATCCCAATTCTTACAGGATAAACCCCAAATTACACCTCCAAGAACCCAAGAAAGCCCAGAGACCAGCTTTCAACTTTTAAGGTGTCATGGCAAAACTTCTAGGAGAGAAAAGTCAACCTTTTCCCAGGTAAGGTGTCTTGCAACAGCAGAAACGGCCTTACCTTCTGCTCGTTTGTCTGTTTTCTGACAGGGTACAGAAAATACTCCTTTTTCCCACTCTGTTTCACTTCCAGTTTGGTCACTGTCCTACCAGGACTATACACATCAGGGGAAAAGTATTTTTCCCAGCTCTTGTGTCAGTGTGGAAACCCAGCAGGAAAGAGTCTTCTTGAGTTATTTTTCTTCATATATTCTCATATAGGTTTGGGGGTTTTTTTCTTTTGTTTGTTTTTGTTTGGTTTTTTTTTTTTCTCACTCTGAAACAGAAACTCTCAAGAAGGACTGGAACTTGGCTTTTGTTGTTAAGACAATTATTTCCCAGAGATATCTGCTTCCAGATGTTTGGGACAAACACATTTACAAATCAAGATAGCTGTCACTGAGATATGGTTATTTTATGTCTGTTTATCAAACAGTCTTTAAAACCAGAAAAACAATCTTGTTCAGACAAGAAGTGCCACAAAGCACGACTAAATTCATTGTGGTAGGAATGACATGCTTTTAAACTTTTCCTTCTGCATGTGACATCTACATCAATTGGATTGAACAGAAAAAAACTTTCACTTACTGCTTGGCTGTTATAAATCGTATTACCAAATAACTGAGTATACCCCTCTTGAATTCACAACAACATCACCTGATTAGCCTAATTCCTTCTATTCTTCTCCTAGTAATACTATGGAAAGCGCCTTGGGAAAGATCTTCACCACCCTTAAGCATGCGGGAGAAAGAGACTGAGCGTGTTTGATGCAAACGATCACTTAGGTCCAAGAAGGCTTTAGAGAGCGAAGGTGATAAGAAGAAAGAAGAGCTCAAGCTGCCCTACTGCCTCACAGACCATGGTGGGGATTAGAAGAGAAGTTGAATGAAGTTTTGAACTCTCTTCTGGACGGCGTGTTATGTCTTCTGGCAGCAAGCACTGCCTCGCAGAGACACAAGGTACCAGTGATCATGCCTACAGAAATCAAGTGGGAGCTAGGAGATAAAAGCTATCCCCAAAGTGTTTCTTCGGAGATGCCTGCTCTTACTCCCTGACCCAAGCTACACTGAGTCTGCCCACATGCTATCCCTGACACCTATGCTGAAGGGTACCAGTCTCAGACAGCATCCCCATGGCACCTATTTTACAACCCACCAGTTCATAGGCAAGAGGCTTTGCCTTTGCCTCCCTATCAGACCAGCTGATGTGCTGGCATCTACCCAAAATACAAGAAATTCCACTAAGAGACAGAGAAAACTATCTGTTGGGCACTCATGAAAGAATGAATTTAAAACATGTCAGTCGTAGGCAATCAAATAGTCATCTAATACATACATTTATCGGCAAAGTTGGCACTGAAATCCATACTTAAGGAGCAGCTTCTGAACAGTGTTTAATAACACAGCATTGATGTCTTCAAATGAAGATATCATTTAAGATAAGCACTATTTGACTGTTTCAACAATACAAATGCATTGACTTTTTTGGTTTTGATGTTTGAATGAGAATAAGTTCAGACATTTATAGGAACACAAGTTAGTGGAAAATAGGTAATCTCAGCCAAGAAATGCTTTTAGTGGGCCTGGGCTATCACCATGTATAAGCAAAGACAATGAATTCTATTTCCAGGGACGATCTTAAACATGATATATTAACTGAGCAGTGGTGGTCTTTTAATATCTTAGCTTGTTCAGTAACCTGTACCAGTTACATAACAGCAGAAGGAAAATTAAGTCTGTTCGTGACCAGTTTAAACAATTAAATGAAATATTGTCCTCACTTCTAACCATGGCGAATATTACTTCAGGTACGAAGTCTGCACTGACAAAAGCACAGAACAGAAAACATCACTGCTTTGGGGAAGAGGCAACATGTGAAGCAGTGAGAATGTAGTGTATTTGCAGTCCTAAAAATAAAAATAGCATGTGCTGATTCTTTCTGTGTTTGGTCCAAACCTCCTCCGTACAGCTGACCCGTGTACAGAAACCTCCCAATGAAAAAATAGTAACAGACAATTTCACCTCTGCGATCAACTCTAAAGCATCACACTTTAGATGAAGACAATGTTTTGCCAGCACTAACAACTGCGAAAAAGCTCGAGACAGTAGAACAGACTGCAAGGGATAATTTGCAAATGTTTTTAGTTGCATGACAGATAACTGCAGAGATACCAGAACTCCTCCCAGAAGCTGAGCACCAAGTACCTACAGGTGTCCCACCCAACAGAAGCTATGACCCTCTTCATAAAAACCACTGTCAATATACTTGACCACGTGAAAGTTCAGACTAACAAGCCAGGCACAGATTGTGACAGTGTCTTTTTACAATACTAGTACTCCCCTAATACTTTGAAATCACTTTCTGCAATGCAGCTCTTCAGCCTTACCTGAACATGAGAGTATTGAGAGTGACATATGGACTGATGTACAGCTGAGCTGCTGGCAGTTATTTCCTAGACCCAGTCTGTCATACTACTTTTTTTTTTTTTTAAACTTTTTTTTTAAGTTATACTTTACTGATTAGCAGTTCCTTTTTTTTTGTTTGCTTTTAACCCAGTAACCACTGATTGGATCAATCACCTTTTTTAGAAAAGCTCCTCTGTGTTGCTGCTGCCGGTCATCCTGTCCAGTAATACAATAACCAGACAGACCTCAAATTTGGTCTTTAAGTAAGAAAGATTCAATGAAGGCAGCTTCTTCAGAAGAAACAAATCCTGTGAAGAAAAACCCCAAAGAAGAGATACCATGGCTGATAATGCACTGAATGTACCAACCTGAATTTCAGAAGCAATGGCTGCAAGGAAAAATACTACAGCGCGTATGAAACTACTTGCAGCATACGCAGCTGAACTAATGAAATACAACCTTACAGAGATGTTTGCATCTTCACTGACCCTCCTCTCACCCCAAAACCTTAGCCACCCCCCTTCTATATCCTCTGACACCCAAAATGGGCATGAGACAGCAGGTAGCGAGGCATGAACAGGCTGGCTGGCTGCCATGTAGAGCATAAAGCTGTTCAGTCCAGTCTGTCTTCACCTGCTCCCCCCAGCAAGTTATAAAGACGCTTCAAAACTGTTATTCTTCCAGCCAGCTATAGGGGTAGTATAATTAAGACATCAATATTTGCTTTATCTATGGGAAGAGGGCCATGCTAAATAAGCAGGTCAAGAACTTGCTTAAAATTAAAGAAGGATCAGTGTAGCGTCCCAGCTGCGTGAGAGGGGAAATGAAGGTATTCAAGTGGGTAATGATACAGAAATCAGGTTCAACTTCCCTTGGATACAACTCTTTCATACATTAGGAGGACATTAATTATTTTAAGACTTAACCACAGTAGATCTCTTGAGTTGTACTAACCAGATATCAACAACAGAAAAGGCTTTCAGTATTTCTAAGCAAGATGATGAAGATGCTAAGAGAAGCTCCAACTATACCCACCATGTTATTTGAAAAAAAACTATCTAAAAGCAGAGCTGTTTTCCAGCATTTGCACTTTCTAGCATAATTAAATTTTCTCTTTTAAAACAATTGCTGTGCAATAAAACCTCAGGCTAGCCAGGGTACATACACAGTGGCTACCACCACTGCCAGGGAGAGCTGTCTACTGTACAGTTTCATGTACAGAATGCATTACATGTGCAGAGAGTCCTGAAACAAAATGAAATGTGCAATATTCATTTAAGTCATGTACAAGCTGTTTCCCTCTGACCTGGCAATCTAAACATATGCCAAAACATGTAAAATCCATGCTATAAACTTTATATTAGTATGTATCTCTGAATATGTTTTCAGAAACATACTTCTCTGGAGCAATCAAGTAATTTTTGCCTGTGTTCAAATGTCTTAAAAGCAGAAATCTCTTATTTTGATGTCTTACTGCTGGTTTATTGACTCAGTCCAGCACTCTTCTTCCCTAAATTATGGAATATGTTGAAAAAACAAAAACACTCCCTGCACCCGGTCATCTAAATTAAACAGCAAAATGGAAAAAACAAACCAACCATGAAAAATTTTCTCCTATGAACTCTTCCAGTGGCAATGCCAGCTCCGTGCCTCTCGAGGGGTAGGTTAAAACTTGAAAAAGAGTCTGACGAAATCATGGCTTCAGACATTTCAGGTCCCAGGCCAACCTAATATAACATACCACACAAGATCTCCAGTGATGTCTGCTCAGTGGCACCACTGTAAAGCCACAAGGCTGCTCTTTCTTTTCCTTTTTTAAACATTCATCTCAATGAGCAGCAACTGCAGTTGGAAGGAAAAGCCCTCTCCCTCCTCCCCTACTATAGGGGAATGCACATCACAAAAACGCAAGGAATTACATCTTGACTTGAAGCATAAGGTAACTATTACCATCCAAGAGAAGACTCTTGAATGGCAGGGTGACCAAGTTCCTTCCTGCGGTTGCTCATCCCACCTGTGTAGTGTGTATTGCACAGGCACAAAAGTGTGTTTGCGTGGTTTTGTTGCCACATGTTGGAGGCGTCTACGTTACTCATAAATGCTAAAGGCACTTGGCATTTTATGGACGTCATCCCAAACATGCTGACAAAACTTCTATACCAACACTATACCATTATGAGCTTTGTATAAGCTATGCGCTTTACAAGATAAATTGTCTTAAATGTTTCTCCTTAATGCAATTTTTTAAATCCCTTTAGCTGTATGGATAAGTAGTTCAGCGAACAATAAACTTTTTTGTTTAGAGCTCACAAGGAGCTATAAACTACTTCCATAAATGAACTAAAATAGCTTTCTACAGAAGAATCTTCCTGTTGGAAAGTCCAAAATAATGCATCCTTCTAAAGGTGGAAAGAAGAACTGCGGATCCCACCAGGAAGCCATAAAAAGCCCTTTCAAATGATACATCTCCTGTTTTTCCAAAGTATTAGACCTAATGGATCAGTTGTAGGGCAGCATCAATTCTTCACATACGTTAATTTCTGTGAAATTATGTAGGGTTTTGGCAAGTATAAGGTAACAAGCATAAAAAGATGGGCACTGAAGGTTACTCCGAAACTTCAGATCTCTCATGGAGGACAGATCAGCAGTCAGGACTTAAGTTACACATCAGTAGTTATTTGGA
The DNA here is from genome assembly GCF_900496995.4 of Aquila chrysaetos chrysaetos. NCBI lineage: Eukaryota > Metazoa > Chordata > Aves > Accipitriformes > Accipitridae > Aquila > Aquila chrysaetos. The sequence goes on along the minus strand of NC_044009.1, from coordinate 12,293,932 downwards.
TTTGTAAATTATTAATAGATATCATCCCCATCATAGTAGTACATGACAATTGCCTACAGACACCAGAAATGCAGTCTTTCTCTTTTTTTCCCTAGCATGGTATTCTCTTACCTGAATTTGGCGAGATGTGTAAACTGCTCATGTCCTTGGAGAGGCCGTTTGTTTTGGGACTGGAAATGGGTGCACAAGCTGACGTAGCTCGCGGCGGCCTCTTCCCAGGGACTTTCACAGTGGTTCGCAGCAAGTCGATTTCTTTCCCGTGAACGTTCTGCATATAGTCCTGGTAAGAGAAAAAAACCCAATAAAACCCTATATGAAACAGGTAGTTTGGTAAGCAATAGAACTAATGAAACCTGGTTTCAAAAGACTTTTGCCCTACGTCATCTGCCAGCACCCGCCATATGGTGTTCCCATTCCATTTTCTCGATAATCTCTTCCACACTTCTCACTACAAATACCCCCCAAAGTCTGGAGCTTTCTAATACATCCTCCAACTACCAGTTGGATAAGAGACAATTCACACTATGGCTGGTTCTGAGCCACGTGTAGGAGTTCACCAGCTAGCAGGTCCCAAACAGAAGGAGAAAACAAGGCTGACTGTCCCTCATGAGCATGCTTACTTGTGTCTCCTCTCTGCCAACATTTTATGCACTTCTCTCTCCCTCAAATTTGGCTGAAATTGGTCAGCAGGCGCAAAAGTTACAAAAGGGCACTGACTGGTAGAATTTCTGCAATTACAATATTGTTTCCTTAGAATATGATCCTTCTTCCACACACTCAAAAAATCATAGAATGGAAAAAATTATGCAAATTGTGTCTGATTAGAGTAAACACACTAAAAGCTGTAAGCCAGAAGTGGAAAAGGCTTTTCCTAATTCTTGTTTGGAAAGCCCACAAAGAGGAAATAAGCAGACAAACCCAGTCAGCTGTGGAAAGACAGAGGTCAACGGACTGGATCCAAGTGACGGCTTCCCGAGAAATCCTTGAGAAAGTTCTTCAAACTGTAAATAGCTTCTGGAAAAACTGGCTCTTGAGATTCTGCATTCCAGCTTCAAAGGCATTCCCTAGATTGTCTGTGGGCTACTTCAGATGAAAACACAAAAGTAAATGGACATGGGTGTCTTTTTCAGAGGGCAAATGACAATTCATTAAGGTGAGACAGCCGCTGAGGCTGCAATGCTGGGATACATCAGAAGAGATATTTCCAGTAGAAATGATGAATGTTAAAGCCAGAACACAAGACTCAAAGTTTTCACCTCCTGGTACACATGGTTGTGGTTACTTATGTTTCAGAAAAAAAATATGAAACTGAAACAACTATGAGGGCAATAAATGAAACGAAGAGACTGTATTTTATGAGAAGACATCAATCCTGATCAACAGGGGAGGTCCCAGAGGACTGGAGGCTTGCCAGCGTGACTCCCATTTACAAGAAGGGTCGGAGGGAGGATCTGGGGAACTACAGGCCTGTCAGCCTGACCTCGGTACCGGGGAAGATTATGGAATGGTTTGTCTTGAGAGCACTCACATGACAAGTCCAGGACAAGCAGGGGATCAGGCCCAGTCAGCATGGGTTTACGAAAGGCAGGTCCTACTTGACCAACCTGATCTCCTTCTATGACCAGGTGACCCGCCTAGCGGATGAGGCAAAGCCTGTGGATGTTATCTTCCTTGACTTCAGCAAGGCCTTTGACACTGTCTCTCATGGCATACTCCTTGAGAAACTGGTGTCTCGTGGCCTGGACAAGTGTCCTCTTCGCTGGGTGAAAAACTGGCTGGATGGACGAGCCCAGAGGGTTGTGGTGAATGGGGTGAAATCCAGTTGGCGGCGGGTCACAAGTGGTGTTCCCCAGGGCTCAGTGTTGGGCCCTGTTCTGTTTAATATCTTTATCGATGATTTGGATGAGGGGATTGAGTGCACCCTCAGCAAGTTTGCAGACAACACCAAGTTGGGAGGCAGGGTCGATCTGCTTGAGGGTAGGGAGGCTCTACAGAGGGCTCTGGACAGGCTGGATCGATGGGCTGAGGCCAATCGTATGAAGTTCAACAAGGCCAAGTGCCGGGTCCTGCACTTCGGTCACGGCAACCCCATGCAGCGCTACAGGCTTGGGGAAGAGTGGCTGGAAAGCTGCCCGGCAGAGAAAGACCTGGGGGTGCTGGTCGACAGCCGGCTGAGTATGAGCCAGCGGTGTGCCCAGGCGGCCAAGAAGGCCAACGGCATCCTGGCCTGCATCAGAAGTAGTGTGGCCAGCAGGAGCAGGGAAGCGATTGTTCCCCTGTACTCAGCACTGGTGAGGCTGCGCTTCGAGTACTGTGTTCAGTTTTGGGCCCCTCACATTGAGTTGCTGGAGCGTGTCCAGAGAAGGGCAACCAAGTTGGTGAGGGGCCTGGAGCACAAGTCTTATAAGGAGCAGCTGAGTTTAGTTTAGAGAAGAGGAGGCTGAGGGGAGACCTTATCACTCTCTACAACTACCTGAAAGGGGGTTGTAGTGAGGTGGGTGCTGGTCTCTTCTGTCAGGTGGCTGGAGATAGGACAAGAGGAAATGGCCTCAAGTTGAGGCGAGGGAGATTTAGGTTAGATATTAGGAAAAATTGCTTTACTGAGAGGGTTGTCAGACATTGGAATAGGCTGCCCAGGGAAGTGGTTGAGTCACCATGCCTGGAAGTATTCAAAAAGTGAGTGGACGGGGTACTTCAGGACATGGTTTAGTGGGCATGGTTGATGGTTGGACTCGATGATCTTGAAGGTCTTTTCCAACCTAAATGATTCTATGATTCTCGATGATCTTGAAGGTCTTTTCCAACCTAAATGATTCTATGATTCTATAAGGCGGGTAGCACAGGACAGCAAAATAAAGAGTGAAAAGGGGTACAAGCATTGCACAAAAACACATCTGGGTATATGTACCCCAAGAGGAAAACAGCAACTAGAACTCAAGATTGTGAAAAGATCTGTGCTTAAGCTCTCGAGTTAAGCTGGAAACCAAGAAAATGGTATTTCTGAGCAATCTTTTATGTGGAGCAGCTGGGACATAAAATCTAATTCCTTTTCAGATAGAACTTGATCAACTTAGAGAGGCCTGGGTGATGCTGTGGGCGTCTGCATGAGCAAAGACTTGCCAGTAAAGACATAACTCCCAGTTGTCCAAGTGTCCAGGGCAAGATTTAGCCAGATTACAAGGTGTTATATGAAAGACTACCATTATTTAAGTAGGTTGGTTCCAAACCTGCAGCATACAGACCTGTACACCACCAGAACATCAATTTTACAAATAAATACCTGAATGGGCTAACAGCATACCCGAGGTCTACATCACTGCTGCCACGATACGGGGAGCAATCAACTCCCTCATAAAAATCCTTCCACCTTTGACAGTTTTTACAATACAAATTATATATTCCACTCAAAACACATCAAAAATGTACTGCCAGACCAGCATTCACTTCTTCACAGCTAACATTAATCTGTGATAAAACCCCCAAACTAAGCCATCACACCAGCTTTTGTTTTTTCCCTAGCTGTTTGAGAATTATTAACAGTAAAAAGAGGGGGTCTGAACAATTCGTGGGGTGAGGACACAGAGCTCTGCTGCCAAAAGAAACAAAGGCAATCCATTAGTAAAAATTCATTCACTAGGTGTTAGATAGAAATGAACAAAGCTGTTTCATCCATAAAATATCAAGTTGGTGTAACTTTCTTGTTCAGTGTCAGTTCTTCACAAATTAAAATACAATAAGCAGAACATAATTGAGCATTTATTGCTTATGGGCTCTAAAATGAGGCTTAATCAGATAGTGACTAAACCTCAGCATGTACTCTTTTTAACAGACAAGTTTTTATTTAATGTACAGCAGACAGTGTACTCCATTTAAAATTTGAGAAGGAGGTGTTTATTCCAAATTCTTCAGATGAATAGCATGTATGATTTCCCTGCTACCCTGCCAACTTGTGAGATGTGACAGGGCATTATTAAAGCCCTTTTAATTGAGAGTAAACCAGGCTTAGGTGAGCTATAAACCATTTGAGAGAGTAAGTGAATGTTGGCAAACAGGAAATAAATGCGCTGTAGCCATACCGTTATTACACGAAAGTGCCCAAACACAACAGATGCCACATAGGTATTAATGTCAGCTTAAATATTTATAGGGATATATCAAATGTAAATAATAAAGCCTCTTTCATTGTGTGCAAGATGCATAGCGATAATCTCTGCATTTCCCCGAGGAGGAGAGGCAAGCACCAAGTTTCCAGTCAGCGAAGCATCCCCCCACCACGCACGCTCCTTCAGATCTGCGCTCGGGGAATAAAAGTTAAAACTACAAAATAATGTCACGGCTTCAGAAGTGCAATGGAGGGTTTGATCAGATTAGAACAGATGAGGGTCTTGCTGTCATCTGGAATATGCTGTGTTAAAGAGAAGACAGCAAGCCTGATTTTGATATGCAAATGTTACAGATATAACTCCCCTAGATGTTAGTTGTAGAAAATGCTGATCCGAGAAAAAAGGGGAAAAAACCCTTTAACAAGGCATGAGGGTAATTCAAAGCCAAGTACTTTTAAACAGCACTTAACAAGTCCCTAGAGCCCACTCAACAGTGGGCCACCCCAGAAGTGCCATCTTCTGCCCCTCAACAGCTTGAAAAAGTAGTAATTGCAAATCCATTTGCATTTTTCTTCTCAACTTGCCCATGTTCATCATTCAGCAATGCAGAAGAAAAAAAAAAAAAAGCAAAGCAAAGCAGCAAAGTGAAACCTCCCCAAACGTGTGGATAACAGGAGAAGCCAGCACCCCAGTACCCCGCACCCCAGCGCTTGCACCTTCGCCATCGCTTGTTTTTTACATTTCGCTCCTAATTATGTTGCATCTATTGCCATACACTTAATTAGCTGCATTAATGTGATTTCTTTTCACATAGTCAAGCAATTAAGAGCTATGATTGAGTTTCATTCAATTAGCCTCAACAAACATGCTAATTGATGTCCCAGATGCAAATGAGGTGCAATGAGAGAAACCTGCTAGCAATTGAGAGTTGTGGCAGGGAGACCCACAGCTCTCAGCCTGCTGACAGCAGCACAGCTTAACATGGCTCCCACCTTCTGTGGAGCTGCCTTCCGAGGTGGCGGGGGAGACAAGCCATTAGTGCCTCAGTTGTCCCAAACAGATCCCTACAGGAATAACGGGCAACATTGAATCAAATCAACATCGTCTCCAATTCTCACGGCAATGGCTGCTATGAGCTGGAGAAGAGCGTAGCATTTTCCTGCAGCCCGGTAGGCATTACAGACGCTGCAAACGCCACGGTTTCGTCAGCTAAGGACTATAAAAGGTCTCCATCTAATCTCTGAGCTTGTGAAATACTACGCAGGTAATGGCCTGCAGTTAACAGTAACTGGCAACTTAATCTTAGTCAGCTGTGGGGCAATGCTGCCTCTTCAAGTTAAGGCCAGAATGCATCAATCAATCAATAATCCCTAAAAATACACTCGCTATATTGATTCTCATTGCTTTTCATCCTGAGGTTACCGTTAGCAGTTTGCTCAAATATAGTGCTGCCGAGGTGTTAATTTGACTACTCAAGGCCATTGACCATTATCTATAGGACTAAATAAACTGTTAAAATATCAGCAAAAATCGTAAAAGCTACATTGACTGAAGATGACACAAAATATTATTTGACAGCGCCACAAAATGAATTGCCTTGAGTAAGAAAGAAACGATGTGCCATGACACAGAATAATGTAAAGTAAAATTACTTTAGTTCTGCTCTTCATACAGCTCTCCGTTTACAACAGCAGAAATTAATTTAACCAATTAACTGAACAGAAGCCTTTCAGACATGCAAATTGAGCAAATGGGTATGACGATGTTTTCAAAGCAGACCTACCAAAAAGAAACACTGCTATTTTGGGGGGCCCCTTTTGTTTTCAAATGCCAGCGGTTGTTAAACTTGCTGCCATACACTGCAATGAGTTCTGATTGCCCTAAAAGCCAGAGAAGACACTCCACCAAGGGCCACAAGCTGAACCCAAGCTACGTGATGCTTCCAGCTGGCTGCCTACTTTCTCCCAGCTGAGAAGACTGAAGACAGCAGGCAAACATCTCTTCTTCCACAGCCACGCATAGTGCTGTTGCTGCCTGCTTGGCCCTTTTTTCAGAGGAGGAAGGACATATGGATCAGATTGAGGGAGAGGCAGAAGAAAGTGCTGGCTGCTGCTTCCATGAAGGTGGGACTCAAACTCACATTATCCAAGTCTACCACAGTTATCTCAAATACTTCACTAAAGGACCACTGAGCATGTGACAGTGTGGTTCCTCCCTAGAATGATCCTTAAAGACGTGGCTCATGTTAGGTATGTAACACTGTGGATATCAAAAACATTACAGAGTTTCAGGCTTTTCAAATGTCTCTAATACAAGAGACGGTCATCCTTGTCACACACACACACAAAAATGCCTTTCTACTACCTAGGTTGTATTTCAAAACCATAGTATTTCATCATCAGTGTATTAAGCAAGAAAATGTGTATGAATGCTGAGTTACTGAATATAGTATTTATCAGTTAGTACCTTGAGAGCTGAATCCCCAGTGCTTTTTTGTATAGCTGCCTGCATGCAAAGTGAGAGTACAAATACCCCTGTCCTTAAGGCAGGTGTTTTCCTTTTGATTTGCACAACTGCAAAATATTTTCCAAGGTAACGGAAAACAAGTCCATGAAGAATGAGAGCTGAACCATTTTACTCGGCCAGGTTTCCACTGCACCAAAGCACCCAAGCAGGCAGGTTCTGGCAGCCTGCCTGCGCAGGCAAGTTCTGTTCTGCTGCAGCAGCAACAGAAGATGGAGTCGGACTCTTTCTGATCGAACTTGCTTTGGACTATACTTCTGTCCTGGGATTGCGGTGAAATGGCTAATCTGCAATCTAGTCTTCTTGGCCAAGAAACGTCACCAAGAAGACAGAAGGATCAAGCTGTAGAAGACAACAATTACAGCCTCCTGTGGCTGGGCTCAGTGGGACTGTGGATAGAGAGAAACCCCTTCATTGGAGTTTTATTTTTTACATCATGGCAAGAGGTGAATGGGACTCAAAGCTCTCATCAAAACCACTCATCTCAGCACTGCCATGTGTGATGATGTTAACGTTTTTAAAAATATCTGCTCCCTCCTAGAGAGCTTCCCCACGTTTCTTCCACCACATACCTGTCCCACTGCCACCCTTTTCCAACGTACAACATAACAAACAAGAGGGAATCTCCAAGAGCAGTGCCCTTCCATGTCTATAATGGTACACAAATAAGAATATCACACTTTTTCTCATTTTGAGCTATTAAAATCTCTCAGAAGAAGCCTGTTTTTCCAACCCTAGGAACTGGTCCAGGCCCAGGATGCTTCCCAGATCTGTCTCTGGTATACACTGAGCTTCCAAGAAAAACACCTTCATTTCCTGGCAGTTTTTCCTCACCGTTCAATCGGACAAAACACTCCGAACGCTTAGCTTACTGAGGCTGAGATAGCGTTTCCTGATCTGAGGCAAAATAAAAATTATTATGGAAAAGAAAGTTTATGGTTGCACTTCTGGATGACATCTTAAAGACTGTGGGCGGCCTATTTTTTGAAACAGAATTCCAGTTCCGTGAGCTGACCTATTGGACCCACAAAACCTATTGTTCACCCTCGGCAACAACTGCTTCCCAAAAACAAAACCCAATCCCGACCAAAACCCCCAAACCCCCGGCAGACCAGTAAACGGATGGAGCCTTGACTTTTGTGCCTCTACGTGGCAGTCAGACATTTTTATTGCAAAACGCCGTCTGGAAAAGATGCAAAACAAAATTGCTAAACTGCAAAAAGAAGAAAAGGGCGAGGGGGGCGGGGGGAGAAAAAAACAAAAGGCCCCCTTCCCTTTGCTTATTGAGTTCAAAGGCATAACATGCAGCACCCTGCAGCAAATGGGAAGCTACACTAATTTTAAAGCCATAAAACGCTATAAAGTGCCCTGCGGGGCAGGACTACACTGAAGCTAGTTGCACCTAAATAAGACATGGTTCATTTACTTCGCAGCTTAGCCTAATGTAATCATCAGCGGATTTCTAGCCTAGAGTTGTAACAGGCAAATAGCCGATACTGCAGGGGCGACACTCCCAGCCATTGAGGGGCCTCAGCTAGATTGCTGTTGATTAGAAAATTTTTCAGTTTTGACAAGCACTTAATGAACATAAATCGCTCCTTGATTGGTTTCCATTTGGGGCCACAGGCACACCTAAGAAGAAACAAAAGTCTCCAACTCCTCTCCCCCCACTTCCCAGGAAGGACCTCCGCAACAAACGCACCATCAGGTTATGAGCCACAGTGGAATATATTCATCAAATGTTCCTGTTAAATTAGCCATCCTCCCCTCTCACATATAAATACGGGCATAATATCATTCAGCTTCATAATATATAGTTAATCTTAAGAAAAGCAATGAAATGTTATTTTCTGAGGAGGAATAAAAATGCATTCTGGAAAACACTGATCACCCTAAAGCACTCTGTCCTGACAAAAAAGAAGGTCATCTCGAATCTGTTTTATTCACATTGGGAATCAAGAACATTAAATTTCAGTAATAAAAAGCATTGACTATTATCTCTACTATGGTGTTAATCAGTTCAATCAGTGTTGCAGGGGCAGGGGAGGAAGTTAGGGCAACATTTTCAATACAAAAGAAGTTTCACAAAATTTGGGGTTTTTTAATACGGATCACTCATTTTCATAAAATATTCAGAAAATTCTTCCATCTACACTTCGCTTCTCATTCAGACTTTGTAACAAGAACCACTGTAAAAGACAAATCAGAGTTTTACCATCCTGTGTAATTTATGAAGCATTTATATACACAGCAGTTAGCTCTGCTGGACAGGAAGCTCTAATTTGATAAAAACCAGTGATTAATTAATAGCTTGGCTTTTGCCGTTTAAATTGCAACTCATTCCAATACCAAAAATTTTCCCTGCCTTTTTGAAGAGGGAGTAGACATGACACTGAAGCGTATGTTTGCTGCTCCTTACTACATACTGCTAGTTTGCACAGCTCTACAACAGCAGTATTGTGTTTGCTACAATACCCTACGCTAATGACATGATAAATCTTGTCATGCCCTCTGAAATGAATGGACTTGAAACTAAAAACTCTTCACATTTGCCTTGTTTGTGCATTTGGTGATCTGTGAGTATCAGTAACAAGTCATGGAAGTGACTGTAAGAAGTTACTGTGAATAATCAGTCTTCTCCTTCCCCATCAACTGGGATTACGTATTTGACCAGTGCTTCACAGGGTGGCTTCCTGATCATTGGTAACTACAGTCTGATTTTGTACTTAGCAGGTGCAATGCCACTTTCAAACAAGACTATTTCTAGTTTGAAAAGCCACAAAGCCAGGGGATGGAAAATAATTTGCCTTGACAGCTATCCCAAATGATAGGTCTCACTTAAGGACTGCAAACACATTTTAGCTTCTATTTTCCCTACCTGTTTCTAAGTTTTTCTCCCAAACTTATCTTCACCCCATTACATGTTTAACATAATAATAAAGTTTTCCAGGAAGCTATAAAGTGAATGAGTGATATCTACAGCCATATCACTTTATAAAAGCCTCTTCTGCTTTTAAAACATTGTAGGTTATATGTTTTATGTTTAGTATCTTTACCAAAAAAAGTTACAGCAGCATGATTAACACTTATTTTTTCCATAAAGGTCGGTCATCCTCTAGCTATCACTAGAAGCAATGTAAATTCACAGTGAAACATGCCAGAATTAAGAAGGGAAAGCTCTGGAAAATTTAAGTCAATAATGTTAGAAAGGAGAATGCTGCTCTGAAGATGGCTTTGATGAAAAGGCTTCCAGAAAGAGTGCCAGTTGTGGTGAGCGGAAAAAATAAGGCATCAGCTCATCAACTGTAATAAGCAATTACTATACAACTGTTCCTATCATTCATTTTTTCTATCTTAACCAATGTTTTAGGCGTATTAATGGATATAATAAAAACTTACACATGCTTCCGACAGATTTATTTTCCTCACCACTCCAACTATATCCTCATTTTTAGTCTGTAGGACTTGCTTGGTGACTACTGTTTCAGGGGGTAGAGCTACATCTTATGTGAAAACCAACATATGCATATCCTTTTGTCAGTTCAAATACGTATTTACCAAAGCCTGATTTGAGGATTAGTTGTTCATAGAAAAGGCCAGCTAGAAGGGCTTTCAGAGCCAGCCAATATTCAGCTTTACATTACTTTGAAGCAAAAACAGGGGAAAAAAAAAACCAACAACAAACAAAGGGCATACATGATGGTATTTTAGAAATATATAAGAGCATGAATATTTCTATTAAAGCAACACAAACAACACACTTTGGAGGCATTAAACAGCCTGAGGTAACACAACCCTGAAAATAAGGCTGAACCGAAACGATGTCTGTAGGCGGTTGTTCATACACATGAAGGCGAGCGCTGCTCCCTTGGCTAGAGCAACACCCCGCTCCACCGCCAGACAGCTCCGCTGCCGACAGGCCATGCACAAAGACGCCACGCAGCCCAGCAAGCATGGCGTTCTCTTAAAAATGAGGAGACGGAATACTTTATCTGTGAGCATGCTTTCCATTTTCAGATTATTCAGGAAAATCGTAAGAACTGATCATGGTCAAAAATTTCAACTGCAGCTCTAAGAAAAAGGCTGCATAGTATGGGACCTGAGAGGAGCGCATGGATCTACACCACTTCCAGATACCCACATAGAGGACATTTTCAATAGCCTCCTGTTTCTCACCAAGTCTGCTTTTCCTGGAGGAAACGGCCAAGCAAAGAAAGCTCAACTGAAAGCCCACTCCCCCACCCCAAGTCGCAAAGAATTTTACAGTCTGTTTTGTACCATCTTCCAAGAAGATGTGCCCATATAATATATTGTTGAAGCTCTTGCACACAGTTTAGCCTAGTGTTGGCTATGACTCCTTACCAGGCTGAAATTTTGCTTTTTTTAAAAAATATACGCACTTCATTTGAGGCTAGAACACCCTTGCTAATGCTCCCTTTGAGATAGCTCATGTAGACTGCTCACCCAGTCAGCACTATTTTAAAGGAAGAATTTTGAAACTGTGGCTACTGTCTGATGAATTGAGCAGACCAGGTGAATCCACACACTTCTCAAGGAGATAAAGATAGGTTTCCCCCCCCTCAGTCACTGCTACAATGCTACACACCTTAACGCAGGTTATCAAACCAGATCAGTGAGGATGGCAGCAAGGTTAAAGAAGGGCGTTACTGCAATACAGACATCAGCAAGCAAAAATCAACCTTGCTGCGTAGGTACATGGGACTTACATACCATGCATGTTCTACATATGCATAAGACTTTCTTTCTCATGTATTTAAGAAGCTGTTCTTCCCCTGTAAGGTGCCACAGCATTGTGCTTTTACTTGAAATGAAATCTAGAACAGATTAAATATAGAAGGGGAAAACAGCATCCTTCCCTAAAAAGCTGTTTTCAGCCTTTTTTTTTTTTTTTTTTCCCTTCTTTTCATAAATGAGGGGCAGTGATGATGGGGATATAAGAGCAGAGAATGGACATCCAAAGCTAAAGTTTTGTCATCTACTGACCTATGGCATGATGGCAACCTTCTGGCAGACAGACAGTGGTGAAACATCATCAGCTATTCATCGGGATAAGGCTTAGATAAAGAAGCGGCATGTAATGCTGCCCAGCAGGTATCCTGGTGAATACATTTCGGGAGCCCTCGCACATGGCATTCTGCCATTAAAAGCCAAGAGATACCTAGACAAAATCCCCCGGGTCCCTTTGGGGAGGCTGACACTGAATTTGTCGGCCAGAATTTTAGTCATCCACTCAACGGCTATACTCCAGAAGCATAAGATGAATAGGTAGCTATGGTGAACTTTGAAGCCTGCAGGTCAAAGTTCTCTCTCATTATCCCCACCATTTTCTATCAGCGTAGCTCCTCAGCATCCCAAGGGACGGGAAGGTTTGAGGCTTGAAAAAAACTGACATGACCAAGTCAGAAAACAGTAGGGTGCTTATGTACATGTATTTTTCTTTCCCCATTTTTCTCTCCCCCCACTTTCTTGAAAAGAAAGAATATGAATTTAGCTATTGTGTCAAACGTCAACCTGGTGGCATTAGTAGTTACTCATTTAGCTGGCACAGTACAGCAATCATTTCAACATGCTGCCCTCCCAAACAGGCCTGACCCTTCCAGGGACACCTCCTCTGTAAGAAAGGTACTAATTTGATTTTTCACTCCCCAGCCCAAAACCTTTCATTTTGTAGCCAATCCTTTCAAGGAGGATGACGGTACTGATTTCTGCAATACGGACACATTCTCTATATTAAAAACACTGCCTTCTTGCCTGAGCTGCCACGGAACGCATCTGAGAGAGACAACTGATCCACTACTGGCCAAAGCTCAAGCAATATTTAATAAAGTACTCACTATCAGCCATTAAATATTATAATAGGTTCTTCCAATGCACGTGTTACATTCTGACTCAAACCACAGTCAGGAAAGACCAAATTATCTTCTGAATTTACTTCTCCTTCCACCACTAGAGGCCAGCCCACTTTTCGCTTCACAGAATTACGACTGCAAAATTTTGTATAACCAAAATGACCTCCATACTTGAAATAACCCAAATCTAACTAACTGGTTAGATTACAGCCAAGCTTTTTATGAGTTTAGGAAACTGACTTTAGGTAGTTAACAAAGGTTCTTTTCTTCAATGCTATTTAATAGGAAGGTTGGTAGGAATAAGGTCCTTATTTTTCAAAACAATGTAAGAAATTATCCCAAACAGCAATGCAAGCAGTTACAGATCAAAACTAGCAAAACCAAACCAGAAACACATTAGCAGAGTCCTGTTTGGGGGAAAACCCATTCACTTGGCAATACCTAAGAGGAAATTCTGACTTTCCTGCCTACAAAGTTTTGTACAAAGTGTACTGGGAGTGCAACTGACTTCAAGGATCTGGTCCTGCCTCTTCCTCCCACTGTGGTTTGCACAGGGCAGAGAAGATGCTACTCACATACTCATGCCTGATGGATGATGAACGCTCTGCAGGGTATATTAACAATAGTTAATTGACAATAAATAGTCCATTGACAGTATGGAAACATGCTGCAGAAGTAGAGCAGTGACTCTTTGAAGGCTGAAGACAATAAAAATAAGGCATTGAACTAGCATCATTTATAGTACAAATCATGTCATAGAAAGACTTTAACATGAACGAGCAGAACCCTAGATACTCCTAGAGAGTAGATTCAGTAAAGGTGTCTCAAGAAGCCCCTGAATGAGTACATTTTCCCCAGTATCTTCTTGTCAGTTAGGAGCTGAGCATGGTCCCTCACCACTACCTACCCACATACAGCCAAGGGAAAAGTAGTACGTTAAAAACCTCTCCAATCTACGCAAGGAAGTCTGAGCAAATGGAAATATGGAGCTGCGTACCTTTTCCGTGGGAGGGGTGGGCATGGTGGGGGATAGAGGGAAACAATTACAGGCTAGTAATTACTTCTTCTTTAAATGGATTCTTTCTAATCTCCAATGGATTTACCTCTAATCTCAAAGTAATTACCTCTAATCTCAATGGATTCTCACTCTGGGGGAGACTAAGCAGCTCCGGGGAAGCCTAGAGAAGTAGTACTCCATTGTCTGCAAGAGGCAATGAAAAACTAACACATGCACAGCAATGGCCAGGAACAATAGAGCACTTCTACAAAGCAAGGAAGGGACTTGGGCACGGACAATGGCAGCTTGCCTCCTCCTTGCTTGATGACCCAGAGTTGGCCAACACAATCTAAGGGAAACTCACGTGAGAGCTCCATGGGGGCTGCCTCGAAGGCACGCAGTGTCCCTTCTGTGACCAACACCAATATACAATTCAGGTATTTTGGGACTACTTCACCGCAGAATTCCCCAAATTTAAAGGCACTAAGAGTGGCCAAAGAGGACAGACAGATTTGTACAGTTTCACAAAAAGGAACAGTGAAAACCTTGCTCCAGAACAGAATGGCCGAGGGACAAGATTTCTGATAGCAAGCAGCAATGCCTTGAAGCTAGTTGTCATCTAACTTATTAAATAATTATTAAGAGACCTGGCCCTAACATCAGAAACTACAGTGAAGCATTACTATGGCAGGATCTGAGACTATGGAATCTTGTGTCAAGCCAGAGAAAGTGCTAATATTCAGCAGACAGGGAACAGCAACTTAGTGCAAGCACAGCATCAGTGTGACCATGCTCCTCAGACATCATCTATCTAAAGCAGAAGTTTCCTGCCAGTTCCACGTGTAGGTCTATGAGCCCCAAAGCATATCTACAGAAATGCATCTGATCAAAACCTTGATTTTCACTCCTTAATGAAAAATTGACCAGGAGCTGAAAATGATACCAATAAGTTTAGAAACAACTGGCCCTAAAAATGTTACAGCTGGCCCCACTCTGATTTTCGTATGTGCTATGATAATAAGATCTAAGACCAGATACGATTATAAAAGACCTTGGTGAAGGTCACACCATGTTTTTTATTTTACCGTTGCCTGTATTACAGAGCAAGTGAAGGAGCTGGGAATCCCCTGGGAGTTTCAAGATCTGGAGTCTTTGCATTGGCTCTGTCTTTTGAACTGCTCTGGGATGGAACGAGCCCTGACACAACTCACCTTTCCTGCTGGCATGCCCAGGGCAGATGGGGTGTGTTAGTTTCGAGTCAGATCCCTGTGTTCCTTCCACCCCCAAAACCATACCTAGGGATTGTGCTACACACACTGAGAGGGACAGACAGGATCCTTGGGCAGAGATAACAACAGACGTCTTAACATGAAAAAGTTTCATGGCACATATTTTAATAGCTATGCCATTTTCAAAAGGCTGCTCAGAATTACTTCTGAATAAACCATAACCACTGCACACTGACAAATACCAGAAACTCTCCTCACTCTTTACTACATCTAGGACACTTTTTCTTATAAAATGCTTCTGTTTTTTAATCCTGGAATCGACAACAAGTCCATAAAAGCATCAGCACAAAATAAAGGCTTAAACCGTTTCAGCTGCCTCTCAGGATGCAAGGGAACCCCAGTTCCAGGGGATTCAAAGGAACTTGACTGTACTCAGACTTGCACCAGGGAATTTTATTTCACATTATGCCTTTTTGAGAGGGAGGGGAATGAAGAGAGAGAAAGAAGTTCCTCCACCAAAGAGGGCTCAACAAAACCACGTCAGGACAAAGTCGCTAACACTGCTTTATCAGAGCCTGATGCTGCTGAACATCCAGAGAGCGTGGTGTACTTACATGTAAACTAGGATGGTAGGTCAGCACACCGTTGTCGCACAACGTCACATATTTCTTCTTCCACTCTTTATTAAGTGACTTGCCACTTCGCTTTAGCAGCATACCCTATTAGAAGAAAAAGGAAAAAAGATTAAACACTCTTTTGCCAATGCACAACTATTTAAGACACAGAAAGAGACAACTATAATTGCCAGCATTTTTAGATACGCTTTCTCCTGCAAGTTACTCATTTTCCCCTGCTTCTCGCATGATGCACGTTTTCTCCATCGGCAGCTTCAGTGTTTGCAATTTAGGAGGAAAAGCTCTAAGCGTGGCTTTCATAAAGCAAGTCACGTAAACAGAAAAGACTGTATCAGCACTGGCTTTGTCCAACGGGTAGAGAAAATCCTTTTGTACTGAATTGCATGCCTTGGGAAAGCACATTTTAATGTGACACAGAGTAAGGTTACCCATACGCACTCCTAGCTGATAAAGACACCATGCTCACTGCATTTCCTAACCCTCTAAAAAAAATGATGAACCCCAGGTTAAGCGAGGATCCTACTGTGTGGCTTGTGCTCCCTTCAGCATGTTCCTGGGGATTCCTTGTTGTCCAGGCTCAGCCTCGCCACAAGCAGGGAAGAGCACACGGTTATGTTCTCATTCCCTTTGCAGTAAGGTGATACCACAATGGAAATCCTCTTAGCTATTCATTCCAGCAAAAGAGACACCAATTCTAGGCAAGAGAAACAAAATGGAAACAGGGCAAATACAAAGTTTTTCCAATAAATTCTGGATAATTCAATGAAAGAGGTGTGATCAGAGAGGAAAGGAGGTGAGCAAGGTGACTCAC
Source organism: Aquila chrysaetos chrysaetos (assembly GCF_900496995.4). Classification (NCBI taxonomy): domain Eukaryota; kingdom Metazoa; phylum Chordata; class Aves; order Accipitriformes; family Accipitridae; genus Aquila; species Aquila chrysaetos. The sequence continues at coordinate 12,277,764 of NC_044009.1, read as the reverse complement.
CTTACCACAAATCATATTCAACCTAAACGTCAGTGATGAATACTAACAATCAACAGCTGAGATAAAAAGTCAACAGCATCTTCAAATGGGCAAGGACTATTTCTGCATATTAACGTGTTCTCAGCTTAAAAATAGAATTCATTTAGAAAAGCAAAATATAACATGCTGTAGCACACTGAAGGTGGTAAATCAAGCCATGCTTTAGCAATGCACTTCCCTAGGAAATTTTAATTTCCAAAACCAAGTCAGAAGGCAGTTCCTAATGAATTCATACAGTACTTTAGTTACTGAAAGTCTTTCTGAAATGTCCCAGTGGAGACACTATGTACAGTACCTACCACAGGGACTCACTGTTTCACAGATCAAGTTCCGATAAAAGCAGACACTTACATTCAACTGATTGAATCATAACTAGGAATCTAAACCAATACAAACTTCAGTTCTCTAATCCCCATAAAATGAGTTTTTCCATTCT